>NC_081376.1:39550181-40150181 GCF_030684315.1 Stegostoma tigrinum | reverse complement strand
TTGGACAAATTGGGAGGATATACAATCACCCCGTTTGGCCATGTTCTGCAAGCACCTTTCCAAGGCCAACAAGTCCTAGTGTGATCAGAGATAGGAACATTATCACAAAAACTTTAATTATTGTAATTATTGGAAATTTGATATTTCTTCATTTTTCCTGATCACCACAAGGCAAAGAGCTTTGACAACATGTCTCTTTTTTCAGAAATATTCAAGCTCTCGAGGGGCATGTTAGGGTAAATAGGCAAGGTCTTCTTCCTGGGGTGGGCATCTTCAAAACTGGAGGGCATAGGTTTAAGGTAAGCGGGCAACAATATAAATGGGACCTAAAGGGCAACTTTTTTATGCAGGGGGTGGTGCATGTCTGGAATGAGCTGCCAAAGGAAGTGATGGAGGCTGATATGATTATAACATTTAAAAGGCATCTGGATTGGTATATGAATAGGAAGGGTTTAGAGGGAAATGGGTCAAATGCTGGCAAATAGGACTAGATTGGTGTAGGATATCTGGTCAGCATGGACAAGTTGGATCACAGGGTCTGTTTCCATGCTGTATATCTCTATGACTGTCTATGACTTAATGACACTCTGTACTGTCAAGTGACTAGTTCTGATCAAATTTACAACATACAAGAAAATGCACAGCTGAGTACTAGTTAGCAATTTAGTTTGCTACAGTAATATTAGAATGCCAGTTCCCCCAATGATTTTAGTAAGTTTAGTCAAGAAATGATCCTGCAATGTTGTGGAAAATGTCACGTCAAAGGAAAAAAGGAGGAAGTAACCATGAAATAATCTGACACAACATCTGGACTGGCTGTGGAACGCCATTGACTCAGAGATGTTGCTGAAGTGTAAGGCAAATAAAGACTCTCTTGGCTATAAAACTGAACACAACAAATATTCAAGTAAAAATTATTTTCCTTGTTGGGAGACAAGTGATTTATTTAAAAATAACTTAGGTAGGCAACATTGTGTATGATCCATAGACTGACATTCAAAGCTTTGCCTGTGAAAAATACTCCTGATTGTATGAACTTCTTTGAAATCATTACTGTAGAGAAGCTCATTTTGTTGTCTGACATTAACAACAGAACCCAGAGCCTTCAGTGGTTGACTGTAACTCCTCCAAAGACTCAAGTTAAATGAAAATAGAAAACTTAAGTTTGCTTCAATTGAAACTGCAAAAACGTTTAATGCTTTACGTTCTTGCAGAAAAGAAACTTATGCTATCGTGCTTTGTGTTAGCATGGGCATTTTTCAGAGAGGTGATACAACCTGTAAAAGGGAGTTGTTTAAGGAATATATGCTAAAATGTGTTGGTCTTATTTACCTTGAATTTTGTCCATGGCAAAATGGAGCACGAACTGCTTGATAAAGCTATCCATCAAAAGATATTAATCTGAACAAGAAATACCTTCCTACACATGAAGGCAAATTGGCATTATTATAAGGTTAAGCTAGGGTCAACAATGTCAGCTATCACAATGATCAAAGTGTAAAATAAGATTGTGATTTAATGAGGAAGGTCTTTTCAGATATATTAAACATGAGAGAAACATCAAGAACCACATAAGGCCTTTGAGTGAATCTTGTAATAATTGTAAAAAGGTCAGCCAGGGGAACTGCAGAGAATATGAACTCCCTGATTGGGGCTGTTAATCTGGTCCAATCACAGAGTCTTGGCTGACAGATGTAAACACGAGTGTCAGAGGTTCTGTTCACTCTGAGAGCTGGCTTTGAGGCAGTTGGATCAATGTCAAGGACTTTCCACATATAAACAAAGGGTGACTTGGTGACAGGATACCGACCTCTGTGGAGTTATTTCAATGGTGACAAGAGAAAAGCACACTCCTAAAGGAATTCATTCGCAACAGTTGTCTTTGAGTTGGGGTGAGCATTTCTTACATAATGCTGTTATTTGGGAAGCTTGAATTATTCGATCGTACCGTCAAAGATTGGGCCCTTTGTGTGGAAAGAATGCATAATTTTTTTTCTGGGCAAATGACATTGGGACAGATGAAAAACAATGAGTAATTCTCTTAATGGCTTATGGACCTATGGCTTTTTCACTTATTAACGGTCTAACTTTCCCTGAGGCACCAGATACTAAAACCTTTCAAGAGGTGATAGATTTAGTCAAGGAATGTTATGACTCCAAGCCTCCTCTAATTCTTAGACGCTATCGGTTTTACTCAGCAATTTGAGAACCAAGGGAATCTGTATCAGGATTTTTGACTAAGAGGACTGGCAGTGGGATGTGACTTTGGTTAACCCTTAATGAGATGCTGAGAGATCATTTGTTATGTGGGATTAATGATGTGACCAGGCAAAAGTGCTTACTAGTTGAAGCCCAACTGGACTTCAAACAGGTGCTCCAATGGCTTTATAATTGGAAAATGCAGCAAGTGGACCATAAGAGTTGCAGGGTATTCCAATGGAAGTGGACACCCTCGCCAGTCCAACTGAGCTTGGGAACAGCAATTGAGTGAAGGCAATTGCATAGCTTCACTCAAGACAACAGAGGGACTCTTGGTCAGCCCACAGGAAAACCCCAAAACAAAGCTAAGCCTCTGCCAAATGGTTAAAATTTTCTTCAAGATCTCGGCCGGCACGCTATTGTAGTTACTGCCGATATGTGAGACAGCAAAAGAGTCCCACTACACCTAAATTGAGTAGCAAAACTCATCGGTCTGTATCCAGGAGAGTACACAACCTGGAAAGGGCCCCTACATCTGGTTTGCAACAGGCAAATTGCTTAGCAACATCCAAATACGATTGAATCTAAATAAACATCTGGTTAAGTGGTCTCCTGTATCTAATGGACATCAACAATGGCATCGCCATGTCAGTGATCACAGAACCAGTCTTTAACAAAATTCACTCCAGACTCTAACCCTTAAGATTACGTAAGACCATGGCTAGACTGAGAATCTATACTGGGGAATCTTTTTAGATTAAGGGTATAATTTTGGTTCTGTTCTTGTATAAGAAGCAGAGATAACAAAGTGTGAAGCTGGATGAATACAGCAGGCCAAGCAGCATCTCAGGAGCACGAAAGCTGACGTTTTGGGTCTAGACCCGTCTAGGCCCAAAACGTCAGGTTTCGTGCTCCTGAGATGCTGCTTGGCCCGCTGTGTTCATCCAGCTTCACACTTTGTTATCTTGGATTCTCCAGCATCTGCAGTTCCCATTATCTCTCATATAAGAAACAGCTGGTTCAGTTACCAGTGATTATAGTAAAAGCCTTGGGCCCAAGCTTGATGGGTTGGAATTGGTTGAGAACGTTTCACCTTGATTAGCTCAACACTTTTTGATTAGAAAATGGCCACTTGAGGGAAGCTCTAACTAAATACCCAGAAGTTTTTCAGGAAGATCTAGGGATTATCAAAGGAGCCAAGGCCACCGTGCATGTTGACCAGGAAGCAGTTCCATGATTCTGCAGTGTCTGCCCAATGCCATTTGCCTTACAGACAAAAGTAGAGATAGAAATCAGAACACTGAAAAGTGAAAGAATCATCAAACATATCCAGTTTGTGGAATAGGTAGCACCAGTCATACTGATTGTGAAGCCCAATGGGACAGTTCACCTTTGTGGGGGTTTTAAAAAATGGTAAACTACTTTTTGCAGCTCGATTGATATCCAATAATCTGCATAGTGGATTTATACACAAAGCTGACAGAGAGGCTATTGTTCATGAAGCTGGACATGAGCCATGTGTACTTGCAATTGCAGTTAGATAAGCATTCCCAGAAAGATGCTACAATTAATATCCATAAGAGTTTGTATCAATAGACAAAAAAAAAGCTGCCATATGGGGTATTGTCAGCCTGTTCAATTTTTCAGTGGACAATGGAGGACATTTTACAAGGTCTACTCCAGGTCACCATTTATCTAGATGATTTGCTAATAACAGGAAAGTCCAATAAAGAGCACTTACAGAACTTGGACATAGTCCTTAGACATTACACCCATTTGAAGATAAAGTGAGGGTGATCAGAGGTGCTCTGGAGCTTATGTCTTTCCATGTGCTGGTGGATTATTATGGAAAGTTCATACATGACCTGGCCTCCAACCTGGCACCTTTGCATCAATTAGGGTGAGGCAATGACATAGCGTTGTTATCACTGGACTGTTAATCTAGAGACGCAAATAATGTTCTGGGGACCCAGGTTCGAATCCTGCTATGGCAGCTGGTGGAATTTGAATTCAATAAATATCCTGAATTAAGAATCTAATGATGATGGTGAATCCATTGTCGGTTGTCAAAAAAATGCATCTGGTTCACTGATACTGTTTAGGGAAGGAAACTACCATCCCTACCTGGTCTGGCTTGCATGTGACTCCAGACCCACAGCAATGTGTCAGAGATAGTAGGAACTGTAAATGCTGGAGATTCCAAGATATACCAGGTGTAGAGCTGGATGAACACAGCAGGCCAAGCAGCATCAGAGGAGCAGGAACGCTGACGTTTCAGGCCTAGGCCCTTCTTCAGAAATTTCTGAAGAAGGGTCTAGGCATGAAGCATCAGCCTTTCTGCTCCTCTGATGCTGCTTGGCCTGCTGTGTTCATCCAGCTCTATACTTTGTATACCCCACAGCAATGTGGTTGAATTGTAACTGCCGTCTGAGCAATTAAGGATGGGCAATAAATGCTGACTAGCCAATGATGTCCTCATCCCGTGAATGAATAAAGAAAAAAACACTCTGACAAGAGTCAGCCTTGCAAATGGTGATGTAGCCAAGACTTGGCTTTCAGGAAAGTGAAGAAATAGCTGTCATCCTTTATGTTGTTGGCACACTAGGATCCCAAATGAGATCTGGTATTGACATGTGATGCCTCCCTGTATATGGCATCAGGGTAGAATTAGTTCGTGCGTGAAATGATGGAGAGGAATGCCCAATAGCGTATGCATGCAGGAACTCGGTTAATGCAGACTGTAAGTATGCCCAGATAGGGAAAGAAGGTTTGGTGGTCATGTGTGGAGTCAGGAAGTTCTATTAATACCTTTACGAACATAAATTTGTAATAATAACAGACTACAAACTCCCACTAGGTTTACATATAGAGTACAAGACAGTGCTGCCCATAGCTTCAGACTCAATTTAGTGGTGGACTTTAAAAATGAGTCTGTATGATTACAACTTGGAATACTGTCTGGGATGTCATGTAACAAGTGCGGATGCATTGAGCCGCCTCCTGCTGGCAGATACACCACCAGTGGTGCCATCACTGGAACAATCTGTAATGGTTTTAAATATTTTGGACACGCTTCCAGTCACAGCTGACAATATCAGACTTGGGACACAAAACAAATCTGGTCCTGACAAAACTGAAACAGCTAGTACTGATGGGGGAAGCCAAAGGTCCATTACAACCAGTATTGAAATCTTTTTGGACTTGGAGAGACCAGATCACAGGAGATGACACATATTATTATGAGGAGCAAGAATGATTGTCCTGAGCAAAGGTTGCCATCAGATACTGGCTGAACTCCACTAGTGTCATTCAGGGGTTTCCAAAATGAAAATGTGGGTGAGGAGTTATATCTGGTGGCCAGGATTTAAGGCAAATATAGCTGCATTGGTTGGGTAGTACCTAGAGTGCCACAAGGACAAAAACTACCACCAACACCTCTCAAACATTCATGGTAATGGCTGGGTAAGCCCTGGACTTGATTTCTGTTGACTATGCAAGTCTTTCCATGGGCTCAATGTTCTCAGTCATTTTGGATGCCCACTCAAATGTGCATAGAGTTAGTTAATTAAACATGGGGATGATGATAAAAAAAACTGCGCACATCTTTTGCAATACATGGACTGCCAGAAGCATTGGCCACAGAAAACTGACCATTGTTTACCAGCAGGTATTGAGTATGTCCTCAAGTTGACTAGCATTCAACATATAAGGACAGCTTCATACCATCCATGATCCAATGGTCTAGCAAAAAGAGCACTCCAAACTTTGAAGGCAAGCTTAAAGAAACAGCCTACACCTTTATTAGATATCAAATAATAATAGTCCCCAGTAGTAGCTATTCAGTTTCCTAGGTTGATTGTTTTACACTCCTTTGTCTGCCCAGTTGTTCTTCTCTCTGTCTAGGCTCTATCTGGGTATATGAATAGTAAGGGTTTAGAGAGATGTGGGCCAAATGCTGACAAATGGTACTAGGTCAGGTTCAGATGCCTGGTCAGTGCAGATTGGTTGGGCAGAAGGGTCTGTTTCAGTGTTGTGCGAGTCTATGACTCTATAACTAATGGAAAAAAAAGTGTGTTACTGTCCACTGCCCTCCCCATCCATAGGATGTCCCAAAATGCTATAACCACTCCAGTGCATTCACTGTTGCAATAAGGAAAATGTAGCACTCAGTTTGTACCCAATTAACTCCCAAAATGTGACCAATGTCATAATGACCAGCAAATCTGCTATAGTGATATTGATTAAGTCAGTCAATGATTCAACCTTAAGGCCCATCTCAGCATTAGTTTTGGAATTATAATGCTACCCTTAAACACACAGCATCCAGTCATCAAATTACAATTTATCCAATACATTCATACACATGCTTCCCTTAGTCACATTCAATATTTTGGCTGTTTAGTTCAAATTTTAATGGCTGGGTTGAATGTTTCTTTTGTTGTACAAGATAGTGGTTTTGAAAGATTTATTGATGAGGTTCATCCCAATCTGACGATATCACACAGTCTGAATAGAGAATAGGCAATTTACGAGGTCCCTATTTAGACTGCTGTGCCACCTGCAGCTCCTGAAAGCCTTTGTAATTATGCTTACCAAATCAAGATAAATTACACTAATGGTATCATGCAATTAACTATATCTTATTGTTCAGACAAGATGGGCAAAACAAGGATGACGGGATTCAGAATCTTGGCGAACACAGTTCTTAAGATACACGATTGCTTCAAAATTAAATAACAGATCTCAAGCTGAACGAACAAGTACACTATTCTATTCAGAAGGCCCAACAGCTGATGATGTTAAAAATAATCAAATCTAATTTAAGGGACAGATACCGTTGAGAAGTTCTAATGCCTTTAATACCTATAATTACTTTAATCTGAGAACAAATTCCAATGTTTGACAAAAAGGTTCAGCATGCAGGAGAATCCGTTAACAATTTTATTATGATCTCTATAGATTAGTGGAAAACTGGCTGCGGAGCATTGAAATCTGAATTCATAAGAAACAGAATTGTTGTTGGAATTATTGATGAGTCTTTGTCAGATTTATTATAATCGAAAGAAGATTTGACTGTGAATAAAGCTATTCAAATTGTGTTGGAAGCAGAAATCAGGAAGGGTTTATTGATATAATATAAGAGAACAGGAAAACCTTGCCATCGGAGACCAACAAAGTCTAATTTAAGAAGTATGAACACTCTACAGACAGACGTGACAAATAAACACAAAATGTACACTAACAGCAAATACTGTGAGTCACTATCTGTATGGTGGAACAAAAAACCTCATGAGCGTGTCTAGCTAAAATGAAAGAATGCTACATTTGTAAAACTGTTAATTGCTTCCAGAAAATGTGCAGAAGTAGGATACAGTTGGAAAGCAGCAAAAAGCCAATGCTTACTCGCACAAACAGCTTCATATTTTAGAACCTCCTTTTTCAAAATGATACTCTTGTTTGACAATGTACCTGATTGATTAGAAGAGATGCATTCCTATGTGAAATTGGTGATTCAACTGACCCACATTGGCATGCTGCATGTTCATGGATATCCATCAATTTTAAAGTTTATAAAGGTGTGACTGTCACTCATATTATTGCTGAAGAAACAGCAGGTACAGATACTGAGATGAAACTACATGATGCAAGTGAAATAACTGTAAAGCATGAAGGTATTCTAGAAGTAACACTGCATAAAGAAGCATATGATAATTGAAAATATTTATGTTATTCACAAGCCTCACTTTTAAGTCATTACAGTATCTTAATCTGAACATCCTTGCAGTAACTGAAGGACTTCAACTAATTCCAAAAGAACAACTGTAGAAAAACAACCTTGTTGAAGAACTCTAAATTCATGATGGAATTCAAAAGGACAAAGAATCCATTGAGATCACAGATGTTGACATAGGAGGTTTTTTCATACTGTCAACAGGAAGGAAGCCACTGTCTTTACATGGGTTGTGGGGATTTTAAAAATTTCTATAATGACTGAAGAGCTATTGGATGACCAACCTTAGAAACATTTGTCAGAAGAAACAAATACTGAAAACAAGAATTTGTGGTACAATCTAGTTGAGCTTATTCATTAACCTTTAATGGATGCGCATAAAGCAAAACAACACACTGGACAAATTTACAAGACAACTTTGCCTTTATTGCTCGATGACGATGAAAACAGAAACTCAAGAGCAGCATTTCAATCCTGTACACTGCAAGGAACCAAGTACTTGTTTCAACAGAGCAGCTGTCTTCGTTAGCACAACGGTCTAAAAAGGTGATAGTTCATTTTTCACATTTAAGAATTTAGCAAATATGATAGGGTTAGGGTTTTAAGAATGATTGACCTTAATTTTTTTGACTGCTCCAGATTTGCAGCATGCACGTTCGGAAAAATGAGTTAGAGGTTCCGGCATTGGGGCTGGAATTCAGCTGCTGCCAATCACATGCCGCGCAGGCGCAAAGACAGTGACGGGCGTCGTCCTGGAGATGGTGAGGCTGGGAGTCGGTGGGATAAACACGTAAGATTGAGAAACATGCTGTCCGGAAAACCGTCTGTGTTCCTTTTAATGGTCAACGGGCAGATCGAAAGCGCTGATGTAAGCATTGCTTTTATTCAATGTAAGAGGGATGTTATGCCCTGAGTGTTTCGCCTGTATGATCCAGTTTCTATCCTGAAACTCAGTCTGGATGTGAATGTGTCCCGGGCCTGCTGGCGGCAATCCCCTCGGCAACCAACCCATAGTAAGTGCGCTTTAGAATCCTTGTGGCGAGTTGCAAAGAGTATCCTTTATTAGTTACCAATTTCAAAGAATATCCGTTCGTTACTTTGTAAACCAGCTATTATAGTACATGCAATGCAGAGCTCAAGTTCTGAACGCCTCCCTTAGACTAAGGGAGAAACATTTAGTGTGGGTATCTGGTGTATCTGCCAAGGGATCATTTTTGGTAGTCGGAATAACATCTTAACTGCCGCATTTCCTGATCAACACATTCGCAAACAGATGGTCCGCACTTCGCCATCACCCTCTCTTGCAGACTTGGTTCCAGTTAAACCATCGAAGAAACGAAAAATAATGCAAATGCTGGAGTTTTTCTCTTCCCCCGAGGCTACCAGACGTGCTGAGTATATTCAGAATTTTCTGTTTTTATCCCACTTAATCAACATCTCCTTGTTTTCAAATCCCTCCATATTGGGTTTTTCTCCTATTTAAATAATTTCTTCCAGCTCGTCTTATAGGAACTCTGCTTTCATTCTGGGGTCTTGAGCTTGTCTTATTTTAATAACATCATCACTGTGGTCACGTATTCCACTGTGTAAGTCCTTAACCCTGAAAGATTTCCTCACTGCCCCCGCTCCCCCTCCCCATTCTGCAGTTCCTTCTTTTAAACTTGCCTGTTGAGTAAACTTTTGTTCACCTGCCTTAATACCTCCTTATAAAAAATGAACATTCACTGAATTTGAATTAAAACATTTTGGGAGAGCTTTCCAGTTTATTCAAAGAATGCATTACCAATTATAGATTAGAGAAGAGGGTGATAACATTCGGAGTTTTTAATATGGTCTCACTCCAATGACTGTGCTGCTGTCAAAACAGACTCTAGGAAGAACAGTTATAATGTTGATATGAAGGTGAACCCTAGAAAAGATTAGTACTGTAACAAAATGGCCTTGAAGTCAACTCTTTTGAGTCAAAGTTTAAGTTCAGACCTATATTTGCCATTTTTTTTTTAGCTAATAAGTGCATGTTTAGTACTTTGTTTTGCATTAGGAGCAAGGCTCAGTTTTCAGCTCAGAAATACAAATTAAGGTTCTACCAGCCGAAACATCAAAGTATAGGACCAAGCAGGCAAAATGGAGTGTGTTACCATGAATGTGCATGGGAGTTTAAGACACTCTAACACAGACCTCATGTGGCAACAGACCAACAGAAATGTGCCTTCCTGCACTAACCCATATGCTTAATTTATATGTTTAAGTTGACCCCTGTTGTAAGGATGTTTTGATCCCTCAAACATTGACTGACTGCACTGAAATTGTAGTAGCCAGATTGCAACAAAACTGTTTATTCTCCAAATAATATTCAGCCCTTCAGATATAAACTGTTGTTTCAACCCAGGAGAAAGTTATTTCTAATTATTGTCTCATTATATGACAGTGAATAAGTCGCAATGCCAGACTTCTAACAAAATTTGTATTTCTATCTGTATGTTGCAGTTTTGTAACTTTCTCCTGGTTGAAAATTTTGATTCTGTTAAAGCCTTCATGAGATAAAGACTCAAATTCCTGCATGCTGTTAACTGATGTTATAAAAATACTAATTTGATTGCAGATATTTTGTGGGTCTCTGATTTCAAAACATACTAATCTCACCAATATTGAATGTGAAACTTTAAAACCAAGCATATCAGCATTTGAAAAGTTTTGCAATTTTTATTCATTTTAATTCAAATTATTTTTTCCCCAGTTTCCAGAGTTTGATGAGCTGTATTGCAAATACTCCTATGTGTATGGACATGACTGGGCTCCAACAACAGTAAGTGTTGATGTTAGTTCGTTCAGCTCATTGTGGGATAAACATTTAATCCTATAATAATTAATAAATGACTACAAGCTTAGTTACAATGACAGTCTGAATTCTGTGCTTTTCCAATGTAATATAATTTGAATTCTTGGATATCCTTGGATATTGAGTCATTCCAGAATTACAGCTGCCTTGTAGCACTATTCTTATGTTATAGGAGCTAATTAAAATCATAAATTTAAATGAAATGTCACCTCAGTGGTGATGCACTCTTAATGATGTCATTATAAACTACTGAACTCCTTAATGATTGTGCTATTTTTGTTAATCCAAATATTTATTGTAAGAATACTTCTAAATGAAATAAATTGCTTGAGGTTTTTTTGTTGCTAGATAAATAACCCCAGAAACTACACCCCTAGCCTATCTAATTTAAATAAATTGTTAATAAGATTGTGAAGTAGTGTGCTTTTTGTTGATTTTCAACAGTTTCTATACACTGTGTTGTGTACAAAATGTTCTTTTGTAGAAAATAAATTTTAGAAATGTTGTTTTGAAATAATTGAATGGTTTAGGACACTTTCCTGACATTTACAATAACTAAGTCTGTTATGTCTTTTAGCTAATGAGATAGCTTTTTGCATTGTAGACAAATTATCATTCAGAAAGATCATAAATTGACACTCTACAGGTGTAACTAGACTCTCAGTAAAGTGTAGGGGTTAATACATGAAATTTTCATGCCACATCTTTTGGTCTGTAAGAAACAAATAGAACTACAGATTTATGTGGTACACCAAAATTTCCTGAGAATTTTATTACCATGAGAATGACACTGACTGAAAGAAACTTAATTTTACAGGTGAAGATTGGAATTGGAATAAAAACCTCTCTTTGCATATCATCTACATTGTATTTTAATATTTAGTACACATTTTTCTTCTCGAAGTCTTTCCTAATTTAATAATTCAGCACTTGCCTCACACACACTGAAAGCTTTGAAGGAAACTATATGAACAGAATTGGCACATCTCTTTTCACTCTATCACTGATGTGGAAGTGCCAGTGTTGGTCTGAGGTGGGCAAGGTCAAAATCACACAATTAGTTATAGTCCAACAGGTTTATTCGAAAACACAAGTTTTCCAGAGCCTCGCTGCTTCTTCAAGTGTAAGCGTGTGTGCTGGTATCAGACTCAGAATTTATAAGTAAAAGATCAAAAGGTCACACCACTAATGAGGATGTATTAAACAAACCTAAGATGCTGTTAAATCTTTAAGTTAGAAAGTTTTAATTGATTAATATGTATATGTAAATCCCAGAATTCCTTTCAAGTCACTGCCTTGCAAGAACTAAAGCTTTTATCAGTGTAACGAAGAGGTGACATTTTGGAATAACATGCATTGTCTGACCTCTCTTATTCATTGGTATCGTGAATAGCAGTCAATGAAGAAATTATCTACCACTTTTTAAATCATCGATGTTTCGCATAAAAATGGAAGACAAAAAAAACTAGAGTTTTGGGGACAGCAGTTTAAAGCAGAATATTGGTTCAAGTTTGGCTCTGTTCAAAAAGTAGTCAGTGAATTAATCTTACACGCAGATTTTGGGTTTAGCTGTTAGTGTCGTAAGTGAACTTGAATTTTGCAATTAAGTAATTTTATTCATAAATACTTTTTGAAGTCATTCACTATGGAAAGGAGTTGTAACAAAGAAATGGGGATGTGCTAGTGTTATGCTTTAGATTAATTTATTGAAAGTTAGTTGTATTCTCCAGTTATTTGTGCCTTCTAAAATAGTTTGACTAAATGCCTTTAATGTCCTAGAATATGGTAATGCGATGTCATGTTAATTGTTCTAACAGTCTTAGAGAAGTCAAATTTTTAATCTTATTTTTCCTGCAAAAATCGAGGCAGATGTGTGTTAATACTGTTAGTTGTGTACCTGTAATTTGTCTGAACTTCTTCAACTTACACTTCATGGCCAATAGTCTGTTTGCATCAGTGTGCAGTTTCGTGTTTATAATCTGATCATGTGCTGGAAACATGTTAAAAAGTGCAGAAATGGGATGTTCACTTGTACGAATTTGCACTAACGCTAAACTTGCATAGTGATAAAGATTTCCTGACCACAGTTTCTTTGTGGATTTCCTCATCAGCGTCCACACCAAATGATTTCTCACTCTGATTAAGATCTTCATCTCAATTTATCATATTCTGTCTCTTCTGAGTTCAGTGTCCTCTTATCCTGTATTACTCTCTCCCCTGAAAAATCCTCAACCCATATTCTTGGCTGAACCCTTGGTTTTGCCACTTCACATGATCTTACTAGTTTCCACCCTAGCCCCTGTAGATAAATCCATCTCTGATCATTTTTTGTCTCTCAGTATCCATATCCCTGTTCTATCAAACAGCTGTATTGTCTTTCATAACCATAACTGGAATAAAAAAACTTCCCATTCACTTGCATGCAAGCTTGCAAAATCCCAGCTGTTTAACCTTCGGCCCTCTGCTCTCTACATTAGCTGCAGCTAACGATTTGCTCTTCTCTCCCTCACCTCTATTTTTGAATACTTGATTTTATCAGAAACCATTATTTGCTTTGCAACATTTCTCCAGCTAATGATTTGAGTGAGCAGCGGGCCAAAGGTTAGACAGGTGGGATTTTCAAGTGCAGCTATAAAGTGAACTAGAGGATTTTCTTTTTCCAGACATGGTTACAGAAGGAGCTAGGGTTGGGTGATGGAATGTGGGTGCTGAGTGATACAAGGGAGTGATCAGAGCTGGCCTACTCTATAATGGAAAAGATGGGACTGTTAAGTTCATGTGAGATGTTAAGGCTAATGGAGCCCCTTTAATACCTTTTCTTAACAAAGATGTATCTGTCTCAATTTTAAAACAAACAACTGATTCAGCATTCATCGCCATTCTTGGAAAGAGTTTCAAACAGCAACTACCCTTTGCTGAAGTGCATCCCAACATCTCTCCTGAATGGGTTAGCTCCAATGCTCAGGCTATGCCCGCTATTGCCAGAATCTCCAACCAGTGGAATCAGGCATTGAACTACTGTTGATACCTTATTAGACTTATCCTCCACTCAGTACTGGATGGGCAGAAATTTCTTCCAGTAAATTGATAGAAAGACTGAAGCCATCACTCCAGACTCCATCACTCTCTTAGGTCCATTTACAACCTAGGTTGTAGCTTCAGTGATGAGCTTCTGACCGTAGATTCACCCTCAGCTCACGTGGGCTGCTGAAACCTTCGCCATGCCTTTATTACCTCAAGACTTGACTATTTCAAAGCATTCCTAGTTGGATGTCCCACACACTATGCTCAGCAACCTTGAATTCATGCACATCAGTTGCTGTTAACTCAAATCAAGTCTCACTTACCTATTTCCCTATTGTTTACTGACCTACGTTAGCTCAGTCCAGTTAATAAACATCTTGATTTCAAAATTCTCAACCTTATTTTCATGTGATCTCACCTTCCCATCTCTGTAATCTCTTAATTTTCCCCATCAATGATAGCCACATCTCCCCCTGCCCAGGACTTGATTTCTTTTCTACATTGCTTTCTTCCTTTAAAACACTCAGTACATTTTTTTTAAACTCAGAATTTTCTTAACACAGAGAATGCTGGAGAAACTGAGCTGGTCTCACAGCATTTGTGGACAGCAAAACAGAGTTAGTGTTTTGAGTCTGGTATAACTTCTTATATGCTTTGTCGTATTTTACCAGTCAAGCCAATTTTGTATACAAATGGCTAGTTCTCCCTGGATTCCATGTGATCTAACCTTGCTAACCAGTCTACCACGTGGAACCTTGTCAAATGCTAGCTGAGGTCGAACCAACATCGTATACAGTTCCAGCTGCTCATAAAACTCTATGCCTTTTTAACTACTTTATCTATCTGACCAGCTACCTTAAAGGACTGGTATAAATGTAGGCCAATATCTCTGATTTTCAGCAGGTCTGGCAGTATCTGTGGAGAGAAAGCTGTCAACATTTTGGATTCAGTGCTCCCTCTTCAGGACAGTTCTGATGCTGCTACACCCATTGAGTTTCTTCAGCAATTTATGTTTTTGTTTCTGATTTCCAGCATCCACAGTTGTTTTTTTTGTGCCATCTGATTTTTGGTGCTTCCCATATATTCCCTTGCCCTATTCGCCCTGCCCAAGTGCATCAACGCACATTTATCTGAATTGAATTATGTTTGCCACTTATCAGTCCTTTTTTTATCATCCTGTAACCTATGGCTATCATCCTCACTATATGCTAAATTGACACAGCAGTAAAATCTGCAAACTTATTGATGAACCCACCTGTGTTTAAGTCCAAATCATGTAGACATAAATAGCACAAGCTCAAACACTCATCCACGTGGGACCCCACTGGACACAGGTTTCCAGCCAAATAAATACTCTCTGCTTCCTGGTACTGAGCCAATTCTGAATCTATTTTGCTGATTTTCTTTAGATTTCATGGGCTGTTACTTTTGCATTCACACTCCCATGCAGGACTTCATCAAGAACAAAAACAAAGTTGCTGGAAAAGCTCAGTAAGTCTGGCAGCATCTGTGAAGGAAAAAAGAGTTAACATTTCAGGTTCAGTGACCGTTCCTCCGAACTGATAGTGGCCTTTATTAAAGAGCCTGGCTGAAATCCAAATAAACTATGTTAAATATGTTGTTCTCATGTACACGCCCCAGTCACCTCTTTGAAAAATTCAATCAAGTTGGTCAGACAAGACCTCTTGTAACAAAACCAGGTTGACTGTTCTTGATAAATCCCTGCCTCTCTAAATTGCAGAATTGCTTCAAATAGTTCCCCACCACTGACTGGCCTTCCTCCTTTCTTGAACAATGGCACCACATCCTGCAGATTCTCTCTTGTGATGTATTTTCTCCCTTTCTTCATTCACTTGCCTGGGGTACATTTTATCT
Source organism: Stegostoma tigrinum (assembly GCF_030684315.1). Classification (NCBI taxonomy): domain Eukaryota; kingdom Metazoa; phylum Chordata; class Chondrichthyes; order Orectolobiformes; family Stegostomatidae; genus Stegostoma; species Stegostoma tigrinum. The sequence goes on along the minus strand of NC_081376.1, from coordinate 40,134,513 downwards.
GGAGACAGTAGGAACTGCAGATGCTGGAGAATCTGAGATAACAAGGTGTCGAGTTGGATGAACACAGCAGGCCAAGCAGCATCAGAGCAGCAGGAAAGCTGATGTTTCAGGCCTAGACCCTTGTTCAGAAAAATGAAGAAAATTTCCTGAAGGATCTAGGCCCAAAACGTCAGCCTTCCTGCTCCGTTCATCCAGCTCTACACCTTGTTACCATACATTTTATCTGGTCCCTGTTATCTATCTACTTTTAAGCCAGCCAGACCACTCAGAACCTCCATTCAGTTTATGCTAATTTCTTTAATTATATCACAGTTCTCCAATTCCTATATGCATATCATCCTTCTCTTTATCCAATCCTGTATATCCTTCAACATCCTAGATTTGTTTGTCCCTTCCACTATCTTTATTGGAACATCTTGGCACTGTGCTCTCCTGATTTCTTCCTTTAAATGCATTGTCTGTTCTGACACAGATTTACCTAAAAGTACCAGCTCCCAGTACACTCTGGCAAGTCATATCTGACTGTATTAAAATCAAATTTCCCAGTTTAAAATTTTACCATCCTTTTCCTCTTCTGTAACAAGCTTGACTGTAATGGAATTGTGATCACTATATGCAAATGCACCTGACTGATACTTCAAATACTTGCCGGGCTTCTTTAGCTAAAATTAAGTCCAGGGCTGCACCCTCTTTTGGTGGGATTCATGGAATCCGCGCAATGCAAAAAATACCATATGACTTAACGAGTCTGCACCGACTGTCTGAAGGCGATTCCACTCCCATTCCTGTAATCTAGCATTTACCAGGTCCGGTCAACCTAATCTGCATGTCTTTGGACTGTGGGAGGAAACTGAAACACCTGGTGGAAACTCACGCAGATCAGGAGAATTTATAAATTCCATATAGACAGTCACCCAAAGCTGGATTTTAACCCAGGTCCCTGGCACTGTTCGACAGCATTGCTAACCACTGTGCACTCACTCCACTCACTGACTTCTGGACTCATTTTAAGAATTCTGTCCTCTGTAAACCTTTTACACCATGATGACCCCAGTTAATGCTGGATATTGAAATCTTGCACAATCACTTCTACAGTTGTCTAATATTTGCCTACATACCCACACCTCTAATTGTCTCTGTTAGCAGCTCCCTATAGTACACTCCCAGCAATGTGATTGCTCCGAGTCATAGACACACCCAGCACAGAAGCAGACTGTTCGGTCCAACCTGTCCATACCGAACATAATCCTAAACTAAACTAGCCCCACCTGTCTGCTCCTGGCCCATATCCCTCCAAGCCTTTCCTATTCGTACATCCATCCAAATGCCTTTTAAATATAGTAATTGTACCTACATCCACCACCTCATGAGGAAGTTCATTTCACACACGAACAACTGTTTTAAAAAAAACTGCCTCGTCTTTTTTAAAATCTCTCTCCTCTGACCTTAAAAATGTGGCCCCAAGTCTTAAAATTCCTCATCTTAGGGAAAAGACAACGACCATTAACTCTGTCTATTATCTCTCATTGTTTTATAAACTTCTGTCAGGTCACGTCTCAACCATCTATGGCTCCAGTGAAAAAAGAACCAGCCTATCCTGAAATCTCGAACCTTCCATACTCAGCAATATCCTGGTAAATCTCTTCTGAACCCTTTCCAGCTTGACAAAATCCTTCCTGTAACTGGGCAACCAGAACTGGATGCAGTATTCCAGAAGAGGCTTCACCAATGTCCTGTAAAGCCTCGATATAAAGGCCCTACCCCGTATTGCCTTCATTTGATGAGCCGTCTAAGATGTCATCCTTTCCTACTGCTGTGATTGATTCCCTAAATCCATGTTGCAGCACCTACTACCTGTCTCCCCGAAGACCATATATCCAAATGATGTTTTCAGATTACAAGATTTTGAGGGGACTTAAACATGGTAGGTACATTTAGGTTATTTCACACTCAGGGTTTCATCTAAAACCAGGGATCAAAGTTTCAGAATAATGAATCACTTGTTTTAGATTTTTTAAAAAAATGTGATTTTCCCTGAGTGTGGTGGAACCTGAGTCATTGAATACATCCAACTCTGAGCTAGACAGATTCTCGTACTCTAGGGGTGTCAGGAATTATGGGAAATAAATATGAAAATGGAGTTGAGGTCAACATTGGTTGTGATCTTATTGAAGGCACAAGAGACAGTATTAATATTGTGGCTCTTCCTCATTTTCCATGGTCGGGCAAATTAAGAAGATCTCAACACGTTTGCAAGTTGAATTAGCGAATGAGTTACCGATGTTGCTTGAATACCATGTGTATGATACAAAAAGTGATATTTCATCTTCACAGTCAACATTTTGAAACTGTTAATGATAATTATTAAAAATACATTACTTCTAACAAATGCAAGGTTGAAAAATATACTATATTAAGAAATGTTCTCAGCTGTGTTTTTGTATCTCATGTCAAGAGAGCAGTAGAGAACCAGTAAAGGCTGTATATAATAATGTTAGATGATTACAAGCAAAGGATAGCTGTCTAGTACTGTCCATCTGTTACAAAAAAAATTAGCTCCCTTCATAGAAATGTATGTTGAACTGGTATTGTTGCTGTCTTTTCCAGCAAAGTTCCAAGAATTTCTTGTGGACAGATTGGTTGCAAGCCAACCTCAGCAACTAGTTCCCCAGTTCGGTAGTTTTTCCATGTGAAGGCATCAGACAGTCAGTCATGGAATATCAGCAGCTGCATGAGAAATATGGAATGGAGGTCTGTCTTCAGTAAAATGTGTACTGCTCCTTATAGCAGTAACTGCTATTTTTGTTCTGGCTTGCTTTTTAGGGTTTGGAGGAAGGGATATCCCAGATTACCTCTAAAAATAAGGATTGCAATCAATGCTTCGTATGGAACTTTCCAATGGAAATCACATTCAAGAGCACCAATCCATTTGGCTGTAAGTATCTTTTGTTTTAAATCAGAAAATATTTTATTTCTAAACAAAATACAACAACCTTGAAAACATCACTTAGACATTTCATGAAATAAGAGTGCCTTCAAGGAAAGTTATTTCTAAATTTACCGGTTAAGACAGGATATGGTGCAACCTCAGGGTCAGGTAGGACTTGAACTAGACCTTTGACCATGATGTACAGACACTACCACTGTCCTGTAAGACCCTCCACTAATTACTGTTAAGCAACCTGTTTGGACACGTTATGACATATCTTTGTGACTGACATCCTGATGTGGGACTTTGATCTGGACATTTTGGCTATTAATTGCAGATACTAGTCATTTGAAACATGGTAGCTGAGCACCTAGCTTTTCTTTCTTCTCTTAAGGGCCGCAGATAGTTATAAGTGTGTATGGTGCTGATCTGTTCGGAAATGATGTGGTCCGTGGCTATGGAAGCGTTCATGTTCCCACAACTCCTGGAAGGTGAGTCAGATCTTTCTTTAAAAACAAACTTACGGTTGGTACTCAAACAATTTTGGAAGCATAGATCCAGTGAAGGAAATTAAGAAGTTAGAGCTGCATATAATGTATAGTAATAATGGGCAACTTCAGTTTGCAGGTTCTGAACCCAGAATGAAAATTTTCTTGATAGATCATATGTTTTTTCTGATTTAAACAAGATGGACAACAGCAGGAAAGAAGCTGTTCTTTAATCTGTTGGTACATGTTTAAAGCTTTTGTATCTTCTTGATGATGTTGGCTGCCTTTTCACAACAATGAGAAGTGTAGATGGGCAATGATGAAATTCTGAAAGAGAAGCCTTAAACCTGAATAAAAGGAACCTAGGAAGGCAAGATTGCAAGTTGGCTACAGTGGACTGGGAAAATAAATTAGAAGATTTGATGGTAGACGAGCAATGGTTAATATTTAAACAAGTTTTACAGAATCTGCAACAAATATACATTCTTCCAAGACAGAAAATCTTAGAGGAAAAGGTGAATTAGCTGTGGCTAACGAAATAAATATCAGATTGCATTAGATCAAAGGAGGTAAATTATAAGATTGCCAGAAGAAGTGGTAAGCCTAAGAATTGGGAGCAATTTAGAATTCAGAGGATGAACAAGAATCTGATAAAGAAAATGAGAGAACACAAATGCAAACTAGCAAGAAACCTAAAAGGTTGGACTGTAAAACATCTCTATGTATGTGAAAGCAAAAAGGTATTAGCAGGGATAAATGTGAATCGATTATAAGCAGACAGAAGAATTTATAATGGAGAATTAGGGAAATGGCAGAAGAACAATTTCTTCTGAAGAGTGCCGACCCAACACGTCAACTTTCCCGCTCCTCAAATGCTGCCTGGCTTGCTGTGTTATCTCTGACTTCAGCATCGGCAGTTCTTCCTAACTCATAATTACAGTACTTCAGACGAAAATATAGCAACCTCTGAGAAGTACTATTGAATTAAGACATGAAAATGAAGAGCTAAAAGAAATTGGTATTAATTATGAACAGCTGTCAAAATTATGGACTAAAGATTCATAAATCCCTCTGGTCCAAATGAGGGATTGCTTAGAGTGTTGAAGGAGGTCACCACAGAGAAAGTAGATGCATTGGTGGTTATCTTTCAAAATTCTATAGATTCTGGAAAGGCTTCCGCAGACACAATTCTACAATTTAAGAGGGAGAGTAAATGTTAAATAACAGACTTTTCAGTTTAAAGTCATTGTAGGGAAACTTCTGAATGTATTAGAAAAGGAAGGGATAACTAAGATGCTTAAGTGATCTGATTGGACAGAATCAACATGGAATAATGAAAGGCAAATAATGTTTGTCAGACCTTTTAGTGAGATAGGGTGAGTGTGACAGCGCTTGACAAGTCTGCATTTGACAGTGTGTGACATCAAGGAGAATTGTGGGAAAGTTTTCCATTGGTTAGAGTCATTCCACACGCAAAAGAAAATTGTTGTGGTTGTTGGGAATGAGTAACCTCATCTTGGAGACATTTGTGCAAAGGAACTCCCCAAGCCCAGTCATGTCAGCTGTTTCACCAATGAACTACCCTCAGTAGTAAGGTCAGAAATTGGGATGCTAGCTGATGATTGTACAGCGTTCACCATTCATGATTCCTCTAACAATGAAGTAGTCCATGTCCAAATGCAAGACGACCTGGACAATATCCAGGCTTAGGCTGAAAAGAGGCAAGTAACATATGAGCCAGGCAGTGACTATCTCAGTCAGAGACAATCTAATTACTGACCCTTAAATATTTATGTAGCATTACCATTGCTGAATTCCCCGTTATCAACCATTGAACAGAAATTGAACTGGACTGGCCATACAAATACTATGGCTCCAAGAGTAGGTCAAAGGCTTGGTGAACAATTGACTTCTTGATTCCCAAAAGCCTGACCGCCATCTACAAGGCACAAGTGATGTGGTGGAATTCTCTTCAGTTGCCTGGATGAGCAAACGTTTAAGAAGCTTGACACCATCCACAACAAAGCAGTTCACTTGATTAGCACATCGACAACTTTCAGTCACTCTACCAATAGTGTTCAATAGCAGCAGTGTGTACTGCCTACAAGATGCACTAAAGAAATTTGCCAAAGATTATTAGACAGCAGATTTCAAAGCAACAACCATGTCCATCTAGGACAAAGGCAGCAGACACATGGAAACACAACTACTTGCAAATTTCCCTTAAAGCTCCTCACCATCCTGACTTTGAAATATATTGATGTTCCTTCACTGTCGCTGGGTCAAAATCCTGGAATTCCCCCGATTGATGTTCTGGATCTACCTGCAGCAAGTGGACTGCAGCAGTTCAAGAAAGCAGCTCACCACCACCTCAAGGGCACTGAGGGGTGAGGAGTAAATGCTGGCCCAGTCAGTGACACCCATGAATGAATTAAAAATAATAATTTTTGATGCTGTTAGTTGCAATAAATATAAAAGATGTGGTGTTATTTGTATTTTCAGAAACCTTTTGATAAAGTCCCACATGTGATGTTAATAAATTAGGGTACATAAAGACGATACTGGTATATATCGAGAATTGGCTAACTAACAGAAAACAGTAGGAATAAATGGCTTGTTCTCAGGATGGTAAGCTGATACTAGTGAGCTGTCACAGTGATCAGTACTATAGCCACAGCAGTTCACAATTTATGTGTTATTTGGATGTTGGGATCCAGTGTAGTGTTTCCAAGTTTGCTGATGACAAAACTAGGTAAAAATACTAAAATTGTGAGGATGTAAGGAGGCATCAAGGGAATTTGAACTGTATAAGCAGATAGAATATATTCTGAATAAATTAATCTTACCCTTTGTATTGAGACTATGTTTTGCTGTTTTTAAACTCACCAACTGGTGTTGTATCCAATCTGCATTCAATATATCATCATGCCCTGTTATGCAACTTGGTGGGAAAGTCACAGTATTTAGGGGAGCACAGTGGCTCATTGGTTAGCACTGCTGCTTTACAGCGCCAGGGGTCCGGGTTCAATTCCAGCTTCAGGCGACTGTGTTGGAGTTTGCACATTCTCTGCGTGGGTTTCCTCCCATGTCCAAAGATGTGCAGGTTGAGTGGAATGGCCATGGGAAATGCAGGGTTACTGGGATGGGTCTGTAGGGGTATCCTCTTCAGAGGGCTGGTGTGACTTGATGGGCTGAATGGACTGCTTCCACAATGTAGGGATTCTATTCCTGTCCTCTCATCATTTTAAGGAAGTGTTGATGTCCAAAGGAACCTAGTTGTCCTTGTTACGAGTCATGAAACACATACAGGTACAGGAAGCAATAAGAAAGGCAAATTGTATGTTGGCATCCATTGCAAGAGGTTTTGAGTGCATGGGTAAAGATGTTTTGCTGCAATTGTATCAACCCTTGGTGAGACTATACCTGGAGGTAGTTCTACTGTAATAAGTGTTTCGTTGACACGATTGAACTGTAATGCAATTGATGAATAGTGGACACTGTTTGGAGAATGCAGACTTTCTGCTGTACAGGTGTAGCGATCTTCACTAGTGCAATGTCACACAAGAATACAACTATTGCATTATAGATGCAGTACCTATATCGTGTACATTTTTAGTGGTCTTAAAAGGATATAGTTGGAATAAAGGGGAGTGCAGTGGAGTTTACCAGACTAATCCCCTGGGTGGCAGAACTGTTTTAAGAGTAGAATTTAAGGAGAGTATGCCTCATTCAGAGTTTTGAAGAATGAGTGGTGATCTCATTGAAACATACAAAATTCCAACAGGACATGATATGTTGAATGTGGACAGGATATAGTCCCTGCGAACTTAGTCTCATTATAAAGGGCAATATATTAGAATCAAGATGAGGAATATCATCACTTGAGGTTGGGAATTCTGTGTCCCAGAGGGCGGTGGAGGGTCTTCATTGAGTATGTTTAAGACAAAAAAAAGTTGCTTTCTGGATTCTAATAACATATAGGGATGTCTGAGGTAGGTGATCTGTCATAAATAAACAAATTAAATGGCAGAGCAGGCTCGACATGTTGAAAGGTCAGTTCCTGCTCCCGTGTCAGAATCTGAAATAGTATGTGCAAGTTAGTTACTGGTGCCAGTTATTGGGATTTATGATGTTACTTTACGTCCCTTTTATTGATGATAATGAGGTGGATGAATTATGTTAAGTTGTCCTGTTTTGTTACTAAATAAAAAAGGATGATCCTGGGCACTACCTGTCCTGGAAGCTTGGCAAGTAGGGCGGTTAGCTTCAGTATGAAGCTTCAACATCAGAGGCTGTCAAGACCCAAAGCCTTTGTCACGTCCAATGCATTAGTTTTGTTTTTGTTGATTTTCTGTTTGTGAAATAAATTGAAAAATCACTTGTAAAAATTAGTGTATTCCTTGCAACAATCAATGTGATTGATTGTAGGTGCTACAATGTGAACATAAGCAATAGTATCGTTGGATCTGACATTTGGAGATACTGGACTGACAGGTCTACATTCGTTAGTTTAGAAAAATATGGAGAGGTCTCAGAAACCCGTAAAATTCTACCAGAACTAGACAGTAAACATAGGAAGGATGTTCCCAATGACCAAGCAGTTTAAAAGCAGCGGTCACAGTCTAAAGGTATGGGTAGGCCATTTACCAGTGAGATGAGAAATCTCTTCACTCAGAATGTGGTGAGTCTGTGGAATTATCTGCCACAAAAGTATTTCAGACCAAAAACATTGAATCTTTTCAAGGAAGTGACTGATCCCTTTTAGCCCTAAAGACTAGATCTAAAGATTTGAGTAGATTTGTAGCTCAGGTTATGGATGCTGTGGTTGGACGAGTGAGTATTGGTCATGTCTTTTTGTTGCTAGTTGGTGTTCATGGTTCCCACGACCATTAACATCAGAGTGGCTCACAAACCAACATCAACCGCTAACTTAAACTATTAACTTAAAGACCCCTGACCCACTGGATAGAAACAGTGTGATACACAAGAAACCATGCAAGGACTGCAACCAACATTACATTGGACAGACAGGAAGGAAACCGGTCACAAGAATGCGTGAACAGCAACTAGCAACAAAAAAAAGACATGACCAATACACTCAACTCCATTCACACGGATAAGGAGATTGGGACATCAGGGTCCTAGGACAACCCAATCAGAGACAAGCACAGGAACTTCTAGAGGCCTGATTCTCCACCAAGAAGGCAGTCAATAAACAGGTAGAATTAGACCCTATGTACACACCACTGTGAGAAAAACAGGACATGAGGTACTCCATTCCAGTGGACCTGAGGGGTTAAATTCCAGGCAGGAAAACACAACAGCACTTCTTCAGAGGCTGCACTGATGTTACCCAGCAAGATAATGAAACGTCTGCAAACTAACAAACTAGCTTGGCAAGCAAATCAGTCACACCATATCTAAGAATCTGGGGTGAAAGCAGAATCGGGATGACGAGCCATGATCACATTGAATGGTGGCACAAGCTCTAAGTGTCAAGTGGCCTACTCCTGTTCATATTTTCCAAATTTCTATTACTCAGTAAAAGGAGGCTTAATGCCTAGTTATGGTCTAATCTTGTACAAAAGGTATACTTAACATTAAATGTTTTCAATATTCATAGAATAATACAACTTTACAGCACAAAAATGTTTAAAATGAAATATTAATTGCATTGGCAATTTATTTATGGAATTTATTTTTATTTATAGGCATAAAAGAACTATTCCAATGTTTGTCCCAGAGTCTTCATCTAAGCTGCAAAAATTTACAAGGTAATTACATCTCTGGATGTCGTAATTTAGTCAGGTCAGTTCCAAATAGAATATTAAAGTGTTGTGTTAAGGTTTTTATGCTTGTACTGTCATATCTATTTAACAATTTACCAGCATTTTTATTTTTGATTACAAATGATCAAAAACTTCAGTATTGATTTGTTACCTCTCACCTTTTGAGCTGCTTCATCCTCCTGTCCCTCCGTGAACTATTTCCAAATGTACAGTAACAATCACCTCAGACTGCAGTGGTTCAAGAAGGTAGTCCACAAAAGCACCTTTTGCGGGCAGTTGGGAATGGACTAGTGGAAACAGGTTGCCGAGTTGGATAACCAGTGATCATACCAAATGGCAAAACAGGGGTATGGGCCTAGTAGATAAAAACTGGTGCCTTTGTCGCAGCTCTCCATCTCTTGAGAATCATGCAAATCTGACTGCATGTCAGTGTTTGGATTCAGCAACATCTTCCAGTGGTGTTGCAAGTCAGGTCCTGGCAGAATCCTCAATGCACATTCAGAGCATGGGAGTTCCCCTGCCATGAATACTCCTGCTCCACAATAATGGGTTACTGATGGATGACCAACTGAAACCAGGTGACGTGTAAATGCCTACAGCTGAGTCCTAAATAGGCATTCAGGCTCCTAAGCAGATGATGGTACTGCAATTTTGAAAATTCTGGGCCTCTGCCTTTTTTCTCAATCTGTTGCATGTCAGAACAGCCCTAAGGAGGTATCCCTCTAATCACTGTCTCAGAGATAATGGGAACTGCAGATGCTGGAGAATCTGAGATAAGATGTGGAGCTGCATGAACACAGCAGGCCAAGCAGCATCTTAGGAGCAGGAATGCTCCTAAGATGCTGCTTGGCCTGCTGTGTTCATCCAGCTCCACACTTTGTTATCCCTCTCATCATATTTGGTCTTGATTTAGTCAGTTTGTTAAAATTCCACCAATGTATTATACTGTTTGCTCACATAAGTGAGAGATTGGAAAGCAATTCAAAAGACTTGTCACAGGAAACATAAATTGGTGTACAAGCTGATAAAGTTGAAGTGTGAGAGGGAAATTAATGCAAATAGAGCTAAACATGTGCATATTAATCAGTAAAACAGGGATAAATTAGTGTCTGGATTGCTGATGACAAACCTGTTCACCTCAATCTAAAATTTAGGGAAATGAACTACCTCTGTTATTGAGTTGTAAGTGCATTAACACTATAGAATAATGATCTGCAAAATGGCAGCGACAATAATCCCAAATGCTGAGGTTTGATCAAATCATGATTGCAACAAACATTTGAATTTTTCAAATGATGGGAAATTTCACTTTATAGAAATTAAAAACGTGATCAATTTATAGTTGCAAAATTTTGTAACATTCTTGTTCTGTACTCTAACAAGAGCACATTACCAAGAACTTTGGATTAGTGAATTAAAATATGACTATATATCCTTACAATGTGTCTATCTTTGATGAAGACTAATTATTTCCATGCATTCTTTTCTGTTCTTTTGTGGTTTATCCCCCATCCTTACAATTCTTGGTCTTCATGGTTATCAATCGCATTGGGGACATTTGAGATTCACAACATGTGGAGTCTCAGTCAAGATGTATGCTGAATTTTCACTTGTCTCGAAGTGTTTAAGAGCATATGACATTTTTACTTTCTGCCTTTATTTGCATATTGCGTAGCAGCCATGATTTGCAAGAACATGATTACATTTACCAATGCATGCTGCTTAGGTTTCTGGAGACAGTTTGAGTGGATCTATTATTCTAAGGATAATAGAAGCTTGGCTGAGAATCCTAACTGAATTATAGAAAACTGCTTCCTGTATTTTGAGTCACAGTTTTTTTCCCAACAGAAATGCAATAAGGGGTTTGAAGTGACGTTTTTATTTCTTAGAAAATTTGGTTTTAAAAGTCTCAATTGATTTAATTACAGCAATACAAAACATCCTCTAATATTTTCCAAACTCTTCATTTTTGTTTAAATAGTGAACACTGCTGAGCTATTTTATAACGTGCAGCACAAGTGGTTAATTTGGTAAGTCACACATTGGGTTCAATTCTCAATTCAAGCCCAAGTGTGACCTGTCTTTGTGGCAGCAGAAATGGCTACCTGAATGAGGCGATTCCCACTGGGGCAGCAGATTTGGAACTCTTGTGCTGTAGCAGTAGAGTCCCTACCTCTAAGCCAGGTGGTCTGCATTCAAAGTCCCACCTACTCCAGAAGTTGTGTAACAAATCAATAGGTTGATTTAAAAAAATTACACATCACGGGCTGTTTCTGTAAGAGGCAATGTATGGCAGTCGGTCATAGATTTCTACCTGTATGGAAGCTCAGGGAACTAGCCAAATTAGAGTTTGTAGCAAGATGGAGATGGTCTACAATGTAGCAAATGTGAATTGACAGAAGGAATATCTTCTCCAATTTTTAAAAACACGACTTTCCTTGGACCGTTATCAGACATTATGACACTACACAATGTTTTGTTCTTTTTGTTTAGCTGGCTCATGGGAAGGCGCCCAGAATTTACAGATCCTAAAGTGGTTGCACAAGGAGAAGGAAGAGAAGGTTTGAGTCAATGAATATTTTCAGTTTACATGTTAACAGTGAAATGCTCTGCTGCACAGGGCTGGTAACTTCATCTCAAATTATGTAATTTGACAAGCAGTGACTTCTGAATGTTATACACACTAGGGAAAATGATGCCTTTATAAAAATGATATAGCACATTGACGATCACAGTTAATGGTTTTATAGCATAGTTTGATTTTTGTTCAGATTCTTTCCTTCACACTGCTTTGACTCTCAAAACTGGAGTGAAGTTCACCGCTTATGTTTGCCCCAGTTCAGAATGGGGTTATCAGGCTACAGTTAAAGGTACATACAATCCCCAGGACCTGATCAGATTATCCCAAACTTTGTAGGAAACTAGAGAAAGATTGCTGGACCCTTTGCTGAGATACTTGTGTCATGGCTGAGGTGCCGGGGTGATTGATGTGGTGAGGAATTGCAGACCTTTGAGCATAAGGGACATGCATTTAGAAAGGCAAGGACTGATCAGGGACATCGTTAGAGTTTGATTTAGACGAATGTGAGATGTTGCATTTGGTAAAGCAAACTAGGGCAGAACTTGTACACTTAACGGTAGGACCCTGGCGAGTGTTGCTGAAGAAAGAGGCCTAGGGGCACCGGTAGACAGGGTGCTGACAAGGGCAATCGCCACAATTGCCTTCAGTGGTTGTCAGGGCATTGAGGATAGGAGTTATGTTGTGGTAATACAGGACTATGGTGAGGCCACTTTTAAAAAACTGTGTACAATTCTGGGAACCTGCTGTTGTTAAGTTCTATTTGGTTCAGAAAGATTTGTGAGAAATTAGAGCCACAGCAATGAACCAGATGGGCTCTTATGACAAGTTTCACAGTTATCATTAGACTCTTAAATAAAAATCTAATTAACTATTCAAACCCAGGACATTACCCGAGTCTCTGGATTAGCAGTTTAGCAGTAATACCAATAAGATATTGCTTCTGTCACCTCATCTCCATTCATGCCCTTTTCCCCCCCCCCCCTCATTGTAGGAGGACGGCATTCCTCTGTATAGAAGGATGTAATTAGGTCACATTTTCACCTTTTGCAGCAATCAGTAATGGAATATTTGTTGTTTTTCTTTTGCATGTTTAGTTACAAGGGTATTGTCACAGGGCTATGTAACGATCTCGTTCAACATCGTCACTAAGGACTTGAAGAAACTTGGATATGATTCAATCCCTACTAATCAGGCATCTGACAATACAGGATTCTAAATGCAATGGGAAAAAAAATAAACTGAAAATTGTTGCTACTATTCTGAAATGTGTTTTTTATTAAACTAATTAAGGTCATATTTAGGAAATGCATGTCACTGCCTATAGTCCACCATTTATAAAATATCAGTGTTACTAGGTGCCACTCAAATTCTTTGATCAGGAAAGCATGTAGTTAAATAGCATGGTCCCAGGACAATGTCAGATCCCATATGAATCTAGTTGTAATTCTGAAACTGCAGTCTTCTGAAATATAATTAGCAATTGAACATCAAAATAGATGAGTATACTCAACTTTCTTTTCCTGAAGATCAGAGTACTATGAATATTTCCAAGCCTGGTCCTTGTCCTTTGCAGAAGTAGATATGACCTAGAATTATTCAATTGTTCTGATCAAGAGCAGCCATTTTGTATTTCATTCTTTGCTGGATTTTGAGACAAGGAAAAGAAATGTCCACCTGCCCTCTCCATTCTGCATGTTGATGATTTGTTTGGTTATCCACTAAAGTAGTCATCTTAAGTATAAAGCTGACTTTGTTATGAGCAAGATATATTAGAAAAATCTTCTTCAGGTCCTAAAGGTTTCAGCACAATGCCTCACTCTTTTCTCAATTTCTCTGACTTTCGCGGTGGCTCACTAGTAGCATTCTTGCTTGACTTCATTCTAAGATACATCCTGTTCTATGTCAGACGTTTTAACTTGGTAAAAAGGACTCCAATGGCTCGACTGAAGCACAAACGTCCAATTTCATTAACCAAATTGTTTCTTGACTTTGTTTTTGTATTAAAAACATGCATTTAATGCAGCATTAAATAGATTATCCAATAATTCTAGTTGTTGCATGGTACATTTTACATAGTAAGTTAAGGTTTTTTTTAAGAAGGTAGGAGTTGTCAATAAATTGAGGTCTTTTTGGGAACAAATACAGACAGCCACAGAATTTGAATTCTTTCTAAGCAGATTTACATATGTCACCAATGAGACTGACAATAATCATTTTTAAAAATTCAGAATGTGGAGAAAACCTTTTGCCTTCTGTGAAAAAGTACTTGTGTTTAGTGAGATAGCAGATCTGCTAAGTATTACAAATCAAATTGTTCCAGTGTAGGATACACCAAGATCTTTGTAAAATGGCTCATGGCACAAAGACGTTGTGGGAACAAGAGGGATGCACTCAGTCAGTGTAGCATGTTCCATGATGTGATTAAAAAGGTGGTGAATAACTTTTGGAATCAAATTTTGCCACCATCAAACCAGAAAAAGGTGTTCTGTCTTTCACAGAACTCAGTATTGTGTACAATGCCAAGTTACACCCCAATGACTGATGATTCATATTGTGAAGGCGTGTGACATTATAAGACCACAAGATCTAGAAACTTTGGTTCTAAAGTGGACCAAAGACTATATGACTAACTTTTATTTGTACTGCTGTATTAGGTGTTAAGAAAGGAATGTCAGTTTGTTTCAAATTTTAATACTTAAGTGTGGCTCTTCATTGTCTGGAAATCTGTTAATACACATTTGAATGGGACTTTTTAAAAATCTCGGATGAATATTTCAATGCTCAGATACAAATGATTGAGGAGAGAAGAGAAAAGTCAATTGCCTCCTAATAGGGTGTCCTACGACATAGGTTCTCCTTATTAAAAGGGTGAGAGGGAAACCTTTCAGATGAAGTCTGCAGGTTTTCTTTCAAACCCACACCCCCTCCCCCCACAAAAAGAGAAGCAGTGTAATCATTGAAAGGATCTGTACCAGCGGTACTGCTAGTTAGCAGTCTCAAAAAGTGGTTTAGAAGTTAGTAGCAGAAAAGGTCAAGAAACAGAAGGCTTTAACAGGTGTCAGACAGGAGGCATCCTACAAGGCTACTGAATGCAGGAGTTTCAGGAACACACAGGCTCCTGAAGGTGGAGTGCATTTAAAGATCACTTGAACAGCCTTTAATTAAAGAAACTGCATAAAGTAAACACACAGATTATAAAAAGTGTACTCTAACAATTTTTTCTAAGTGGTTCATGAAATTACAATGGCAGGTCACTTGAATATTATGAAAATACAGGCTAAAATATTAAAACCTTTTTTATTGGCCAGGATTACATAAAGTAGTGTCGAAATTTTGTCAGCAACTCATCACATCCTGAGGATGTCCCACATGAAATCATAATAAATTATTTACTTTTGGAGTGCAATCACCATTGTACTGTACCTCCCACCCCCCCAGCATAACATTTGTTAACACCACTGTCTGAGACTTGCGATTAATGTTCAGTTGTCAATACTGCAGTTTTATATCTATATAATGTGGTATTACATTGTTAATAAGGCAAACAAATGTGGAATTTGTATAAAATTAGTAACCTTCAGCAATATAAATATTCGTTTACGGATTTAAACAAAATAAATGAAGTATGCAAACCGTTGTAACAGATACCAACAATTTAATTTCATCATTTAAGCAACAGGCCCCTGGATCTTTTCTGCTGTTCAAATGGCATAAACAATAAGATTTTGTGTGAATTGCTACAAAACCAATACATAGAAAATAAAATACAGAACATATGTTACAATAGTACAAATGATAAATTATATTATACAGTAATGACAGTTGAGCACAATACCATAAAAAGCAGCCTGCTTCCAGCATCATGAACGAGTTTGGTAGATATACAGAACATAATACATGAAAAAGTAGGTTACTCACCACTATGTGCAGTAGTCGTCATTCTTTAAAAAGTAGTTATCCATTGCCTTAAAGTAAGCCAAATAACTGGAAAATTAAAAATGTTCTAGTCCCTCCACTAAAAGCCTCAATGATTTGTTTTCCTTGGTATTATATATAGAGTATATTATCTCTAATTCCCACCTAAAAACGTGTAAATTAACATGTCTAAAGACCAAAACATAGCAACCAATCAATCAATCTCGTGTCTCTCAGAATTCCGTGCTGCTTTGGATATATTGCATCCACTACAGTCTGCTCCAGATAATGGTACTTTAAGAATGCATCAACTCGGTTAATTAGAATAAACACAACAAATCAGTCCAACCTGCATGACAGCAATTGCATATGAAAGTATTAACAAAAAAAACATGAATTTGCTTGCTTGGAGTGTACAGCAATAAGACCTAAAATTCACCAGCCGGATCAAATGGATTTCTAACTCTCAGCGAATAAAGTGGAACTCTGAAACCAAAGGCGTGAATATGAATCCTAACACAGAGTAGAGGACTGTACATGTGGATTTCTATATTTTCAATAACGTGCAAAAAATAACATTTGCCATGTTGGCCAATGTATTAATTCCAAACAGATCAGATATAACATACTTGCATTTGAAGCATTTTGAGCTGTTTAGGGTTTCAATATATTGCAATATACCAAAGACACTAGTTTGCCACCAGGTCTGCAACCCTAATATACTGCTTTGAGCTATGTTTCCATACAGCAATATAAAGTAAGTCACCATTCAGCCACAAGAACTTTTTGCTACTATTAGGGTGAGGAGCTCAGAGGCAGAATGCTTACGTATTTGCTGGATGATGCAGGGTATGTAACTTGAGACACCCCAGGGAGACGATGAAGATGCACATTCGATTGCTCATCAAAGCTAAAAAGTTATGTTTCCGTAGGTTCCAGAAAGTATTTTTATTCAAGTTTTTCCCTAATTTGCTGCATTTTAAGTAATGCAAATCACTAGTCTAATTGTTCTGAACACAAAACTTCCATGTCATCTACTTGCAGCAAAACATACTTCTACTTCATGTCAATTAAAGAACACTTTTCAAGTTGGCTTGAATGTTTTAAATAAAAATGCAGACAACTGATTTAAAGCAATTATAAAATCAGCACATACTGTATCCTAGCCCAAACCTACGCAAACATAAGTAAAATTGGAACTGTTATAAATGATTTCTGTGTGAAGGAGTGCAAACAGTGAAAATGTACTGATGACTGAGGTAGTTTTTCTGTGACCATGTTGCTCAATGTGAGCGTAAATCATTTTCTTTTTGCCTTCAGATGGGGCAATTAACTTGTTTTCTGGAACCTGGGTTTTATAAACATCTTCATGCAAAGTATTTTGTAGAAATCTTTTCAGATTCACTGAAGAAATTTACCACATTGTTTATACTTACCTAGGTTTTCTCCAGTCTGATTGCATATAAAAGGTGTAAATATGTAAAATTAGTGAAATGTAGATACATAACTAAATAAATACACGATAATGACCTTGGATGTAAAGAAACTGGCAGTTGATCATTTGGCTTCTCAAAAACAGTAAAGCCATGGATGATCTGATTGGTGTCTTCAACTCCACTTCTCTGCCTACCCCAACTCCCTTATTAGTCAAGGGTATCGAATCACAGAAATATTATGTTTTGCACTTTGACCAACAAAGATTTTATTCCTAAACAAGTTCATACCAACCATTAAAACTGCCATGTCAGCATGAATATGTAAAATATTGCATCTTGGAGGAGCGCATTTAGCCTTGGAGGATTCCCAGGATTTCCTAAAATTGGGCAAGGACAATCACTCAAGAGATCTAATTTCATGCTTAGCACAAATGCATGAAAATGGGTTTGGCCTCATCAATTTTAAATAAGTACAGAAAACGGAACAGAAGTAGGATCTGAAAATGGCTTAAGTATAAGATTAGAACATGTGGAAAAATAATGTCAAGTGTATGGATGTAGGGTGTTAGCCCTCATTCTCAGCAAGGACAATTCACACAGGTTTCAATTGTGAGAGCTTTCTTTGATTTTCCAGTTCTATGGCTTACTTAGTTCATAATGTGGTAAGGATATTGAATAGTCAAGGATGCGCATTGAGGAAGTATTAACTATGTAAGTGATCAAATACCTACTGTACAGCTCCCTGTAGTAAAATTAATACATCACCACAGTACACATGAAATTATACAAGTTGCAGGTGCCGGACTACATTTACACTGATGCAGTTATGTAATAGAATGACTAAGTTTTTACAGTACATGAAAACAGTTGTTGATACAAATCTTACCAGAAGCTTTGTATAAATTTTAGTGACTACATGCAAGACTATACAAATTGTGGATGCATTCTTAGCATGCATACTCTTTCACTCGCCAGAACTCCAAGAACACAAATTCAAGATACCTTGACTTGTACAATATAAACACATATGGTAGATCAAACAGGGTCACATTCCAAATAAATTTGTTTAGCATGAATTGTGTACGTGGCATTTCTGTGTTTGGTATGCTGATCACCACTTTGTATCAAAAATGCACACGTGTAAAAGTAACTCAAAAAATCAACACTTATTAAAAAACTGGAGAATTCTAAAGTTATATAATTTTCTATACTTGTATTGACAGTAAGGACATTAAAAAATAAGGTGCACACCAGTGTAGCCTGTATATGCTAAAACTAAATGAATTAGCTTGACACGAACAATTATTCCACATCCATATTTTAAATTAAAGCAAACAATGTTATTGCTAAAATCTGAAACAAAAACAGCAAATGTTGGAGAAACTCAGCAGGTCTGGCAGTACTAGAAACAGAAAAACTAGAGAGAGAAACAGTGTTGGTGTTGAGTCCAACATGGCTAATTCTGAAGTCATACTCGGCTTAAAACATTAACTGCTTTTTTCTCAACAGATGCTGTCAGACCTGAGTTTCTCTAGCAATTTTGCTTTTTATTCCACACTTTAAATTATTTACTGTGAGTATTTTCTTCTTCACAGCCTGTTGCCTCTATCTAAGCAAAATGAAATCAGTCGGATCTCTGCATTTCACTTCAATTTGGATGACAGGTGACACAGAAAAAAAAATTAAGCTTCTGAATGCATATCTGAGGACAAAAAAAAAAGCAGATTATTCATAATAGTTATCCAAAGTGAGTATGAAGTCTTTTACATGCATGCAAAAAGTGTAAAATGGGAAGTGGAAACTGACACCCACATTGAACACGGTGTGAAGCTGGAGGAACACAGCAAGCCAGGTAGCATCAGAGGAGCAGGAAAGTTGACATTTCCGGCTGGGACCCTTCTTCAGAAAAAGGGTCCGGACACAAAATGTCAACTTTCCTGCTCTGCTCCTCCAGCTCCACGCTTATCTCTAACTCCAGCATCAGCAGTTCTTACTATCTCGACCCACAGTGAACAAGTGTTGATCATTACCAATATAAATGCCAGACTGCTTATTATCCACTAACCCCATAAGCCACTCTGAAACAGTTCTATTACTTAATAAATGGAACAGAAATGAAGGCTATTGTTTTTTTCCTATTAAAGTCGATTAATTTACATGAGTAAACCAAATCCAAGCTTTTCACTTTCCCTTTAAAATAATTAAATCTGCTGTTGGTCTAATCCACAAAATTGATTTCTTAACCCCCCACCAAAAAATCTGAAAAGCACTCCGATGTCATAACCCACTCCTGTCCTTGTAACAGAAAATTCCTCATTCATTACAGTGATCATGGACTGATCACTGTAGTCAGCCCTTTTTAGTATTAAAATACCAACCTAGGACTACTTATCTTCTCTGCATAGCAATTATCCTTTAGTACCTGTCTAGTCATCCATATATGGGGGCAAAGAAGGTTTTCAAATTCATTACGTAACTTTATAAATTGCTATGTCCTTAGTGTTGAACCAACATGACACACTTAACACAACAAACAAATATGCTCTCATGACTGGATTCCCTTTTTCTAAAATATAGAGCTTAATCTTAACTCAACAATGAAGCAAAGATACAATTTGGACCGCACATTTCATGGCACCTGTCAACACAATGTTTTAAAGCAGATAAAAAACACACTTGCAAAATCTTACCAAAATCCCTACACAGAAAGATTAAAAATAGCAGAAAACTTGTAAACTCCAACATGGTTGCAAATTACAGACCCTAAAACGTGGCTATTTAACCTTTACATGAAGACTCATCTATTTAAAAAAAGCTGTGCAAAAATGTACAGGATTAACTGCATATACCAAATGTCGAGTCTGAATTAGCTTAATGGTTGCTTTACTTAGTAAAGTAATCTAAAAGAAATAAAACAAGATAAGCACCTAGATTTCAAAATTACACTGATGTACTTTTTTTAAATTCTATTTTACTAATCTCTACTCCGTTTCATTAACAATGGTGAACACTACAACCTTTCATGTAGACAAGTGTTTTTAAATATTCTACAGAATAGCCATTGTCATCATTAGCAAATCTTAGATTTCAATAACAGAAACAGACTGATGCATGCAGCTTTCATCCATTTAAAAAAAAATCTCCACCAAATTACTGAAACCTGTGTATATGGTTGTTCATCATCATTGTAATGATTGTTTAATAATCACAATTTTACAAGGAATTTCAATTCTCAGTACTAAATGAACAATAACTGATACTTTCTGCTTAAATAGAATCAACTGCCAAGAATGTTACTTCAAATAACAATTAAAAAGGTGCATGCAAGAGTCCAAATTCTAAAGCAATTTTGTAAACAGCCTATTCAGAAGATAGCACAATTAAAAACTCCTTACTGCTATGAGCAGGTTTGTAAAATTATTTTCAATCTCAGCTAGGAAATCAGGGTCGCATAAGGTTGTCGATATTCTGATTTTGGTTAATTCCATATTTGCTCTTATGATTAGGAAGCATTAGGAAGCAAATTTCTAAGTACTGAAAACAGTCATTGTGGCCTTTATAATATTCTTTGAAACAGGTCAATAGGGTGATTTGTGAAATATGCAGAACAGTGATTATACCACACAAAACACTATGTTACCTTTGGACAAACTATAATATGCACTTAAGGATTAGAGGATTCATTAGATGTGAATATTAAATTCACAACACTACTGTTCAACTACATGTTCAGTCACCATATCATACCTCCATTGGCAGCAAATAGCTTCTTTAGAAAATAGTGAAAAGTAACCACTGTAGATATACACTTCATGAAAACCAGCACAGCAAAACCCAAACTTACTGTGAAGGTTTCCTCACCACAGCCATTTTTGCAGTCTAATATGCAATTAACATTTAACTTAGCTAGCCACACTCCTATCTAAGGTTTTTCTCTGTAACAAAGATATTTCATCTGTTTTATTTTATAATAGGAAAGGATTAGTTGTAGAGGTCTGGGATGTAGGTGGCGGGATGCCTGTTGATAAAAGTGGCTGGGGCATTGTTCCAGTAATGTTCATTCCTGCACCCGTTCGACCAACGGGTACGGGAGCCATTCCTATCGCCACTGGTGCTGACATAGAGGTGTGTGGCATCGGCTCCATACTGACTGTGGGTAAGGTGCCAAACGAAGACTGTCCTGAGGCCATCAAAGGACTTGCTCGCATTTGGTTCAGCGTAGGAGGCTGTGGCTGGTTAATTTGAAAGGGATTAATCTGAGTGACCTGGACTGGAGCTAAACCTATAGAAAAAGAAAATGAACATCAGTAAAGTAAATTTAGAATTTAAATACTCCAAACAAAGCTTATAATATAATTTACAATATTTGCAAGAATTTACTTCTCATTTTCTATCTTCATACTGACAAAATGGCTATTATTTGGTTTCACATTATTGTAATACAGATTTATTAAATACCCGGTCTTTTCTTGAAGAATTTAACCCTTGCTGATTTTTAATTATGCTGAAGAACAGAAATACAAGAAACGCATCTGCATTCTTGTCAGTCAAATCAGAAGTTCATTGACCACGGTAATGCACTTCTGCGTGTGTACTGTATACTACAAGTTTAAGATTTTTAATTCTCATCCACATACTTTATTGTGTTTCCAGGCATGGAAAATGACCCAAAGCAGGAAAATGCAAACATAATAGTGGATGGTGTTATAAAACAAAAGTAGGTCGTTTATATGTTAAAAGTTAAAAGATTTTAGGCTGGAATCCAGTAATATCCTGAGTCTGGTTCAGCTTGAGAAAAGGGTCAATTGTGGAATAGGGGTAAATTGATGGAAATAACACAGGGTTTGTTATGGAAGCCAACAGTGCATTTCAGAATACAGCAGCAAGCAATGCAGATTTTCTTTATTGCAGTTAGTCTCAAATTTAAAATAAAACCTGACTCGCGTCAAATACCAGGTTGAGCATATTTGGATCTGTTGCATACCATGACAGAGTGCAAGCACAAATGGGTAAGCAGCCTCAAGCTATCCAACATATATCAGCAAACAGACATCATACAATTTAAAAAGCACAAGAATCCCACGTGAAGGCAAACAATCCTACTTCCATATTAATCTAGCTTTGTGCTGACACTTTATTTTGAACTCCCAAAGAAGCAGAATTAGAGGAATTCATCAACATCCTCTATAATTAGTGCTCTAATTAACTGAAGCCAGAACATGCAGAAGCAATACTTAAATTGATACAACAGGCATAAATTAATTTTTTTTCAAACCAACTGATACAATTATATGCACAAAAAGCCATCACCCTGAACATCTTTTGCAAGCTGGTGAGGTGACAAAATGCATTTTCAGTGTGCATGCGTAAAGTTGGAATACTTCAACAGTGCACTGATAGACCTATTTACTGCATCCTGGATCTTAATCTCAAATTTAAATTCACTAACTGAGAGTGTTCATTACTGTAAGGCCCACTACACTTTCTAAGTACAGTAGTTCTTAAAGCTTACAACTAGACATTGCAAATGTATTTGTCAGGAATTCATTAACTCCCGATCTGAAGTTTTCTTGGATCCTTGTTAGTTAGCTTCATTCTTTGGCATGTTTAATGCTATTTTCTTTGTGATGGGCCAAGGAGACCACAACTCTAGCAGCCTCATCACACCCTCTGACAGCCTCGTCCAAACCTCCACCTGCATCCTATCTAGCTGATATCCTCACCCAGGTTTAGCCAGCAGAATCTGTGGATCTGACAAAAATCCACTCCAAGCAGAAAGCCCTTCATACTGACCAAAACAGGTCTCACCACCTGACGTTATAGTTTCTCTATGCGGCCCCAGCCCCTTTTTGAGCAAAAGCCTCAAAATTATTTTCATTGCATTCTCCTCAACGTCTACAAATGTTCAATGGGTAGAGAATTCACGCTTTCTTGATTTGGAAGAAACTAGAGCTGTTATGACAAAATATAATAAAATCTCTCTCAGATGTGATGGAAAATGACCAATATTACTCTTTTTTTTATTAGATTCCCTACAGTGTGGAAACAGGCCCTTCGGCCCAACAAGTCCACACCGCCCCTTGCAGCATCCCACCCAGACCCATTCCCCTATAACCCACACACTCCTGAACACTACGGGCAACTTAGCATGGCCAATCCACCTAGCCTGCACATCTTTGGACTGTGGGAGGAAACCTGAGGAAATCCATGCAGACACGGGGAGAACGTACAAACTCTGCACAGACAGTTGCCCGAGGCTGGAATCGAACCCGGGTCCCTGACACTGAGGCTGTAGTGTTAACCATGGAGCCACTGTGTCGTCCCATGTAATAACCGGGTAACAGCATTGTGTAACAATCCTATTAGAAGCCATCTTACTGAAATACTGTTGAATGCTGGTATGAAAGCGACAAAGTGCAAAAGCTAATTCTCAGATGTTCTTAAATTTCTCAAATAATAAACAAAAAATACAAGTTTTAGATTAAAATAATCTCAAAGCTATAATCGGCAATATCTTGAATATTTTAAATTGAGGAGCATCACCGCTACTTTCCAGAATTAGTAGCCTAGTTCAATTTATAAGAACATTTTTGAAATGCATACCTGAAGCCAGGAAAGGATTTGATATACTGGAAGGTTGCGCAGGCTTGGATACCAGGGAATCCAGGTTCACTAAAGCTGCATTAGGGCCCAGAAAGGACTCTGGTGTCTTTCGAGCAGTTGTTTGCTTTGATGGCGCTGTACTAGGAAGTGTAGAATCAAATAAATCTGGACTAATTGAACCACTGGGTTTAGAATTTCCTCCCAACATGTCAGCCTCACCTGAAATGAAAATTGGCCAACCTCAAAATTATAAACAAAAACATCAAGTCAATTTCATAATGCAGGATACAGAACTATCAAATCCTATGGCAATTTTTAAGTTGTCCTGTTGATAATCACTGGTCCACATAGTATCCTGAATTAACAGTCAACTGCAGCCCAACACAACATTTTTACAACAATTCTAATGGTTCCCTGAAGGTTAACAGGGTATTTATTAATAGTACACGCACTAAAAAAGTCAATGCATTTAACCACAAAAATCACAATCCTACCCAATACCTCACCAGTTTCCATAATTAACTTATGCTTAGTGATAACGACCATTGATCTTGTAAACACAAACAAGATTTATGGTTGGAAGTCTGTACTGTATAACAGACAGTCATGCAAGTAGACAGCACAGAAATAGACCCGTTGTTCCAACTCGTCCATGCTGACCAGATATCCAGATAAATCTAGTACCGTGTGACTGCATTCGGCCCATATCCCTCTAAACCCTTCCAATTCATATACCCATCCAGATGCCTTTTAAAATGTTGTAATTGTTCCAGCCTCCAACACCTCCTCTGGCAGCTCATTCCATACATGCACCTCGGAGATAAAGTTGCCTCTTAGGTCCCTTTTATATCTTTCCCCTCTCGCCATAGACCTATGCCATCTAGTTTTGGTCTCCCCCATCCCAGGGAAAAGACCTTGCCTATTTAGCCTATCCATATCCCTCAGGATCATTGGCCCATCTGATCAAGATCCTACTGTAATCTTAGGTAACCTTCTTCACTCTCCACTACATGTCCAATTTTAGTGTCACCTGCAAAATTACTAACCATACCTCCTATGTTCACATGCGAACCATTTATATAAATGACAAAATGCAGAGGACCCACCACTAAACCTGTGGCACACTGCTGGTCACAGATCTCCAGTCTGAAAAGCAACCCTTCCACCACCACCCTCTGTGCTTTACCTTTGAGCCAGTTCTGTATCCAAACAGTTAGTTCCCCCTTATCCTGTAAGCACTGATAAAAAATACTCGTTTAGTATCTCCACCATCTCCTGCAATTCCACAAATTGGTGGCCTTGCTGATCTTTAGGGGGCCCTATTCTCTCCCTAGTTACCTTTTGTTCTAAATATATTTGTAGAATCTCTTTGGATTCTTCTTAACCCTATCTGCCAAAGCTACTTCATATCCCCTTTTTGCCCTCCCGACTTCCCTCTTAGATTACTCCAACTACCTTTACACTCCAGGGATTCAGTCAGTCCCTGCTGAATATACCTGACATATACTTTCCTTCCTTATTCTTGACCAAAACCTCAATTTCTCTAGTCATCCAGTAACATCCTGTACCTACCAGCCTTGCCCTTCACCCAAACAGGAACATTCTGTCTGTGGGCTCTCGTTGTCTTATTTGTGAAGGCTTCTTATTTTCAAGCCGTCCCTTTACCTGCAA
Organism: Stegostoma tigrinum; assembly: GCF_030684315.1. NCBI lineage: Eukaryota > Metazoa > Chordata > Chondrichthyes > Orectolobiformes > Stegostomatidae > Stegostoma > Stegostoma tigrinum. The sequence continues at coordinate 40,109,101 of NC_081376.1, read as the reverse complement.
CATTCGCACCACCGCTCCACCCACGAAAATCAACTTTTGAAAGTTCTTGCTTAATACCAGCAAAATTGGCCTTCCTTAAAAGTTTAACTTTTGCACCTCTAGTAGGTACAGCCACATACTGAAATCAGAAAATTTAAATTCCTCTCCATCCAAACCCTTAACACAATGACTGTCCCAGTCTGTGTTTGCAAAATTAAAATTCCCTACCATAACCACCCTTTTATTCTTACACATAAATGAGACCTTACAGATTGTTTCTCAATTTCCTGCTGACTATCAGGATGGGGCTACAGTAAAATCCCAATCAGGTGATCATCCCTTTCTTATTTCTCAGTTCCACTCAAAAAAACTTCCCTGGGCATATTCCTAGAAATGTCCTCCCCAAGTATAGCAGTAATGTTATCCTTAATCAAAAATGCCATTCCTTCCTCTCTTATTCCCCTTTCTATCTTCCTTGTAGCATCTACGCCCTGTAACATTAAGCTGCTGGTCCCGTGCATTCCTAAGCCACATCTCTGTAATTGCTATGCCATCCCAGGCCCATGATCCCAAACAGGCCCCGAGTTCATGCCTTACCGGTTAGGTATTTTGCATTCAAACAAATGCAGTTTAATTTATCGTTCTTTCGTTTTCTGCTTTGTCCCGCCTGCACTGACTGTTTGACTTACTCCTTTTCCCAACTATATCAGTCTCAGAAACTGTTTCCTCATTATTTCCCCAGGCACCCCCCACGAGTTTAATTCATCCTGAGCAGCTCTAGCAAATCTCCCCACCAATATATTAGTCCCCTTCCAATTCAGGTGCAATTCGTCTTTCTTCTATAGGCCACTTCTGTCCCAGAAGAGGAGATTCAAATGATCCAAAACGTGAATCCTTCTTTCTTGCACCAGCTCCTCAGCCACGCATTCATTTGCTGTATCCTCCTATTTCTACCCTCACTAGCTTGTGGCACCAGGAGTCGTCCAAATAATACTACCCTCAAGGATATCCTTTTTAAATTCCTAATTTTCTCTCTTCTCTCCTCAGAATCTCATCCTTATTGCTTTCCTGCGTCTTTAGTTATAATGTGTACAACCACCTCCTGCTGACGCCCCTCACCTTTGAGAATATCCTGCACCCGGCACTAGGGGAGCAACACACCCTTCTGAAGTCTCAGTGTCGGCCAAAGAAACGTTCGTTTGTGCCTCTGACTAGAGAGTCCCCTATCACAAATTGATCATTTGGAACCTAGTGCACCCCTCCCTACATCAGAGCAAGTCTTGGTACCAGAAACCTTTTGTAGCTGTCAGTGCTACATTCCCCCAAGAGTCCATCAACCCCTACATTTTCCAAAACAGCATACTTGTTTACGATAGGGATAGCCACAGGAGACTCCTGCACAACCCAATTGGATCTTCAGTTTAGCTCCCTTACTGCAACTGCTATCCATCACACCCCCGGCACCTAAAAATTTCTCTCTGCCTCTAACTGTTGCTCCAACAGGATTTGCAACCAAGCACACTTCCTGCAGACATAATTATCAGTAACATGGAAACCCTCCCCAATCTCCCACATCTGACAAGATGCACATGACGCTACTAAAGAGAACACACTGTGGAGCTGGAGGAACACAGGCACAGCAGGCTAAGCAGAGGAGCAGGAAAGTTGATGTTTCGGGTCAGGACCCTTGTTCAGAAAAAGGGTCAGACAGCAGTGTAGGTTTCTTTCTCCACTGATTCACTTCCCACCATGTGGTCAACTGACTTTGTCTCCCATTCTATTTATTTTAAAAGCGCTGTTGTTTTGTTTTTCTCAATGTTTCAAAACAATGCAACAGCTTACAGAACAGCAAGAATGGCTCCAAAAATTCAAGGACATCAGCTCCAAAACTGAAAATACCTCAGAAAAAAGATGCCACTCTTACAGCCACAACTTTTCCTGTCCTCCATCTTGGATTACCCAGAATCCTCCTTGATGAGAAGTGACAAAATTGCTGCTGATTTATGCCTCAGCTACTAGCATTTTGATTCAAAACAGCATGTCATTTTTCTTTTCTTCAGCCAATATTAGCTTGTATGAAGGAAGGTGAACTGAAGATCTTTGAAGAGATTGTTCTTATTAAGAAACAAGAATAATACTCCTTGAAGTGCAGGAGTCAAATTCTGCAACTTGTTTAAAAGCTGATAACAATGGTAATAACACCCCGACACCTTTAGATTGTCATAATTATAAAGGACCTTTTTATTAAAAAATGTGGTTTTAACTGCTGTGGATTGAAATGAGAAGGTAATTTGAAAGCGTAACTACAGTTTTTAAAGCAAGTAGCCTGATATCCATTAACAACTGCTGAATAAGCAATTATTGAAACTGCAGCCACAGACAATTGAGAGCTGAGGAGTGTAGAGATGCAGCTCTTGCTGGGAATGAGCTGCTGCTTCGTCCATGGATCAGCCATAGTCAATAGCAGAGACCTTTTTACCTGATAAGAAACTGGGAGATTTAGTTCTCAGGTAACTGAACTGCTTGCAGCTGGATGAGAGGGAAAAAGAGAGTAGTATTCCAATGTTACCTAGCTCAGGGCCAGTCTCTGTTCTCTACAGTCAAAACCTCCTGTGAACCTAAAGAAATTCAGTTCATCTTCCCTGCCACAGTTGCTGTAAGCTGTGACATTTAACTGATAAGTTAGAAACATTTTGAATGAACTAGCGACCTTGTGTCTGACTAACCAACAAAGTACCAGTGGAAGATGACTGAAGCAACATGCTGGCTCGTAGAAAAATCAAAATCATCTCAAATAGAGAATCTGGGTACGAAGACTAAATGTTTTTCCAATTTTCCCTTCTGACTATCAAAGATGGAGGGGATTAGACTTTCAATTAGAAATATTATATGGCTTCTGTTTAACTGGAGCTAAAGTCTACCTACTTCACAAGTGTAACTCTTGGACAGTACAGAAACCTGGTCTATGTTTCCTACCAATCAGAGTCTGAAAGTTAGGTAAATTGGGGAACTTTGAGCACTTTTAAAATCTTTAGCTTTTTTGGTTGACTCTAGTGATTTCCAGTGAGTCGTTATATAATTAACAGTGCTGTATAATAAAAACTTTAGGTTCTGGGACAATTGTATAGTAATATTTGATAGGCTTCGAATGTGTCATTTTTAAGTATGACAAGAAATATTATACAGCTTTAAAGCAGCAATTATTGCTTATTAATGTAATATTGTATCAAACTATTCTACAAACATCTTTAAGTATATTTAAAGTCTGTCATGTAGAGAGAACTTGCTTCAGATCCAGAGTCATATTAACTACATAGAGTCATAAGAGTCATAATAGCACAGGTGACGACTCTTTGGTCCAGCTGGTCCATGCTGACCAGGTTTCCTAAACTGAACTAGTCTCATCTGCCTGTGTTGGGCCCATGTTCCGCTAAACCTTTCCTATTCATGTACCTGTCCAAATGTCTTTCAAATATTCGAATTTAAATTACCTCTGGAGGAATCCATCTCAAAAGAAATGGAGTATTGTCCAAAGTGACAGGTACAAATGTCATGAAAATTTAGACATCTTGGCCAAAAAGCCGTCTTAATGATTATCCTCACTCCTACCCTACTATTTAAATTAAGAAAAGCAGCACTTCCACCATGCTTCACTATTTTTCCTAAATTGCTTAACAGGCATTTGTCGTATTTTTAAGATTTTTCTGAGAGTTCCTAGAGTGAAGGAGATCTGCTCTCCTCGCCTGTTTTGACCTATACGTGATTCTGTATGCACAGCATTGTGGTTGACTCTTAAATTTCCTTTAAAATCAGCGAGCAAGGCACACAGTTATCAAACCACCATAATGCTAAAAAATATTGATATCAGACAGACCACCCAGCATTGACCTTGACACCAGAAATGACAGCAGCAAGTCCATCTTGTTAAATCTGTAAAGTCCTCCTTAATAACAGCCGAGGGTTTCCAAAATTAGGACAGCTCTTGCAGAGACTGGTCAAACAACAGTCGAATGTAATCAAAATCACTAAATCATAACTTAGTTTCCCACATCACAGCATTGCAATCTCCAGGTTTTTTTCTGTGGGAATGCTTAAGCATTCTTTTTGTCTTTTTTGATCTCAAATGTACTGTGCGGTAACTTCAAATTTACACCACCAACAATGCTGAGTTGGCGGAGTCCTTGAAAATGTGATTGCTAGTCTGTGTCGGCTGCAGGTAGTGGGGAAGCCAATAAGCGGAAAGAATTGCCTACATCGTGGCGACAGGCCACAAATTTTTCTGAAGAGGAGTCTGGACCCAAACGTCAGCTTTCCTGCTCCTGATACTGCTTGTCCTGCAGTGGACGCCCAGCTCTACACCTTGTTACCTCTGTCACAAATACAGCTATCTATACTAGTACTGGTAGGAATGATCACTTCATAGCTCTTCTAGAGACAAAGGCCTGTCTTCACGCTGACGATACACTCCATCGTATGTGGCCCTACCACTGGACTAAATGCTTAACCAAGATGCACTACGGGCCATCAAGCTACAGAAGAACTTTAAATCAAATACAAACTTTAAACTTATGCCCAGCATTTCTCATACTCCATCACTACCATTAAATGGAGAGATGAATCCTGATTCAATGAAGGGTGCAGGTGGGCATATCAAATGTTGAGATTAATCACCTCCAAAAGCAGCACCAGACATACCGAAAAGAGATCTTACTCTGTGAAGGTGCTACTCAGGAGTACTGGCATGTGAACATGCCAAAGTAGCAGCATCTCAGGAGCACAAAAGCTGACGTTTCGGGCCTAGACCCTTCATCAGAGAGGGGGATGGGGAGAGGGAACTGGAATAAATAGGGAGAGAGGGGGAGGCGGACTGAAGATGGAGAGTAAAGAAGATAGGTGGAGAGAGTATAGGTGGGGAGGTAGGGAGGGGATAGGTCAGTCCAGGGAAGACAGACAGGTCAAGGAGGTGGGATGAGGTTAGTAGGTAGATGGGGGTGCGGCTTGGGGTGGGAGGAAGGGATGGGTGAGAGGAAGAACCGGTTAGGGAGGCAGAGACAGGTTGGACTGGTTTTGGGATGCAGTGGGTGGGGGGGAAAGAGCTGGGCTGGTTGTGTGGTGCAGTGGGGGGAGGGGACGAACTGGGCTGGTTTAGGGATGCAGTAGGGGAAGGGGAGATTTTGAAACTGGTGAAGTCCACATTGATACCATTAGGCTGCAGGGTTCCCAGGCGGAATATGAGTTGCTGTTCCTGCAACCTTCGGGTGGCATCATTGTGGCACTGCAGGAGGCCCATGATGGACATGTCATCTAGAGAATGGGAGGGGGAGTGGAAATGGTTTGCGACTGGGAGGTGCAGTTGTTTGTTGCGAACTGAGCGGAGGTGTTCTGCAAAGCGGTCTCCAAGCCTCCGCTTGGTTTCCCCAATGTAGAGGAAGCCGCACCGGGTACAATGGATGCAGTATACCACATTAAGCAGAGGTTCACCTGCACATCTGCCAATGTGGAATGTCATGTTGGGGCCTGGGATAGGGGTGAGGGAGGAGGTGTGGGGGCAAGTGTAGCATTTCCTGCGGTTGCAGGGGAAGGTGCTGGGTGTGGTGGGGTTGGAGGGCAGTGTGGAGCGAACAAGGGAGTCACGGAGAGAGTGGTCTCTCCGGAAAGCAGACAGGGGTGGGGATGGAAAAATGTCTTGGGTGGTGGGGTCGGATTGTAAATGGCGGAAGTGTCGGAGGATGATGCGTTGTATCCGGAGGTTGGTAGGGTGGTGTGAGAGAACGAGGGGGATCCTCTTAGGGCGGTTGTGGCGGGGGCAGGGTGTGAGGGATGTGTTGCGGGAAATATGGGAGACGCGGTCACTCCCGCACATCCCAGATGTCCAAGTTCTTTAAGGACCGCAACTTTCCCCCCACAGTGATCGAGTCAAGGGGGTTCTCGATCACTGTGGGGGGAAAGTTGCGGTCCTTAAAGAACTTGGACATCTGGGATGTGCAGGAGTGACCGCGTCTCCCATATTTCCCGCAACACATCCCTCACACCCCGCCCCCGCCACAACCGCCCTAAGAGGATCCCCCTCGTTCTCACACACCACCCTACCAACCTCCGGATACAACGCATCATCCTCCGACACTTCCGCCATTTACAATCCGACCCCACCACCCAAGACATTTTTCCATCCCCACCCCTGTCTGCTTTCCGGAGAGACCACTCTCTCCGTGACTCCCTTGTTCGCTCCACACTGCCCTCCAACCCCACCACACCCAGCACCTTCCCCTGCAACCGCAGGAAATGCTACACTTGCCCCCACACCTCCTCCCTCACCCCTATCCCAGGCCCCAACATGACATTCCACATTGGCAGATGTGCAGGTGAACCTCTGCTTAATGTGGTATACTGCATCCATTGTACCCGGTGCGGCTTCCTCTACATTGGGGAAACCAAGCGGAGGCTTGGAGACCGCTTTGCAGAACACCTCCGCTCAGTTCGCAACAAACAACTGCACCTCCCAGTCGCAAACCATTTCCACTCCCCCTCCCATTCTCTAGATGACATGTCCATCATGGGCCTCCTGCAGTGCCACAATGATGCCAACCGAAGGTTGCAGGAACAGCAACTCATATTCCGCCTGGGAACCCTGCAGCCTAATGGTATCAATGTGGACTTCACCAGTTTCAAAATCTCCCCTTCCCCTACTGCATCCCTAAACCAGCCCAGTTCGTCCCCTCCCCCCACTGCACCACACAACCAGCCCAGCTCTTTCCCCCCCCACCCACTGCATCCCAAAACCAGTCCAACCTGTCTCTGCCTCCCTAACCGGTTCTTCCTCTCACCCATCCCTTCCTCCCACCCCAAGCCGCACCCCCATCTACCTACTAACCTCATCCCACCTCCTTGACCTGTCCGTCTTCCCTGGACTGACCTATCCCCTCCCTACCTCCCCACCTATACTCTCTCCACCTATCTTCTTTACGCTCCATCTTCGGTCCGCCTCCCCCTCTCTCCCTATTTATTCCAGTTCCCTCTCCCCATCCCCCTTTCTGATGAAGGGTCTAGGCCCGAAACGTCAGCTTTTGTGCTCCTGAGATGCTGCTTGGCCTGCTGTGTTCATCCAGCCTCACATTTTATTATCTTGGAATTCTCCAGCATCTGCAGTTCCCATTATCTCTGATGCCAAAGTAGCATGTGACTTACAGAAAAGAAATATCCTACAAATGATGAATCAGATTTAAATTTTGCAGACTTGCCACATGAAGCCATAAATGATAGTGGACAATTAACCAACTAATTAGAAGTGGCTGCTCACCAATATTCCAAAACTCAATGATGGGAGGTCCCAGCACATCAATGTAAAAGGCAAAGCTGAAGCAATTACAAGCTTATTCACCCCTAAGTGCCAAGGAGATGATCCATCTTGGCCCCCTCATGAGATCCCCAGCATGAGACACCACTTCAGTCAATTTTATTCTCTCATGATATCAAAGAATAGCATCAGACACCAGAAACAGCAAAGGGAAAGGGAAGTCAACTCCTAGCAACAATACTGATGACTTGCGCTCCCTAGAATTAGCAAACTTCTAGCCAAGACATTCTGGGACAGCTCCTGAACTAATGTTTACCCAACAACTGTGGAAAAATTGTCCAGGCATAATCTTGCATGCAAAACATAGGACAAATTCGACATGGCCAATTACTAGCTCATCATCATCAGTAAGCTGATGGAAGGGACTGTCAACAGTGCCAGCAAGGAGCATTATCTCATTAACAACCTCCTTACTGACAGACAGTTTGAAATTTGCCAAAGCCATTCAGCTCTTGATCTCATTACAGCCTTGGCCAAATATGACAAAAACAGCTTAAACTCCAGAGGCAAAGTGAGAGTGGCTGCCCTTATATCAAGGCCACATTTTATCACGAGCAGCATTAAAGGGTCTCGACAATTGATTCCCATTAATTCTGGTTTGTTAATCTCTTCACTGGTTGGAATCACACACAGCAAAGGAAAATGCTTATATTTGTTGGAGGTTAATCATCTCAGTCCAAGGACATCACTGCAGAAGTTCCTCAGGATCGTGCCCAGGGTCCAATCATCTTCAATTGCTTCATTAATGTCCTTCCTTCCATCATAAGGTCAGAAATGGGGGTGTTCACTGACGATTGCAGTGTTCAACACCATTCATGACTCCTAAGATACTGAAGCAGTCAGCAACCATGTGCAGCAAAACCAAATGACAACATCCAAGAAGACAATATAAATTATCTCCTTTTACATTTGCTGAATCTCTTATCAATATCCTGAAGACACCAGTGACTAGAAATTGAACTGAACCAGTCATACTGACCACAGATCAAAGGCTAGGAATTCTGCCATGACAACTCATTTCTTAACTCCTTAAACAGGTCAATTTACAAGACACAAGACCCGATTGTATGCACTCAAACAGCCTGAACGAGTACAGATCCAAACACTAATTAAAATTCCACAATATTCACATGACTGGCACACCATCTAACACCTTAAACATTCACTCTCTCCAATATGGACACAGCCACAAAAGCTGCAAATTTGTGCAGGTCTCATTTACTTGAAGAAATAAAATTCATATTCAATGGTTTCTCAATGGGTTTTATTTTACATGTTGATCAACAAAAAGCAAATTACAGCACATACTTTGAGGAAAGTGTGTTGGAACTGGCATGTTTGGGAAAACGTTCTGCGCTAATATACAATGCCAGCTTAGGTCTCTGATAATATAAGCACCATATGTGGCTAAACACTCTACAAATTACTACGTCACTTCTGCACTAAAAGAAGAAATTAACAGATTGAAGAGGGAAAATGGTGCTCGAGACTAATATAAATATTTTGTTACCTGTTTTTTTTGATGAAGCTCGAAGGTCTTCGAAATCAGCAAAGTCGTCCTTGACTGCACCATTTAACGTGCTGAATGGGTCAAAAGTTGTACTACCTACATTGGGGAGCAATAGGAAAAGGGAAATAACAGTAGCAATTAATTTAGGATTTATTTCAAGTAGCAATTCATTGAAGGGAATTTAATGACCTTGCAGTATCAACGCTTTATTGATGATTCGACCACGATCAACAAATTTTGCAGATCACTCCCGAGAAGCAGCAATAAGAACTGTCAAAGCAAACATGCCAAACTTGCAAAGATTTACATGTCCTAAATCCAGTTGATTTGTGTTTTGTTGATAAAGTTTTCATTTACCTTTATCTTTTTTATCTTTAATAAATGAAAACTAAGTAATTTACAAAAATTACAGTGCAAAATATTGCTGTTAAGTGTCAAATAGCTGAGCAAGAACAGAGATGTGATTCTACAGTAGAATTTGGCCCTTTGAGCCCACTCTTATCATTTATTAAGGTCATGCCTGACAACCATCGCTTACTTACTTTTGGGCGACACGGTGGCTCAGTGGTTAGCACTGCAGCCTCACAGCGCCAGGAACCTGGGTTCAATTCCAGCCTCGGGTAACTGTCTGTGCGGAGTTTGCACGTTCTCCCCGTGTCTGCGTGGGTTTCCTCCGGGTGCTCCGGTTTCCTCCCACAGTCCAAAGATGTGCAGGCTAAGTGGATCGGCCATGCTAAATTGCCCATAGTGTTCAGGGGTGTATGGGTTATAGGGGGATGGGTCTGGGTGTGATGCTCCAAGGGGTGGTGTGGACTTGTTGGGCCAAAGGACCCGTTTCCACACTGTAGGGAATCTAAAGAGCTTTCTAGCTCTAACATAAAAATATTGAAAGATTCTGCTCTTACACCACAATTTCAGAAAGAGTTCTAAAGACTCATGACCCTTAGAGAGAAAAAGTTTGCCTCGTCTTTGTTTTAAGTGGCAGTCCCTTATTTAAGTGGTGACCCCTTGTAGATTCTCCCACAGCAAGAAACATGCTCTCCACATCTACCTCATTGAAACATACAAGATCCTGATGAGTCTTAATCAGGTCAGTTAAACTTCAGTGAATACATAACTTATCCAAACTTTCCTCCTGAGACAACTTGTCCATTCAGCTTTAGCAATCCACTAAACCACAAGATCATAAGTTGTAGGAGCAGAATTAGCCCTTTTGATCCATCAAGTCTGCTCTGCCATTCAATCACTTCTGAGCTTGCTCAAACCCATTTGCCTCCCTTCTCCTTACCTTTGATCCTCTTTCTAATAAAGAAAGATCTAAGCCGCTTCCAACATATTTTTGTCCTTCCTTAAATAGGGAGACCTTCACTGTACACAGTACGCCAGATATGGTCTCATCAGTTTCCTGTGCAACTGAAAAATGACGTCTTTCATTTTATGTGCTGTTCTCCTCACCAAAAAAATCAAGTACTTTCTATTACCCGCTGTGCTTCTATACTAGCATTTTGCAATTCATGTATTGATGCCCACCTCTTTCTGCATTTCAGAGCTCTGAGATCTCTAATTTAGAAAATAAGCTTTCTATTTTTCATGTTAAAATGGCAAATTTCACATTTTCTAACAGTATACTCCATTTGCTAGATGTCTGTCAACTCATTTACCTATATCCTTTTATAGCTTCCTTACGTTCTTTTCACATTTTACATTTCTTTCTACCTACCCATTTGTCATCAACAAATGTAGCAACTATTTCTTTGGTACATTCATCCAAGTAATTTATATAAATTGTATATCGTTTAACCCTTTGGCATACCACTCACTGCATCTGAAATAAGATTGGAAAAGACCCAGTTATGCCTACTTATGGCTTCCTGGTGACTTGGCAATTTTCTATCCACTTGATGTATTATACAGTACATCATAAGCATTTACTTTCCATAACAACCTATAATATACCATCTGACTAAGTGTATTCTGCAATTCACACACAGTAAGTACACTTTCCCTTTATTGACAGCACAAGTCACTTCAAGAATTTCAACTGGTTAAACAGGCGTTCCCTGTCACAAAGTTACATAGACTCTAAGGTTCTTGAGTAGATGTGTAGGTCGGGTTGTGAATACTATGGCTTGTTTGCTCGTGGAGCTGGATAGTTAGTTTGCCTACGTTTCATTAGTCTGCTGGGTAACATCGGTGCAACCTCCGGTGAAGCTTTGTTGTTTTCCCGCTTATTGCTTAAATTCTGGGGTCCAGTGGAGTTGATTACCTCACTTCTGGTTTTTCTTTGCAGTGGCGTGTACATAGGGTCTAATTCTACCTGTGTATTGATGGCCTTCTTAGAAATACATATAAACCCTACAGTATGGAAACAGGCCATTCAGCCCAACAGGTCCACACTGACCCATTCCCCTACCTTTTCTTGTAAACCTACATTTTCCAAGGCTAATGTACCTAACCTACACATCCCTACTCACGATAGGCAATCTCATACAGCCAATTCACCCAACTTACACATTTTTGGATTGTGGGAGGAAAACAGCAGAAACCCACACAGACACGGGGTGAACGTGCAAACTCCACACAGACAACTGCCCTAGGGCAGAACTGAACCCGGGTCTCTGCCGCTGTGAGGCAGCAGTGCTAACCATTGAGCCACTGTGCTCTATTGATCTCAACCTTGAATGTATTTCAGAACTGAGCAACTTTACATTTCCACAGTAGAAAATACAAAAGATTCACACTGAGTGAAGAAATTTCTCAGAGGAAATAGCATTGCAATATTTCCTTTGTCAAGCCCTCTCAGAATCTTGCATATCAGAGAATCTCCAATCAAGGACAGTGGGTAACAGCACTTATTGAGATAATGCTTGAAAATACCTATGCAATTTCCACAATACCAGCTTAAAAATTCAAGAATCCCACATGACAAATATAAAACTTGATTAATTTAATCGCCATAAATTTTAATCTTGCTAGAGATGACGCATGAACAATTTCCAAGAAAGAACACATCATCTCACAGTTTAAAAAATCATTGGCGTTATCATCTGCACAACAAACAATGTGCATTTATTTAAATATATAGTCCAAATAAAGATAGAATAACACATCAGGTTGCTAGGAGTCAAAACTACGTTCACACGTGTTTACCACTTTATCTTTGTTCCATAACCTACTGCCAAATTACTAACTTTTGGGGCTTTGATTTAGCTACACATACTGGATCAGCTAGACTTCTCACATGACATTTTAGAATGTATTTCATTGGCTGAGAACCATTTTGGGATATCCTGATGTTCTGAAATTCACTGTACAAGTAGAAGATCTTTCCCTTGGAACAAACAAAAAAGAGCATAACTCCAGACGTCAAGCTGAATGTTATCAACATATCTTGCCTTCAACCAGCAGCACCCCTCTATCAGGTCTCGGACCACTTTGATTGTCCTTACTTGTTATAGGCTCCAGGATAACGCCCAAAATGCAGCTTGCGGAAATGGACAAAATTTTTGTCTGCATTTTGCTTGAGCCGCAGCTGCCCATGCCAGAGGAAATTGCCACTCCTTTCATAAAATACCACCAAGTGGATGGCACGATCCTGCAGCTTAAAGATGCAGTGCAATGGAATTTCTGTACCCGAGAGACCATCCATTCCAGCCAATCGCGGATCTTTACCACTCAATTCCATCCATTGAAAACCCTCCTCTTCAGCTTCTTTCTTCAGAAACACTTCATTTTTCCAAAATTTGGCGGATTGTCTTCACTCTGGCGTCGTTCTGGGTTGCTACAATGTTTTTACACAACTTGGTTTGTTGGTGTTGGGGTAGTTACTGTTGACATTTAGGATTTGATCCATGTGTGGCCTTTCTGAATACTTTGGTCTGAAATTGCCCAATCGGCCCTGCGTTCTACCATCAGGAATGGGAACCGTTTGTTCTTTTCTTTTTCTCTGGGTGTATGTGATGCCAGTGAAAATGTTTATTTATCAAGAAGATACAGTATGCCCAACACACTTGTCATGTTACTGTTCATCAAGAATGTATCTAAACTTACCACAAGACTCCTACAGCCACTAGGCATTTGAGTAGCACATAAACCTACATCAACCCTACTATCTCTCATCAACCCTCTACCGCCAACTACTAACAAGAACCAAAGAGCCCTTACCCACTATGTATATTACACTGGTTCTGTGCAAGGTCCTATGTAAGGACTGCAACAAACAGTACATCAGACAGACAAGGAGGAAATTGGCTATGAGAATACATAAACACCAACTAGCAAAAAAAAAGACATGACCAATACTCATTCATCTCCATACACACAGACGAGGAGAACCACCAGTTCATTTGGGACAACATCAGGATCCTATGACAAGCCAAAAGATTCAACGACAGGAATTTCTAGAGAGCTGGTTCTCCATCAAGGCGGCCAACAATAAACATGTACACATCACTGCAAAGAAAATCCAGAAGTGGGATAATCAACTCCAATAGACCCCAGAGTTTAAATAACAAGCAGGAAAGCAATGCTTTATCGGAGGCTGCACTGATGATGTTACCCAGCAGTGTAACGAAAATATCTGCAAACTAACAAACCAGCTGTGCAAGCAAACTAACCAACCAGCTGAGCAAGCAAACTAACCACACTATGTAGACTCCGTCTGATTAGCTTAATTTTTTCTAAATGTCTTTCCACAATGTGTTAATAACAGTTTCTAGCACTCTAAAAACTTCAAGCTTAATTTGCAGCCCTAGAAGTTTAAATTGGCAGTCCGAAAAATTAATTATGTGAGTACAGAACTTAGATAAATAAATGTAAAGCATACACAATAATGATGTATTCTCTTCAGAGGTCTCTGATATGCTCTGTAAATAAGATCAGCCACAACACTTTCAAAATATTCTCGTTACATCTACTAGAATCAGTGCTGCATTTTTTCTTAATGACTTGAATTAATGCAACTTGAAGTCCATCGATGTATGCAGCTAGGATCAAATTGAAGTGTGAAGTTTGTTGCATAGTTAATCATTAGGCCCGGGGCCAATAAATCTATAGCTGTTTTTCCTTCATAACAAATATTTGAATTTTTAGATTTGTTAATGTTTCTTTGAGATTCCAAGAACACCAGTTTGTTGTTAAAAGCTGAAATATTTTCGACTTGGCAGAATGGGTTATCTGATAGGCTTGCCTACTGCCCTTTAATTTCTGGGCACAGGCTTGAATTTTTCCCCAAGGCTGATACAATAGAATGCAGACGGCAGAAATTAGGCTGCATCCCCTGCCCATCCAATAGGCTGTAAATAGCTACTCATGATTCAGCACTAAATATATTAAGTTTTACTCAAAAGAGACAATTCTAATGTTAGAAATATGCAAAAATGTGCTGGTGCAGCCAAAAATGCCTTCAAAAAGGTATGGAACACTTGCAAAGTCTTTAAAAACAAATCAAAACCGTGGATAGTGGAAATCAGAAACCAAGTCAGAAATTGCTAGAAAATCTCCGGTCAGGCAGCATCTGTGCAGAGAAAGCAGAATCAACTGTCTCAGTTAGTGAAGATCCTTCTTCACAAATAGAATGTTAACTAGAACAGTTAGTCTGCCTTCACTTCATTGATACCACCTGACTTGCTGAGTTTTTCCAGAAATTTATGATTTCATAAAGTCTCCACACGCATTTTCTCGTAAAATATCTTTGCTTGGAGTGCATGACACTGACAACTGGTGGCAAACTCGAAATTATAAATTTCATCTTTACAATAGCTTACCCAAAACTGAATCTGTTGAAGGACCTGGTGCCCATGGATCAGATGAAGACCTCGGAACAGCAGAGGTAGTATCTGAAGTTGTCCATGGATCAACATTTTTAGGAAGTGCCTGGGTGGCAGATAACGTAGGAGCACCCCAAGGATCAACAGCAGCAGTGGATTTGCTATCTAAGACCAAATAAGATAAAAACTTCTTAAAACGTTAATAAGAAAAGATACTTTCAATGCAAACTACCTCAGAATAATCAATTGCTTACTGATCCCCTGTTAAAAACAAACTGATATTTCAAACAAACAAAAACAGAACCCAATGCAGAAACTCAGCAGATTTGGCAACATCCACGGAGAAAAAACAGAGTTAAAGTTTCTGAAAAAAAAAACACAAAAACAAATCTCCGGCATCTGCAATTGTTTGTTTTACTTTAAATGATATTTGTAATTGGGTTATCTAAAATGGGTGGATATTACCTGTTTGTAGTCATGCTACATGAAAAACAAGTTCATTACAACCTAAAAATAAAACTTAAGTGACTATTTAAAATAACATTTTGAAAATAGTCAGGTACTACTGAATTACTAAATACTAATATATCCTGTGGCATAACCCACAGTACAAGTTGCGATCACAAAGGAAAATATTCTGTGATATTTGGCTGATAACTTCTTTCTTTATTCATTCATGGAATGTGGGTCTCACTGGCTGGGCCAAAATGTATCACCTATCAATAATTATCCTTGAGAAGATGATGGTGAGCTGCCTCTATTAATCCACTGCAGACCTATAATGCTGTTGGGGAAGGAATTCAAAGATTTTGACCCAGCTGATACTGACGGAATAGGGATAGATTTCCAAGCCAGAATGGTGAGTGCCTTGGACGAAAACGTGTATCTGCTGCCCTTGTCCTAGTTGGTCGTAGTCATGGGTTTGGAAGGCGCTGTCTAAGGAAATACGGTGAATTTCTGCATTGTATCCTGTAAATACACACTGCTGCTACTGCTGATCACGGCTGGAGGGGGGAATGAATGCTAGCAGATGTGATGACAACAAAGTAGGCAGCCGTGTCTTGGATGGTATCAAGCTTTGAGTGTTGCTGAAGCTGCATTTATTCAGGCAAGAGGGCTGTATTCTCTTACAATCTTAACTCACATCTTGTAGATGATGAATAGCCTTTAGGAAGTCAGGGTGAGAGTTACTTGCTGCAAGATTGAGCCTCTGATTTGCCAATGAGCCATTATAGTTACATGGCAAGTCCAGGTCAGTTTCTAGTCAATGGTAGCCCCTAATATTATTCCAACCAGCAAAGAGTTTTCCCTTGGATACCCACCAGCTCTAGGTTTGAAAGAATACACACAGCCATCTCATCTGTCCATGCTTAATTTAAGGTTCTAATGAGGTCAGGAGCTGAGCGGGCCTGGCGGAACGCAAACTGAATATCTGTGAGCAGGTTATTGCTGAGTAAGTGCTGCTTCATGCGATTACTGATGACATCTTCCAGCACTTATGACTTAAAGTCAATGATGAGATGATAATTAGTTGAGTTAATTTATCTTGCTTTGTGTATACAGTACATATCTGGGCAATTTTCCACATTGTCAGGTAGATGCAAGCATTATTGCTTCACTCTTAACATTTTGGCCTGGTGTGTAGCAAGTTCTGAAACACATTCAGTACTATTGCCAGAGTCATAGATTTTGCAGATTCCAACTCCTTGCCATTTGTTGATATCACGTAGGGTGAATGGAATTGGCTAATGATCTGTAATGCCAGGTGCTTATGAAAGGGGGAAAAGATGCACATCCACTCAGTACGTGGCTGAAGATTATTTCCTCTTCTTCTCCAGTGAGTTGTTTCATTGCCAACCACCATTCACGACAATGTTAGGCAGGTCTACAGAGCTTAGATCTGATCTTTTGGTTATGGAATCACTTAGCTCTATCACTTGCACCTTATGCTCCTTTGGCACACAATTTAGTCCTATTTCATAGCTTCACCAGGTTGACACCTCATTTTAAGAATGTCTGGTGACACTCCTGACCATCTCTGCACTCTTCTTTGAGTCAGGGTTGATCTCCTGGCTTGATGGTAACAGTAGAGTTGGGAGGGGGTATGTAGGCCATGAAGTCATAGATTATGTTGGAGTGTAAACTAACTACTGCTAGTGACCCATAGCAACTCAAGACTGATGTCCAGGAGGTGCTAAGTCAGCTGAAAATCTATTCTATTTCGCATCGTTATACTGCCACACAGACACACCAGACAGCACCCGAGGTGAAGAGGGAACCTTTTCTCCGAGGAGGACTGGGGCATAGTTGGCCTTACTAATATTGTCATGAGAAAGATGCACTGGTGGCTGGTAGATCAGTGAGGAGGAGGTCATTTATCTTCCCCACTTTGTTTAATCCCCCACATCTGCTGCAGTTCTAGGCTAGCACCTGTAACCTTTAGGACTCAACTATCTTGGTCAGTATTGGTGCTATCAAGCCACCCTTGATGGATGATTGAAGTCAACCAGAGTACATTTTGCGCCCATATCATTCTCAAAAGCATCATCCAAATCATGTTCAACATGGAGGACTACTGATTTATCTGCTGAAAGGAGGTAGTATGTGATAATCATTAAGTCTCCTTGCTCAAGTATGACCTGATGCCTTAAGCATTCATGTGGTTGAGTTAATGCTGAGGATCCCTAAGGCAATTCCTTCCTGACTCTATGCCACTGTGCCACCACCTCTGTTGGTGCTGCTCGGTGATACACGTCATATCCCAGGAATATGACAGTATGATCTGGGAGATTTTCTATAAAAGGTATGATTCTACGAGTATGAGCATGTCAGGGCATTTTCGAATAACGTGAACTCTTCCAAATTTGGAACAAGTTTCCAAATGTTAGTAAAGAGTACTTTGTAAGGTTGGCAGTGTTGCATTTGCTGTTGTGACTTCCAATGCTTTAGTCAATGCCAGGTGGCCCTTCCATCCAAGCTAAGTCATTTCAGAGGGCTGCTAAGAATTGACCATATTGCTGTGGATTAAGAATCACATATAGGCCAGACGAAGCAAAGATTTCTGAAAAAGGGTCCAGGCCGGAAACATCAGCCTTCCTGCTCCTCTGATGCTGCTTGGCCTGCTGTGTTCATCTAGCTCTACACCCTGTTATCTCTTTATCAAAGATTGTTCGTTCCTTTATTCATTCACAAGATGAGGACATCACTGGTCAGACCAGCATTTATTGTCCATCCTTGATTGCACAGAGGGCAGTTAAGAGTCAACGACATTGTTGTGGGTCTGAAGTAACGTGTTGACCAGACCAAGTAAGGATGACAGATTTCCTTCTCTAAAAAAGGTTGTTAGGGCACCAGATGAGATTTTCCTGACAAACAATGGATTCATAGTCAACATTAGATTCTTGATTCCAGGTTTTTTTTTTAAATATACGGAATTCAAATTCTACCACATGCCATGGCAAATTTGAACTTGGGTCCCTGAACACTTTTTTCTTTATTCATTCAGAGAATGAAGGCATCGCTGGCTAGGCAACATTTTATTGCCCATCCCTAATTGCCCAGAAGGCAGTTAAGAGTCAACCACATTGCTGTGGGTCTGGAGTCACGTGTAGGCCAAACCAGGTAGGATGGCAGTTTCCTTCTCTGAAGGACATTAGTGAACCAGATGGTTTTTTCAAGACTATTTACAATGGATTCACAGTCATCATCAGATTGTTAATTCCCATTATTTATTGAATTCAAATTCCACCTTCTGACACGGCAGGTTTCAAACCCAGGTCCCCAAAACATTATCTGGGTCTCCTGATTAACAGTGCAGTGGTAATACCACAAAGGCCACTGCTTCCCCCAGTTAGCAAATTCCTTAGTGAAAACAATAATTTTATTGTCATTTGGCTTTAAATTCCACATTTTTTATTTTGAATTCAATTTCTACCATCTGCCATGGATTTAAATCTAGATCCCCAGGTTATTATTTGTGTGTTCAAGTTTCTAGGCTGTTGCCACAGTTTTAAGCCATACTGTATTCCAGCTACTTGATACCTTATGGACGGTTGGAGGTCTCTACAATCCCGAAATATTAATTCACGATGGTGCATTTCATCTTTAATAAAAATATAACTAAAAGGTTATCTGTAGGATAACCAAAAGGAAATGTTCTGCAATTTAAGTTAACATAATATGCTAAATAGAGATTTAGTACCAAAATTCAAATTATCATCTATTAGATTATAAATTAAAAGGATCCTGCCATGTTATTTCTACACACAAATGCAATGGAAAGTACAAGTAATCTTACCAATAGATTGCCATGGATCTGATGCTCCTGGACTGCTTGCTTCTCCCCATGGGTCATTTTTTTCTAGAGAAACAGGTCGAACAGATACTCCCCATACAACAGCTTTCTGTGTTGCTGCGGTTGGCAAGGGATCCATGAGGGTAACTGTGGATGCCTGTTATTTAATTGGGAGAAGGGAAGAAATGAAATAAGTTATCCAAGAAAAAAAACTACTATTAGGAAAGTCAGAGAGCACGAAATATGAAGCAATTCTGACCGCTGATCTATTTAGGTTAATTCAAAGTTTTTTTTCCATATTTTATGGATTACAAAATGGAGCACATTTTTAAGAATCATTTCCTTAGTGTGCCTATCATTTTATTTTTCCACCCTCCAACTACAACTTCAGGTTATGTAATTCAAAGCCTTAGAACTGATTTTATCCCGCTGAAAACTCAATTCATTTTCAGAGTTAAAATTGGGTCCTTACTGTCAGGACTCAAAATTTATGAATTTTTTTTGGAAGGATACAGACAGCCAAAAAACAACAACAAACAAACACACTTCCCTCCTGATATTTCTTCCCTGTACTGTCCACAATTACAAGAGTGGGCAGACTAAATTTCTTCCGAAATTATTTCCAAATTAAAATCAAGTAAGAACGGAAAATATTAAAGAACAGAAACAGGCTATTGATCCCAATAAGTCACTGCCACTCTAAGCTTCATTAGTCTCCTCCACACTTCATTTAATCCATTTGGAATATCCTCTATTCTTTCTTCCTCACCTGTTTGCCCATATGCCCAGTGAATGCATCCTATGTTATTCATCTTAACAATGTAATAGCAAGTCAACCACCTTGAGTGAAGGATCTCTCCCAGCCTGATGGATTGCAGATTACATTCAGAAACCGCCATCATAACTCTCACCTTTTTCTTCTTTGGAGCCGTGCTACCCACTACTACAGCTGAATTTCTGCGGCTCTCCTCCAAGGCCATCTGAAGTCGAAGATCATCACCACGGCGAAGACGATCCTCCTGATGAGGATTACAGTGTAAAATTATAAAACATTCCCTTTACATGCAATCACACATCTATGAGGGTACATACTGACCGATGAATTAAGACTACCAAAGCATGACAGCAACTTCAGAATACACAAAATCTGCCTAATGAGAACAGAAGGATAGAGAATTAAGATTTCAAGACAATAATGGAGAGAGAAAAGAAAAAAATTAGAGCTGCCAGAAGACTATCTAAAAATATAAGCAGTCAATATCCAAATAATCTCCTGTTAAAACATACTGGATTGCGAGAACAATCTGCTGATACAAATTCAGCACAACGGGCTACCAAAATTCTGAATTTGGCTGAATACGTTTCTTTGCCAATTATCTCAAAACGGAATGGATTCAAACTCATGCTCTCAATTCTAAACCAAATGCACTAACAAGTAAAAGTTGATCTGAGAATGAATGTCCGTATCTTCTTCCACAGAGGCGGTGTTCAGCATTTCACACACTGCTCTCTTTGGCAACAACTGAGTAAGATTTGTCTACTTAGGAAATTCTGTGTCACTGGTCATGGGTTCTGTGGGTCCTTATAGGCTGATGAGTCCAATTCGAGAGCTGCATCTTTGACCACACATTGGGGACGGTATTTCTGGAAGATGGAATTGGTCCTTAGCCTCAAAATTACTGCCTTTCCTTTCTCTAGTTCCTTTTCCATAGTTCTGCTTACTGGAGAACAGAATTATCTCCTTTTAACAGTGCAACTTCAACCAAATTGGCTTCTTCTGAATGAAATTTCCCACGTGTTGACATCTATGTTGCATTTCTTGACGGAGGCCTCAAGTGTTTTAGAAATGTTTCCTTGGCTCTCTTCTCATTTGAGTGCTTTCCTTGAGATGCACAAGGATGACCTGCT
The DNA here is from genome assembly GCF_030684315.1 of Stegostoma tigrinum. NCBI lineage: Eukaryota > Metazoa > Chordata > Chondrichthyes > Orectolobiformes > Stegostomatidae > Stegostoma > Stegostoma tigrinum. Next base: position 40,088,288 of record NC_081376.1, on the reverse strand, counting down.
TTAGCAGGTGGAACTCAGGCATCCTAAGCACATGGCCACCCCAAAGGAGTTGGCTTGGATGATTAGATTCCTACAGTGTGGAAACAGGCCCTTTGGCCCAACAAGTCCACACCGACCCCTGGAGCATTCCACCCAGACCCATTCCCTATAACCCACACACCCCTCAACACTTCGGGCAATTTAGCATGGCCAGTCCACCTAGCACATCTTTGGACTGTGGGAGGAAACCAGAGCACCCGGAGGAAACCCACACAGACAGAGGGAGAATGTGCAAACTCCACACAGACAGTTACCCGAGGCCGGAATCAAACCCGGGTCCCTGGCGCTGTGAGGCTGCAGTGCTAACCACTGAGCCACAGTGCTGGTGCTTTTGGCTGCTTCTGGGATACTGGCATCAGTGAAGGACAGACTTCCCTGGATAGGGCAGAAAAGAAACTTTTCTGTTTGTCACTCTCTCTAGCATTCAATCCTTCTCTTCTCCAACGGGTCCTAGTCTTATTCAACTGAGCAAAATTGCTGTGACCAGTGCTTCTCTGAAACATGCAACTTTCCTGAAAATATTGAGCTTAAAAGCATTCAGAAACTCCATTTGATTGCACTGGAGAGGGTGCAAAGGAGATTTATCATGATGTTGCTTGGGCTGGAGAGTCTTATGGAGAGAGACTGGCAAGACTAGGGTTGCTTTCTTTGGAGCAGAGGAGAATGAGGAAGGTCAAGATTGAAATATACAAAAATTATGAGGGGCATAGTTAGGGAGAAACTTTTCCTCTTGGCAGAAGGATCAATCACCAGATGGCATTGATTTAAGGTAACAGACAGGAGGTATAGAGATGTGAGGAAATATTTTTTCAATCCCAGTGTTGGTAGAAAATCTGAAACCCACTGCAAGGGTGGTCAAGGCGGAAAGCCTCATACCACTTAATTACTTAGATGTACACTTGCAATGCCAAGGCATACAAAGCTATGGGCCAAGCATTAGAAAAGTTGAAAAGGTTAGACATTTAGTTTTGACTAGAGCAGACTCAATGGGCCAAAGGGATTTTTTCATTGCTGTAGATTTTAATGACGCTGACTCCACTGATGGATTTTAATTCACCTTCAGAATTATTCAGCAAATTTCTCACCTTACTGAAAACAACTTTATTCTAAACATGAGAAATGAACAATTCATCATTTGTTGCAACCTTTACAAAGTGAAATCTTTGTTTCCAACTTCTACATTTGACAGATTTATAATAACTGATTGCAGAGAGAAAACATATAGTTTTACTGTTTGCTTACTTGACCTGGAGAGTTCAAAATAACCACAAAGTTCTATTTACCATGTTTTTTACATTTCAAAACAGCTTCACCACATTAAAATAGACAGGTTACTTTATTATTTTACAAATTGTTGCTTTAAAATAGACACTTTTTGAAGTGGTCTTGCACTTATCAGGACAATTCATTACAATGAAAAAAGGATATCAATATTTATACTGCATGAGAGGAGTGCTGATTGGCTGGAAAGTGGATTCTGACTGGTAAGAGACATTGTAGCAGTTAATGATGATGATTAAGAGTTAACTGCCAGAATTTAAATTCCAAAACAGGCAGATTGACTTGGATTTCTCAGGGCAAAGCTGAATCAGTGAAAGGGTGTCACCCATTTTATTGAGTTGAAATGAAACAGTGTTCTTTGTGTGCAAAGTAAAGACTATGTTCTAACATATGCGATGCTCCAAGCGTGCCATACTATAAGCCCAAGTGACGATCCAGAATTGCCTGTCACATTCAAGATTATATGCAAATATTATGTGATTTACAGAATCACATGCAATGTTGGTTATTTTGTTGTAAGCTTTGGAAGTGTAAATGTTCAAAGAATTACACATAGGTCTAGGTCAACAGTGCCTGGAAGTATAAAATTGTTGCGATTGTTTTTTTAAGGTTGGCAATTACAGGCATGTCCTAGGTATTATAATAAGGTCAAGCACTACTAAAATATTATTAGTGTTACTCAAGACAATTCCTTTCATTGTTATTGTATGTGTATATCAAGTGCCCCTGAAAACTTTCAGCAAATGTACAAATTGGTTTGTGCTAATTAGAAACGCATAGGACAGGTAACTTTTTCAGTTTCCTTCACAGCAGTACTGATTGATCATCTCTATTTGCCATCAGGATGGTGGTCACCTTCCAACTCCATTTTGATTTAGCCCCTTCCCACTCTCTATACCTCTCCTTCACCTTTGATGGCTTTGCACGTAAATTATTCAATTATAAACACGGATGATTTACTGAAGGTGATTAATAGATGAAAAAAATGCCACAGGTGATTTGATGATGGGAAAAAAATTACATTCAGTCATGTGTAACAGCGCTTCTAGACATGAGGAGCTGGATTATTCGATGGTTAATAGGTTTAAACAGTACCACAAGTGATTTGGTGAAGAAAAAACACTAAGACAATTTCTGGCTACAAAAAAAATGACAGTCACCTCCTTGAACCACTTTAGTCCAAGCACATGCACAGCGATACACTCACTATGCTGTTGAGGAGGAAGTTCCAGGATTCTGACCAGTGTGTCCTCTGATAGAGACAGAATGTTTAAGCTGATTGATTTAGTGCCAATAAACTAGCTGCTTTGTCATGAAGTGTATTCAGCCTGTAATAACAGTTGGAGGAGCCACAATCATTCAGGCAAGTAGAATATTCCATCACACTTGTATCTTGTAGAATATTTCTGGGGAGTCAGGTATATTCATTTGCAGTCAGAATATTTATATGGCTCATCCAGTTAGGTTTCCAGACGCAGCCACAGTAATACCACTGAATGTCGAGGACAGATGGTTAGGCTTTCTCAGAGGAGACAACCATTATCTGGCACTTGTAATGTAATTAATGTTATTTGTCACTTATCAGTCCAATTCTGAATTTCATCCAGGTCTTGTTGCATTTGGGCACAGACTGCATCATATCTCAGGACACTGGAATGGTACAGAACGCAATGTAATAATCAGAAAACATCCTGACTTCCATCTCTTTGTGATGAAGGAATGACTTCAACAACAACCATATTCCTTTGTGGCAGGTAGTACTTCAACTGGAGGAGAGTTCTGCTCCTGTGATTTCAACTTTGCTAAGCTTCCTAGATGCCATCAGATGCCTCTTCAAGCACTGTCAATGACACCCTTCAACAGTTTTCTCACGATCTAGAGCGGACTGATGAGACAGTAATTGTCTGGGTTAGATCTATTTTGCCTCTTACTGGACCAGACATCCCTGGGCAATTTTTCAGTTTATTAGATGCCAGTAGCTGTATTGGAATGCTAAGCTAGGAGTTTGGATAATTCTGGAGCACAATCCTTCAGCACTATGGCTGGTACATTGCCATGGCCATGTCCATGGCCTTTGTAGTACCCAGCTTTTTCAGCCATTTTGATAGCAATTGAACTGAATCAAATTGGGTGAATGCTGGCAGCTGTGATTGAGGAGACCTTGACGGTGGCTGAGGATCATCAACTCGACTATTCTGGCTGAATATGGCCAGAAATATTTTCACCTTGCTTTTTGCGCTGAAATACTGGAGGACCCCGGTAATCGATTAGAACGAGGGATACAATAATTACAAGCTGGAAGCAGCCATTATTGACTCCATTGGGATGTCACCAGCAGACTCTCATTTCCCTCCCCTCCCTTGTCAGCATTTCACAGGGAATGTTCCCTCCAGGACAGCTTAGTCCACACCTTCTCCAATATCGGATAACAAGGTGTAGAACTGAATGAACACAACAGGCCAAGCGGCATCAGAAGAACAGGAAGGCTGACGTTTCAGGCAGAGACCCTTATGGGCAGATAAATGGCAGATGGAGTTCAATCCAGGCAAATGCGAGGTGATGCATTTTGGAAGATCAAATTCAAGGGCGAACTACACAGTAAATGGAAAAGTCCTAGGGAAAATTGATGAACAGAGAGATCTGGGTGTTCAGGTCCATTGTTCCCTGAAGGTGACAACGCAGGTCAATAGGGTGGTCAAAAAGGCATATGGCATGCTTTCCTTCATTGGGCGGGGTATTGAGTACAAGAGTTGGCAGGTCATGTTGCAGTTGTATAGGACTTTGGTTTGGCCACATTTGGAGTACTGTGTGCAGTTCTGGTTGCCACATTACCAAAAGGATGTGGATGCTTTGGAGAGGGTGCAGAGGAGGTTCACCAGGATGTTGCCTGGTATGGAGGGTGCTGGCTATGAAGGGAGGTTGAGTAGATTAGGATTATTTTCATTAGAAAGACGGAGATTGAGGGGGGAACCTGATTGAGGTCTACAAAATCATGAGGGGTACAGGGTGGATAGAAAAAAGCTTTTTCCCCCCAGAGTGGGGGACTCAATTACTAGGGGTCATGAGTTCAAAGTGAGAGGAGGAAAGTTTAAGGGAGATATGCATGGAAAGTTCTTTACACAGAGGGTGGTGGGTGCCTCGAACACGTTGCCAGCGGAGGTGGTAGATGCAGACACGTTAGCCTCTTTTAAGATATATTCGGACAGGTACATGGATGGGCAGGGAGCAAATGGACACCGACCGTTAGAAAATAGATGACAGGTTAGACAGAGGATCTTGATCGGCACAGGTGTGGAGGGCCGAAGGGCCTGTTCCTGTGCTGTAGGTTTCTTTGTTCAGACTAAGTTCGAAACGTCAACCTTCCTGCTCAGCCTGCTGTGTTCATTCAGCTCTACACCTTGTTATCTCAGATTCTCCAGCATCTGCAGAAACAACCTCCCAATGTCAAGTTCCCATTAAATTATAAAGGTGCAACACATCTGTTTACCTCCTCACTGTCCAAGTCTCTAAACATACCTACTAAGTGAAGCAGCAATTTACCTGCACTCAATCTAGTCCCTGCATTCACTGCTCACAATGTGGTCTCTTTTAAATTATGGAGGCAAAATGCAGGATAAGTGACAGTAATTGTTTTGGAAAACAATCTGTCGGCAAAAAAAAGCTTCTAGTTGCCTGCCACTTCAACACACAAATGTTGCCAGGCCAACGTTTCTACGATGGGTTTGCTGCAACACTCCAGTGAAGTTCAGTGCAAGCTGGAAGAACAGCACCTAATTTTCTACTTGCAGCCTTTAGGAATCAATATAGAGTTCAATAATTTTGGAACCTGAACACCACCTTCTATGCCTTTTACCCATCCCAAACCCCAGGCCCTATCGTGACAAACTGCTTCCACTAAACCCACTGACCCATTTTCATCTACCTTGGGTGGTTATTAATGGCTCTTTTTTTCTCTCTAGTATACTATCATCCTACCTCCTGTCTACCAAACTATCATTTTCTCTCTCTGAGCTCCATCTCCCCCTCTCCGTTCACTATTTCTGCAACCACACGCGCACGCCCCTCCCGCCCCAATCCGTATCTATAGCACAAACTTTTCAGGGTGCGAGAGAACACAGGGTTAAAGGAAAGATTCCTGGCAGTGTGGAGGAGCAGACGGGTCTTGGGGTTCATGTCCACAGTTCCCTGAAAGCTGCCACCCAGGTGGATAGAGTTGTTAAGAAGGCATATGGTGTGTTAGCTTTCATTAACAGAGCGACTGCGTTCAAGAGCAATGAAGTCATGCTGTGAAGCCTGGTTCACCCACATCTGGAGTAGTGTGTTCAGTTCTGGTCGCCTCATTACAGGGAAGATGTTGAAGCACTGGAAAAGATGCAGAGGAGATTTACCAGGATGTTGCCTGGAATGGAGGAAATGTCTTACAAGGAAAGGTTAAGCGCACTAGGGCTTTTCTCTTTAGAATGACGAAGAATGAGAGGTGACTTGATAGAGGTGTACAAACTGATCAGAGGTATAGATAGAGTGGACAGCCAGAGATGTTTTCCTCGGGTGGAGGTAGCTATTATGAGGGGGCATAGTTTTAAGTGAGTGGAGGTAAATATAAGGGAGATGTCAGAGGTAGGTTTTCACAGAGTGGTAGGGGCATGGAATGCATCACCAGAGAGGGTAGTGGAGTCAACCTCATTAGGGGCATTTAAGCAGCTATTAGATAGGCATATGGATGATAATATAAGATGGGGTGGATGTTAGACACACCTTAGGATTATGGTAAAAGTTCAGCACAACACCGTGGGCCGAAGGGCCTGTACTGGTGCTGTACTGTTCTATGTTCTATCCACCTTTTCCCAGCTATTATCAGTTCTGAGGAAGGGTTACTAGATTCAAAACATTAACTCTCCTTTTTCTCCACAGATGCTGCCAGACCTGCCACGTTCCTCCAGAAATTCCTGTTTCTGTTGTTGATAATTAAGAGCTAAATCGGGTTTAAATTGCTTGTATAAATGAGGAGCTAGTAGTCAATGGGTTGAGCGTTTCATGGGCGTAAGTAACCGAAATAATACATTCTCACAAGTGTGTGCCTGTTTTTTAATTAAAATTATAAAATCCTTTTAGAGTATAATATTGGTAGTAGAGGATGGTTGAGTCAAAATCTAAAGTTTGGGATAATTGCTCACCTCTGTTTTCTGAAAATGAGCCTTATGACCAGTGGAAAAATTAAGTTACAATGTGGGCGTCATTTACTTAATTAGCAAACAGGAAGCAAGATATGGCCTTGACTTGCTTCGAAACAGCAAGACAAGTGCCAAGAAGCAAAAGGATTTTTCAGAATTGGCGCCTGGTCTTAACACAGGTGAAGGTTTGGACAGATAGCCAACATTCACGGATAAAATTTGTCAAAAAGATGATTTAACAACTGCATTTGAAGTGTGGTCAGATTTTCACAAGTTCAGACAAACCGAAGGTAGCGCTTTAGCAGCGTGCAGAAGGGAACTTAACAGGTTGTATGTGAGACTGCAGAAATTTGAATGCAAGCTTCTCTATTCATGCTGACACTTATATTTTTTGGACTGTGCTGAAGCATCAGATACGGACTGACTTCTATTTTGACAATCATTAAATTTGTACATAAACATACACTACAAGAACAAACATCAAAAGCAGGGAGAAAATCTCTTAGGAAAGCATTCCTTCCCAGCAGCATTCATAGCAAAAAGCAGGCTATAAGTGATATGACAAAAAACAAGGACACAACGTTAACTAAATGGTGACAGCATCTAGACACAAGTCATAATTAACAATATGAAGAGAAAACTTGAAATAGAAATGACAATTTTAAAAGCAAAGAAAATTTGGAGTGTACAAAGAGGTGCCTATGAGACAACCAGCCTTATAAAGGTCGGTGGATATGCATCAAAAAGACATGCCCAACAAGACTTTTTAGGCTAAAGCAAGGCTAGTCGAATAAGGTTTAAGGAAAACTTAGGGATCAGGATACAAAAGTAGATTCAGCATTGACAGGAAACGCAATTTTGAAATTACTTTGGCTTCATGAACTACAAGTCCTTGGAAGTGTAGTTCACTTGAACTTAAAGCTGCATTTTTGCATTAAAGTCAGATTAGGAGCAATGTTTCTTCATTCTCCAAAAGAGACACCAAATGCAGTTAGGTCACTCCAAATTAATTAAATGTGTATGACCCAAATTAAGCCTCTAGTTTGGTGCTTTTTAATAAGGTCTCATACTAGAATTGGGTTGTCTTTGGCATTAAGGCCAGCTTTCAGGTATCTTTGAGGCATGTAGATGATTTTTTGTGGTGGGGGGGGGGGGGGAAGAGAGAAAGGAGGGAAGTTGGGAAGTTAAAAATATTGTCATAAATTACCTTAAAGCAGAACTTAAATTTGGAAGTCATGGTTTCGGAGGCTTTTAAGTACAATGGATTGGAAATCAAGCAGAATGGATCAAATAGCACTTTCATCAGCAATCTTGTTTGGGAAAAACACTATACCTATTGCTACTGTACAAAATAGTGCTTCACAAAACAAGTGCACTAGTTTCCAAAACAGAAATGGAAAGATTAAAAAGTCTAATTGGACAGCTGAATTGGTTTGCACCCAGATAAGACCAGATGCCAGTTCTGAAACATTAGCAATCAGTACAAAAGATTTGAAGACAGTAGATGCTATTCAGGCAAAAAAGTGAAAAAAAAATTAGAAACTAAGCAATGTGTTTTGAAATTCCCATATTTTGGAGATATCAGGAATAAATTAGATTTTAAACAAAATTGGCATGACATTAGAAGACAGGATGATGGTGGAGGGCATTTGTGGACTGAAGGCCTGTGATAAGCAGTGTTTTGCAGGTATTGGTGCTAAGTCCATTTTTGTTTGTTACTAACAAAAACAATTTGGATGAGAACTGAGGAGGCATGGTTACCAAGTTTGTGGATGGCACCAGAATTGATGGTATGGTTGACAGTGAAAAAGGTTAATTAAGATTACAAAGGAATCTCGATCAATTGAGCTGTTGGGCTGAAGAGTGGCAGTTGGAGTTTAATTTGGATAAATGTGAAATATTGCATTTTGGTAAAACAAGCAAGGGCAACAGTTATACAATTATTGATACGGCTCTGGGTCGTGTCATCGCACAGAGAGCCATAGGGGTTCAGGTACATAATTTTTTGAAATTTGCATCACGCAGGAAGACAGGGTGGTGAAGAAGGAGTTTATCACACTTGCCTTCATTGCTCAGACCACTGCATGTAGGAGTTGCGACATCATGTTGATGAGGCCACTTTTGGAGTATTGTGCACAGTTCTGTTACCCTATTATTGGAAGTAATTATTAAAGTTGAGGGGCTGGGACACCTTTTCCTGGGAACACCAGAGGTTGATGAGTGGCCTGATGGAAGTTATTAATATCATGAGGGGCACAGAAAAGGTGAAAGCAAAAGGTCTTTTTTCCCTACAGTAGGACAGCTGCAAACTAGCAGGCATAAGTTGAGAGGTGAAAGATTTAAAAGAGACACGAGGAGCAACTTTTTCCACAGAGGGTGACTTGTACCTGGAAGTGGTAGAGGTGGCTACAGTTACACCACTGAAAAAACAGGTGGACAGGAACAGAAAAGGTTGAGGAGGTTTGGGCTAAATGCAGGAAAGTGGTACTAGTTTAGTTTGGGAAACTTGGTCGGCATGGATGAGTTGGACTGAAGGATTGGTTTCTGTGATATACGACTTATGATGCTGTGAAACTTGTTTTTCATGATGTTTCTTATGCAAATCTCTGATAGATTCTCATGTGCAGTGTGGGGAAAAGGGAAGTAAATGATGCTTTGGAAGACAAAAAAAAATCAGAAGACCTGGCAAACTGATAGATATAGTACTGTCCTCAGTGAAAATATCGCGATAAACTTTTTTAAAGGACTGAGCAGCAAGACTACTGACCTGCTACCTCTGCCAGAGAAGTAGGCCACATCCAGAGATGGCAATGAGGAGTCTAGGAAACTAGATGTATTGAACAAGCATATTTCAGGTTGTTACTTCATTGGTATATGGGTCAACTCTCCAATTTCAGGCGAGGTCCCCAAATGTTGGTAAGAATGAATTTTCAGAGTCAACAAAGTGTGGTGTACCATTATTGTTTCTTTTCCTAGAATTATGTTGGATGTTCTGTACCATTTTCTTACCTTTTGTCAATACTATAGCAGTTTGCTGAAAGTGAGTGCCTCACTAGGTCTTTTAGAGGGCAGTTAAAAGCTAAATACATTTATGTGAGTTTGAGCTCATTTGTGGTCTGACCGGATAAGGGAGGTAGATTTCCTTCCAAAAATGACATTGGTAAACTAAGTGGTTTTCATAACAATGCAATAGCTTCATGATCATCATTATTGAAAACTAGTTTCTAATTTCATAACTTTTAATTTAACTAAGTGAAGTGAATAGAAATTGCATGAGACGTTATGAGATTTGAATCCTTTTAAAGGATTAGCCTAGATTAGTTTTAAGCACTGGATTAGTCCAGTAACAGTATAGCTACTAATCTCACAAAAAAAAAGTTTTATAGGGCTCAAGAAACTTCTTTATATTGCTTACAACGGTTGGATTGATAAAAACCTTAGCTCTGTAAAACCCTTTCGTGGAACTCTCAGCATATGCTGATGTTTGTATGATATGGTTAAAATGCAATGCTTTCCAACTTAGTTATGATGCTCACCATGCTGCTTGTGAGGACTTTCTGGTACCAAATTTCATTTACTGAGAGCTCAAATCTTTTCTAGTATGTTATAATCAACTAATGATCATCCTCCTTGTGCACAGTGAAATTACGAAGGACAAAGTTACCTTTTAGGAATTAGGGCTGCTACTCCAAAATTAAATGCTTAGGGGATAGCCTTCCAACTGTCAACTCATTGCCCAAATTTTGCAGGTCTGCAGTATTCTAAAGTACTGATGATATATCTAGTCTGGCCCACTAAAGTAACTTGTGCAGCTAGCTGTCACCTGGACTGGAATTTTTCACACTCAGTGTCAAGTAATGCTTCAAACCATTGTCCTAATAGTCAGCAGGGGAAACTTGCCAAATTGTAACAGGCAGAAACTAAGGACTGTACAAAAAAGGATCTAAAATAAAAATCAAGAACCGGAAAGAAAATATATGTTACAAAAGATGAGGAGCAGAACAAAGGTAAAGTTGATAATTTTCCCTCTTTTGGGCGCTGTTGCATTACTGTAGTACATGCAACCACCTGAAACCAAGCCTCAGCACCTTTTTATTTCATTTCAAAAAGCAAAGTTAGTTTATCTTCTCCTGAGATAATGCAAGAGTGTTCACCAAGTGTATTTTCTTTTGTACAGTAGACTTAAAGTTAGGAGATCAACTGAACTGTATCATTCTGTTTTATGAAGTTTTAGAAGACAGATATATTTTGCAAAGTCTCCAGACTTTTGAACTTTAGGGATTTCTTTTTTTAAAAAAGTACTGCTTTAAAAATATACAAACTTGATATATCATGTTACACATATCAAAAGCAATTGCCTGGTGTAAACAGATCACGTAATCTGATTTTGATAAAGTAACATACAAGGAAAATGGAGTCAAACTATTCATAAGTAGTGTACCTGTTCCGCTGCTTCCCTACTCATGGCTAAAGCCAACTGTAGCTGAAGTTCCTCTTCTCCACTGGTTTGTGGTCTAGCCTGTTCCAACTCTGATGAAGCTCGTGGAGAGGTTGCTAAAGCAAAAAAAAAAGGCACCCATTAAAACTGAAAAGATCAAAAAAGGTTAGCCCACTCCAACTTAGGAGTCACAAACTGCAGGTACTTACAATAATCAACAATATCCACTACAGATTTAATTGACTGCAACTGGATACTTCAAACGCTATTAGATCGATTAAAAATACATGCACTTTCAAGTAAGATAAACACATTTCACAAGTGCAGCTTAACTCTAACAGGTACATTTGAGTTTAAATGCATATTTACTTGCCACATGAGTTGGGGTTTGGATAGCAGCTTGACTGTTAAGCTTAGCATTGGCCATTGAAAAATGGAGTAAAGAATATGGAACATCTAATTTTTTTACTCAATTCCTCAACAAGATTCCAGAATTTTGTTGGCATTGTTCAATATTTGCATTTTAAAATTGTTTACAAATATATTTGTGTAAATTTTAAATATACACTGGACAAACTTCTTTCCAACTATAACCTATTTCCCCTCAAATTATTCTAGCACTCAATTACTAATGGAATTCTAAAGATCATAGCTTTAGAATAGATGAACTGGGCAAAACACATTTGAACAAAATTTTAGTCCAAAAATTAGTAGTCCAAGTGATGAATAGGAAATAAGGAACACAAGTTCAACTCTTAACAGAACACTATAACCTGGTTCATCTCTAGCAAATAGCTGCATGGCAGGTTGCAATCATGGCAGAAGCGCTTATAGTGACTTTGCTCTTCTCACTATCAAGTTGGAGAAAGTAGTATTGTGTTCTAATAACATGTTGAGCAGCACAAATTTGACAGGACAGACTAACTGACACGCAAAGTGATAGCTGAGATTTTAAAAATAAGTCATCAGAAAATAACTGGCTCTTTTGCGAGATTTGAATTGTGAATGGCAGATCTTGTTTGACCTAATGTATTTCAATGTTTTCATAAAATGACAAGAGATTAAGAGAATACAATGTATGCTTGATTATATGGATTCCAGGAAAGCATTTGTAAGTATCACATAAAAAGGTGGGGTTAAAAAAATTGTAGCTGATGCAGTAGGATGATTGTCTGCTTAGATAAAGAATCAGTGTAATGGATAAAAACAGCAAAACATAGTAAATGGCCATTTCATTCAGAACTGAAAGTTTCCCAACAATCAATGCTCGGACCACTAGGTTCTTTTTCCAAAAAAAAAAGAGGCATACACACATCAGTACATCTATAAAAGGACCTGGAAATAAGAATGCAGAGTAAAATTTGATCATGATACCAAATTTTGAAACATGGCTGGCAGTGAAAATACCAACACCCATAAGCAGAAGGTACTGAAAGGCACCAAGAGTGGGCTGACATGTGGCGGGAACATAAAACGCAACACCACATAGCTGTTTGACAGAAGAGATAAGACAATGGAGATTTAATGGTACTGGTCTATAGAGCACCCAGGGCTATGGACCTGGGGTTACATGTGCACAGACCAGACGCTTTCAACCGGTGTGCCACAGCAAGGCAGGTAATATGCTGTCAGGTTCTCTGGAGCAGTGCTGCTTTGTTAGTCACTTCCAATATTGAGTATGTGGAGATCTGACAATACGTCAACTGGGGAGGTGCTGCAAGAAAAATTAGCTACTAGTGAGAAATTTGCTTTGCAGATCAGCGAGTCCATCCAAGAGGCTGGACTGGCAAAGAAATATTTCAGGTAACAGATCCTTACTTGGGAGGGGGATAAACTTACTGAGCAGGAACATATGGACTGATGGAGCAGTCTCTACAATGGATCAAGTCAAAGGATTGGTCAGTAAGATGAAAGAGCAAAGTTTTAACATTCAGATCACCTTGAGTGAAGCCTTGTAGCCAAAACAATGCCACTAGCACTTGTTGCTGCATTACAGCAGGCCGTGAAAGTTGTGAATTACGTAAAATCATATTCTCTGAAATTTCTTTTTGCTATTTCATGTGCTGGTCACATTGGAAGTCAAGGATCACTGTCACACCTTGGTGTGTAAGGCAGATTGTCATCACAGGGTCTTTGTTTGGAGGTGGGGGGGCGCATTCCTACGCTCTGATCTCTGCAGAAAAATGGCAGTTCTCAACAATACATGAACTGCCTTATAAAGAGTTACTATCTAGTGATTACTGATTGCAAGATACGCCAGCTGAGCCAGAAATTTTCAGCCACCTGAATGCTTAAAAAGGTAGGGGTAGAATGTAACAATTCTGACAATCACAGATAAACTTTAAGGTTTCAGGTCAAAACCGGGCCTTTGATAAGAGACAGTAGCAGTGGACTCACTGGGGAAGTTTCCACTAGCATCGGCAGTGACAACGCACAGCCTCAATTCAAAACATCTCAAAAGTACGGCAAGAGAAGTTTGATTTTTACTGCCCCTCAACAAACCTGGAAGACCAACTGGATACTTGATGCATTTTCCCAATTCATCATAAAAGCTTGCATTAAAATAAAAAGCAATATGTACAGTGACAGATGGATCACACAATGAAGCTGAAGTTTGGAGAGCGGTATTTAAGCTTGTTTTGGCTGACAGTGGTACATGATTATCTGGCTATCTCTGACCATGCCACTACTGTTCTTTGTTGTTAATGACAAGTCAGCATTTTCATGAAAAGCAACAGGATGGAGCACTTGTCAATGCAGCAAGATTTGCAGACAGCCCTCTCATCAATTCCTCTCAGCACACCAATAGGCCCCGGTTTACCACTAACCCAGCAAATTGCAATTTTACTTTATGCTGTATTTTGCTCTGAATTGTTAGAAATAGTTGAATTATCCAAACATGGAGAAAATGTCTTTGCTTGCAAAGGCAGCATATTTTTGCTAGTAGATTTGAAACATTAACACTTTTGAAATGTGAACATCATCGTTAGCTTGTGTACACTGGTAAGGATGGAACCACAGTAAATGCAAGTAAATGTGACATTTATCAGCAATTAATTCAGCTGAAAAAGAGAGGGTGTGCCATGGTATAGTTTGTTTCATTGAAGTGTACCTTGACACTGAAAAGGCTGGGATGGCCAACATTGATCTTTGAAGGTAGCAGGACATTTGACAGCAGCATATGGAATCTTGGTTTACATAAATTATCGATTTTTAAAAATTCATTCACAAGATGGGGCCAACATCAGCTAGGCCAGCATTTATTGCCGATCTTGCCCAGTTAACAGTCAACCACATTGCTGTGGGTCTAGAGTCATACGTAGTCCACACCTGGTAAGGATGCCATCTTCCTTCCCTAAGGGACATTAGTAAACCAGATGGGTTTTTCCGACCATCAGCAATGGATTTATGGTCATTATTATACACTTAATTCCAGATTTTTTTTTATAAGTTAAATTCAAATTCCACCACCTGCCATGGTGGAATTCAAACTTGGATCCAAACATTATCTGGGTCTCTGGATTAACAGTCCAACAATAATATCACCAGGCCATCGCTTCCCCACCGTATTATTTTTGCAGATATCACCAAAAAGATAAATGAGGCAAAGCAAAAAACGTTGTCTACATGGACTTTAGTAAAGCCTTTGATACGGTTCTGCAGGGTACACTAGCTAGTAAAGTTAGATCACATGGAAACTGGATTAAAAAAAAATTGGCTTGATGGCAGAAGACAGACTGGAGGCCTGTAACCAGCCGTGTTGCACAGGAATTGGTGCTGGATCCACTCATTTGTCATTTAGATAAATGATTTGGATGAGCGTACAAGAGGAATGTTTATTAAGTTTGAGGATGATATCAAAACAGGAGTATAGTGAACAGTGAAAGACATTATTTTTCCTGGGAACACCGGAGGTTGAAGAGTGACCTTATGGAAGTTTGCAAAATCATGAGGGGCACAGATAAGGTGAGAGCAAAAGGTTTCCCTATGGTAGGGGAGCTCATGAGGGGCATATTTTTTAAGGTGAGAGGAGAAAGATTTAAAAAAGACATGAGGAGCAACTTTTTCCGAGGGTGGTTTGTAAGTGGAAGTTTGTTGAACGTTTTTAAAAGTTCTGGCTAGACACAGGCAGAGCAGAGACCCGTTCTAATTATCACTTCTTACGAATGATGCCTAAAGTGGCCTTTAAGAAAGTGCAGAGGAGATTTACCAGAATGCCTCTGCGAATTAATATTTTTAGCTACAGTTTAATTTGGAGAAGCTGGGGTGTTTTTTCTTAGAGTATAGGAAATTCTGTTGAGATCCACAAGGCTATGGCTGGCTTAGATAAGACAGACAGAGAAGCTGTCCTCATTAGCTAACTCATTTTAACCTGCTACTATGTATAAAGACATATTTGAGGATTTGGGCATGAAATACAAGAGGGAACATGAGGATGAACATTTTTATTTGACACCGAGAGAGGTAATAACTTAGTCTCATCTTCTACGATCCTTGTAGGCAGTGGAGTTCTACAGATGGTTCTGAAAGGAAACAGGACATGCACCCTAGAGAAATAAATGTACAGGGCTATAAACAAAGTGTGGACTAGAACCAACTGTATCATTACACAGGGTGATATGGACTTGATTAGTTGAATTACCTCCTGCTATGCTGCAATGAAACAATGACAACTGTAACTACAGTCAAATATTATCAGTGTCCAAATGTCTCGAGTTAATGAAGGGTTAGCATTGACTACAAGAAACCAGAGATCCTAGAGGAACTCTGGAGGAGACACTGCAGGTTCAGGAAGAGAAGCCATGGCTAGGAATGGTCAAAATTAAAATAAGGTCCACTTCAAAACAGTTAAAATACAACTTATTGCACTTCCACATTTGGTTATATTTGTATCTGCCATGCCAAACAGAATGAGCAAACATTTTTATTAGCTTTAGTTCTTGTCTGTTTCTTCTCATGAAGCGTCCTTAGGTATGCCTTATGGTGTCACCTGTCCCCCTCATCATGTTAGTGCAACCATACACAAAACAAGGAATATTTATGCATTTAATTTTCCAATTATATTTTAAATACAGCATGCTCTTCCTTTACTATCTTGAATTACTACTGGTAACAATCATATTGCTTCCTGTGGGATTATCCAAGAAACAGAGGGATTGGAGGTTCTCCTTTAATCATCATTGCTTGTCTACTCATGTATTAGGAGAAAAAACGGAAGTTGGGGCAATTTACAAAAAAAGTGAAAAGTTATATAGAATTAAACATATTACATATCAATGCGGCTTGAAATACATTGCATTATAAAAATACAATAAATATTAATCTAATGTGCGGTGTTTCCATGAGGCACTTAGAAATAATTAAATTTCACAACTGCATATCCAGAGATAAATTTAAATGCAAACTGAACAAAGCTTAGGTAGATTAACGAGCTCCCGTGTTCATGGTTGGGCCTTGCTATTAGTAATTTATTGTGAAGGGTTTATTTATTACTATTTTAACACTTAACACCATATTCAGACTGTGGTGGTACACTTGTTTTATCCAGGTAACAGAAAGTACAGAATTTCACATTTTAAAATTTAAAAGCAAATTAAAGGCAAATTTCCATACGTTATGATATCAGAATGACAGTAAAATAGAAATTTGCCTGGAATGTGTGTTTCAAAACATCTGGAATTCCACTAAAAGAGCAGACGTTTGTACACATATCTACTATGCCAGACATTAGGACTCCAGATGGACACAAACTGGTGAAAAGACTGATAAATGACAACTGAAATTTAAAGCAGAGAAGTGGCAAACATTAACTTTGGTAGGAGGAATAAGGAGGTAACACAAACTTAAAAACTACAAAGTTTAAAGAGAGACCTGGGCCGGTACACTTTAAAAGGAGAATATCACGACCTCAGATTTACTAGAATGATATCAAGGGGTGTCAGCAACGCTGACTGGGTCAGCGTTTATTGCCCATATAAATGATACTATGGCTTTTGTCCATTTTTTTTTAGATGGAGAGACAAAGGTGACGAGTGGTCTGCTCCAAGTCAATAAAGTAAACAGCTTTTGACACCTTGGGGGTTTTTAAAAAGTTGGAACAATGGATGCAGCATGAAGAGATGGGATCGAGTTCTCAGAAAACCAGAATTTTAGTTTACCTTTCAGTAGTGTTTGTGATTTGGAAGCTGCTATACATCTCCGCCTGCTACAGCGAAAACACTCAAGTTCTCTCTCTCGCCCACACACAGTTCTCTTTTGGTGTTCTTTCCTCCTCGACTTGAGAAACATTGTCTGACGTGACCTATTTTATTGAATTTGCCTCTGCCAAGGGTGTGTTTATAGGATGTTACTATCTTGGAATCAATAACCAAAGGTAATTAACATATAATCTTGTTCGCTTTTCCAATAGAGTTAAGATTTTCAAATTCTTCTTTCTTTTGGGTTT
Organism: Stegostoma tigrinum; assembly: GCF_030684315.1. Lineage (NCBI taxonomy): Eukaryota > Metazoa > Chordata > Chondrichthyes > Orectolobiformes > Stegostomatidae > Stegostoma > Stegostoma tigrinum. The sequence goes on along the minus strand of NC_081376.1, from coordinate 40,070,914 downwards.
GTATTTTAACTATAGTGTAAGAATAAAGTGTGCTGATTCAGGACTGGTAGGTTGACCAATCAAATTGCAACTAGAACATAACATCTTACACTTGCCTTTTAAAAATAAGAAAAAGTTGGGGTCTGGGATGTCTTAGTATATTTTTAGGGGGTTTAGTCTGGACAACAATATCCATTTGTAACTGCCCTTGGAGACATTGCTGATGGACTACTGTCTGAAAACACTGCAGTCCATAGAGTGTAGGAACATCCATAATGCTTCCAGCTTAGTGTAGGTTTAAAGGCTAAAGGTTCATTTTTAGGTATGCCCAGTACTACACCTGGCATGCCTTCCTGCACTCTTCACCAGAATCAGGACTGATCTTCTGACTATGGACATTATGTTAGATTGTGATGGCGTGTCCTGAACACCCAGTTTTGATTTGCTGAATCAGTTCTAAATCTCTCTCAGTTAGCATGGTGGTAGTGCCACACAACACAATGGAGGGTATCCTTCATGTGCAAGCAAATTATCATCTTCACAAGGACTGGCAGTAGTTGTTCCTTGTGATTCTGTCATGATGAACACACCTTCAGAAGGTTAACTGGCATGGATAAAGGTCAAATATGTTTTTCACTTTTGTGGGTTTCCTTGCCACCTGCCATTGAACAGGTACAACAGCTATGTCCTTTAGGATTCAACCACCTGCTACCAGAAAAGCACTGAAGTCTCCCATGCAGGAGTATATTCTGCATTCCTGCCATCTTACTACTTCCTGCGAACGGTGTTCAACATGGCAAAGTGCTAATTTATCAGCTGAGTGTGGTAATCGAGTGGTTGTAATCAGGGAGGTGTCCTGATGTGACCTGGTTTAGATTCAAATGTTGAGGACAACGCGCATATGACTACCTGCCACAGTGCTGCCATCTCTACTGGTTCTGTCCTAGCGAAACAGGACATACCTATGGATGGTATTGCTGATGTCTGGGGCCTATTCATACTCAGAATCATAGATTCCAGAAGACGCCAGGCTAAACCTTGAGTAGTCAGAGATACAGCTTTCCCAATTTTGGCACTAGCCCTCATGTTATTATGGGTGAACTTTATTAAGACAAATGGGACTAAGTTTGCCTTTGTTGTTCCTGTTCCCTAGTTATGCCCTGCGATAGAATTATGCCAACTGGTCCATCAGGGTTCATTCTTGAGACAGGATTATTACAAATGAAAACTCACTTCATTGTGCTGAAATCCACACAACAGGTTTTCCAACTGAATTATAACTTGGGAAAAATTAGGATATGAAGGAGGTTTATCTTGGGTATGCTGTTAAAATGAGCACAAATGCACCCTACTTGAACACCCGAGATAGATCCTGATAATAATCTAGATTCAAATTTGATGTCATCACTATTATATGATGTTTTCAAATAAATCCATTTCAAATTGGCCAAATGGAGCTGGTTGGATTTCTCAAATCTCTTAAACCATATGAAGTTTGGATATAGGTGACAAACACAACTAACATTTAAAAGAAAAGCATATAATGTACATTTGGTACTTGGCTTCAAGGACAGACATTCCAATTCGCAACCTTAGAAAACACAAGATTCATCAATTATATTTGATTTTTTATTTGCAAAGAAGGGAAAAAAAAATCAACATACTGACTCTAACCTGGCAAAGTACCAGCATAGTTTTGTTCGTCTTTAACAGTAAACCACCTCAAACTGTGAAACCAAATTTCCACATCATCACATGGCAGTGAGCTTTGTCAAAACCGACAATACTCTCAAGATGCCCTCAACAGTCTTAGAATATAGAGTGATGTTAGCTCCTTTGAGAAAGATGTGGTTTCATTTTCCCCCAAGCAACACAACTTTTACAGTACAGTTGCTCAGAATAATTGCTAAATCAAAAGAGTTTTCAGTTTTGGCCCAAATACATGTTTGTGGGTTACCAATTAATGTTTTTTCTTAATTCAAGTAGAATGTGTTTACTGCCATTTTTTAAAATTTAAATCTCATCTTACATTTCCAAAAGCATCTACTTTCCAGTAAATGATATTGGTACTTACTGCTATTCCTTATAATTCTCAAAAAGACATGCTATTCAAAAATAGGCACTTTGTGATTTTTAGCATTAGGTACACAAAATTGTAAATTTTGACCACCTGAAATGGACCTGCTCAAAAAAAAAAATCAGGTTTCTTAAGCAAAACTCAAATTCTGAAAACCATTTTGCTACTTATATAATTATTTTCTTCAATATGTAGGTATTTAGAGGTTTCACTTTGAATTCAAGATTCCCAAATACCAATGTTTGACTAATCAGCTTGTGATATATCCAGCTTGTGTTACTTCCACTAATGTTTTTGAAAATGATATTACATTGATCAATCTTACATCACACATCTGGCTCTCAACATTCGTTAGATAATGCTGAATGTGCAAAGTCACCCAAATTAGGGTCATCAGTCAGGCCTGCAGCATGGTGCACTTTTGCATGTACATAAAGCCCCAACCTTGGCAGACAAAAAGAACACATACATGCACAACAAAATAGGCCATAGCCACTCACAAATTCATTACTCAGAACAATACCCTGACTAACCGTTATCCTGCCTTGGTTTAAAATTTAAGCAAAGTTTGGCTGCTAATTTTTTTCTGAAATAGCTTGTTTGGGAGGGTTATGTCTCTGGAGTGGGTAGGACTTGAACCTGGGCTTCCTAGCTAAGAGCTAGGGACACACACACTGCACCGTAAAAGTTCATCTGGCTCTTAACTGTCAATCAACATCAATGGATGCATTTTTCAAGGCAAATGCCTCTGTAAATCAGCACTCTTCCCATGTGCAATACAGTCATTTGTGTTACCCTTCAATTTATATTCATGCAAGATCTTCCCGAGTACGAAATGAAGAACTTTGACAAAATGTCTCTTTCCAGTAAACCTCAAGTTTTGTACCAAAAAAAATGACTATCATTTTTGGAAATTTGATTTCACTACCTAGGCAGGCGTCAAATTCTGTTTTGCATGCAGTACAGGCAGATCACACCATACAAAGGTCAAATGATGAATGAAAGGAATAAGAAATACAAAGTTATGACAGCAAAGATGATGCACAAAAAGCAAGATCAACATTAGATTTGAAATTTGAGAGGTCCATTCAGAAGTCTAATAACAGCAGGGAAGAAGCTGTTGCTATGGGTGTTTTAAGCTTTTGTATCTTCTGCCTGATGGAAAAGGTTGGACGAGGTTATAACCAGGGTGGGAGGAGTCTTTGATGATGTTGGCTGCCTTTCCGAGACAGAAGTGTAGATGGGAGTAAATGGATGGAAGGCTGCTTGCGTGGTGGACTAAGCTGGGTTCACAACTTTGTAGTTTCTTATGACCTGGCAGAGCAGTTGCTGTACCAAGCCGTGATGCATCCAGATAGAATGCTTTCAGCAGTGCATCTAAAGAACTTGGTGAGTGTTCTCACGGATATGTCAAATTTCCTTGCCCTGTTGAGGAAGAACAGGCATTATTGTGCCTTCTTGACCATTGCATTATGGGTAGTCCAGGAGAGACTGTTGATCATCACTCCGAGGAACCTGACACACTCAACCATCTCCACTTACGTTGTACTCATAGATAGCTAGACAGGGACGTGCCCTCTTCCGTGCTTCCTGAAGTCGATGATCAGCTCTTTAGTTTTACTGACACTGAGGAAGAGATTGTTATCTTTACACCAGACCACCAAGACCGCTATCTGCTTCCTGTATTCTGTCTCGTCAGTGCTTGATATCCGACTTACAATTGTGATGTCACAAGCGAACTTGTAAATGGAGTTTGGACAGAATTTGGCCACACAAATTGCACAGAGTACCGTAAAGGGCTTAGTACACAGCCTTGTAGGACACCAGTGTTGAAGAGTGTCGTGGGTGGAGGGGGGTGCAGGGGTGTGGGGGCTGTTGCCTATTCTCACTGATTGCAGTCTGTGGGTCAGGAAGTCAAGGATCCAGTTGCAAAGGTCAGAGCACAGCAGAGACCTAGGTCTCGGAGTTTGGAGATTAGTTTGGTTGGGATTATAGTGTTGAAGATGGAGCTGTAATCATTATGTAGAAACCTGATGAAGACCTAAAGGTGAGCACTTTTTTTTCTAATTATGTTCAGAAAACTGTTGAGTTTAGAAGCAAGTTTAGTTTCTTTCCCAGTAGGGAGATTCAGACCTATTCATGGAGCAAACCATCTAAGCATTTGGTTAGTTTCTAAAATTTCAAAACCAAGAGAGTTTGAAGGTGATTGTAACTAAGAATATTTAGGCTCTCGGATTTACGGGGGGGGGAAAAAAAAAAGGCTAACACAGACAGATTTGGAAAGCATTCTTCAAACTGTTTCCCTCGTCCATCAGATAGAACCTGAAAAGGAGTCAGTTAAGCAGAATCCTCAAGAGTGGAGATATGGGGTATCTATTTTTCTTAAGTGGAGTCTCTGTAACAGGTAGCAATTACATGTTATGTAATGAACTTTTGTTGTGAAAGAAAATTTGCAGCTTCATGTGCTCAGGTTCAAGTTCCACCCACTCCAGACATATAGAACCCCTAACCACCACATCATCCATCAAATTGCATTCTGGGGTCTGATTTATCCGGTAGTATTATCAACTGGGATCATAACCACCCTGCTTGATTCAAGGTCAAACCTAAAAACTTTTTACCCGAATTGGGCCTGATCAGCAGCAAATCAGACTGCAACTACAGAAGAAAATCGTCACAGATTCTGTCACTTCCAAGTATAGCAGCAACTTTTCACTCATTAGTCACCCCAGACCTCAGACTGAATTTTCCCAGTTGTTTTGGAGGATTTTTACAGCAAATGTAGCCAGTACCCAGAGGTATTTTGAACCATGCTTAACTAGATGTCAATGCCTTTCCCTTTCTAAGTCTATGAAGCTGCTTGTGGAAGGTGACACATTTTTAGGAGTTCTATTCCTTTCTCTCCAATTATGCCTTTCTATCAAAAGGAGTAGGTAATTAAACACCAAATTACCATCTGTTATCTATCCCATATTTTCCTTATGGTATTTAAACTTATGTACTGCATCAAATAATTGAATTTCCCTAACCCAAGTTCTCACTGTTCTGCACAATGCCCCATAAACACATTGACATACTGGTGAGCCACTAGTGATAACAAATTTAAAGGAGTCAGGAAAATTTGTAGCACTCAGTTAAGGTCCTTTGTCACTACTCCAATGGCTCCACGTACTTTCTAGCGACTGAACATTATTCACCACCCATAATTTCAAACAAAAAGTAAAAATATAGGAAATATTTAGTATGTCAAAACAACATTCGTAAAGAAAATCGAAGTTAATGCTTCAAAATCAACGACCCTGCATCTGAACACATTTCTCTAACTTTCAATTACTTATAATCAGTTCACCAAGGTCTATTTTTCATAGTTCCTCAAAACTGTTCCCACACATTAAGATTTAATGCAAACCACTTTCAAACAGCACAATTACAATGGTCAGAGTCATAAAAAGCACTCATATAACCTTGATAACAAGGTGTAGAGCTGGACGAACACAGCAGGCCAAGCAGCACCATAGGAGCAGGAATGCTGATGTTTCAGGCCTAGACCCTTCTCTATGCCCAAAACGTCTGCCCTCCTGCTCGGCCTGCTGTGTTCATCCAGCTCTACACCTTGTTATCTCAGATTCTCCAGCATCTGCATTCCTATTATCACTCATATAACCTTATCTATTTTACCTTCCAAACATCATCATAAGATCCAATAGTAAGTTCTATTGAATTGGTGTGGGCTTGTTGCAGGCTCGTTCAGTATTTTTTTCCTCTTAATTCATTTACGGGATGAGGGTGTCGCTGGCCAGGCAGCATTTAATGCCCATCCCCAGGTGTCGAGATGGCAGTTAAGAGTCAGCTACATTGCTGTGGGTCTGGAGTCACGTGTAGGCCAGCCTAGGTAAGGATGTCAGGTTCCTTCCCTAAAAGGGCATTAGTGAACCAGATGGGTTTCCCCCACAATCGACAATGGATTCATGGTCGTCAATAGATTTTTAATGCCAGATGTTTATTGAATTCAAATTCCACCATTTGCCTTGGCAGGTTTCGAACCTGGGTCCCTAGAACATTATCTGGGTCTCTGGATTAACAGTCCAGAAACAATACTACTAAGATCATTGCCTCCCCTATCTCAGTCCAATTTTTGACATACTCAATAAATCGCTGTGTTCCTCCTACACCCACCATCATCATCCCAATTAATGCATTGCCTAAGATTATCATTCCAATTCTACTGAAGGTAGATCACTCCTCTCAAGTTCCTTCTTCATACCTTACTAACTGGTTGGCTGAAGCACCCCAATTTTCTTCCAGAACTTAAAGGCAAATTGTAAAATTATCCTTTACAGATGAAAGCAGAGTAATCTAAGTGTACCAAATTTGTTTTTATTAATCAAAAAAAACTGCCAAAATTGTCATGATACTTGGTCAAAGATGATATACTGCTTCGCTTTTGCAATCACCATTGAACACGAGTCCTAAAGTATGGTTACAGCACAAATAAGTACATGCTTTTATAAAATTTCATGATAAATATACTCAAACTCACAAAGATACAATGACCAAGTAAAAGCAAAAAAAAAAATTCTTTTGAAATGGTTTACTTACAACCATGATACGATGCAGGCGACCCTCCTGACTTTCCATACTCGTGTTCTGAATAGCTTGTGGACAGATTAGGTTGGCTAGACCCACGGCCAAAAGTAATTTGATTATTGCTTCCTACTCCTGTGGCTACTTGAGCCATACGCTCTTTCGTCTTAAGTGCCTGGACTCTCTCAGACTTCAGCCGTTCATCATCCTTCAACAAAGTGACAAGTTGTTTTGATTTCTCTCGCACATTTATGCCTTGATCTTTGCCATCTCTATCAATATACTGGAAGTCTTTCAGAGTCTGAATTGCAAATATGTTTTCCTTACACTGTTGTGCAACTCTTTCTGATCCAGTTTTTATCATATAGTCTAACAATGTAAGAGCTTTGTAAACATGTCGCCAATTTTTGCCATGGTCATTGAGACGTTTCCATATCATGCTCATTATTTCAGAGAATGCTACTACATTATACGTTAAGTCTGCAATTTCAGTCATTAAGGAACTAGAAGGTCCCCAAGGGTCATTGGAGGTTGCCTCACGTACTTTAATTTCAGCTTCAGAATAGTTGTTTACAATGTTTTTCATTTGTCTTCTAATAGCTGACGTAGTCATGATGAACCCAGACAAAAGGAAGGCTCGTGGAACAGGCCACCTTTAAATAATGAAATGGATGTTCAAAACCAACAGCTACTGTTGGGAATACCACTCAGAATCTTTGTATTTTTCAATGCTTGTTGAAAAAGATCTTCTGGTAAAATCATTTCCTCTCTTCAAACTGAATGTTCATTTTGGGCTGATTACCTGTGAAAGGACACAACATTGAATAAGAAAATTTATGGTTACAGTATTTAAGATTGCATTTAGGTTTTTGAAAGACATCAACTCAAAAATTAAACACAGGTTTTCTGCACATATCAAGCAACCACAGGGGTAGAAGCAGGTCATTCAGCCCATCAGGTGTGCACGACCATTTAATGAGATAATGGCTGTTCTAATCATCCTCAACTCCTATCCCATGTTTTTCCTATAACATTCAATGATTAAAAAAAAGACTCCTTATCTCAGCCTTCAATATATTTAATCACCAAGCTTCAACAACCCTCTTTACTAAGAATTCCAGATTTACAACCCTCATGTGTGTCACCTTACTAAGATTATGCCCTCTAGTCTCTGCAGAAAGGGAAATAACCTTTTCATACGCACGCTATCAAGTCCTCAAAGACTGTTGCATATTTCAAAAAGGTTGCCGCTCGTTCTTCTATATTCCAAAGACTGTAGGCCCAATCTATTAATCCTCTCCTCGTTAAGACAGTCGATCCATAACTGGTGAACTCTCTGAACTGCCTCCATTGCCAGAGGCTTTCTTTCCTTAGATGAGGGACCCAAAACTGTTCACAGCATTCCAGCTACGGTCTGAATAATGCCTCGTATAGTTTCAGCAAACCTCCCTACTTTTATATTCCATCCCCTTTGAAATAAAGGTTAACATTCCATTTGCCTTCTCAATTACCTGCCAAACTTAGATGTTAGTTTTTCATGATTCATAGAATACTTGGCTATGATCCCTCTGTTCTATAGCTTTCTGCAGTCTTTCTCCATTTAAATAATATTCTGATCTATTGTTCTTGCCAAAGTGCAGGAATTCACATTCTCCCATGATATTCCATCTGCTAAGTTTTTACCTACTTCTGTAATGTCTACACCCCTCTGCAGACTGTCACCCTAACCACGTGCCTTTCCACTTATGTCATTTGTAAACTCGCCTACAGTACATTCACTTTTCTCATCCAAGTCTTTAATGTATATTCTAAATGGCTATGGCCCAAGCACTGATCCACAACGTTAGTTACAGTCTGCCATCTTCAAATGTATCCCCCATTCCAACGCTATCCTCCACTGATTACCAAAATCCTCTGTCCATGCTACCATACTACCGCCAAATACCACAGGCTTCTATCTTGTGAAGTAGACCAATGTATGGTAACCTATCAAGCAACTTCTGAAAAGTCAAGTTCCTTACATTCACTACATCCCCTTTATCTATCCTGCTGGTTACCTCTTCAAAACAGCTGTAATAAATTTGTCAAGCATAATTCCTCCTTCATGATGCTGTTCTGGTTCTGCTTGATCAGATTATACATTTTCAAGTGCTCTATTACCAATCTTTATAATAGGCTCCAAATATCTTCTCGATAACAGACTTAAGCTTACTGGCCTATAGTTACCTGTTTTTTTCCTTCCCTTTCAAAATAAAAAAGTGTTAGATTGGTAGTTTTCCAACCTCTGGGACTTGTCCAGAAAAAAAATGGATTCCTACAAGATGCTTATTTGTGTACCCACTATTTCTGTAGCTACTTCCTTTCCTCTCAAATCCAACGGACCTATTGGTCTTTAGCCTCATTAGTCTCCCTAGCACTTTTCCTCTATTGTTGATGAATATATTTGTTTCTCTCTCGTGTGGCTCCTGAATATTTAGCAATTTTGGAATGCTACGTGTCTTCAGCTGCGAAGATTGTCGCAAAAAAATTCCTCTACCATTTTTTGGTTCCCCGTTATTTCTCCAGCTTCATCCTCTAGAGGGCCTACATTCACATTGGATCTCTTTTCAATATTAAAAAGTAGCTTTTTGCTATTTGTTTCCATATCATTGCAAGCTTAGCCTCAAAATTTTTATTTTCTCCTTTCTTGGGATGTCATTTGTTGGTTTTTAAAAATTTTCCAAATCCTCTGGCTTACCACGCAGTACGTATTTTCTTTTAATGAGATGCTAGCCTTCCTTGATAACCATTGATTTTAGAATCCTTTTTCCTCATGAGATCATGCCTTTACTACGAGCTAAGAAACATTCACCTTTGAATCTGAAGAATGGGCTTGTTGAGCAGAGTCTATACTCTGCCAATTACAAACAACCAAAAGAAACATACTATTTGATTATCAGCCAATCACTTGGATGCTTGGTCAATGGCTTTGGCTTTCAACAGGCATTGAAAGTGGCCTTTTTGATCAGTAGTACCAAGTTAGAGGAAAAATACCACATGTGTAACCAGTGAATAGTAGCAGCATGAAACAGCTGGTTTAACCTGTTCTTCAATTTTTTGAAATACTTTAACAAAAATTATCCTGGAATTAAAAATAAATAGAAGCTCAACCTCTGATATTTGCAACAGCAATTTACACGTAACATAAAATGGAACATAAGCACACGAGCAACAGCTCTATACTAAATAAATAATTAGCGTACCAAGGCACTTCACAGGAATATTATAAAACAGATGTAACACTGAACCACATAAGTAGATACAAGGTCTGATGACCAAAACACTGATCAAAAACGTGCATGTCAAGGATTGGCTCAAAGAAGGAAAAGACTGATAGATGTAGAAAAGAATTTAAGAAATTGTGGCAGAGGGACTGAAGAAGATGGTGACCAATAGCTGGTTCAATTAAAATTGCTTCTTCTAAAAACAGAACACCATAAAACAGGTCAAATTGGACATTACAGAAAATACAACAAAACATCACATTTTTCAGATGAACAACTTGAACATCTAGGTGTCTCATTCCAAATGCAAAACTGAAACATTTGTTAAGTATCACAAGAGCCATATATATAGATTTCAATGCAAGCATTCTGACAGAGGGGTTCTTTATGTTAATAGCCCTTCATATCATAGGTGAAAAGTCTTAGACAGTGCCCCTTCCCTGGTTTTAGCAACAGCTGACTCAAGCTTTCATGCATCCCTCAGCACAGAGTCCTGGGCCTTCTAATGTACCAGCCTGCAACATTAAATTGGGAACAACACCTTGCACTGGAAGACCAACATGTTTTGGGCAGACTAAAGAATGTGTTTCACTGAAACACTGGTTATACAGGCACAGCTGACGTCAGTCTTGGTACGTAGAGGTGTGTCCTTCCTTTGTCATGGAGCTTCGGAGGATGAACCACAATAAATGCCACTGCATCTCTCACATTCTTTACAAAAGACATATTCCAGAAGGAGATGTGTGACAATCTCTGCATTGTTACATCAGGAGGGCCACTGTACTGTGGCAGAAAGTATGGGTATGCATGAACAGATGGGGAGTGCCCTTCTCAACTATGAGTCAGGCAATATTTTGGTGCTTTTTAGATGGTTCTGCTGATGAAGCATTCAACCAAACGACTCAATGTCAGCACATGGAGTCTTCCAACAGTATTAATTGTCTCCCTTTCCCTCAGGACCAAGATGATACACATTGGCCACTGCCAAATGAGTTTGTAGTCAAAGGCGTTCTTCTGTACAAACTTATCCATGAGGGATAGGCAATATGGTATAGACCAACTAATTAGAGCATTCTGAGGCTACGTAGCCAGACCCATTTTTGCTACGCTACAGACAGAGAGAACTTCAGCATCTACTGACCATATTAGTGTACTGGAAGTCAATGCACAGCTTGATGCAGAGGTACACAGTGATGGGCATAAGGTTGAACGCAACATTTTGTAGCTTCTTCCTCCTCCCTTCTTATTCAGAGATTTGTGATGTTCCTGCAACTATGACCCATCTTGACCTCCAGAGGCCATAATTAGATAAGCACAAGGGTGATAAGTGAACAGGATGTGGTCCAAGTTAGGACATAGGCAGGTGACCTCAAGTTTGCAGAAGGTAAGATTTAGGAGACTGGCCAGCAGCAGGATGGAATGATCGTCGGTAACAAAAGCACAAGTGAAAATTTTCAGACATGGGATGAGCTATAGCAATATCACATTTGAAAAAAAAGGCATTCTTAGTGATGATGTGAATATGCAGTCAAAAGTTAATCCTGGAATCAAATCTAGAAGCATTGACAGATAGCAGATCTTGAGAACAAAGTACATACATTATGCATTTACATACTAATAATCTATTCTAGAAAACCTAATTCAAGGCTCAGCTGAATCATGTTTCAACACTATTTTTAAAAACAGCAAGTTTTTAAATATTGGTTTGTTTAAAAAAGTGCTTGCAGTGCTCAATACTTAGAAATCCCACTCCTTTCCTAAAAGCCCTGTCAGCATCTCTTATATCGCTAAGTTGCCAGCGTTGGCCTGGAGGTGTTTGTGGCTCACTGAAGATCCAAGAATTCTTAGAACCTGAAAGTGTGATGAAGAAGGAAGCACAAGTAGCAATTGCTTGCCACAGCTGAATAGTATCGGAGCTACAAAAAAAAACCAACGTAGTGTCAGTTAAGTGATGCTAGCTGTCAACAAGAGAGCTGTAATTGTGATGCAAGAAGGTGCTGAATAAAAATGTCAGGGGGAGAGCAGTTAGAGTCAAATATATTACAGAGAGATTGGAATGATACGTAGGTCCGACTGGATATGGATCAAGGTTTCCTTTTCTAAAGGACAAAACTGAATCAGGTGCTTTCTTTTAAAGGACAAATTGACAGCAGTTCCTGGTTATCATTAGGCCAGCTTTTTATTCTGGATTTTTACTGAATTCATACTTCACCATCATGGTGAGCTTCAAACCCATGTCCCCAGAACAATAGCCTGGGTTCCTGGCTTACTAGTTCAATGACATTACTACTGCATCTCTGCCTATGGTTAAGGTCTATGATTTCCCTGAAGAGGAAAATCCCAAACTAAGTTGCATAGCAGGCATTCATATGGATCTCATTATTGGGTAAGGCAGGAAGTAACCAAGTTGAAAGAAATAAAACTCCCCAGTGGCTATAGCAAAGTGCAATAAAAATATTCTAGCTCAAAAAATCTATTAAACGAAGAAGAATTCTTTAACAAATTCATTTTTCTCATCTCACTTTCAAAGGAGCAAGATTCTGAAAATAAATTTTACTTCCGTGGTTTTACCATTTTTGATTTTAAATTTTTTATAAAGTTTCTGAAGACTCCAAAAGAGCAAAACTCAATAAAACACAGGATTACATTAGAGATAATGGGAACTGCAGATGCTGGAGAATCCGAGATAACAAAGTGTGGAGCTGGATGAACACAGCAGGCCAAGCAGCAACTTAGGAGCACAAAAGCTGATGTTTCGGGCCTAGACTCTTCAGAGAAAAAAAAACCTTTTTCTGTTGAAAGGGTCTAGGCCCAAAAGGTCAGCTTTTGTGCTCCTAAGATGCTGCTTGGCCTCTGTTCATCCAGCTCCACATTTCATTAACTGAGATTATACTGTTATTTTCTTTATTAAAAATTGGTCCAAGATCTTAGAAATCTGTATTTTTCCAGTATAATTTTACTTTTATCTCAATATTCAATTAGAATAAAATGTAAGAGCAGTTGTTATACATATTTGCCACAAAAGTTTGCTGGTATTTTTCCAACACTCTACCAGAAGTTTTGGATATCCAACAAGTCATTTGCAACAAAAGGTACAAACTGATAATTAAAAATTCTACCTCCAACATTTTTTTTAAAAAATCCACTTTCAAATATGGTATTCAAATAGAGTAGTGAATCGTATTCCCTGAATACTTCACACTGGTTATATTAAAAATAACATTTTTATTAAACTAAAAAGTGCTTCTATCTTTCAGCATTTTTTAAAAAATGAAAACCATTTCCTACCTACAATAACCTTAATCTGTATTGTCACAGATCTCTATGAATTTAGTGAAGCCAGCCTAATAACTTTTTCATATTACAATTTAAAACTCTTCCTAACTGTAGAATGCCTGAACTTTACATCTGCAGTTTCATGCCGTAATAAGTCCCTATGCTCCTACAAAGAGTTTATTCACAAATAATAAGCTGTCAATTTACTGATATTTTGTTCAAAAATCAAACAAGAATACAAATATAAAAAGGGCATTTAAATTCAAAATGAAGACCAAATGATGTCTTATACTGTGTTTTGATCGTTGCAGGAAAATTATAACTACTATTGATATCCTGTTGCTATGCTAACATTGAATTCTTTAACACAAAAACTCAAGTTTAATACTTTCAGTCACAGTCCATATGTAGCATGTATCTGGTGGAAGTATCCCTCCGCACTTTAACCTCCAAAACATTGCATGCTATTCTTCCATTTTCCAGAGGCAGTGCTATAACCTCAGCCCATTAGAACAAACAGCTCATTCTGCCAAGAGAACTGAGCAAGGTCAAAGATCCATTTGTAAGAAAATTTGACAATCCCCTTTAGGTTGACCTCAACTTTAATAAAGCATAATTGTGATATTTTATACCAATTATATTCAGTGTGATGACATCTATTCATTCAAGAGCACAGGATGCATACAGTAGTTGTGGTTTCCAAAGTGAAGAGCAATAGGTTTAGCTCAACAAAATTGAATGCAAAAACAGTTTACCCAAAAACTGACCAAATTTAAACTCGAGTTCTGATTAGACAGTTCACACTAAACCACAATTATACATAATGCATGAAGAACTGTCTTAACCTGAGCAGTCTTCACAGTCAAAGACAGAAATAGCACTCCAAGATTACTAAATAATCAAGAAACAAAAGGAGAGGAATGGATACAATAGCTATAGTTAGAGGAAACGCATTAGGAAAACTAATAGCATTAATAAGTGGTGAGTCTCCAGAACCCCAAGGCATGCATCCTGCAATATTAAAATTCAGTGGCTACATAAACAGTAGTTGCACTGGCAGTAATCTTGCAAGAATCTTTAGATTCTGAAAAAGTCCCAGGGTACTGGAAAATTGCCAAGGGAAGGAAACTAAAAAAAAGGTAACAACAAACGAATTAGCTTAACGTTTTATTGTGAAATGTTACAGGCTATTTTAAAGGATGTAACAGAGCATTTAGAAATATATTTTACGATCAAGTAGAGTCAGCATGGCTTTATGAAAGGGAAACCATGCTTGAGAAAGGACAAGAATTCTTTGAGGTATCAAACAGGATAAGGGGAAGCAGTGGATGCAATATTTTTGGTTTATGTATACTTGTTAAGGTACCACACATTAGAATATTTAAGATAAGCGCAGCACAACAGGAAAGTCCCAGCATCACCATGAAAATAACAAAGAGTTAAAAGCTAATTAGTAGAAAACATCACTTAAAAATATCTCAACATTGTAAATGAATCAGTCACTGGAATTTGTTTTCAAACTATATATTGTATTCCCAAAAATATCTAAAAGTCACCTTCTAGAGCCCTATCAAAATAACCATTTTAAAATTCCAGCTAATGAAATGTTTCTCATTAAAATCTGTGTTCAGGGGAAAAAAAGTATCATTTGGAATCAATATAATTCAATATGTTTAAAAATTATTCCTGCCAGTTTATTTACAGCAGCTGTACTGGAGGGCCAATTCAAAGTAGAATAATTAGGTTAACAAGTTGTTTAAAGTGATCAAATTTCATTCTGCTGACACTTGAGAAATGGTAGAAGTAGGGATTATGTGCGGGAAACAAAAGGACGGACTAAATTGAGTATACTGGTTAAATCAATTAGGTAATCAAATTATAAGTGAATTTTGACATCAAGTCATCAAGAATATTTTGCAAATAGGGTCTGTGTTGCCATAGGCTTACATAGTATGCTGGTACCAATGTGCTTTAGGAAAAATGGCATGTAAGGCAGTATATCTAAACATGTTAGGGAGTAGAGTTGAGTATGGTAGGCATTACAAAAGAGAAAGTGCTAGTAAAGCTAAAAGGTCTAAAAATTGATAAATCTCCTGGCCCCGATGGGCTACATCCTAGAGTTCTGAGGAAAGTGGCTGAGGAAATAGCAGAGGCTTTGGTTGTGATCTTTCAAAAGTCACTGGAGTCAGGGAAAGTCCCAGATGATTAGAAAATTGCTGTTGTAACCCGCTTGTTTAAGAAAGGCAAAAGATGGAAAATTATAGGCCGATTAGCCTAATCTCAGTAGTTGGTAAAATTCTAGAATCCATTGTTAAGGATGAGATTTCTAAATTCTCGGAAGTGCAGGGTCAGATTAGAACAAGTCAGCATGGATTTAGTAAGGGGAGGTCGTGCCTGACTAACCTGTTAGAATTCTTTGGAAGAGATAACAAGTATGTTAGACCAGGGAAACCCAATGGATGTTATCTATCTAGACTTCCAAAAGGCCTTTGATACGGTGCCTCACAGGAGGCTGCTGAGCAAGATGAGGGCCCATGGTGTTCAAGGTGAGCTACTCGCTCGGATTGAGGATTGGCTGTCTGACAGAAGGCAGAGAGTTGGGATAAAAGACTCTTTTTTGGAATGGCTAATGGTGACAAGTGGTGTTCTGCAGGGTTCAGTGTTGGGGCCGCAGCTGTTCACCTTATATATTAATGATCTGGATGAAGGGACTGGGGGCATTCTGGCGAAGTTTGCCGACGATACGAAGATAGGTGGACAGGCAAGTAGTACTGCGGATGTGGGGAAGCTGCAGGAAGATTTAGACAGTTTAGGAGAGTGGTCCAGGAAATGGCTGATGAAATTCAATGTGAGGTTTTGCACTTTGGAAAAAAATAATACAGGCATGGACTATTTTCTAAATGGTGAGAAAATTCGTAAAGCAGAAGTACAAAGGGATCTAGGAGTGTTGGTCCAGGA
Source organism: Stegostoma tigrinum (assembly GCF_030684315.1). Lineage (NCBI taxonomy): Eukaryota > Metazoa > Chordata > Chondrichthyes > Orectolobiformes > Stegostomatidae > Stegostoma > Stegostoma tigrinum. Next base: position 40,054,777 of record NC_081376.1, on the reverse strand, counting down.
TTCTCTAAAACTTGCAGGTAGAATCCGTGATTAAGAAAGCGAATGTAATGTTGTCGTTTATCTCAAGAGGGCTGGAATATATAAGCAGTGATGCGCTTCTGAGACTTTATAAAGCTCCAGTTAGGCCCCATTTAGAATACCGCATCCAATTTTGGGCCCCACACAGGAAGGACATACTAGCGCTACAGCGTGTGCAGCGGAGATTCACATGGATGATCCCTGGAATGGTAGGTTTAACGTATGATGAACGGCTAAGGATCCTGGGATTGTACTCATTAGAGTTTAGAAGGTTGAGGGGAGATCTAATAGAAACTTTCAAGATAATGTATGGCTTAGAAGGGGTGGATGCTGGGAAGTTGTTTCCGTTAGGCGGGGAGACTAGGACCGGTGGGCACAAACTTAAAATTAGAGGGGGTAAATTTAAAATGGAAATGAGATGACATTTCTTCAGCCAGAGGGTGACGGGCTTGTGGAATTCATTGCCACAGAGTGCAGTGGAGGCCGGGACATTAGATGCCTTCAAGGCAGAGATCGATAAATTCTTGATCTCACAAGAAATCAAGGGCTACAAGGAGGGTGCAGGGAAGTGGAGTTGAAATGCCCAACAGCCATGATTTAAATGGCGGAGTGGACTTGATGGGCCGAATGGCCTTACTTCCACTCCTATGTCTTATGTTATCTGATCACCTCACACTGCTCCCTCAACCTATATTTTATCATGTAGCTGGAAATGTTCTCCTCAGTCACAACTCAGACTCCCAAGTCTCTTTTCAACTAGATTCTTGGATATTTGCATAGTATTCATGGAATATGTTGGTTGTCTATTTTTATGTGTTGTACATAGCACATTACATTAATCTGCAATAAATTTCTGAAAAAGAATGAGATGAAATTTATAACGTTTCCACTGAAACTAACTACAGCCGATTCCAAACGATAAGAGTAATCACCTAGGATATTAGCTACAAACGGTACTGCTGAGTATTTTATTTTGAGAGAGAACAGGTCAAGAATTTCGAACACATAACCATTAGGTTTTAATAATAAATTGTCTGCAAAACTGTGGATTATTGTAATATTACCAAAATGCTGTTTATAACCCTTAAAGTTTTAATTTTCATGTAACGCCTAAAATTTCATACTATAAACTTGTCGGAGGGCAACAGGAAACAATTTTTAGCTAACTATCAGACCACATAGGCTGTTGGACAGAAATTAATAAGCCTGCCTCCAAGGTCACAGAATGGAGGGGGTAATTGTTTTGGCAGGTACAAGACCATCTTTCCTAAAGCCACAGGTGCCTTTCAATCGAGGAAGGATGCTAAAAGCCAAAGTAAATTAACGTATCTCCATAACCTGGTATTGAACAGGAATCCAAAGTACATTGTAGTGCTGAGATATTATGACATAAAAAAGGTACTATAATCAACTGCAACGATTTGTCAATTTTCAACTGGACTCTTGGATATTTGCATTGTATTCATGGAAAATGTTGGTTACCTATTTTTATGTATTAATACCATCTGTTTAATCAAAAAGTTAATTAAACCAAAAATTGTACTAACAAAAATTATGATCCAAAATGGGTGTAGCTCAGGTCACGTAATATAGTGGTATATCAAAATGCTGTTCTCATCAGGTGTGGATTTATGGCACTGGTGAGCCAAGAATAGAACAGAATTCTAGCCACAACATACATACACTCCTTTCATTATCAAGAATATTTTACAGGGTTGCTGAACTGACTCATTTACAAAAAAAAACTGAAAAGTGTAGCCACTATTTGCTGCCTAATTACAAGATTCATTTAACCATAAGTGCATTATTTGCTACGTCAAATTTTCATGTGCAGCTTGTGAAAAAGTTCCTAGGTGATTACTCCTTTCCTTTGGAATCATCTGAAGTTACTGTCAGTGGAAATATTAGAAAATTAATAAATTTCAGAAAACGAGAGAAAAGAAATTCAGTGTAGACTAATGCAATGTGCTACGTACAGCACAGAAAAACAGGCAACCTACACATTCCATGAATGGAATTCAAATACCCAAGAATCAAGTTGAGAGAGAGAGACTTGGGAGTCTGAGAAGATTCAATGCCAAATGTGTTTGATCAATGCAGAGCTACCAAGTGGAGCTACATGGCCAAAATTTACAATACAAGACTGAGAATTTTTAAATTGGAAAAAGATGTGTCAGAATTTCACCACATTTTTAGGATAAACATTGAACCAAAATGCATTTTTGACTGAACTGTGGAAAGGAACTTGGGTGACAGGCATAAAGGGCAATTTGAGGCTTCATATTGTTATTTGTTGACCACTGTTGAAGAACATTTGGAATAAATGCACAGAGAGCCATTTAAGAAATAATTCTACATTACAGGATAGATGAGGAGGGCACATTAAGATTTCGCTTACTGGATAAATTGAGGGGGGCTAAAACATCTTCCACATCTGTGATCGGAGAGATTCTGGGAAAGTGAGACTTCTTACTAATTCAGTAAAGACATGCTCTTTTTCCTTCAACCATTTCCTAGACTTTTAGAAAAATTATAATGCTGAAATCCTGAACTAGTTATGTTTTTATACAGAAACATTCAAGCAAGTAAAATAATTACCCAAGTTGAGTGAATTTAATCATTTTGGCTATTAGTGACTGGAAGTTGTAATGGGGGGGTCAATTAGCTCAGTTGGCAGAACAGCTGTTTGCAATGCAAAGTGATGCCTAAAGATCGGTTCAATTTCTGTGCCAACTGAGGTCATCATGAAGGAGTCCCCTTCTCGACCTCAGCCCTCATCCAAGGTGTGGTAACCCTCAAGTTAAACTACCACCTGTCATCTCTCTTTAATGAGAAAACAGTCCTGCGGTCTGGCAGGTCTATAGAAACTTTACTTTTAAGCCAATAAAAACAGCTTACTTTTAAAAAATAATCTTATTACTAACCAATTATATTTACAAAAATGGTGTGTAAAAATCCTGGAACTCCCTCCCTTAACAGCACTGCAGTGGTACCTATATCAAATAGACTGCAGCAGGTCAAGAAGGCAGCTCACCACCACTTTTACAAGAACAGTTAGGGATGGATAATAAATGCAGGTCCAGTCAATCGAAACCTACATTCTATGAATCAATTATACAAAAAGGAACAGAACTAGATTTCATAACCACTGCTGCAGATGGAATATTATGTCAACTTGACATATTTACCTTAAGTTTGAAGGTTCTGGGTTAGAAGTGCTGTACATAAACATAAATGGCAAACAAAGAAATTCCTGCCTAGTATTGGCATTAAATTTTATTAGAGTAATTGTCTGTGAAGTATCTTAGGACATGGGCTATATTAAAAGTACTACATAAAATGAGGGTTATTCATATTTTTTTTTCTTGAAAATCCACATTTTCACACAAACACTATTACTAACTGAAGAACCAGACTTTTCTTAAACTAGATCAATATTGCACCGAACAGTCATCAGAAATTGATCGTTCATCCCAAACAATGCTCGAGATCTTGATGCTCACAAAAATTAACACAGTTGCATAAACTACAATGCTCTTTACAGTTATTTGTCATATGCTACTCTTGAAACTTAACGTGACATACTATATATGCAAAGCTTTGCGTACACAAGTATGCTTAAGTTTTGTAACAAATATTTCTGCCATAAATTCTTGTTAACCCACAGCATAACCTAACTTAAATAAACCACATTTCTTCCTCCCTATATCTAGAGGCAACAAATTGCATTCTCAGCATATCGGTAAGTTATAACAATAATCAGTCTCAAACTGGGAGGTACAGAAGCAACGCTAGCAGGGAAATGTTGTTGAGTAAGACAAGTTTATACAGGCAATTAGGATCATAAACACAGGCAAAGGAATTGATGGGAGATGTTAACAGAAGTGCATGTTGATTTAATACTTTCAACTTGTTGTATATTTATCTACACACAATTTATATCCCTATAGATGTCAGGCTGAAGGATACTATTGCAACTAATAGTCAGAAAATTACAGGAGCATGAACATTATGAGCATCAGTATCAAATGCAAATTATATTGTCATCCACTGGTTATTTGTTATCAGTATTGTTGCCGAGAGTCAGGAAAATTTGCATTTTGGACATCAGCTTAGTTGATAGAACTTCTGTGTCAGTTACCGAAGCTTGTGGGTTAGAGCTGTCATCTGAAAATCGGGTGTATACTCTAGATTGACACCTGTAAAGCATTTGAGAAATTGTTGCACCGTCAAAAGGCTTAAAGTTCAACTGAAGGACATTAAAAGGTGCAACTAGAATTCAGTACAGTGGGCATTTCAGAGGCTGAATTTGTGGAGCCAATAGGTACACAAAGAATGGTACATCTTGGGACGTTACAAGTCAGCAAAACGTGTAACACAATCTTCTGATTTCAAAGCTGTCTTAAATCCGATTTGGTCAACAATATTACACTTCTGTCACAAAAGTTAAGCCACTGCTTGATGACATCTAACTTCAAACTGAAGAACAATCCTTATTAATAGTCAACATTCACAACACTTTATAAAAATCACACACAGGAAAACAAATGTTGCTGCCGGCAGAGTTCCGATTTTAACAAGAGTACAAGATTTTATTTAAACAGATTGATTTTAACTCCACTTACTAACAGAGTCTTTTACACTCAGGGAAGAGAAGGAGATGAGCTGAGATTCACCAAGTGCACAAATGCATTACATAAAACAAAAATGTTTCAAATGAAAACCAGAGTTAGAAAAATTACATACAAATAAAACAATGATAAAATAATCCATTTGATAAACAAGAGTTGAAGGCTTTTGCTTCCTTGTTCAATAGGCGCTAGCAGCATTTCACTTTCTACAAATAACAAAACTGTAAGCAAATGAGAAAATAATTACATATAATATTTTATGTAGTCATGTGTCTGAACAGATTCTATAAATGTAGAAATACACACCTTAATTATTGTTTAAGGTGTGTCTGACTGACCAGGCAAGAATTTACTCAACAGAAAAAAAATCCCCAGATATTTCTGCTCATACTATTTACAAAGAATTCTTAGAATCTGAAGCCTTCCTTCACATCACTGATTTCCTGACACGCCACAGCCCTACCAGTAGCTGCTCAATTTAAAATATGAATCATCATTCTTGGGTAATTTATGCACAGTGGATTATATGCACTACTGTCAGCAAAATAGTGTCCCATACCATTTTAAACTTATTTTACATGAATAACAAGATCTCCAAAATTACTTGACTGTCTATGAAGCATTTTGGAATGTGGTGAAGTTGTGCAAGTAAACATCTATAAGAATCTTTCTTTGTACATTGAACAATGTCAATATCTTAGTTTCATCCACAACTGCCCTATCCTTAGATCACCTTAGCTCGCCCAAAACACTTCTAGTTCAAACAAAATACAGCAACCAGTGGTTTACAATGGTTAAATAAGCCCTTTTATTACAAAACATTCTAGAATTACCAGTTACATGGGGCATCAAGTTCCCTAATCCAATCAACATTTTAGTGAAAACCATACAGCAACGCCTTGGTGATCACTCAAATGGAGAGCTGGAAAAGGACCTACCTTGTTACATTTAATAAAACAAAGGGAGGGAAGGTACACTATCCAGGTCTGTTACATTGCTTACAGAAACAGATATAAGCTAACCAACATGTAGGTTTAAAAAAGTGTATGCCCGTTACGGTACATAGCTACTGTGCAAAAAAAAGGTAACTTACAGGCATAGATGAATGTTTTAATAATATTCTAAACATACAAGTTTGACTTTTTAAAACAAAATACGGATTTATTAAGGCAACCACAGCAGGACATATTTTACAATCACGGTAGATTTAAGAAATCAGTCGGCAGACGTTAGTGAAGTAAGTATTAAAACGCACCTCAGTCACATTGACAGTCAGTGATCGGGGGAGGTGGGGGCTGAATGCCGCACAGTTGGTGGCCGACAAAAAGCAGGGAGCAGCATACTCCAACCTCTTTTATTCCCCCAGGTAGCTTTAATCAAGGAAAAAAGTGTCATTTCTCTCTCGGAAGGGAAGCGCCAACGACAACAAATAATAGAAATAGATTTAAAGCCCGGGTGGGCCTGGCTGACGGTCGAAGCCTGCGACACCCCTCCCTCCAAGCCAGCCTTCGTGTGGATGAGGACGATATGGAGCAGGTTGTATGGCGAAAAGAGAAACTGTTTACCTTCCCACGAGCCCTGATGACTCTTTAATTACTCTGTCTCCCTCTCTGTCCGTACAACAATAATCGCTCCCCTTACCTTTATGGCAGCTCCACAGCCGCACCCGCGCACTGGCGCCTAGAAGCTTCTGGGCGTTTCCCCCGCTAACGGCCGAGCGTTCTCTCGCTCGGGCTGCTGCAGTCCGCCTTCGACAACATGGCGGTAGCGCCGATACCAACACCACACACTGACGGAGGTGTGGCTTCAACCCCAAAATTGAGAGACAGAGACTCGCATATGAAAGGCTACTCGGACAGCGAGGAGTGCCAGCTCGGGTAAACAAACCGTTTCATTCCTCTAAAACTCCCTTCAACACGCCGCGCCCCCGTATTTCCGCAAAAAAATGCTCTCGTTTAAGTAGCGCCTTGCACTCAAACATCGTAAAGTGCTTCAAAGCCGACAAAATACCTTTGAAGTTCACAGGCATCGATTACACAAATTGTAGAGGACCCGCGTGTTATTTTGACGCACAGCAAAATCCCACAGATAGCCGCGAGGTAACGATCTAGCCCCTCGTCTGGCTTATTTGAAACTTTTCATTCATAATTTGGTAGTTTCAAGTTCTCCAGCACACTGTCGGCTCGTCTCCCACATTCTCTAAACTTGACGTCATCTGGATTTTTCCTTCCCGTGTCTTAAGTTGTAACAAGTCCTTTTCCTTTATCGCAATCATGTACTGTCTGACTTACATTGCTTGCCAATCAAACTAGTCCTGACTTTATAATTCACAGAATCAGAGAAGCGTTACAGTGCACAATGAGGCCATTCTGCCCATCGTGTCTATCCAGTGAGCATTATGACATGGTCTCATTCTTCTGCCTTTTCCTTTTGCCCTTGCACATTTCCTTTTTGAGTATAAACATCGCTAGAATTGAACCTGCCTCCACCACAAATCGAGGCAATGTGCAAATTAACCCAAAAAGGTTACTTCTGATGTCACATTTGCAAATCACTAGATGTGTGCCTTCAGATTCTTGATCCTCCTGCGAGTGAGAATCTATTCCGATTTCTCATTACCTAACTTTTTCTACCTCTAATCTCCTCCAGCCCCGTGACCTTCCTGGATATCTGCATCCCTGATTTTTATCATTATGTCATTGGTGGCCCACATTCAATTGCCAAGGTCCCAAGATCAATTCCATCCCTACACTTGAACCACCTCCTTCAAAGAAGAGTATAAAAAAGAGGAGAATTAAGATATTTGTCCATTTAAACCTGCTCTGCCAGTCAATAAGTTCATCATTGATTTGATGCGGTCTTAACTCCACTTTCCCGTGTGTCCCTCAAAATCTGTTAACTCCCTTTTCAACCAAAAAGACATCTTTGAAACTTTTTTGTTTGAGAAAAGTTTTGGTTGTCATTTTATGCTGTCTTCAGTCACTCTTTGTTTTGTAAAACTTCTGTGAGTATCCAGAAGTCACAGAACTGTTACACTGCATTTGACCCATTCAGTCTATGCTGGCTGTCCACATGAGCCTCTCATCCTATGGCTTCTCTTGAACCCTCTGAATTGTTTCTTTTCAAATAACTTTCTAATTATCTTTTGAATACCTGGATTGAATCTGCCTTCCCACACTTTCAGGCAGTGTACCCTATCCTGTAAACACTTGCTACAGCAAAATGTTTTCAGAGGAAAACTTTGCTTCTTATTTTAAATCTGTGTTCTCTTATTCTCAATTCTCCCGATATACTCTGCCCAAATCTTTCATGATGTTGAAAGCAGCAATCAGGTCTTCTCTCAGCTTTTTCCCTAAAGAAAACTTGCCCACCTCTCCAATCTATCTTCATCTTTGGAACTATTCCAGTAAATCTCTTCGACATTGGCTCCAATGCCTTGACATGCTTCCTAAAGAGTACCATCCAGAACCAGATGCGATATTTCAGCTGTAATTGAACTAATTCTTCTGCAAATTCAGCACTACCTCCTTTCCCTTGTACTGTCTGCCCTTACTAATGAAGCCAGGATATTGAATGTTTTATTAGATGCTCTCTGAACCTGTTCTGCAGTCTTTTGTGACATATGTACTCGGGCCTCTATGATCCTGGACCCGCTTTAGCAGTGTACACTGTATGTACGCTGTTCTTCCTACCAAATGTATCGTATCATAATTTTCTGCACTAAACTTCATCTGCCGTCTAGCTGCCCATTCCACCAACTTATGTATGCCCTTTTGAAGTTCTGCACAGTCCTCTGCACCTTTTTCAATGCTTCCAAGTTTCACATTATCTGCTGCTCTTTAAAGTGTGCCCTGCCAAGGTCATAGAAGCTTATACCACAAAAAAAGGCCTGTTGAGTCCGTGCCAGTCAAAAACAACTACCTAATTATTTTAATCCCAATTTCCAACATTGGCCCATGCCTTGGCTTCACAAATGTACGTGTAAGTACTTCTTAAATTTAATGAGAAATTTTGTCTCTACCACCCTTACAGGCAGTGAGTTCCAGGTTACCACCACCCTCCGTGTGAAAAGATTTTGTCCTCACGTCCCATTTAATCCTCCTGCCGTTAGCCTCAAACCTTTGCCCTGGTTATTGATTCCCTCCACCAAGGGGAAATACACCTTCCAGTCAATGCCTCTCAGAATTATATATTTCTCAATGATATTATCCCTCTGCTCTAAGGAAAACAACCAGAACCCAGCCAATCTCTTCATAACAAATACTCTCCAACCCAAGCAACATTTCCTCTGCACCTTCTTCAATGTAGTCATGTCCCTCCTATCATGTGGAATCCGGAATTGCATGCAATACTCTAGTTGTGGCCGAAACAACTTTTTAAACGTTCTCAGCATACCTTGCTGCCCTTAAACTCTGTGCCTCAGCTAATAAAGGCAAGTGACCCACATGCTTCTTAACCACTTTATCTACCCTGCCCCACTACCTTAAGGGATTGGCAGACATGCACAGCAAGGATCCTTTGTGCACCTTAGGGTTCGATGGTTTATCATGTATTCCGTTGCCTTGTTTGTCCTATCCAAGTGCATCACCTCACATTTGGCACTGATCAGCCCATCTATATCCTCTCCTAACCGAAGGTTATCCTCCTCCTTGTTTACCATCCCACCAATTTTAACATCATAGAACATAGAAAAGTACAGCACAGTACAGGCCCTTTGGCCCACGATGTTGTGCCGTGGATTAATCCTCATCCAAAAATAAAATATCCTAACCTACATTCCCCTCAATTCACTGCTGTCCATGTGCATGTCCAGCAGTCGCTTAAATGTCTCTAATGACTCTGCTTCCACGACTACCACTGGCAAAGTATTCCAAACGCTAACAACTCTCTGGATGAAGAACCTTCCTCTGACGTCTCCTCTATACTTTCCTCCTAACACCGTAAAACTATGACCCCTCGTGGCAGTCAATCCTGCCCTGGGGAAAAGTCTCTGGCTATCGACTCTATCCATGCCTCTCATTACCTTGTACACCTTGATCATGTCACCTCGCTTCCTCCTTCTCTCCAGAAAGAAAAGCCCGAGCTCAGTCAACCTCTCCTCATAAGACAAGCCCTCCAGTCCAGGCAGCATCCTGGTAAACCTCCTTTGCACCCTCTCCAAACCCTCCACATCTTTCCTATAATAGGGCGACCAGAACTGGACACAATATTCCAAGTGTGGTCTCACCAGGGTTTTGTAGACCTGCAGCAAAACCTTGCGGCTCTTAAACTCGATTCCCCCTGTTAATGAAAGCCAAAACCCCATATGCTTTCTTAACAACCTTATCCACTTGGGTGGCAACTTTGAAGGAGCTATGCACTTGAACACCAAAATCCTGTTGTTCCTCCACACTGCTGAGAATCCTGCCTTTAATCCTATATTCAGCATTTAAGTTTGACCTTCCAAAATGCATCACTTCGGATTTATGCAGGTTGAACTCCATCTGCCATTTCTCAGCCCAGCTCTGCATACTGTCAATGTCTCGCTGAAGCCTGCAATAGCCCTCGATACTATCAACGGCACCTCCAACCTTTGTGTCATCAGCAAACATACTAACCCACCCCTCAACCTCCTCATTCAAGTCATTTATAAAAACAATGATCATCAACGAAATTATTGATCAACCCTCGTACATTCGTGTCTAAATTGTTTCCATATACCTCCAACAGCAACAGCTTCAACACTGATCCCATGGAACCTCATTGCATATCGGCTTTCAGTCACAAAAACACGACTCGACCATCGCCCTCTGCTTCCTGCCACAGCCAATTCTGGATCCAATTGGCCAAATTTCCTCGGATCCTATGGGCTCTTACCTTCACAGGAAGGTTATGGGACCTTTCAAAATTCTTGCTGAAATCCAAGTAGACTGTTAAATACAACCAAAACACTGTTAAATAGCTTGCCCTCACCAACACGCCTGGTCACATCTTTGAAAACTTGATTCAAGTCGGTCAGACATGACTTCTCCTTAGCAAAATCATGCTGACTGTTCTTGATGAATCCCTGCCTCTCCAATTTCCTATTAATTTTGTCCCTCAGAATTACTTCTAGTAGTTTTCCCACCACTGAGTTTAGACTGACTGGCCTGTAGTTTCCTGGATTATCCCTTGCTCCCTTCTTGAATAATGGCTGTCCTCCAGTCTTCTGACACATCTTCTGTGACCAGAGAGGAATTCAAAATTATTGTCAGTGTCCCTTCTATTTCCTCTGACCCTTCACTCAATAGTTTAGGATACATTTAATCTGGCCTTCAATATTTATCTGCTGTTAAGCCTGTCAACGACTCCTCCCTTTATATGCAAACTTCTTTAAGTATATCACAATCCCTCCCTGATTTCTAAAATCACATCTTCCCTCTCACTCGTAAACATTGACACAAAATATTCATATCAAACTCTGTCTTTGTGCTGTTTGTGGTAGATGGGAAGTCGGGTTAAGTTGGCTGTTTTGTCCAGATAGCGTCAAGCTTCACATATTGTTGGAGCTGCTCTTATCCAAGAAGGTGAAGAGTATTCCACCACATTCTGACTTGTAGGCAAACAGGAGGCTGGGAGAACATAGCAAGCCAGGCAGCATTTGGAGGAAAGAAGTCAATATTTTGGATATTACCCTTCAGGACTGGATGTGGGGGTAGGGGGACTTCAGTTAAAGAGAGTGGGAGGAAGGGGTATAGCGGGTTGGTGGTGATAGGTGGACACCAGTAGTAGTTACAATCTGGTTGGTTGATGGGAGAGATGTGACACTGGAGGAGGCACAGGATGGACATGTCGGAGGCAGAGTGGGGGTTGGGGGCGTAGTTAAAATGCAGGTGACTGGGAGGTTAGGCTGGCCGTTACAAGCCAGGCGAAGATGCTTTGTCTGCATTTTGTCTCACCGATGTAGATAAGACTACATCGGGAGATACAGTAGACTAGGTTGGAGGAGATGCAGGTGAAGCGCTGTCTCACCCGGAAGGACTGTTTCGGGCCCTGTATGGACGTGAGAGAGGTGCTGTGTCGGCAAGTGTTGCATCTTTTACGGTTATAGGGGAAGGTACCAAGGGCTTGGAGTGGTTGTTGGGGAGTATAGCATGAATTAAGGAGTGAAAATGGAATAGTCCTTGCGGAAGGCAGAGAAGGGGTGGAGTGGAAGCTGTTCTCGGTAGTGGGTCTTGATTGGAGTTTGTGGAAGTGTTTGAAGATAATATGATGGATACAGAGGACCGTGGATTGGAAAGTGAGGACAAGGGGGATCCTATCTTTATTATGTTTGGAGGGGGAGGAGGTGGTTTAGAGCTGTGGAGTGGGAAATGAAGGAGGTGCAGTGGGGGGCGCTGTCTGGATGACAGTGGGGGGAAGAAAAGTGTTGTTTGAGAAAGGCAGACATCTGGGATGCTTGGGAGTGGAATGTCTCCCTGTCAGAGTAGATGCAATGGAGACAGAGGAATTGGGAAAACAGGATGAAGTTTTTGAGGGATACTGGTGGGAGGAGGTATAGCCTAGGTCGCTATGGGAGTCTGTGGGTTTATAGCAAATGTCAGCCCATAAACTGTCACCAGAAATGGAAATGGAGAGGCCAAGAAAGGGGAGGGAGGTGTCTGAGATAGACTGATTGAATTTCAGGGTAGGGTGGAAGTTGTTAGTGAAGTTGATGAACTGCTCCAGTTCAGCCTGCATGCAGAATGCAGGACAATGCAGTCTCCAATGTAATGGCGGAAGAATTGGGGAACAGTACCGGTGTACATACTGAAGAGGTTCTGTTCGGCATAACCGACAAAGACGCAGATGTAGCTGGGGCCCATGCGACTGCTCATGGCAACCCCCCCCCCCCCCCCCCCCCCCTGGATTTGGAGAAAGTGGGAGGAGTTGAACGAAAAGTTATTGAAGGTGAGGACTAATTCGACGAGGTGCAGGAGGGTATTGGTAGGAGGGATTGGAGAAGGAAAACTTGAGGGCCTGTAGGCCGTCAATGTGGTACATGGACATGTATAGGGATTGCGCATCCATTATAAAGACGAAGTGCTGGGGGCCAGAGAAGTCAAAGTTTCTAAAGAACTGGAGATCATGGTTTATGTCCCAGATGTGGGTGGGCAGTGCCTGGTACAAGGGGGAGAGAATGAAGTCAAGGAAGAGATGAGTTCGGTGGGGCAGGAACATGTGGAGATGATGAGTCAGCCGGGGTGATTGGGCTTGTGGATCTTGGTGAGCAGGTAGAACCAGGCAGTGCAGGGCTGGGGACGGTAGAGGGGAGGACATCGGAACGTTAAGGTCATGGGCAGTGTGGGAGATAGTACCTTGACAGACCATTGTGGGATCATGGCTAAGGGGACGTAAGACGTGTTGTTGGAATTGGCACTCGGCCTCTACAAAATAGAGATCCGTCCTACCATAGCTACCTAGACTATACTTCCTTCCATCCTGTATCCTGCAAAAACTTTATCCTGCTTTCCCAATTCCTCTGTCTCTGTCGTATCTGCTCTCCCCCTCTGAGATATCTGTTCTCAGCCTCATCCAGTGTCGCAGCAATTCAGAACACAAATTTGAGGAACAACACCTTATTTTCCACCTCGGCACACCACAACTTAGAGGACTCAACATGGAGTTCTCCAATCTGAAATAACCTTCCCACCCCGCTGACTCACTTTTCAGTCCCACCTCTTCTCTTCTCTTCCATTCCGTTCTGTTATGTTCCACTTTCTACCCTCCCTTCAAGCCACCTACTGATTTATTCCTCCCGTCAACCAACCAGGTCGTACCTATTACTAGTGTTGCCTATCATCACCATTCCGCTGCCACCCCTCCCCCCACCTTTTTATCTGCTGCTCCCCCTACCCCCATATCTCGACTTGAAGATGGGTAATACTGAAAATGTTGACTGCTTCTTTCCTCTAGATGCTGTCTGGCATGCTGTGTTCTTCCAGCCTCCTGTGTGTCTACCTTGTATTCCAGCATCTGCTGTTCTTTAATCTCACATCCCGACTTGTACCTTTTATATAATGAAAAACTACAGGCAGATACAACAAACAATTACAAAGGCAAACAGTAAATTTGATTATATTTCAGTTCAGAAGTAGGGATGTCTTACTGCTGTTTTTACAGCGCATTGGGGAGACCACATCTGGAATATGACATACTGTCTAGAAAAGATTATACTTCTCTGAGAAAGTGCAGCAGAACTTCACTATAGATCCTGGCAATGGCAGGACTGTCTCATTAGGAAAGATAGGTTTGATTGAGCCCTTGTTTACTACAATTTATTGGATGAGACCAAATCTGATTCAAATGTATACAATTCTCAAAGGACTGAACAGATGTAGGGAGGATGTTTTCTCTGAATGGGGAGTACAGAACTCAGGGGTCATGGTTTTAGGGTACTGGACAGGCAATTTAGTACTGAGATTAGGAGAAATTTCTTCACTCAGGAGCAAGTGAACCTGTGGAAACCAAATCATTGATTATATTTTAGAGATAGATCAGTTTTTAGATTTTAAAGGCATCAAGCAGTTGTAACTGTACTGGAATTACTTGGCTTGGGATGTGGCATATTCTGGAGCACAATCGCTGAATATTGTCAAGACACATAACCTATGCAGTATCATGTATCTTCAGCTTTTTCTTGATTTCATGTGAATTAAATTGACTAAAGGTGGGCATCTCTGATACTGAGGACCTCAGGAGTATACCAAGATTGATCAGCCATTCTGTATTTCTGGCTGAAGATCAATGAAAATACTTCAGCTTTATCTTTTGCATTGATGTGTTGGTTTCCCCATTCACTGAGGAAAGTATTATTTCTGGAGCCACCCACTGCAATGAGTTGTTTAACTGTCTACCACTGCTCAAGACCAGATGTAGAAGGACTGCATGGTTTAGATCTGATCTGTTCTTTGTGGGATCGCTTCGTCCTAAGTGTTACATGTGCTTCCTTTGTTTGACAAACAGTAGACTGTGTTGTAGTTTTGCCAGGTTGATGCATCATTTTTGTCTATACCTTGGTACTGTTCCTGGCATGCCCTCCTACACTCATGATTGAACCATGCTGAACTTGAAATGTGCACTCTGATTTTTGTCCGCTGATGTTGTCAGATTTGCTGAGATTTTCTAGCAATTCCCATTTTTGTCTCAGACTTCCAGCATTCAGTTTTGTTTTTTCTTGTCTTAAAAATTAGATAGACTAGACTTGTATCCATTGGCATTTAGAAAAGTCTAAGAGGTGACTTCATTGAAACATAAGATCCTAAGGTGTCATCACAGCATGTATGTGGAAAGGATGTTTCTTCATTTTGAGGCACCTAGTTGAGAAGTTTTTCTTAGAGGGGCAAGAGTCTTTGGAAGTCTTCCTTAGAAGATGGAGGAAGAAAAGTCTTTTAATATTTAAGGCAGAGGTTTATGGGAGGGTAGATGGGAATGTGGAATATCAAATTAGCTATGATTTTATTGAGTGATGAATCAACCACAAGTGGGTGAGCAGTTTACTTCTGCTCCTAATTTGTCTGCTCATGTGTGAGAAGAAAATAGGATTTATTCTAACACCAAAAATTTAAAAATACTCCAACTCTCACTCAGACCTGCATTCAAGACATACATATAGAATTAAGTAACAAAAAAGGATAATAGTCCTAAAGGATCGTCAGTTATATATGGATCCTGTAAATTGATGACTTGCATGGTTTCAAGCTCAGTTTGATCTTTCTATATTTTGCATTGATACAATTTAGAATGTTGAAGACATTACTTGCTGTAGTTGGGTGGAGAGGGAGGCTACACATTCTGTCCTCATAGTTATGCAAACAAAGTCTTTCTAGTTTCTGTGATAATGGGAACTGCAGATGCTGGAGAATCCAAGATAATAAAATGTGAGGCTTGATGAACACAGCAGGCCCAGCAGCATCTCAGGAGCACAAAAACTCCTGAGATGCTGCTAGGCCTGCTGTGTTCATCCAGCCTCTCATTTTATTATCTTTCTAGTTTCGAACAGGTTTAGGGGGAAAAACAGTTTCTTTTAACACAGAGTTAGCTTGCTTGTCATGTGACCTCAATTGACAAAATGGCTAGTTACGAAATATTGTTGCAACAAGATGGGGTGCCTTCATTTCAGGCCCATTATTTGAAGTAATTAGATTACATAACTGGTGGACTGCCCTTCTCAGCTGGGGTCCAGTGGTTTAACAGCTTGATCTGCGTTCACCTGAATAACATTCATCTTAGTGATTCACTTCCCTTTCATGTACACATGGAATCCTTTGCCAGCCTTTTTGATATTTTGTGCTAGTTTTCTTTTGCAATTTACCTTAGCTGTTTTTATTTATTTCATACTATCCCTTTCTTTATGTTTGAAAGTTTCCCAATCCTCCTAACTGCCACAGGCCTTTGTAATATAGTATATCTTAGTTTTTGACTTTCTATTGCCTTGACCTGCTTATTTAGCCATGGATTCTGTTTTACTCCCCTTACCATCCTTCCTCCTCACTGGGATATATTTTAGTTGTGAGGAATTGAGTAGCTCCTTAAACAACTTCCATTGCTCATTTAGCCTTCCTGGCCAATCTACTTGGGCCAAATCTGTCCTTATGCCTATGTAATTTCCTTTGTTTAATTCCAGAACACTACTGTGGGAGTGCACTTTCTCACCCCCAGACTGAATTTTGAGTTCCCTCATGCTGTAGTCACTACTTCCTAGACGATCCTTAACAATGATGTTTCCTCAATACACAATACCAAATCAAGACTTCCTCCTCCCCCATCCCTATTGTGTTTAAAGTAAGACTCATTACACATTTAGACCAGTTTATCCCTTGATTTTAATGCCGTTGGATTCTTTATTCCCTTAATCTTTATCCTGTTCACTGCTTTGAAACACTTATTATAGTTTGTCTGAGTCTCAGAAACATGCAGATGCACATGGACCACTATCTCCAGATAAGCCATGTCCTTAGTGTTGGTTTTGAGATCCTAGTTTTCAAATCCTCTTCATTTTTCCCAAGTTTGAGGTGGAAGCTTCCATACTATGGAAAATGGCCCATATTTTCCAGGATCGCACTATTTGGAGGAGTTGCTATGCAATGTTGGAAGGGGACCCGAGTCTTCTAGTTATTTAATGAAGAGTTTGTCACCTTATGTGGAGAAGAGATTAACAATGGCCTTGGACCTCCATTTCTAAGTGAATACATACAAATGCCAATTAAACTCCTGAGCTTGCAGATGAAAGTTGGAGTGATTTAGGTTTGAATTGAAAGCAGCATAGGTTGAACAGTTTCCTGTTCATTCTGTAAATTATTTCCATGATAATTTTCTAGCAATGAAGTGCAGCATGATAGATGGAGAAAAGAGTCATTGTGATGACACTGCCTTGTATGACCCTTCTTCAGAGTTAGTGTCAGTAACTGTGGAACGTCCAATTATGAAGTACAGATGTGTAAACTTCTTGTCAGCACAATGGTAAAAGGAATTCTCACAGTCACAGGTAGTGTCCTGATATTAAATAGTAATGCTTTATTTCTAACACAATAGGTAACTTTCATAAGATATGGTGAATTAGGACGCAATCACAGAAAAGCAAGCAATCAAAAGTCTGCCCACACAAATGAATTAATGCGGTAAAACAGTCTACCGTAGAAGAGAAACCTGAAGTGTTCCTGGTGCAAATTGATGATCCAAACTTGGCCTTTGGCAAAAAGAGTGTTTGTGTTTATAAGCACCTCATTAATTTCTGCTTGATACAAAGACAAATGGTCACTGTTGTATGAGTATAGTCAGTGTAGTTATTACTGAACAAGTCATATTCAAGACTGAAAAAAATGGCTTGTGTCAGTGATAATGGGAACTGCAGATGCTGGAGAATCCAAGATAACAAAGTGTGAAGCTGGATGAACACAGCAGGCCAGGCAGCATCTCAGGAGCACAAAAGCGGACGTTTCGGGCTAGACCCTTCAGAGAGTGGAATGGGGAGAGGGTTCTGGAATAAATAGGGAGAGACGGGGAGGCGAACCGAAGATGGAGAGAAAAGAAGTTAGGTGTAGAGGAGAGTATAGGTGGGGAGGTAGGGAGGGGATAGGTCAGTCCAGGGAAGACGGACAGGTCAAGAAGGCGGGATAAGGTAGTAGGTAGAAAATGGAGGTGCGGCTTGAGGTGGGAGGAAGGGATGAATGAGAGGAAGAACAGATTAGGGAGGCGGAGACAGGCTGGACTGGTTTTGGGATGCAGTGGGGGGAGGGGACGAGCTGGGCTGGTTTTGTGATGCAGTGGGCGGAGGGGAGATTTTGAAGCTTGTGAAGTCCACATTGATACCATTGAGCTGCAGGGTTCCCAAGCAGAATATGAGTTGCTGTTCCTGCAACCTTCGGGTGGCATCATTGTGGCACTGCAGGAGGCCCATGATGGACATGTTGTCTGAGGAATGGGAGGGGGAGTTAAAATGGTTCGCGACTGGGAGGTGCAGTTGTTTATTGTGAACCGAGCGTAGGTGTTCTGCAAAGCGATCCCCAAGCCTCTGCTTGGTTTCCCCACTGTAGAGGAAGCCACACCGGGTACAATGGATACAGTATACCACATTTGCAGATGTGCAGGTGAACATCTGCTTAATATGGAGAGTCATCTTGGGGCCTGGGGTGGGAGTGAGGGAGGTGGTGTGGGGGCAAGTGTAGCACTTCCTGCGGTTGCAGGGGAAGGTGCTTCACACTTTGTTATCTTGAAAAAATAGCTTGTTAGGTTTTTTTGGTTTAAACAAAATGGTCTTTCACTGAGACAGAAACACGCAATTTTGCGGATTTGAGTTTAATAAAAAGAAGTTTATTATGCCAAAGAAATTAAGATAAAATATAAAAAGAAGGCTATTTACATGCAACATGAACTTAAAGGTATCGAAACACATAAGAAAATGCAATCACATCAATCCCAGGGATATACCTTTACAGTACTTACACCAGAGGGAATTTCTTTCATATCTTTAAGGCTTAATTTAACTGTGGTTTCAATTCCCTGCCATACAACAGAATTTAGAATTTCTCAACTTCAAGTAACTCCTTTGGGATTATAACCAAACATTCCTGCTCTGAGGTAGCATATTTTTTAATAGTCCTACACTACCTCCCTTTCTCAGTTTTATACATCCTGCTTCATTCAGCTCCCATTCAGCTAAGACTTCTGCAAGACTGCCTAAATTGAAACGTTAAAACTTTTACTCCCCAAGTATTTCCCCTAAGTTTAAAAAAAATCAGAAGCTTCTATCTTTAAGCCTACTGAACTACGTTGTTTCCTTTGTTTGCTCTTAAACTCTTAGAATTAAGCATTAGTCTCCAGGAAGTTTCTCTCTAATACTGTGTTTTAAAAATCTCCATGGCTACAAAATAATTACAAGCTTATTATTAAACCCTTTATTTCCTGACCAACCCTATAAACCACTAATTCCAAATTCAGAAATCCAAAATATAACAAAATACATATAAATTACACATTTTACATCAGTCTATATTACCAAGTAGAGAGCCATATTTGAAAACAAATTGTCTTCAGACAACAGCAATGCAATTACATGGTTCATTAGGTGCACTACTGCAAGCAATTCTCCAACTTGTGGCATTGGACAGTAGAAAATGTGTAAAGCCAAGAAACAACTGATCCAGGAACAGTCAGTAGTGGAACAGTAAGCCAATGAACATTTGACTAAAGAACAGCCGATTGTCGCACAATTAGTCAAAAGAAAACCAGTAGACAATTTTGAAGGGCTGTAAAGACTCATGGTCGAGCAGAAAACAGAATCCATTGAGATTAGCTATGTTGGCATAAGAGATTTTTGCCATTGTAAAGATGAAAAACAGACTGTACTGGATTGGTAGAAATGCTTAGTCCTGCTGTTCATACTGATGAAAGTTCAGACTGCAAAGATCAGCAAGGTTTGCAAACCAAACATTCAAAATCACATAGTAAGCAGTATACCCACTTGAGTTCACTGATGCACCTTCAACTGAAATAACACAGAATGAAACACAACTTAATGAACAAGTAATCATGACTAATCTCAATTTCCTGTCAAATGCTGAGATGATGTGGAAAATGCAATGCAATTAGAGAATTTAAATTCCCTATCTCCCTAGGAAGAATCCTCAGTGACAGAGATCATGCTGCACAAGAAGCAATCCTGAAATATAACCAAGAAAATGAGCATTGTAGTTTTACCATATGTAGTCACTTGCACTGAATGAAAGAGTCCGAGCTAATCAGACAATTAAAGACCCTACTCTTCAGCACAGATTTGCTGGCAGATTGAGCTTTAAAATCTGCTGACACAGATTGAAAATGTGGCACGTACAACCAAATGGAAGCCACCATTGAGAAGGGACAACAAATATACAAAGTTCCAGTGTAAGGGCAGCATTTCCTGGTTTGTTAGGATACAGTAAAAAGAAGTGGCTATTTCAACAGGACAACTATCCTGCATGATGAAAATACATGAGAACAAAGGTCCTCCTGATGTTGCAGTGGAGCAATTGGCCTTTCTAATCTGAAAAACATGCACCACAAAGAAAATCCAAGAGTTTATAGGTCCTCTGATCTATAGGGGACTTTTGGACCTCACCTTTCGTACAAGGGTGTCAAGAGTCTAAAACAGTTAATGCTGAGAATTGCATTGAGCATTGATAATGATGATATGACATGGACCTGGTGACAGAACAGCTTAAGATCTTAGAGAGATAATGGGAACTGCAGATGCTGGAGAATCCAAAATAACAAAGTGTGGAGCTGGATGAACACAGCAGGCCAAGCAGCACCTTAGGAGCACAAAAGCTGACGTTATGGGCCTCGACCCTTCATCACGAAACATCAGCTTTTGTGCTCCTAAGATGCTGCTTGGCCTGCTGTGTTCATCCAGCTCCACACTTTGTTATCTAAGATCTTAAAGAAGTGAGGCTACTATCGAGGTCCTCCTCCCAGTTCTTGTAGTAATGCCTATCGTGTAAGTGTAACTTGTACTTGGATATTAAAGTGCAATAAACTATATCTTGTTAAGGCAAAAGCCTCTTCTCATTAGTCTAGCAAGTAGTTTTCCTCTGTCCTCAGACCAAGTTAGCTCTATGTATCTGCACCCTAAAAAATGATGACAGCAAACCCACTTAATATTGATTAATAGAATGAATATTCATGTAACAGGTACATCCCAGTTGTGTATTTTTGTCATTTATATTCTACTGATGCGAAATGCAACAAAATTAGGTATAATGTTCTGATGATATATTAAACATTAGAACCAACTGTATTGAATTTCACAAAATGCATATTGCACAAAAATAGACCGTAGTATCTTGGCACAAACAACCTTTTGTAATTTGACAGAGGCTTCAGACGACTGGCATAAATGCAATAAAAAAATTATTGACTTTCAGGTAACTGATAGCGACTATTTTTGACACTTTGAGATAGCTATCTGAAACTTCTGATCTGTGTTGGAATTCCTATTCCCAACCCAGACCAGACAAAACCTTTTGCCTGTTTATCTTTCCTTGATTTTTCCAGTTAAGGATCCTGCTTAATAGAAACAGTGCAGCAAACCTTACAGGCATCATTGAGTGGATCATTGCAGTAACCACATAGCTTTCTAAGACAATATTGCTGTGTTTTGTGTTCCTAAAATAACTTTGTAAGCTACTGAACGAAGGTAAATGTACAAGACAGGTCTAAGAGTAGGTTAGCAGAGGGGTGGGCAACAATAAGTAAGTGGAAGAGAATTGACTGCATCAGGGTTTGGAAGGGGTGCTCGGAAGTACGGGTGTGGTTTGGGGTAGAGGGTTTCAGTCAGTTGTCCATGGGTTGGGACAGTTTATGCATTAGTTGTGTGTTGTGCATTAGTAAAGACAGCTATCTCTGAAGTGATCAGGTGTCCTTGGGAGTTGCTGGTCAGTCCAGGTGATTGTGGGATCCAGTTGTGAGTTGAGGGGAGAGTTTTTATAGTTAGCCAGGGGTTAGGGTAAGTTTTACTTCCTCTAATGTTTCCTGGCTACCTATTAATCTAAAGCAAGTTGGGACCTTATGATGTCTCCCATACTAACTCAGAGCTGAGGACTTTTTTAGAGGTTTCTGGATGCCAAATAATTGCTGCCCCTGTCTGCCTTCTGCAAAGACATTCCCTTCACCACTCCTTAGTTTGCACCACACTCTCCACCAAGCACTCTAAGCCACCCGGTACCTTCCCCCATAACTATAAAAGATGCAACACTTGCCCACACATCATCTCCCAAACCTCCATTCATGATCTTAAACAGTCTTTCCAAGTGAGACAGAGCTTTACCTGCATCTCCTCCAACCTAGTCTACTGCATCCGGAGCTCCCAATGTGGAGTTCTCTATATCGGTAAGACCAAAGGTAGACTAGGTGACCATTTTGCTGACCATCTTTGCCTGCCCAGTAACGGTGAACCCAACCTCCCAGCCATGCCCATTCAACTCCCCACCCCACTACCCCTCCGACATGTCCATCCTTGGCCTACTCCTATGTTGTAGTGACTTGGAACGTAAATTTGAAGAACAACACCCTATCTTCTGCCTGGACACCCTACAACCCAGAGGGCTTAACATTGATTTCTACAATTTCATATAACCCGTCCACCCAACCCCCGGCTCCCTTTCCAGCCCCACCTCCTCAATTCAATTCCACTTTCTGACCCTCTCTTCCAGCCTCCAACCGGATTCATTCTTGCCATTGACCAAGCAGGTTGTACCTCCTACCACTGTCCACCTATCACCACCGTTCTGCTACCACCTCTCACCCCCACCTTTCTTTGTCTACAGCTTCCCGACCCCCAAATGCAGTCCTGAGGAAGGGTAATACCTAAATTGTTGACTGCTTCTTTCCTCCAGATGCTTCCTGGCTTGCTGTATTCTTCCAGCCTCCTGTTTGACAAATTATGCTTTACATCTCTTTTTGTTGTCTGTGTTGAGGACTAATCTTAATAGTAGCACGTGTGGCATCTCCATGTACCGTTTTAGGTATATCTTTTTACTGTTCCATGTGCATGTTTAAAAAAACCAGTTACATTTCATTCAACACTGACTTTTTCAAACGTTTTACAGTGAGACTAACAGCATAAAAAGTTTTTCCCCTAGCTGACTGAAGAATGGGGTAGGATGATGGTAGAGTTGTGATGGGGCCAAAGGGAGGAGGTGTAACAACATAAACCCTCTTACAAATATTGAATCACTGACAGCAACTACTGTGTTTCTGTATTTAAGTCGATGTGTGCAGATTCCCAAAGTTGCTCTTGCTTTCAGAGAAGCAGTAACAAAGCTAACAGTTTTGTCATGGAATTCCCCATAGTGTGGAAACAGGCCATTCAGTCCAACAGGTCCACACAGACCCTCTGAAGAGCATCCCACTCAGACCCAACCCCACACCCTATGCCTGCACTTCCCATAACTAAAGGGCCTCACCCACACATTGCTAAACACATTGGGCAATTTAGCATGGCCAATCCAACTAACTTGCACATCTTTGGACTGTGGGAGGAAACTGGAATATCCAGAGGAAACCCACGCAGACACTGGGAGAGTGTGCAAACTCCCCACAGTCAGTTCCTGGAGGGTGGAATCGAATCTGGGTCCTTGGCAGTATGAGGCAGCAGTGCTAACCACTGAGCCACCATGTTTTCGTGTTATTATCATGAAATATGGGCCATAATTTTTGGGAGAAATGTGAGACTAATATGTATTATCTTGCTCTTATACCAACACAATTTGTTTGCTCATTTTTATATTAAAAAAACTACACTAAAAACAGCACTATAATAACAATTGAAACACTATTATCTGCATTTGAAATGCCAGTTATTATGGTCATTTTTTTTTGCAGTGAGTGTATCTTTACAACTTCCGGAGATTGCTTTTCTATTTCCAATTATACGTAATTTTGAAACTATGTGAAAAGATTTGTTAGAGGTATTGAGAAGGAAACAGGCTGGAGATTATGACATGCAGACACAACATCCATCTATTAATGATAATGGGAACTGCAGATGCTGGAGAATTCCAAGATAATAAAATGTGAGGCTGGGTGAACACAGCAGGCCAA
The DNA here is from genome assembly GCF_030684315.1 of Stegostoma tigrinum. NCBI lineage: Eukaryota > Metazoa > Chordata > Chondrichthyes > Orectolobiformes > Stegostomatidae > Stegostoma > Stegostoma tigrinum. The sequence continues at coordinate 40,031,051 of NC_081376.1, read as the reverse complement.
GCAGCATCTCAGGAGCACAAAAGCTGACGTTTCGGGCCTGGACCCTTCATCCTGGGTCCAGGCCCGAAACGTCAGCTTTTGTGCTCCTGAGATGCTGCTTGGCCTGCTGTGTTCACCCAGCCTCACATTTTATTATCCATCTATTAATGTTTTGTCAGCGATATCATTGATTTATCTGAAAATTGAAACTGTATGGTGATCCAATCAAAAATAGTTTGAGGTTGTTCTTTCAGTATTTGCAGCATGCATTATTGATTGTATGAACTGAAAGCAAAAGGAATGGGTTAATTTTTGTTCATTGCAAGATGTGCGCATCCCTTGCTGAGCAGCATTCATTTCCTGTCCCAGGTTGTCCTTGAGAAGGCCAAGGTGAGCTGTCTTCTTGAACCACTGTAGATGACCTGCTGTGGGTTGACTCACAATGCCACTAGGGAGGGAATTCTAGGATTTTGACCCAGCGACAATGAAGGAAAGGCAATATATTTCCATGTCAGGATTATGAGTGGCTTGGAGAGTATCTTGAATGTGATGGTGTTCCAATGTATCTGCTGCCCTTGTCCTTCTAGATGGAAGTGTTCATGAGTTTGGAAGATGCTGTCTGAGAATTTTTGGTGAATTTCTGCTGTGTGTCATATAGACAGTGTATACTATTGCTACTGAGCATCCTACTGTGGAGGAAGTGGATGCTTGTGGATCTAGTGCCAATCAAGCAATATGCTTTGTCCTGGATGGTGTCAAGCTTCTTAAGTGCTGTTGGAGCAACATCCATCCGGGCAAGTGGGAAGAATTCTATCACATTGCTGACATGCGCCTTGTAGATGGTGGAGAGGCTTTGGGGAGTCAGAAGTGAGTTACTTGTTGCATATTTTTAGCCTCAGACCTGCTTTTGCAGCCACTGTACATATGTGGCGAGTCCAGTTGAGTTTCAGGCCAATGGTAACCCCCAGGATGTTGATAGTGGGGGATTCGGTGGTGGTAACACCACTGAATGTTATGGGACGATGGTTAGATAGTCTCTTGTTGGTGATAGTCATAGCCTGGCATTTTTGTGGGACAAATTCTACTTGCCATTTGCCAGCCCAAGCCTAGATATGGTCCAGATTTTGTTGCATTTGAGCATGGACTGCTTCAGTATCTGAGGAGTTGTGAATCATGCCTATCGTCATACGATCATCGGCAAACATTCCCAATTAAGATGGATGGAAGGTCATTGATGAAGCAGCTGAACATGGTTGGACTGAGGACATTACGCTGGGGAACTCTTGCAGTAAAGTCCTGGAGTTGAGGTGACTGATCTCTAACAACTGCACCTACCTTCCTATGTGCCTGGTATGACTCCAGCCACTGGAGAGTTTGCCCCCAATATCCATTGATTCAAGTTTTTCTAAAACTCTTTGATGTTAAGGGCTGTCACACTCTCACCTCTGGAATTCAGCTCTTTTGTCTTAACATTCAGTGTATGACTGTGGATGTAATTTTAATGCATAGTTCTAGTTCTTCCATTAGTCATTAATTTAAATAAAACCTCGTTCGTTTTGTGAATCAAGCTGAACATTTGTACAAGAGCAAAATACTGCAGATTCTGCAAATAAAAATAGATGATGTTAAATATCAGAAACAACGTAGCAACTCAAGATTCAAGTTGATCTTTTTAACTTTCTGCGTATGGGTTGTGGCATAAACATTAGAACATATGCTGTCTGGTAGACCTGACATTGAATGTGAAGAGAGAAATGGTGTTAACATTTCAGGTTGATGATCTTTCATAGATATGAAATGTAAACTCTGTTTCTCTTACAAAAGATACTTCTATATCTGCTCAGTATTTACAGCATTTTTTCGTTTTAATTCTAATATACAATCTGCGTCAGTTACTGCATGTTTCAGTCAACGTACTCAAAAGGACAAGTTTGTGCCTCTTTAAGTCCTTTACTAAATACATTGTGGGGACCTGCATTTGGTAACTGTGCTTCAGCACAACTGTCAGTAAAGCAGCCATGCTATAATTACATGAGCATAATGGTATGGTTATTTTATGTTCAGTATGGTTTCCATGTTTGGCCTTTTTGAATTACTTTTGAATTAGGATCAATTTTGCCAAATTTGAAGGCAACTCTTAGTGAGTTGCGTCATCTGCTAACTAAATTAAGACTGCAGAAACTAATTTATTTTAGAAAGCAACAACAGTTATCAGACCACAAGACACTTCGTGCATTCTGTCTGTGTTGGTCTCAGACTTTAGTCTCAGCAGTTAATGAGAATATGTTGTATCTACACCACCTACTTATTGAAGGGTCATGGTTTTGAGAAAAAGAATAACTAAATAGCATGAGCTAACTTTAAAGGGTATAACAAAATAATGGGCGGAAGATTAGTCCAGTTTCGGACTGTTTTCATGCAATAAAGACGGTCTTCTGGACATCATTGTCTATTGTAACTGAAGGCTGCCTGAGTGGGAAAGTAGTGGCTACTTCCTAATCAGGTAAAACCTACCCAGAACAGCAGCCTGGATCAGAAGACAGTATTTTTAAAAAATTGCACGCCCTGCCCTAGGCTTCTGGCCAGGCACGTTTAATAATACTTGGCCTGTTTCCTTGATGCCCAGTGGTGGCCTCCTGCCATTCAATTTTATTGACTGAGTAGCTGTTTCCTGCAGAGTTCCCAGCTGTTTTGATTGAGAAATCAGTAGGCAGTATTTTAATGAAGGCTGGACATTAAAATTGGTTGTGCTTCCTTACCATTCCACCCAGAGAGGTTGGCTGCATGTTTTGCCATATTCTCACTTCAGAGTTAAAATCAAGTCCATACACTCCCTGTTAGATCTTGCACAAGGGAAATCCATCATGAATATACATGTGCCAGTCATCTGCTTTTGCTTAATATGCAGCCAACTAATTTAGAACTTAGGATATACATTATCTTTAAAAATAAATAAATATTAAGATGTCATTTACAAAGGTTTGATGCTATGTCTTAATATGCTTTATTTAGGAAATAGCAAGGATGTAGCAATGTATTTCTTTCACTTGAGAGTATCATTACTTCTTATAGTTAAACTAAACAGAGTTTAGACAATTGCTGGATATTATTGAGTTGGCTAATTCAATGAGTGTTTTTCATTTTCAGTGTACATTCTACTTAAATTATGAGTGCCACATATATTGAAATTTCCAGATTAAATTATTCGAAAACCTTCTCTAACTGTATCTAGCTACAACCACAGCATTAAAAAAACTCTTACTTTAGTTTACTTCAGCTCTCAGATCTTTAAATGGTGGGGCTAGTTAAGCTTTAGCAACAGATCAGTGTTGTCAGCACTCGGCACTGCAGTAAAGGCAGAGGAAATTCAAAGTCAGTGTACCATGAAGAGTACAATGGGGCAGATTTTCTGCTGACCAGTCATTATGCCACCATAAATAGGAGTTGTGCATAGGGACCCTGCGGCCTCCCCATCTTAGTAAACTCCAAAGAAATTGGCTAGGAATTTGTATTTTCCACAGGGCAATTCTTCTACACTAGGCTCCCTCCAAAAGTGTCTGTTTAAGTCAGGGAATTTGAATGGTTCTGAAGAAGTTAAGTGAAATAATTAGTCAGGGAAAGTTAGACTGTTAAATAAATAGTATAACTTTTGAGTAAATATTAAACACATCCCATGCTTACATACCCTTCATTTACACCTCCCCAAACCCACTTGGCACCCTACTTACCTGGCACCTGAGCCTTACCATCTGGCATCCTACCACCTGGCATTCTACCTGCTCTCCAAGTAGTACCCTACTCATCTATCACCCTCATATCATTCTTGATTATGTACTCACCATTTGACAGCAGCTGTCAAAATGGATCTCAAGATCTTTAAATTTCAGAGATGTCAGTTGATAGCTGTGAAGAGGGTTTGTGGTTTGCCTTCTCTGATAGTTCCGCACTTTGCAAAACTGTCAGAATGGAAGTACACTTCTACATTTGAGGGAACCCTGACTGAAATTTCCTTTCAGAAATATGGTGCTCCCTTCTTTCATAAAAGTAGTACTGGAGTGGTAATCTGACTGAGATTGACATGCCTTGAGAAATCTTGTCCATATTTCTTGATTCTGCGTGGAAACAGGTCCTTCAGCCCAACAAGTCCACACCAAACCTCAGAGCATGCCATGCAGACCCATCCCCCTATAACTCAACTAATCTACACATCCCTGAACACTATGGGCAACCTAGCATGGCCAATCCACCTAACCTGTACGTCTTTGGACTATGGGAGGAAACCGGAGCACCTAGAGGAAACCCACACAGACAGTCGCCCAAGGCTGGAATCGAACCCAGGTCCCTGGCACTGTGAGGCAGCAGTGCTAACCACTGTGCTGCCCCAATTAAGTACTCATTTTTCAATTGTTCATAATCTGGTCACAAATCAGTTTGATTTGCTCTGTTTAACTTACTACTACACTAAATTCATATATAATTTATGAATATATTTGACCACTTTGAAGTGTTGTTTTTCATTCTAAGTGATCATTATTTCTGTTAGATCTGGTTTATTGGTTTTGAAGTCTTTATATTTATTTTAAGAATGTGCATATGTTTCAATTGTGTCCCATAATTGACCCATTTTATTGAGTTAATTCACAGTGCAATTTATTTCAATAACCTTTCTAAGTTCAGCATTTTATGGTCTACTGAATTTGGTAAAGAAAAATGCTTTTCAGAAAATGAGATCTTTAAATTATCCCTCAGTTGTTCCTGGAACAGAATAGACAGACTAAACATCTGCTTACATTAAGTATGATAGTCTGAATCCATGATCTCTGAGAGAATAAGTTCATTCAACTTTTCCAGTCCAGCTGTCTAGATTTGCAAACATCTACTTTTTTCCCCTGTTTCTTAGCCATTAACAGCAAACAAAACAATGTTATTATCCTTGTTGATTGATCACTCACCATTCTAGGTAATTTTCATTTGTATCTAGTTAAGCAATATTACTTACGTCTAAAAATTATTTATTTTGATTGTTGATTTTGTGGAAACTTGAGTTTGCAGAAAACATGTCAAGTAGCAACATTTAAAACATCTGCAAGTTTTCCCATCAGAAGACTTGGGTCTGTCCCAGGATCAGAAGTTTGTATTTGCATTTTCTCATCACTGCTGCAGTAACATCCTTTCCGTTACTTCGCTGTAGTGGATTAATATACCATGGTAATTATCTGTGTGATATTAGCATTAGAGGTATAGAGGTCTCCATGCAGAAAAAGGCCCTTTGGCCCATCAAACTTCTGCCAGTCAAAAACAACTACCTAACTATTCTAGTCCCATTTTCCAGCACTTGGCCCATAGCCTTGTGTGCCTTGGCATCGCAAGTGTGCATATAAATACTTATTCATGTTGTGAGGGTTTCTGCCTGACCTCACTCACAGTCAGTGGGTTCCAGATTCTCACCAGATTCTGGGTGAAAAGGTTTTTCTTCACATCTCCCACAAACCTTTTGCCTATTGCCTTAAATCAATGCTCCCTGGTCACTGATTTCTCCATAAATGGGGCAAGTTTCTTCCTGTCTATCCCTTCTGTGCCCCTAATAATTTTATCCATCTTAGTCATGTCCCTCTCAATTTTTTCTATGGTAAGGGAAATGATAACCGTATATGTTGAAATTGACTCAGACTTTATGCTGGTCTTCTAAAAGCTAGAAAATTTAGTCAGGATCTTTGTGGTAATCACCAAGGACTTCACTCTTATTAATCTTTTGGTTCCCAACGTAATTAAGAGTTTGACTGCCTGTCATTCTTTGTCAGCTGTTTTGTGATCCATGAAGCAAAGATGGTTACATAGCTGAAACAACATGCTGATGGATCCATGCTTGCAGGTTTATTATTCATTTTTCCTTATAGTTCTATGCCCTTTAAAATGTCAGTATAAAATCAGTACGGCAGTTTATTTTTTTTTATTTGCCTTTTATCATATATTTCAATGCTGCTTTAGAAGTAGAGGTTAGTGAGTGTGTATGGCATTTATACCAAAAGTGCAAAACAAAATGACAGAATCAGCCAATGTTGCGACATAGGGAAGACCCAATGTGGAGAGCAGTTTCTCTCTGTAACTATGCCAGTTCCCCATAAAATGTGAAAGAGCTTGAGTGTCTATAGGGTTCTCAGTGGTCCAGTGCAGAACTCAATCGCAAATCTGTTGGCAAGAATGTGTGGTGGAGCAGTGGGTCACCAGAGAAACTTGGAATGTCTCTACTAGCAGTAAGGTGCTTAAAGATATTGGCATTGGTAATGAGGCTGCTGCATTTCCAAACACATCAAATGTAGCTGATTTATGAGAATTAGGCAAAGTCTTTAGAATAGCCATAGCTGTTTGCACATTTTAGCATCAGTTATTGCAATATGATATAGCTACTGGGTAAAATATCACTGCCAGTATGTTATGGTCTGAGTGTTCCTTATATAAGTGTTCCTTGTCATCATGACTGGCTTTTGTGGAGATAGATATCTTGAAGTTTATTAACAAAAATGACTACTTACATGGTATGAGATCTCAAACCTACATTTGGTCTGGATTCTGTGTTTATTGCCTTTATTGAACACAGTATTGAATGCAGTAATTGCAAGCAAGCGTTCACTATTACTGTTGCTACAAAAGGTGGGCAGGTAGCTTCAAACTGGACTGTCATATTTCGATGCCTTCCAACTGCCTTAAAGGAGCAGTACTGAAACACGCTGGCAAGAGCTTTCTGAGATAACAAGGTGTAGAGCTGGATGAACACAGCAGGCCAAGCAGCATCATAGGAGCAGGAAAGCTGATCTTTTGGGCCCGAAAGGTCAGCTTTCCTGCTCCTATGATGCTGCTGGGCCTGCTGTGTTCATCCAGCTTTACACCTTGTTATCTTGGATTCTCCAGCATCTGCAGTGCCTACTATCTCGGGAAGAGCTTTCCTGCTGTTCTTGATCCGCAAACAATAGAGTAGAGTAGACTTCACAAGCTTCAAAATCTCCCCACCCATGACCTCATCCCAAAACCTGCCCAGCTCATCCCCACCTCCTTGACCTGTCCGTCTTTTCTCCCGCCTATCCACTCCTCTCACCTCAATCCCCACCCCCACTTCTTACCTACCAGCCTCATCCCCACCTCCTTGACTTGTCCGTCTTCCCTGGACTGACCAACCCCCTTCCTAACTCCCCACCTACACTCATCTTTTCTGGCTCCATCCCTGCTTCCTGACTTGTCCGTCTCCTCTCCACCTATCTGCTCCTTTATCCACCTTCCATCCACCTCCCCACCCCTCTGTATTTATTTCACAATCCCCTTCCCCTCCCCCATTTCTGAAGAAGGGTCCAGACCCGAAATGTCAGCTTTCCTGCTCCCCTGATGCTGCTTGGCCTGCTGTGTTCATTCAGCTCTACACCTTGTTACCTCAGTAGAGTAGACATTTAGCTTTTCCATAAAGTAGTCCTCAATACCAGTCAGTTGCTGGGATTCCTAAGGCCAAGAAAACACAGCCAGCCACAGTAAAACTTGGCAGATGGGTTAAATATGAGCATGTACCCTCAGTATAATATTAAAATCACCAACACTCTGATCCGCAGTCATTAAGTCAGATGTGAGTGAGTTTAGGGTCAGTTTTGAGATCTTTAACATTTAAACATCTCAGCTGTTTTGGAGATTAAAATTACTCATGATATCAAAGCCTAGCTTTCCCACTTCAAACATTGTAGTGGCATTATATGTAGTAAATTTTACACATATTAGTAAATTATCTTCAACTGTATGCCACATGAGTATGCTCAAGAAATTCAGCTTGCACCCTGGCCTTTCTGACCGGGTCTAAGTTATTTCTGTGTCGTGATTTCAAAACCATCAGGAATGGAATTGAACTTCCCAAACTTGTTTCAAGTAGGATCTTATCTTGAAACCAGTCTTTCTTGAATCCTTATCGCCATTCCATCAGTCTGAGCTAGATTTGAACCAGTCTCAGATGTGAAAGGGCAGTGTTCTAACCATGTTGTTGTTCAGGCTCCCAACAGGCCGACCTTTGAATATAAATCACTGATACATTATTTATACCAAAATTCCTGGGAAATAATGTACTAAAAGCAATAGAGGAATTCAATGCCAGGTAAAACATCAATTTGTGTGACTTTAAATGTTTCACAGATCAGAAAGCTCAACCAATTCCAATGCTTTTAAATATAATTAAAACAATCCAAATTCTGACAGATTGAGAGAGCTGATTTTTCAATTATGGGAAATATGCAGCTGCAATTCTCTGCTTGTATCTGCAGCTGTGCTGGTAAAGTAGGCTGCAGGTCCCAATTCTAAATATCCTCTCTGTGCATTTTCCATATGTTGAAGGAGTTTATGTCAGCAGGTGTATAGGGGTATACTCTGAAATCCTACTTAATTCAAACGGCTTCTGTCCATTTTACTTTTCAAAGCGCTGTTGTCAATGAAGCTACTTAAAAGAACAATACAGCGTAGGAACAGACCCTTTGGCCCATTAAGCCTGCACCAATTCCTAGTCCTTATTTGTACCCATCACTTCTTGCCCATATGCAGCTTCAGTTTCTCTGTTCACCTCTCATTCATGTGTTGTCAAAATATGCCTTAAACATACTAAAGTGCCTATTTCCACCACCTTCACTGCCAGTGCATTTCAGGCTCCACCATTTTTTTTGTGGCAAATTTCCCCACACTTCTCCCCTAAACTTTCCCCCTCTCACCTGTGCCCTCATGTAGTTGATGTTTCCGCCTTGGGAAAAGGCCTCTGACCATCCACCCTATTTGTGCCTCTCGTAATTTTATAGAACATAGAACATAGAACAGTACAGCACAGACCAGGCCCTTCAGCCCACAATGTTGTGCCGACCATTGATCCTCATGTATGCACCCTCAAATTTCTGTGACCATATACATGTCCAGCAGTCTCTTAAATGACCCCAATGACCTTGCTTCCACAACTGCTGCTGGCAACGCATTCCATGCTCTCTCAACTCTCTGCGTAAAGAACCTGCCTCTGACATCCCCTCTATACTTTCCACCAACCAGCTTAAAACTAAGACCCCTCGTGCTAGCCATTTCTGCCCTGGGAAATAGTCTCTGGCTATCAACTCTACCTATGCCTCTCATTATCTTGTATACCTCAATTAGGTCCCCTCTCCTCCTCCTTTTCTCCAATGAAAAGAGACCGAGCTCAGTCAACCTCTCTTCATAAGATAAGCCCTCCAGTCCAGGCAGCATCCTGGTAAACCTCCTCTGAACCCTCTCCAAAGCATCCACATCTTTCCTATAATAGGGCGCCCAGAACTGGACGCAGTATTCCAAGTGCGGTCTAACCAAAGTTTTATAGAGCTGCAACAAGATCTCACGACTCTTAAACTCAATCCCCCTGTTAATGAAAGCCAAAACACCATATGCTTTCTTAACAACCCTGTCCACTTGGGTGGCCATTTTAAGGGATCTATGTATCTGCACACCAAGATCCCTCTGTTCCTGCACGCTGCCAAGAATCCTATCCTTAATCCTGTACTCAGCTTTCAAATTCGACCTTCCAAAATGCATCACCTCGCATTTATCCAGGTTGAACTCCATCTGCCACCTCTCAGCCCATCTCTGCATCCTGTCAATGTCCCGCTGCAGCCTACAACAGCCCTCTACACTGTCAACGACACCTCCAACCTTTGTGTCGTCTGCAAACTTGCTGACCCATCCTTCAATTCCCTCGTCCAAGTCATTAATAAAAATTACAAACAGTAGAGGCCCAAGGACAGAGCCCTGTGGAACTCCACTCACCACTGTAGACCATATCAGGTTGCCCGTCAGCCTCTGGCTTCCCAATGAAAAAAAATCTGAGTTTATCAGATCTCTCTTCATACCTAAACCCTTCAGATAGGCAACATCCTTGTAAACTTTCTCTGCACCCTCTCCAAAACATCCACGTCCTTCTGGTAATGTGGTGACCAGAACTGCACGCAATAATCCAAATGTGGTCTGACTAAAGTTTTGTACAGCTGGAACATAACTTGCCAACTTTTATATTCGATGTCCTGGCTGATGAAGGCAAGCGTGCTGTGTGCCTTCTTGACCACCTTATCCACCTGTGTTGCAACTTTCGGGGATCTGTGGACCTGTATGCCCAGATCGATCTATATGTCAGTTATGCCATTTATTGTATAATTTGCACCTGAATTTGACCTTCCAAAATACATCACATCACATTAGTCTGGATTAAACTGTATCTGCGATTTCTCTTCCCAAATCTGCAGTCTATCTATTTCTGTTGTAACCTTTGACAATCCTCCTCACCATCTGAACTCTGCCCATTTTGATGTCTTCCACAAACTTACTAATCAGACCACCCATATTGTCCTCCAGATTATTTGTATATATTACAAACAACAAAAGTTCCAGCACTGATCTCTGTGGAACACCACTAGTTATGGATCTCCATCCCAAAAAGCACCTGACCACCGCTGCTGTCTGTCTTCTATGACCAAGCCAGTTCTGTATCCATCTGGCCAGTTCACCCTGAATTCCACGAGACTCTGCCTTTTGTACCAGCCAGCCATGAGGTACCTTATCAATGCCTTACTAAAATCCAAATACTTGAAGGTTGATTCTTCACCATTCAATAGTGAAAATGTTTGTGCTACTTGTCACAATTAGTGAGAACTGTACCTGCCAGAGGGAAAACAGTACAAGAAACTGATGAGTTTTGAAACTTAGGAGAACCCTGAAACCCAAGCAAATGCCCAGCAAGCATGACAGAACATGACCATCTGAGAATTTTAGTTTCCTATGCTCATAGATTGTAGGAGCAGAGAGTATGGGTATCAAGGTAGGCTTGATTAACACTGTACCCACAGAAAGTAAAGGAAAGCCAGCAGTTAGAGTCACATTAGCAAAGCAACATCAGCTTACATTTACAACAGTACCTCTAACTTAGAGAATATAAGTTGACACTTTACATGGGTGCTAAGGAAAAGGGGGAGAAAAATGAACAAAACATGGGATCAGATGACAAACTACAATTTGAGAGTTCGGAAGATGACTGAAAGTATTGTCAAAAACCTTTTCTCAGAGGGCTGAATAAAATGGAAGGAATATGTAGAGAAAGGACAATGAGTAGTTTTAAACTGAAGGATAAAATTTGAAACTTAATGCTTTGGTGGATGGAAAATGAGTGTGAGATTGAGGAACAGAATACTTGCCATCAGTATTTCATGATGACAGCATCAGGGGCCCTAGTCAGTGTTTCACCTTTTACTGACAAAATCACTGAGTCCTCTTTCTTCAATATATCTTTTCGTGGAGTCAAGTTCTTAACGTATTGGCCTAGGACCTAGTCTTCTCCCAACCATGCTAAGGTGAGGGCAAGGATTGCATTCTCAGTGCTCTGATCAGAACTCTTCTGAGAAGAGATCTTCTTATCTATGATATACAGAGTTGGCAGTCCCTATCACACTGGAAGCAGCATTGAGAAAACAAGTACACTGGCAGCTGGACACAGAGGAGCGCTGAACTGAGCGTTGTTGTCCACATTGCAGAAAATGAAAACATGAATGTCAAGGAGTAGGAAGAAATGCATGCTAATAAGTAGAACAATGAATGGTAATTGAAGGGGAAATGGATGATCATATAAAGTGGTGGGTTTCAGTGGAAAAGGGAGGGGAAAAGATGTTGCTGCCTAAGGTGGTGTTTTGGATTCGGAAGGAGAATGTTAGTATTAACTAAGAGAACGAGGACAAGAGATTGTCACTTTGACCTTATGCTGAGTAGTGACATTAAAGAACCAGATTGATTGTCAATGAGTTGAAATGGCAGAATGAACTGAGATTGTTGCAAGAGAAGATTGCTATTTGGGAAAGGTGGAGAACAATCCTTTGTGAAAAGTTGAGAAGTTCAGTAACTTAGTATCTCAGTAAGCATTGGCTTGGGCTGGGCAAAGTTCTTTTCTGAAGTGTAGTGGTCATGTCACTGGCCTAATAAGCCAGGGCAAATGTTCTACGGACATAGGGTTAAATCCCACCGTGGCAGATGGTGAAACTTGATTTAATAATATTTTAGAATTAAAAGCTAGCCCAGTGGTGACCATGTAACTATTATTGATTGTCATAAAAACCCATCTGGTTCAGTTACTTTAGGAAAGGAAATCTGTCATCTTTACTTTGCCTTGGTTACATGTAACTCCAGATTTACTCCAACATGGCAGACTCTTTAATTGCCCTTGGACTTGGCCTAGCAAGCCAGTTAGTTCCAGGGCAATTACTGGCCCAACCAGTAATGTTCACATCCTATTAATGAATTAAAAAGAAGTGGGACTTTGTGGTAATACTTGAAAAATGAATGGTCACATTTAACTTCTGAAAATTCAAATCTTTATTTCTTTCTGTTTTTCAGATTAAGAATCTCTTAATTGCAAAGTATGGGCATTAAAATTACATGGCATGCCTAATTTTAACAGCATGCACAAGATTAAAAATATTCACATTACATTTGAATTCGGTGTTCAGCATCACTAATATTAGGCCCACTATCTGATTAGTGCCAAGAAACTACCTCCAAGTACAAGATTAAAGTTTCAGGTCTCAGCTCAGATTAGAAGTGAGCTGGAAGTGATGCTCAAATGAACAAAACACCTCCGAAGTCATGTTGGATGAACCACGATAATAATTTGAGTGCTAATGCTATCTTGTGATTTGGGAAATGTTAGAAAATTTATTTTCAGACATCAGTGCCAGTAGTGAAATATAAAATTTTTACCAAAAATTGAGTCACAACTGGAAACATTACTTTTAGTAAGAATTCTGTGATTAGCAGCTTTGAAATTACTATGAGTAATGTTATTGTGTAAATGCTTAACGTACTCATACCAAATACATTTTAAACGAGTTAATGCTCCTATTAAAACAATGAAAGCAGGATGTTGATATAAATACATTATGAGTTAGTTTGATAACATCACTTATAATAGTTTGCAAATCATTTACTGAAGTCACACATACAGAGAAACAATCAGGATGGGAAAACCAACACATTTAATGTTTTATTTTGGTAGTCTCCCAAACTTTGTCTAACTGTAAAACTTATACAAGGCTTCAGTGTTTTTTTTTTAATCAAGTTTCAAGTGGCTTTAAATTTAACTTGTTTAATGCAGGGAATGTAACTCGAGAATAATAGGAACTCCTTTTGAAAACAATGGAAAATCCAGAACTATTTAGGCAAAAGCAACTCAATTGTAGACACTTTGCGAGTATGGCAAATTACATTTCTTAAGTCATAGAATCCCTACAGTGTGGTAACAGGCCCTTCAGCCCAATAAATCCACACCGACTCTCATAGCATCCCACTCAGAACCATCCCCCTATAACCCATCCTGTCTACACATTGCTGAATACCTTGGGCAATTTAGCATGGCCAATCCATCTAGCCTGCACATCTTTGGACTGTGGGAGGAAACTGAAGCAGCTGGAGGAAACTCACACAAACACGGGGTGGATGTGCAAACTCCACACAGACAGTAGCCAGAGGATGGAATCGATCCCAGGTTCCTGGCACTGTGAGGCAATGGTGCTAACCACTGAGCCACCGTGCTGAATGTTAAAAGCCAGACATTCTAAAATAAAAGAATAATTTCAGTGCTTTCTTAATAATTAAAATTGTAGTTAAGAATTGAAAATAATATCCTTAAAGATTAAAGGGCTTATATGACCACATTTACATATTACCCAGTGACAATATGTGTACATTTTCAACAAGTCACTGGGTGGTGATCAAATGTAGGCATTCCTTGACTAGAAGGAAGGATTGTTTACAATTTTTTTACAGTATATGTATTGATACCTGTGCATGTTTAAGTCAATTAGAGTAGATATCTGAGGATTGTATAGTTGTATTTGTTCTGTATGAATGATGATGTTGCAATTTGTAAGTAACAGTAACTGGCCAAATTTTAGTTTTTTAAATATTTAAGTTATCCCTTCAAATATTCATCTTACCCTAAAAGTATCAACTCATGCTGACTCTCAGTTTGTCCTATTCTCCAGTAATTCATTCAAGGTTTTTAAAAAAAAAGTTCATGGGATGTGGGTATTGCTGGTGAGGCAGAATGTATAGCCCATTCCTAATTACCCTTGAAAAGGTTGTGGTGAACTGCTTTCTTCAACTGCTGCAGACCATTGTGGTATAGGCACATACACGATACTTTTCAGAAGGGAGTTCTCGAGTTTAGACCCAATATGATTCTGAGCCAGGATGGCCTTTGGCTTAGAAAGGAACTTGCAGCTGATAGTGTTACCATGTATCTGCTTCAGAGATAATGGGAACTGCAGATGCTGGAGAATCCAGGATAAAAAAGTGTGGAGCTGGATAAACACAGCAGGCCAAGCAGCACCTTAGGAGCACAAAAGCTGACATTTTGGGCCTAGACCCTTCATCAGAGAGGGGGATGGGGAGAGGGTTCTGGAATAAATAGGGAGAGAAGGGGAGGCGGACCGAAGATGGAGAGAAAAGAAGATAGGTGGAGAGGAGAGTTTAGGTGGGGAGGTAGGGAGGGGATAGGTCAGTCCAGGGAAGACGGACAGGTCAAGGAGGCGGGGTGAGGTTAGTTGGGAGGAAGGGATAGATGAGAGGAAGAACAGGTTAGGGGAGCGGGGACAAGCTGGACTGGTTTTGGGATGCAGTGGGGGACGGGAACGAGCTGGGCTAGTTTTGGGATGCGGTGGGGGAAGGGGAGATTTTGAAGCTTGTGAAGTCCACATTGATACCATTGAGCTGCAGGGTTCCCAAGCGGAATATTAAGCAGATGTTCACCTGCACATCTGCCAATGTGGTTTACTGTATCCACGGTACCCGGTGTGGCTATCTCTACATTGGGGTAAACCAAGCCGAGGCTTGGGGATCGATTTGCAGAACACCTCCGCTCGGTTCGCATAAACAACTGCACTTCCCAGTCGCGAACCATTTTAACTCCCCCTCCCATTCCTTAGATGACATGTCCATCATGGGCCTCCTGCAGTGCCACAATGATGCCACCCGAAGGTTGCAGGAACAGCAACTCATATTCCGCTTGGGAACCCTGCAGCCCAGTGGTATCAATGGTCTTCAGTGGTGTTGCCATAATGTCGCCTTGGCAGTATCCAGTGCCTTCAGACACTTTTTGACATCATATGCAATGAACTGAATTGGCTGAGGGCTGGCATCTGTAATGCTACGGATCTCAGGAAGAAGCTGAGGTAAATCATCGTTTGACACTTCTGACCTCCTTTCAATTGTTTCAGCCTTACCTTTTGCACTGATGTGCAGTATTCTCCCCTGTTACTGAGGATGGAGATGTTTGTGGAGCCACCCCCTTCAGTAAGTTGTTAGTTATCCGCCATAATTCATGATTGGATATGCCAGGATCGAGAGATTGCATTGACAATTAGATTGATAAGAAAGAAGTATTGGATAAGTTGTATGTATTTAAAGTTGATAAGGCTCCAGGATTAGTTGAGATATATTCAAGTATGTTGAAGGAAGTGAGCATGGAAATTGCAATGGTACAGGAAGTTACTTTTCAATCTTCCCTGCATTCGGTGATGATACTGGAGGAGAGCAGAATTTCAAACGTTATGTCCTTACTCAAAAAATGTTGTAAAGATCGACACATCAATTACAGAGCAGTAAATTTAACATCAGTATTGGCAAAATCTCTAGTAACAATTATTTGGAAAAAATGTCAATAATTTATGGAAAATGTCAATTGATTCTTCTGTGTAGTCTTGGTGAGCCAGAGTTTGTTCCTATGTTGTGCTGTTCTTTGTTGTTCTTTGATTCAGAAGAATCAACATGGATTTATTAAGGGAACTTTGTAGCTAACTAACTTGCTGGAGTTTTTTTAAAAAGGTGACAAAGAGGCTTGACAAGGTGCAACCTGCTTTGTGATGTACATAGACTTCCAAGAAGCATTTGATATAGAGCTGTATAACAGTCTTATGAGTAAAGTTATTACTCATGGAATAAAAGGAACAGTAGCCATGTAGGTACAAAATTGGCTGAGGGATAGGAGATAGAGGTTAATTCCACCTCAGTGGGAATTTTCAGGCTGGAAGAAGGTTTGTAATGGAACTTCCTCAGGAGTCAGTATTGCAGCTTGAGCTTTTCCTTATCCTTGAAAGTTGCCACCCGGGTTGACAGGGCTGTTAAGAAGGCATACAGTGTTTTAGCTTTTATTAATAGAGGTATCAAGTTCCGGAACCAAGAGGCTATGCTGCAGCTGTACAAAACACTGGTGTGACTGCACTTGGAGTATTGTGTACAGTTCTGGTCACCGCATTATAAGAAAGATGTGGAAGCTTTGGAAAGGGTGCAGAGGAGATTTACTAGGATGTTGCCTGGTATGGAGGGAAGGTCTTACAAGGAAAGGCTGAGGGACTTGAGGCTGTTTTCGTTAGAGAGAAGAAGGTTGAGAGATGACTTAATTGAGACATATAAAATAATCAGAGGGTTAGATAGGGTGGATAGGGAGAGCCTTTTTCCTAGGATGGTGACGGCGAGCACGAGGGGGCATAAGATATAGGACAGATGTCAGAGGTAGTTTCATTACTGAGAGAGTAGTAAGGGGATGGAACACTTTGCCTACAACGGTAGTAGATTCGCCAACATTAAGTACGTTTAAGTCGTCATTGGACAAGCATATGGATGTACATGGAATAGTGTAGGTTAGATAGGCTTCAGATTGGTATGACAGGTCGGCTCAACATCAAGGGCGGAAGGGCCTGTACTGTGCTGCAATGTTCTATGTTCTATGTATAACTGATTTAGTATAAAGACTGTTTACTTTTCTCTGTTTTTGATTGTGTACTGAAACGGGAAAGGGACTGATTTTAAAACCAATGATTGTGGAAGGGGATTGCTGTACATTTTAAAATAAAATTACCTGGTACTTATTGTAACTGCTGTTTATTCAAGCACAGCTGATGAGCTGAAACCAAGGGGTGTGGACAAATGGAAATTCGGCTGGCAACGAACATCTGATTGGTCTGAGGAATGGTTGTCAGTGACACAGGCCTTCTGCCTGCCAACAGCTATGTATTTGGCTTCCAGGTAGATGAACAGGTGTGGGTATGAATGTTTGGGCAGATACTGTCAGACCTCCGAAAGATAGGAGCTCTCCTTTTCTCTGCAATAATAAAAAACGTGAAGCCTGAAGAAAACCAGTTTATTTACCCTCAACAGTTGCTTTAGGCTGTGACTTTTAAACAATAAGTCAGTGAACTCTGTGGAAAGGAACCATTGAACTGCCTTCCCAGTCTTTCTTTCCGCACAAGACACCCAATTTTTTATGTCTGTGTGTTTGTCTAAATGTATTGGGTGAATTTTATAAGGGACTTAGAGTTTCAAATAGAGTAGGAATACATGCCGTTGGTTCATTATTGTTTACCTTTAGTTAGAGTTTATTTATTTGTAATAAATTGTAATTCTTGTTAAGTACACAAACTTGGTCCATGCTATCTGCCAATCCTGTTCTGAAAATTGGGGAAATTTGCATGTTTTTATAAAATCTTTAACTATTGTAATGACTCCAGGTATAGCAGGACTTGATTTCCAGCATGCAATCCCAGTGAGATATGACACTAGGTCTTGACATGTAGGAGACAGCCTCAAAGTTTGTGGATGAGCAGAGAGATCTGAGAGTATATGTATGTAAGTTATTAATACTAGATTAAGTAGGACAGTAGAGTACAAGAACAGAGAGATTATGATGAACATATGTAAGTCACTGGTTACACATCAGCTGAAGTATAGTGTACATTTCTGTATGCATTTGAGAGTGTGCGGAAGAGGTTTACGCAAATGATTCCAGGGACGAGACACTTCAGTTGTGAGCAAAGATTGGAAAAGCTAGGATTGCTTTCCTTGGAGAGGAGAAGTATTTATAGATTATTGAGAGAAATATTTAGAATCATGAAGAATCTGGACAGGGTAGATAGGGAGAAACTATTCCTATTCTTGTCTAAAAATGAGAATCAGAAGGCATCGTTTTAAAGTATTTTGCAAAAGAAGCAAAATGCAAGATGAGAAAATCTTTTTTCATAGAGAGAGTAGTTAAGGTCTAGAATAATTTACTGTCTGGAAGTATGATTCAGGCAAGTTCAGTTAAATCATTCGAGGGTACGTTAGATCATTATTTAAATCCAAAATAATGAACAGGGTTGCAAGGAAAGGCAGGAGATTGGCACTTAATTAAAATGCTCAGAGAGTCAGTGCAGACAAGACAATGTTGGCTGTGGGATCACTTAACTCCATCTATTGCATTAAATTAAAAAGCTAAGAACTATGGATGCTAGAAATCAGAAACAAAAACTGAAATTGCTGGAAAAGTTCAGCAGGTCTGACAACATCTGGAGAGAAAGCAGAGATAACGTTTCAGGTCCAGTGATCCTTCTTTAGAAATTCTCCTTTAAAGCTTAGCATTGCCACAATTACCCTCTCAAGCCAAGATCAACTGATGTAACCCAATAACTTAAGATAAACATTTTCTTAGTAAAAATTTATAGAGGCTGTTAAAAAAACTTACTAGCAGCTTATTTGTTGGAAAGTCGCAAAGTTACTATTGTGCCAATGACACTGTGATGGCAAATTGCAAGGGAACTTACAATAATTTACAACATCTGAACTTCTTGCTGGAAGTAATGGCGGCAGAGTAGGACACTCTACATGGAGCTCCTTTGCTCCGCTTGTTCTTTTTGTTTCTCTCTTCTCATCAGTCCTGGAGCAATGTGCAGGGAAGCTGTCCCTGAGCAGCACAATGTGAGTGAGTCCCAGAACTGCCTGAGGTGAAACAGGTCTGAGAGCAACATGCAGGGAAGCAAGTCCTGGAGCAGTATGCGGGGAAGCAGCCGCTGAGCAGCATGAGGGGAAACGTCCTGGAACAGTGTGCAAGGAAGTTAGTCCCAGAGCAGTGCGAGAGGAAGTGAGTCCCGGAGCAGGATTACTATCTGAGCTATGCACTACTTTGCAGAGGGTCATTCAGATTAAGCAGACAAATGTGTGGCTTAAAGATTAGTGTGGGTGAGATGGGTTTGAATTCAAGGGACATTGGCGGCAGCACTGGGGAAGAAGGGCCCTGTTCTAATAGGATGGTCTTCATCTGAATCGTACTGGGAGTAGAGTCCTTGTAGACACGGCTTTAAACTAAATGGGGGTGGTTAGAGTTCAGTTATAGGAGAAATTAGAAAACCCAAGTTAAAAGAGGAGGTAAGAGTGTAGATTGGCAATGTGGCAGATGGTTACCAGACAATAAACGTGAGGAATAGAATAGGTAGTTATATTTACACACCAAGGATTTATTAAAGAGTAGGGAAATTTAGCAGTAGAACAAATTTAAAAGCTTAGTATCTAAATGCGCAAAGCATTCAAAACAAACTAATGAGTTAATGGTGCAAATAGAAACAAAAGGGTATGATTTGGTAGTGATTACTGAGACATGGTTACAAGGAGACCAGGTCTGAGAATTGAAATATCCAAGGGTATTCAGCATTTTGAACGGATAGATTAGTAGGAAAAGGAGATGCTGTAGCTTTGCTGGCGAGGGGAAAGATCAGGGCTGTAATGAGAAATAACCTAAGTACATGGAATCTGGATATGTAATCAATTTGGATAGAAATAAGAAATTGCAAAGGGAAGAAGTACTTGGTAGGAGTAATCTATAGGTCCCCAAAAAGCAGTTCTGCAGTGGGACACAGTATAAATAGGAAATATTGGAGGCTGGCAAAAAAAGGTTTGACAATAATCATGGGTGATCTTAACATGCACATAGATTGGAAGAATCAAATTGGCAAGGGTAGCCGGGAGGCAGAGTTCATTGACTGTATTAGAGATTGTTTCTTGGAGCAGTATGTTGTGGAAGCAACCAGGAAGCAAGCTACTTTGGATTTGATATGGTGTAATGAAGAGAGATTAATTGACAACGTAGTTAAGGATCCTCTAAGGAATAGTGACTCTGGTATGAGAGAATTCAAAATTTAGTTTAGGGGTGAGAAATTAGGGCCATTTTCCATTGCATGCAAGCTTCCACCTCAGACTTGGGACAAATGAAGATAATTTGAAAACCAGGATCTCAAAACCAACACTAAGGTCATGGCTTATTAGGAGGTAGTGGTCCATGTGCATCTGCATGTTTCTGAGACTCAGACAAACTACAACAGGCGTTTCAAAGCACTGAACAGGGTAAAGATTAAGGGAATAAAGAATCCCAAGGCATTATATTCTAGAGATAAATCAGTCTAAATGTGTAATGAGTCCTACTTTAAACATAATAGGGATGGGGGAGGAGGAAATCTTGATTTGGTATTATGTATTGAGGAAACATCATTGTTAAGGATCCTCCTGGAAGTAGTGACTATAGCATGATAGAATTCAAAATTCAGTTTGGGGGTGAGAAAGTGCACTCCCACAGTAGTGTTCTGGAATTAAACAAAGGAAATTACATAGGCATGAGGACAGATTTGGCCCAAGTAGATTGGCCAAGAAGGCTAAATGGTTAGACAGCAGATGAGCAATGGCAGTTGTTTCAGGAGCTACTCAATTCCTCACAACTAAAATATATCCCAGTGAGGAAGAAAGATGTTAAGGGGTGTAAAAAACATCCATGGTTAAACAAGGAGGTCAAGGACAAACTAAGGAATGCCATCTTGCAAAGACCAGTGGCAGGTAGGAGGATTGGGAAACTTTCAAACGTAAAGAAACGGATACTTTAAAATAAATAAAAAGGGCTAAGGTAAGTTGCAAAAGAAAAACAGCACAAAATATCAGAAAGGATAGCAAAAGCTTCTATAGGTGTATAAAAGGAAAGACAGTCGCTAAGGTAAATGGTGGTCCTTTGGACAACAAAACTGGAGAGTTAATATGGGGAATACTAAAATGGCAGAGATACTAAATTAATAGTTTGCCCCAATTTTCACGGTGGAGGACAACATTGCCATTCCTATTGGAATGGGCAAGTCAGAGGCAATAGGAAGGGTAGAACTTAGAACAATCAACATCGAGAGGGAAACGATACTCGGCAAATTGTTAGAATTGAGGATAGACAAGTCCCTCGGGTCTGATGGCCTATATCTTAGGGTATTAAAGGTAGTGGTGGTGGAGATAGTGGATCCATTGGGTACGATATTCCAAAATTTCCTGGTCACAGGAAAGATTCCAGTTGATTGGAAAGTTGCTAATGTAAGGTCCTTATTCACAAAGAGAGGGAGGCAATGTGTGGGAAATTACATACCAGTTAGTTTAACATCTGTTGTTGGCAAAGTGTTAGAATCAATTATCAAGGAAACAATACTAGGGCACTTAGAAAGTCAATACGCTATCCATCAGAGTTAGCATAGGTTTATGAAGGACAAATCATAATTTGCCAGAGTTCTTCAAAGATGTAACAAGCAAAGTAGATAATGAGTATCCTGTAGATGTAATCTACCTGGACTTCCGGATGGCGTTTGATAAGGTGCTACACAAAAGGTTAATTCACAAGGTTGGAAAAGGGATTGGGATAATTTATTAGCTTGAATAGATGACTGGCTGATTGACAAGTCAGAGCCGGGATAGTTTTTTTTCTGCTTGGCAAGAAGTAACTACTGGGTTGCCACATTGTTTGGTCCTTGGACCCCAACTCTTTACAATCTACACTAATGACTCTGATACAGGGATAGAGGGCTCTATAGTCAAATTTGCAGATGACACAAAAATAGGTAGGGTGATAAATTGCACTGAGAAAATAAGAAACTTATAAATGGGATATAAATAGATTAGGGGGTGGGCCAAAATGTGGCAAATGGAGTTTAACATGGATAATTGTGAGGTTGTGTATTTTATTTGTAAAAATGGAAAAATGACCTATTATCTAATTGGGAAAAGACTTTGGGGTGCTCCAGTGCAGAGGGATCTGGGTGTCCTTGTTCATGAGTCACAGAAACCTAGTATGCAGGTGTAGCGGATAATAAAGTGAATGGAATGTTGACTTTTATAGCTAAAGGAATAGAATATAAAGGTAAGGAAGTATTGTTGTAACTATACAAGGCGTTGGTGAGATGGAAAGGAAAGATGTAATGGCATTGGGGGGCAGTTCAGAGGCAGTTCATTAGAATGGTCCTAGAGATGAGGGGTTTGTCGTATGAAGAGAGATTGAAATGTTTAGGTTTGTACTCTCTGGAATTTAGAAGAATGAGGAAAGATCAAATTGAGGTATTCAAGATAATAAAAGGTGTAGATAAATTAGACATGGAGTGAATGCTTCCTCTTGTGGGGCATTCTGAGATGAGGGGTCATAGTCTTAAGATAAGGGGTAACAAATTTAAAACAGAGTTGAGAACATAGAACATAGAACAATACAGCACAGAACAGGCCCTTTGGCCCTCGGTATTGCGCCGACCTGTGAACTAATCAAAGCCCCTCCCCCTACACTATCCCATCATTATCCATATGCTGATCCAAAAGAAGAAACTGCTTCTTCCAAAGAGTTGTGAATCTGTGGAATTTGACATCCCAAAGTGTAGTCGATGCTGGGACGGTGAGTAAATTTAAGGAGGGGTTAGACAGGTTTTTAAATTGGTAATGGGTTGGAGAGTTATGGGGAGAAAGCAGGAAAATGGAGATGAGAAGCATATCAACCATGATTAAATGGCTTACTTCTGCCCCTATATCTTATGAACTTAAGTGCGAGGGAAACGAGTCCTAGAGCAGCATGAGGGAAATAAGTCTTGGTGCAGCGTGAGGGGAAGCATGTCCTGGGGCAGTGCAAGGGGAAGCGAGGCCCAGAGCAGTGCAACTTACCTTGGTGCAGCTGAATGATGGTACGGCGTGGACTGGAGGCTTGGAACAGACCGGGACTGCTGTTGGGCTGGGACCTAGGCAGTCAAATCACGTGTAGAGCTGCTGCTGTTTGGAATTCTTTACTGAATTGTAATGTCAATCTAACTATGTATATAACAATATAACTTTAACTATGTTATGACTATCTTATTTCTAACCTATTTTTTAAGATACTGTAAGTAATGCTACAACTTCTTTTATTCCTCTGTTGTATCTAAGATTTATAAATAAGTACTTGTACCTAAGATAGTATCATTAAAGGCAGCCATTGTAAAAACTTTTCACTGTACTCGTGTATTTCTGTAGTGGAGTACTCATGACAATAAAGGATAGTCAGTTCTATTTTAAGACACAATTAGGGTGTATCTTCACTTCTGTACTTGCCCATGGCAGCTTGACTATTTCAAACATTTTGCTATTTATAGTAACATTTGGGAACAATCATGTCACATCATTTCAGGACAGTACCTTGGGCCTTTCAAAATACCAGAGGAGTATATCAGTTAAAACCATGAAGATAAATCAAATGTTGCAACACAGGCAAATTATCAGGAGCCAGGCTACTGCTTTTGTCTAGAAGTTAATTGAACCTTAAGTACAGAAATGCTTAATTGTAAATTGAGAAAATGTAGTAGTTCTTCCACACCCTGTAGTTTTGAACTCTGCTCTAGCTGATAATCAAAACTGAAACGCTCTGAAATTGTTCAAAATCCTTACTGCACATCTCATGTTTACATGTAAAGAGTCTGAATGTTGGATATATTAAACACATATTATGTACATCCAGTGGTTCTGCATACAATGTGTTGCATTTTACATATAAAGATGTTTATGAACTCATCATTTTAAGCTTCTGCCTTGGGTATAAGTTCAAATATTTGGATTTAACTTTTATGCATAATACTAATATTCAATCTTTTTCTAAGATTTCACAGTAAGTAAATTAAATTTTAGTTTTTCTTTCTTACATTCAAGTTGTAAATCCTTCAATTTCATTTATTGCCCATTACAAAATCTATTAACAATATGAAAAGTTGATGTTTTTAATTCCAATTTACATTTACATAGCATTTTTAACACCACAAAATCATTAAAACCCAAAAGCCATAAAAAATGCTATAGAAAAAGGTTTCTCTTGACTGCCGCTGAAGTTTCTTTTAATATGTACTGGAAATGATGGGCTTTTAGCATCTGCTTGGTAGAGGGACATAGGAATTGATGTAAGGTGCTATAACTCAAAAATTGCATCTGGGGCCCTGCCTGCATCATTTGACACTTATGTGCGTGCAAATTACTCTTGATTCTGGTAGGAGACACGATCCACACACTGTTCAGTTCTTCCAGCAATTGCATAACGTTGGTTCTCTTGCTTTCTGTTTTTGAACATAAATGAAGTTCTGGAGAGGGGCTAGATTAGAAGCAAACAGGGCCCCAAAATATGATGCGATCTGTTATGTGGACTTCCAGATCCTGTTCCCACGAACAGCAAAAGTCACAACAACAAGAATTGGAGGGAGAGAGTCCTGCCATTCTGTACAATCAATGATGAAGGCCAATTAAGATGATTAAGGAGTTCATGAATGGTGAATGTTGTGATTTTCCTGGAGGCATATGAGCTGTGTACACGTGGATCAGATGAGATGAATTTACATCATGGGGAACCAGTCAAGGTACTGCTATATTAGTGAGTTTTGAGAAGATTTGTAGCTCAGGTTGACGTTCTGGATGTGAGTTTGCTCGCTGAGCTGGAAGGTTAGTTTTCAGACGTTTCGTCACCATTCTAGGTAACGTCATCAGTGAGCCTCCGACGAAGCGCTGGTGTTATGTCCCACTTTCTATTTATTATATATTCTATATATATATAAATAGAAAGCGGGACATGACACCAGCGCTTCGTCGGAGGCTCACTGATGATGTTACCTAGAATGGTGACGAAACGTCTGAAAACTAACCTTCCAGCTCAGTGAGCAAACTCACATCCAGTACTGCTATATTATCTGAGTTGTTTAAAAAGGTGAAAAGCTTGGAAAACTGGTGACATTAGCACAAAACCCAGTCCTGATGAAGGATCTAGGTCAGAAACGTCAACTCTCCTACACATCTGATGCTACCTGACCTGCTGTGTTCCTCCAGCTCCATACTGTATCGACTCTGCCATCAGCATAGGGAAGTGTAGGCGCTTTGGCACTGCTGAGATCATCACTGTCATGGCATCATGAGAACATGACTGCCAAGCAAGGATGGGGAAAATACTTGAGTAAAAGGAATGTTACTATAGGAGACTGTAATTCTGCAGACGGTTGGTCATAGATGTATGGACTCCCATTGCTGAAGACTTCCATTTCACAGCAATGGTCACCATACTCTGCCATCAAAGTCACTTTGGCTACCAATTTCTTTGATTCTGACTCCAAGTATCAGCTTCAGACCTGAATGACATTTTGTAGCAGTTGCACACCATTGCATTTTGCATCACTGATGTCCCATTTGCAGAGCTGGGCGGTACATTTCACTTAGCAAAAAATGGGATTGTGTAGGCACAGAGAGCAGCACGTAGCCATGAAAACAGTGGAATGAACAACTGTTAAACTTCACCAACAAGAACCATTCCCACTTTTCAATGTTCAACTGATCAACAAATACAAAAAGATTTTCCTTTATCTATGCATCACATTCTTGGCAGCTGTTTTAACTCCTTCATCCTCTGGGCTGGCAGTTCAAACTATTGCATATTTTCTCTCTAAGCCCCAAAATTCATGGATGGATTCTACGATACATGGATACCCTTTGAAGAGTTAAGTAATAACCACTGTAGGAGAGTGTCATACAGTCATAGAGGTGTCACAACCAATGCCATCTTCTTACTAGGACCAACACTGAAATGATATCAGATATCTGAACATGCAGACCAGTCGGTTAATTCCCTACAGTGTACTCCTGCAAGAGCCACTCATTGTGGTAGTTCTCTGCACTCTTCATAGCATAAGCCTCCAGAGAGATATTGAACTTGTAAACAATGAGCTCCTGGAAGAAAACAGTGTATCAGAGGAAAACGAGACAGAGGCATGGTTGCAGAGCACTAAGAATAAAGTAGAGCCAGGAAGTCTCCTCAGGATGCCGTGAATGGCAAAGGTCTTTGCAATTCAAGAACATTTCTACTGGGACAACCAACCTAAGATGCCCAGCACGTCAAGCAACTTACTCTGAAATGCTTGTACTATGACTTCCATTAAACATGCAGCCAGGATAATGTAAACTTCGACCACCAATGGAGGAAACACATCTGACTAAAGGTTTAGCCATTAATGTTAAGGAATCCTTGATCTCTTCCGCCCCTATTGACCCATCATCCACAAAGGAGTCTCTCAAGTGTGGCCTCAACTCATGATTTACATAGTGCCCTGTAATGTTAGGCTTAAAAATGATACCACCAAATCAGATTAATGAGCACTAATTGGACATGGCAATAAGCAATTGAAGGAAAATACATGAAAAACAGACTTAATAGAAAGTTGCCTGTGTTGCCTGACAAAGACCTTGCCTTGGCTTCGAAATTGGCTGTCTTTCAGCGGTACCTGGATTTGTTTGTGACCACCAAGCACAGAGGAAAGTTTGGGAAAGTACTCAGAATGGTAATGCAGCATGTAATATCAGATTCAGAAAAGTACTTATGTGAGGACTTTTCCCACATTTTGTGACATTTTGCCAGCAGATTGGGGTTCGGGGGCCAGTGCTATGGAAACTGAGATAGAGCTCCAAGTGCCAGCTGTCATCCAGCAGCCCCCAGCGGGCAGATGCCAGCGAGACTCACTTGTGGTTTAAGCTAATAGATACACTCATTAGTTTGCATAAAGATGAAGTAGATTAAGCTAATAAATTTGCTCCGTGTTGAATCACACATGGCTTCTTGTATTCATTTTGACCAGAACTCGGAGAACACATTAAGCACGTTCAGCCTAAAAATAAGTACTCTTAAAGAAAAAAAATCACACTGATACAGTTGCGGTTAGAGAGACCCAAAGTGACCCAATCGGTGGTCCACAAAGTAGAATAGCCTCCAAGCTCAACCACTTCCATGCAATGCTCCCCTTGTGGCCACTAACTATTAACTTGTCTGTACCTACAGAAGAAATGCACATAGTGCTAGCCTACATCATAGAGGTGCCAGTAGGGAAATATCCTGAGACTGTTGCACTTGAATCACATAGGCTCAAAAACATCCCCTTTCCTCCTCAGACAAACATTCCAAATTACACTAAAACACTAGATGCAAGCAATAGCTTTGACGTATATGTTTCGTTTAATGGCTTACATACATTTTTTTTCCTTTTGAATTTTTTTCGTTCAGGTCCTGGGTCTCACATTTATTTGGAAACTTCATGCTTGGATATCACTGTTGATGATGTTTCACAGAAGTAAGGAGCTACTAGAACTTCCAGTAATCTTGCCGCACACCTACACACACAATTTGTTCACAACAGCTGGAAATCCCCTGTGCATAAAGGCAAGCTGAAATGTCTCACTCAGGCTTCAGTCTGCATAGAAAATCATGGGTGCAATTAGGAGAACCTCTGACAAGCTTCTTCATATTTTTAGAGTTCATGTATTTTTTCATTGTTTGATATTTCAGTAATGTTGTTATTTTGTTGAATGGAAGCTCCAATTATTGTGAAAAAATAACTCAAGTAATTTAGTCGGTAGAATTTACCATATCTCTTGATTCCTAAATAAGAGTTTTGAGATAATTGAGCTTATGCTAATTATTTTCATTGTACCTTTTGCAACAGACACATCATGCTATGTTAGTTGTTTAGATAAAGTGCGTGCAATTGGGGTTACTGTATTGAGTTGGATAAAAAGTTGGTTAGCAGCAGGAAATAGAGAGTAAGATTAAATGGATCTTTTTCTGAATAGCAGGCAGTGACTAGTACAGCAGGGCTCAGTACCAGGCCCCCAGCTATCACAACATACATTGACGACTTAGAAGCGGGAACTAAGTGTAATATCTCAAAATTTGCAGGTGACACAAAGCTGGTTGAAAGGGCGAGCTATGAAGAGGATACAGATGTTACAGTGTGATTTGGACAGGCTGGGTGAGTACGCAGTGCATGACAGATACAGTATAATGTAGCTAAATGTGAGCTTTTGGTAGCAAAAATAGGAAGGCAGATTATTATTACTTGAACAGTTGTAAATTGAGACAGAGGAATGTATAGCAAGACTGAGGTGTTCTTGTGCACCAGTTGCTGAAAGTAAGCATGCAGGTGCAGCAGGCAGTAAAGAAGACAAACTCTAAGATCATTTTCAGAGCAAAAGGTTGAGTACAGGAACAAGGATGCCTTGCTTCTATCATACAGGGCATTAGTGAGGCCACACCTGGAATATTATGTGCAGTTTTGGTCTCTGTATCTGAGGAAAGACATTCTTGCTGTAGAAGGAGTCCAGCAATGGTTTACCTGGGATAGAAGGACTAACATATAAGGAGAGATTGTTTCAGTTTGGATTGTATTCACTGGCGTTTGGAAGAATATGGGGTGTGCGCATCTCATAGGACCCAATAAAATTCTAACAGGACTAGACATGTTTGATGCAAGAAGGATGTTCCCCATGGTGGAGGAGTCCTGAACCAGGGGTCATATTAACGCTAAGGGATATATATTTTAGGACTGAAATGAGAAATTTCTTCATCCAAAGAGTGGTGAGCCTGTAGGATTCACTACCACAAAAAGTGGTTGAGACCAAAATATTGTGTTCTTTTAATGAAATAACAGGGTACAGCTGTTTTTGCTAAATGGATCAAGGCATATCGGTTAGGGCAAGAGAAGGGTATTGAACTCGATAATCAGCCATGATTGTAATGAATGGTGGAGCAAGCTTAAAGGGTTGAAAGGCCTACTCCAGCTTCTATGTCTTATGTTTTTATTTCGACCATTGGTTTAAATTTGGTTTATTGCATATTTGGAACCATAGCAACATAATTGTCTTGAGTTGTTTATGATCTTCTGCCATAGGGACAATAACCAACACTTTTCAACACCTTTAACATGGTACAATGCTTCACAAGAACTAAACAAGCAAAACTTGACACTGAACTATGGAAAATATTATCTCATGACCAGCTGGAGGTTTGTATACTGGAAATCAAGTCTCACTATTCTCAGAGTCGTTAAAATTTAGAGAATCCAATTAAACCACCAAGTTGCCCAATTTTACCTAACTGCTTAACTCGGGTTAAGAGAATATGAATATAAAGGTTTTCCATTCACAAGTGAATAACAATTTATTGTGATTAAACTATTTTAATCAATGGCAAAAATGAAACATGAATTGCTAGCTTAATCACGGTTTTGGGTTGAATGGTTTGTCGAGGACAATATGCAGTTGACTTCAATGGTTTGATACCCAAACAACTGATTATATTCTGGGAAATTTTAAATATTGTATTTCACTTAGTAGACCATATCAAGTAAAAAGAGTAAGTTAATTTTTCCACTACTAATTTAGCTGTAATGGCCTTTAAAAGAATAAGTTCTGGAACTCAGATTGACTTCTTGATAATTGTTAAGTTTCTGAATGATCCTATGTAATTACTAACATTCAACTGAATGGTTTTCAAAAATACCTATAAATATTAAAAGTGCCAGTTTGATTACATGTTGGTGTTTACTTATTACCAGATATTTGTGAGATATTTTACAGAATTGCACTCCATCCTTTAAGTCTTAGCCATGTAAAATTCATGTTTATTGATGCCTGTTTTCCCTATTCCTGTATGTCCTGCTATAGAAATTTTATGTGTGACTTGCAATGTTTCTCCATGATGTTTGGGTAGCACCACTTTCCAATAAACAAGCATCCATTCCTCATCTGCAGGTCTGTGAGGGTGTTTGCGCTGTATCATCAGAACACTATTCTTAATACAATACCATTCCAGAATCTGGATGTGAGTTTGCTCGCTGAGCTGGAAGGTTCGTTTTCAGACGTTTTGTTACCATCCTAGGTAACATCATCAGTGAGCTTCTGACGAAGCGCTGGTGTTATGTCCCGCTTTCTATTTATCTGGTTAGGTTTCCTTGGATTGGTGATGTCATTTCCTGTTCTTTTTCTCAGGAGATGGTAGATTGATTTGGAGCCAATGTGTTTGTTGATGGAGTTCCGGTTGGAATGCCATGCTTCTAGGAATTCTTGTGCGTGTTTCTGTTTGGCTTGTCCTAGGATGGATGTGTTGTCCCAATCAAAGACATCCATCCTAGGATAAGCCAAACAGAGACACGCACGAGAATTCCTAGAAGCATGGCATTCCAACCGGAACTCCATCAACAAACACATTGATTTGGAGCCAATCTACCATCCCCTGAGAAAAAGAACAGGAAATGACATCACCAATGCAGGAAATGACATCACCAACCCAAGGAAACCTAACCAGATAAATAGAAAGCGGGACATAACACCAGCGCTTCGTTGGAGGCTCACTGATGATGTTACCCAGAATGGTAACGAAACGTCTGAAAACGAACCTTACAGCTCAGTGAGCAAACTTACATCCAGAACCTCAACCTGAGCTACAAATCTTCTCAAAACTCGCTACCATTCCAGAATTCCTGCACACTAGCTGCAGTGTGAGCTCCCTGTGGATAACTTAGAACATAGAACAGTAAAGAACTGTACAGGCCCTTCGGCCCTCGATGTTGTGCTAAACTTTTAGCCTAATCCTAAGGTCTATCTAACTTTTCATCCTTACCTTATACTATCATCCATCTGCCTATCTAGCTGCTTAAATGCCCCTAATGAGGTTGACTCCACTACCGTCTCTGGCAAAGCATTCCACGGCCTTAGCATTTTCTGAGTAAAGAACCTACCTCTGACGTCTCCCCTGTATCTACCTCCACTTACTTTAAAACTATGCCACCTCATAATAGCCACCTTCACTCTAGGAAAATGTTTCTGGCTGTCCACTCTATCAATACCTCTGATCATTTTGTACACCTCTATCAAGTCACCTCTCATCCTTCATCATTCTAAAGAGAAAAGCCCTAGCTCTCTCAACCTTTCCTCGTAAGACCTTCCCTCCATTCCATTCCAGGCAACATCCTGGTAAATCTCCTCTGAACCTTTTCTAGCACTTCCACATCTTCCCTGTAATGAGGCAACCAGAACTGGACACACTACTCCAGATGTGGCCGAACCAGGGTTTTGTGTACCTGGAGCATAACTTCACAGCTCTTGAACGCAGTCCCTCTATTAATGAAAGCTAACACACCATACGCCTTCGTAACAACTCTATCCACCTGGGTGGCAGCTTTCAGGGAACTGTGGACATGAACCCCAAGATCCTTCTGCTCCTCTCCACCGCCAAGAACCTTTCCATTAGCCCTGTATTCTGCTTTCAAGTTTGTCCTTCCAAAATGAATCACCTCACACTTTTCAGGGTTAAACTCCATCTGCCACTTCTCGGCCCAGCTCTGCATCCTATCAATGTCCCTTTGTAACCTAGAACAGGCATTCGCACTATCCACAACTTGACCCACCTTCGTATTGTCCGTAAACTTAGTAATCCACCCTTCCACTCCTTCATCCCAATCATTTACAAAAATCACAAAGAGGAGCTGGTACACCAATTGTAACTGAGCACCATGTTGAATATTTTTTCTCTTCTAAGGGTCAGCCAATTCAGAATCCAATCTGCCACATTTTCCCCTATCCCATGCCTCTTTACCTTCTGCATGAGCCTACCATGGGATACTTTATCAAACACCTTACATAAATCCATGTATACCACATCCACTGCTCTACCTTCATCCACGTGTTTGGTCACCTCTTCAAAGAATTCAATAAGGTTTGTGAGGCATGATCTACCCCTCACAAATCCATACTATCACGACTCAAACTGTGCCTATCCAAGTGCTCATAAATTCTATCTCTCAGAGCCCTTTCAAATAATTTGCCCACCACTGACGTAAGACTAACTGGCCTGTAATTTCCGGGGTTATCCCTATTCCCTTTTTTGAACGAGGGAATGACGTTTGCCTCTCTCCAATCTTCTGGCACTATACCCGTGGACAATGAGGACAAAAAGATCATCACCAAAGGCCCTGTGATCTCTTCCCTTGCTTCCCATAGAATCCTTGGATAAATCCCATCAGGCCCGGAGGACTTAACTATCTTCAAGTTCCTCAAAATTTCTGCTACCGCTTCCTTACTAACATTGACCTCCTCTAGCATACCAGCCTGTTTCACACTGTCCTCCTCTACAACTCTCAGTTGTGAATTCCGAAGAAAAGTATTTATTAAGGACTTCTCCTATCTCTTTAGGCTCATTGCACAAATTCCCTTTACAATCCTTGATCGGCCCTACCCTTTCTGTGGTCATTCTCTTATTCCTCACGTACGTGTAAAAAGCCTTGAAGTTTTCCTTGATCCCATATGCCAAGGTCTTCTCATGCCCTCTTATAGCTCTCCTAAGCCCTTTCTTCAGCTCCTTTCTGTATTCCTCCAGAGCCTTTTCCATTCCTTGTTTTCTGAACCTTATATAAGCATCCTTCTTCCTCTTAACCTGTTGTTCGACCTCTTAAGAACCAAGGCTCCCTCACTCGGCCGCGTCTTCCCTGCCTGCTAGGGACAAACATATTGAGCACAATCAGCATGCATTCCTTAAACGGTCTCCACGTTCCAGTAGTGATCTTAGTTAACTCTGAATGTGCTTTGTGTAAAATAAAGAACTCTCAATCCTGGAGATCTGAAACAAACAAAAGTAGAAGTTTCTGGAGAAACTCAGCAAATCTGGCAAGATCTGTGAAGAAAAGAACAGTTATAGTTCCGAGTCGAGTGTCCCTTCAAAATTCTGAATAAGGGATACTCAACTCGGAACTATAACTGTTCTTTTCTTCACAGATCCTGCCAAATTTGCTGAGTTTCTCCAGAAATTTCTGTTTTTGTTTGTTTCTGCTTTCTAAGCATCAATTAATGAAATGCGCCAAAACTCCATTTAAATTATCTTCATCTTCAAATAGTTTCAGCTACCACAACACCTTTATGTGGTATTTCTGTCACCTCAAATACTGGACTTCTTTTAGTGATTGCCTTGATCAGTGCACAAGGTGGAACTGTTCCTGAGCAATTCTGCCTTTTTATCCTTGACTGGACTTTGTCTGACTTTACGTAAAGCTATAACTTTCACTCTTGCTAAATCATTACGCAGGAGTAATTCTATTCTATTCACGGATAATGTCTTAACCAATTCTACTATCTCTATTCCAGATAACAAATCACACTCCAATTGCACTTTGTGCAGTGGAAGTTGCATATACTCTCCACCCACCTGTTCATGTAAACTTTTACTTTCATTACACTTTGGGGGGGTGGGGAATCAAGATTCTTCTTAAACAAGTTTGAATGTCTCTTGTGGCCTTTAATATAGTTATGGATTTAATATGGAAAAAAGGACAAAATAGTCGTATCCCTCATCCACCCTGTTCACTTCACCTGCACCATGCAAAACATCCTATCCAGATGCATCAAAGCTTGGTACGGCAACTGCTTTTTCATGTATTTCATAAGTCGAGGGAAAAATTATATCAATGTGATTTTGATTATATAATTGGCATCCATGAGCACTCTAGAACTGAGAGTAGAATGATTTACATTTACTGGGACATGGATATGTTAATGTATGTATGTTATGCAACTGACATCTAGCAGATTATAATGAAGTTTCACCATTTATGCAGCTTATGAAACAAAGCATACAACTCTATATAACTAGCGCTTGTAAAAAAGAAGTGATACATTGAAACACTGGTGTTCTCAATTAACATGCATAAATTTGTGCAAACAGCAAGAGATTCAACATTTGACATCATACTAGAATCCAGTGATTGAATTCCAAAGCATTTTCCAATCATTCCATAATGTTTAGCAATAATTTTTAAGAAATAATCGTCCTTTAGGGAAGGAAACTGCCATCTGTACCTGGTCTGGCCCACAGGTGACTCCAGACCCACAGCAATATGTTGACGCTTAACTGCCCTCTGGGCAATTAGGGATAGGCAATAAATGCTGGCCTAGCCAGAGACGCCCACATTCCATGAATGAATAAAGAAAGCAAAAATAAATTTGAAGTATAACGTGTCCATATCCCATTATACTCAATGCACAAAATGGAGTTAATCTATCCAAGAGAGCAACTTTTCTATTAAAAATTAAGAAAATTTGGTTTTGTACTTAAAAGAATGTCCTTGCAGTGTTTTAAGTTTGAATTGCGAAATTATGAAATATACAATTTTTGATTTATGTAATCAAGCCAAAATACACTTTTCATGCAAGCAGCTTCTTTTGTTTGCTTTTATTTATTAATCAGGATGCACATGCAAAAATATCACAACAATCTGAATTTGCTGTTTAAATTGATACTTTTCACTGGTTTTGTATGCAGTGCTTTCAGTTTACACATCAGTGATTCTACACATACCAGATTGACACTTTTACTGATTTTAGCATGTTGTCATTGGACAGTGTAACTAATGCTATCTGAACAGGCAAAATATAGTGTCCTGTGAAAGCATCTGTAAGTATAAACCTACATTAATTGTGTAATCTTTAAAGCTATAAAACAGATTGAAATTTTGTCAGTTTCTAACATTGGAAGTTCTACTTTTAATAAAATTATGGTTCAGTGAACTGCTTGAAGACTTACAGAATTTAGATTCGCACCAGCTGCATTTGTAAACGGAATGTTGAAGCTATGCATCTCCGACAGCTGGTCTCACACCACCAAAACAATTAAAATTGCTTGTGGTTTTCTACAGAGAAACTAGTTTGGTGTTGCACTTCCTGTCCATGTGACATAGTTTTCACAAATGAAAGGAATATTGTATGACCAATCCATTTACTGACTGTGTTTCAAAATATGTAACCACAGGTTTAGAAACTATCCAATATCCATTTAGCATTTGGTAAACAAAATAATTGAAAAAAAATCCTCTAAATAATAGATTAAGGATGTTAATAACAGTAACTACAAATTAATAGGAAATACATTGAGAGCAAATTCCAATCCAAAACTAATTGCAGTTTTATTTTTTTCTATATGTGAATCAAGTTTGTCATGAGAACTATATTTCACTTCATGTTAAAATGCTTGTAGTTTATTCTATTGAATCCGTTGTTTAACTGATTCAAGTCTCCCCAACGTTTTACAACCATCTGTTTCCTCTCTTGCACTGCACACAATGGCAGAGAAACAACTAATTAAGATGTTGCACTCTTCTTTTTGACAGATAAAATAACAATTTTAGGCCTTTCTTGAACAGAATTAAGAACAGCTGTTGAATTACACATTCATGTATTTTGTTAATAGATTCAAAAATAGCTGAGAGCAATTGAAAATATAAATAATGTGCACATCTTTGACCAATATAAATTGATGATCTCATTTTAATGGAAATACAGAAATCACACAGTCTCAATTTAAAAATATGAAGAAGTATTTGAAACTGTTTTTCTAATTACTTATCCATTATTTATGTCAAGAACTATTATTTTAGTACATTCTTTTCAACATTTGTTTAAAAGTGGAATAAGGGTCTAACATCTTCAGTTTATATTTGAAGGATGTGTTAATTCTCAGTTCTAAAGGCGTGAGGATTACTTCATTTTTAAATCAGAAAGTGAGTTGTTCCCAGTTTCTCTCAGAAAGGAGAATTCATTCCAAGCTTGGTATCAAACTGTAGCTTCTGTTTCTTTTGATAATGCATTCGCATTCTGTAAATACAAAAACATTCAAACAAAATGTCATATTTGTTCAGTTGAGGCATTTTGTCTGTAGTCAACCAGATGTCAAAGATAGGCAGAGACTAATCATTCTACATGAGTTATGAAACTAAACAGTTGTGAAAATCCCAACATGCATCAGTTCTTTTTATCCCAACTTGTTTCACATTAGGATGCATTCCACCTAACTAACTCCTGAGAACTTAAGCACAGGCTAGCATCACTCAAAACCTAGGGATAAACTGTGCATATGGACCAATTAGGATGCGATCACTTTAAACCTGGACAGCATGCCAGCACAAAACATTGCTAAACTTTCTGGTACTACTTGAGTTTGGACCACATTACCCATTTGCACATTGGTTTGCAGGGTTTACTAGACTTGAAAAGGAAGGACGCCAGTTCCCAGAAGCAGATCCACCTCTCTACATCCAAACAGGAAGCCTGTCTGCTTAGTCAACAATACTGGCCTGGTGTATTGTAGGCCTGTTCTGTACAGCAGTTGGCATTAGAGCATTAATGCAGCTTCAAATTCCCACTGACTCAAATGTCGCCATGAAATTGATAATTCTGAAAGAGATCCTATATACCCATTCTTCCTGCTACTAACCAGTAAGTAGTGATTATTAAGTGGATTTGAGGCTAAGTGGTACAATGAACACATTAGCCATTCACAAAACGTGCCTCATCATGACCCCAATTAAAAAATGCTGCATCCAGAAAACATGAACACTAGTTTACATTCACCCTTCAGGTACCGCATTCCTGTGGTGATTATTTCAAACCTTAGCTTCTTCAGGAACTGGATGGTTGAGATCTGCTTTTAGCACTGTGAAAGGATACATGCAAAACATGACATGGCAGCACATCCAATATTCTAAAAAGTGAATGCTTTGCAACCATTGAGGAGAAATTAGCCTCACAGTAGTGTTAGTCTCTAGGTCAAAACAGCTGGAGATGGATGAACCAAATGCATTGAATTGGACTAGATGTTTCTCCTAAAGGATTAGGCAATGGGCCAGAGTAGGTTGCAGCCTCCGTCACAAACCATTTCCCCATCTTGTCATAAATTCTATTTATAGCTTGGTTTTGCATGTCACACATGAGGTGAAGACATCTATTTGTTGAATTGTTAGGAACTTTGGACCATGAGGAATTACTTGAATATATTGTCTTATACATTACGAGTTTAATCTGCATTAGGATTCTACTGTCACTGAAGAGAGATTAAAAATATCTAATTTGGCATGAACACAGGAAACTTTTTAAATTGAAGTTCTGAAATTTATGCCAACTTCAAAGTAGGTGGGGGGCTTGAATCGCCAAATAAGTTACCTTTGAGGTGTCTTTTTCAAATTATAGATAACCAAAGCCACCATGACAAACTGGTTAATCTACTATCAAGATGGCAAATCAGGAGCACTACGACAAAAACAGAAAGAACTGCGAATGCCGTAAATCAGGAACTTTGGTTCTGAGCATTAAAATAACCTCAGGTGAGGTTAGTCACACCTCACTGGTTAATCGGAGCACTTAAATTCTATTAGAAAGCAGAGATTCCAACTTCCCCTTTAAGAGGAGGTGATGATGTTATGATGCTGTCACTGGTCTAATAATTCAGAGACCCAGATGGTATTCTGGGGACCCAGATTCAAATCCCACCAATGACAGATGATGAAATTTCAGTTCAGTAGGATATGGAATTAAATGTCTAATAATGACCACAGACTGATTATTTATTGTTGTAAAAACCCATTTGTTTCACTAATGTTCTTTGGGGAAGGAATGCTGTTGTCCTTACTTGGATGTGACTGCATGTGACTCCATACCCACAGTGATGTAACTGCCATCTGAAATGGCCTAGCAAGCCATTCAGATGTATTTGAACAACTAAAAAGTCCCAAAACAGAAATGAAACCCATGTGACCACCTAACATCAACCTAGACACTGGAAACAATAACTGGAAACTCAGCCCTGCTACTTCTGCCAAGCCTCCTTACCAATATGTGGGAGCTAGTGCCAAAATTGAGAGAGTCATCTTAAAGATTAGTCAAACAACAGCCTGATGTAACTTCTTATGGAATCATGCTTTGCACACAGTCTCAGAGATAACACCATTGCCTTCTCTGTGTATGTCTGGTCCCACTAGATGGACAGATCTAGCAAAGACAGTGGCACAGAAGAAATTAGTCTGAAGAAGGGTCACTGGACTCAAAACAACTGTTTTCTCTTCACAGATGCTGCCAGACCCACTGAGTTTCTCCAACAATTTCTGTTTCTGGGTGTTAAAGATATGATGGCTGCATTTGCAGTAATCTTCAGCCACAATGATCCATTTCAGTCTACCCCAGCATCAATGATGTCAGTCTTCAGCCAATTTGATTCAGTGCATGTGATATTGAGGACTGAAGGCAGTGGATGTTGCAAAGAATATGGTCTCCAAAAACATTGCAGCAATAGTACTGAAGAGCAGTGCTCCAGAACTTCTTGTGCCTCTAGCCAAGCTGTTGCAGCACAGCTACAACACTGGCCTCTGCTGAACAATGTTGAAAATTGCCCAGGTATAATCTGCAACAAAAAGCAAGACTGTTTCAACTCATTCAGTTGCAGCCGGTCAAGGGATGATGTTTAGACTCTCTCTGGGCATTGCCTAGTGCTTGGAGTAAGACTTCAAACAACATCTTCTGACTCGAGGTAAGAGAAAATCAATTGTCAGCACAACTCAAATATAAAAGTGAAGTGTAGTTACTCACAATTGAACAAAAATAATATAAATTATGCTGCCAGAAGTTTGGCCTGAAGAAGAACATTTCCTGATCATCCAAGAAATTCTCGAGGAATAATGGGGATCATTCTTTTAATAAAACTGACTACAATTTGTGAAGGTTGCACATGCATGGACTGAACCAGAAATCCAGACGTTGATTCTTCTGGATACTTCCTGCACTAGAAGATGTGCTGTTAAGACGCCCCATTCCCTACATGGTAGAACGTATTCAGAAGGAAATCAATTGAATTGATGAGATCTTTTATTCCCATACTTGGTAATCTCACTACAAAAATGTTTTAAAATGTTGTATATTGTTGATTGAGATATGTAATTGGATTTTTAACTGTATACTAACTACAAAATTATTGCTAATGTCACTCACTGGCCTTGAACAGGTAATTTTCTTTTTGTGGAATATCCAGTTTCTCATTATTGATTGAAAGCACACATTTTCTAAATATTTGTTTATTTTTATTTTAGCTCCTACTGAAGTATAATCATTATAATTTATTTTGCTTTCTGAAAATTTTGAAATGAAGCATAAAACATTTTGTAACTTGCCATTCTGCTTTGTGCAAATACTACCATTTGCTTATCTGTTTGCTGATATCACAGCTGTTGACGCCTAGGGCATGCTTCTTGATATGGCACAAAATTTAAACTGCTGTTGGGAAAGGAAAAAGTATGTACCAAAAAGATAGTTCTTTGGTGGTACAGAACTTGAGTATTGCTGGAAAATGGCAGATTTTGTCAACCATGAAGAATACCTGTATCAATGATTATTGATAGATAACTGCCAGGTTTTGTTTGAATTTTAAACCAGGTAGGTTGACTCTGGTCAGGCCATTGTAAATTTTAGTGACAGCGTGATTCTGGGTAGGTAGGCTGTATATACCAATAACTGCCGCCAGATCATTTCAAATGACACATCCCTACAGCGATTCATTACTAGTCAGAGTACTGACTTGTCCATTCTGGTGTGCTATTAAAACTTGCAACATAGTGTCCACTATTAGATTTACTTCTGTAATTGGACATATCCTGGATGTGTCAGTCAAGCTTGCCGTGTAACGCACTTGCTTGCATGGACGTCGCGTATTTTAATACACAGGACCCAGTTCATAACAGACAGAAAAATCTTAAACACACCATGTCAACTCAGCAAAATAGTTGACAAGCATTCACTGGTTCATTTCTCAAGACAATGCAAGTCTTTTAAAGTCATGGAGGTCAACTGGGAGGACATTTGCAGAGAAGCAATATCTCATCGTAGC
This sequence comes from Stegostoma tigrinum, assembly GCF_030684315.1. Lineage (NCBI taxonomy): Eukaryota > Metazoa > Chordata > Chondrichthyes > Orectolobiformes > Stegostomatidae > Stegostoma > Stegostoma tigrinum. The sequence continues at coordinate 39,991,408 of NC_081376.1, read as the reverse complement.
TTCAAAATCCGGTGATCTATTTGTAAAGTTACTTTTTGTTAAATTCAATAATGACCAATAGATATGATCAAAGTAGGATGAGGATTGATCCCTGCAATATTCAGTGGAAGTAGACACAACATAGTAGTAATGATTTACCAAAAAAAAATCCATAGAAAATGACGTGGCTTGCTTATTGTGGAACCAAATACATACTAACGTTATATTGATTATTTCAGCATTTAAAATGTTTATTTTGACTTTGATCAATACTGCTAGAAGCACTCTTGTGGTTGCATAGTTGGCTGGGCAATTATCATGAGCATGTTATTTGCATTAAGCTACTTTTGGATTAGTTTAGGTTTTTGTCACTCCGACTTGCCACTATTTTGTGTACTTAGTTCAAATCAATGTTCATACTTCTGCCTACTAGGGACGGTAAGTACACAAGTAGCTCTATGGTCATATTGCCTTACATGGAATCATTAAACATGTGAATCTGAAACTCATAGCTAAAGATCCAGAAAATAGTTTTCCAAATACAAATTGTGGATTGTCCATTAAATTCAAATTACTGTTCAGTTTGCAGTAATTTGCAAAAAGGGTCTGATTAGTGCTAGCTGAGTCCATGAGTGGGTCAATGAATGCCAACAGTGTTTCTGATGCAGACAAAGCAAATGGCATAAAAATAAAAGTATTGAATTCACTCTGCTAAATACCTATTCACAGGGGATAACTCATTTTTTTCAAAAGATTTATATTAATAGAATAAAAATCCTTCAGGTTGCTTGTTTTTGAAGTTGAAATATCAATGACAAGAGGTATTTGATACAGCTCAATTTAGTGCGCACAGATGACAGCTCAATTCACGCTCAGCAATTTACCCGAAATGTGAAATGTCTTTGCCCAGTTTAACTGTAACAGCAGAGATAAAAGAATTCACATCCAGCTTGTGATCCCCAGTTCAGGTTTAATTAAAAGGCCCCACAAGAACAAAACAAGATGATCGTTGGTGATTTTTTTTTAAGAATCCTGAACAGTGTCAAAACAGGCCATTTAGCCCAACTGGTTCACACCAGCCTGCAAAGGGAATCCCACCCAGACCTATCCCCCTACCCTATAATCTGCATTTCCCATAGCTAGCCAACCTAACCTACACATTGCTGAACATTATGGATAATTTACCATGGTGAATTCACCTAACATGCACATCTTTGGACCACAGGAGGAAACCCACACAAACAAGGAGATAATGTGCAAACTCCAGACAGACAGTCAACCCTAAGGTGGAACTGAAGCTAGGATAGCAATGTTTGGAGTGCATTTTTTCTTTAAACTACTGTGTAATTTCTGTTTCTGCAAATTTATGGACTTTTGTACAAGTATTCATATTCACCTGTATTTATTGCAAACTCTCACTTTTAAATCTTTGATTCATTGGAATGAAACTGATCTTGAATAACAGTATAGAATGGACGATACTGTGTCAGCAGCCTTCCTTTTACATTGCACTGACCTTGTTGCCCATTATAAATACCAAGTAGCTGCCACAAATAATCCAGGATAACATTGCACAAGTCCTTGCAGATCTCCTTTGTTCCACATTACAAATCTGGTCATTATTAATGATGTGGATTCTTCCTTTACTTGGTAATTCGACTTCTGTAACAGTTCCGATACCAGCCGACCTGCACTTCAAGGAGTATGAATGTATAATTAAGAACTATTGGGCTTTATTGATTACAGAAAGAGCCATGGTAAAAATATCTAGTTAGTGATGTTTGCTGTCAAGAGTAGGGGGACGGTAAATGCCTGTGAGTGCTATAACAATTGCATGTACAGAGAAATCAGGAAAAGGCAATCTCACCTGACTGTGACTTTGATGCGAAATCCCTTCATCTGTGGGAGACATCTTACTACCTTAACACAGATGGCTTTGCTAACATGATATGCTATGTAGGCAGAGTGCCAAAGTCTAACACAGTTCCTCTTGGCACTTCTCCAGGAATTCAGCTCACCATGAGCAATCATAATCATGCAGGAACTCTGCCAATAACTTTGCTGGAATCATTTCCTCAAACTAACATGATTGTCAGTGCTTTTACCAGTAAAGGTCATCAGGAAGACAGGCATTCTTTCCCTCCACCGTGAAACTCACACCAACTGGTCAATGACCACATCTGATTTAACTTCAAATGGCAGAACAATGATGCTTTTCTTTGAATTGATTGGAACTTACCAACTTACTTACTAATCTTATTCAGAGGTTTTCATCTTAACATTATCAAGTTTGTTTGCAAGTCTCTATAATGTGTTGATTTTACAAAGCAAATATTGCACAGTGGGTTTTTTTTCTCAGGAATTTTAACCAAAATGAATTCCCAGCAACTAAATCTCTGGATGACGTGCAGTGCAAGTTAAACACGGAGGGTGAGGGCAATGGTACAAAATGGACTCTGGGTGAAGGATTTCAATGTCCACTATGAAGAGTGACTCAGCAGAAACACTATTGATTGAGCTGGTCAAACTCTAAAGGACATAACAGCTAGACTGGGTCTGGAGCAATTGGTGAGGAAAACAGCAAGAGCGAAAAATATACTTGACCTCATCCTTGCCAATCTGCCAGATGAGGATGCATCGGTCCACGACAGTTTCAGTAAGAGAGTGGAGTCAAAGTTCTGCCTTTGCATTGAGGATATCTTCCATCGTATTGTGTGGCACTATCACTGTGCTAAATGGAACAGACTTTGAACAGATCTAGCAACTGAAGACTGGGTATCCATGGGGCACTGTGGGCCATTAACAGCAGTGGAATTGCACTCCACAATCTTCAACCTCATGGCTCAGTTTATCATCTGCTCAACCATTACCATGAAACCAGGGGATGAAATCCTGGTTCGAGGGAGATTGAAGAAGGGCATACCAAAAGCAGCATCTAAGCTGTACAATCCTGCTACATCCAGTTGTAAATAGTGGTGGACAATTAAAGAACTCATTAGAGGAGGATGCTCCACAAATACCCCTAACCACAACAATGCAAGAGCCCAGGACATCAGTGCAAAAAAATAAGGCTGAAGCATTTGAAGCAATCTTCAGCTTCAAATGCCATGTGGCCGATCCATCTTGGCATCCTCCAGTGGTCCCCAGCATCACAGCTACAAATCTTTAGACAATTCAGTCCACTCCATGTGATATGAAGAAATGGCTTGAGGCACTGGATATTGCAAAAACCTATGGGATTTGTAAACATTCCAGCAATAATATATAAGACCTGACCCAACAACCACTACCATCTTGCAAAAACCATCAGAACCTGTTGCCTCTCTAACCAAGCTCTTCTGGTACATGAGAATTGCCCAGGTATGTGCTACATACAAAGACTGGAGCAAATCTAACGTGGCCAATTACTGCCCCATCCTTCTACTCTCGATCATCAGTAAAGTGATGGAATGTGTCATCAACAGCACTACCAAGCAGCACCTGCTCAGCAATAACCTGCTCACTGACACCCAGTTTGAGCTTTGCCAGAGCCACTGAGGCCCTGACCTCACCACAGCCTTATATCAAATGTGGACAAAGGAAGTGAATTCCAGAGATGAGGTGCAAATGACAAGCCTAGACATCAAGGTCTCATTCCAGCAGATGTGGCTTCAAGGAGCCCTAGCAAAACTGGAATCAATGGGTATCGGGGGAAAATTCTCCACTTGGTGGCATACCTGGCACAAAGGAAGATGGTTGTGGTTGTTGGAGATCAGTCATCTCAGCTCCAGGACATCTCTGCAGGAGTTCCTCAGGGCAGTGTCCTCAACCCAACCAACTTCAGCTGCTTTACCAGTGAGCTTCCCTCCATCATAAGGTCAGAAGTGGGGATGTTTGCTGATGATTGCACAATATTTGGCACCATTCATGACTGACGCAATCCAGGTTCAAATGCAACAAATTTTGGACAAGAACTAGGTTTGGGCTGACAAATGGCAGGCAACATTTATACCACATAAATGCCAGGCAATGACTACCATGAATAAAAGCGATTCGAACCACTGTCCCTTGACATTCAATGGCATTAGCATCACTGAATCCCCCACTATCAATATTCTTGGGGTTACCATTGACCAGAAACTCAACTGGACTCGCCACATACATACAGTGACTACAAGACCACATTAAAGGCAAGGAATACTGCAGCGAGTAACTTACCTCCTAACTCCCTAAAGCCTGTCCACCATCTACAAGCAGAGAGGTCTCTCATGAAGGGTCTAGGCCCGAAACGTCAGCTTTTGTGCTCCTGAGATGCTGCTGGGCCTGCTGTGTTCATCCACCTTCACACTTTGTTATCTTGGATTCTCCAGCATCTGCAGTTCCCATTATCTCCCCCCCCCACCATCTATAAGGCACTAATTAGGAGTGTGATGAAATATTTCCTACTTGCCTGGATGGTTGCAGCTCCAACAATACTTAAGAAGCTTAACATCATCCAGGTAAAAGCAGTTGCTTGATTTGTATCACATTCACAAACTTCCACTCCTTTCACCACCAACACTCAAAAGCAGCAGCGTGCACTATTGACCAATTGCACTTCTGAAGTCCGCTAAAGATCCTCAGACAGCATCTTCCTAACCCACAACCATTTCCACGTTGAAAGATAAGAGGAGCAGATACATGGAAACACTATCACCTGCAAGTTCACCTTCAAGCCACTCACCATCCTGACTTGGAAATATAGTGCCATTCCTTCACTGTCATTGGGTCAAAATTTGAGTATTCCCTCCCTAAGGCAGTTGTGGGTCAAGAATGAGGACTGCAGTAGTTCAAGAAAGCAGCTTACCACCACATTGTCAATGTCAACTAGGATGGGCAATAAATACTGACACAGACAGTGATGCCCATGTCACATCAGTGAATAAAAAAAGCTCACAATTCCATCTTCATTTATACCCTGACTGAATCCTGGGGAGGAATACAGTAGTTGTTGTCTGTGCTTGGAGAGATAAGCCTGAAGAACATGGGACATCTGCTCAGAAGCGGTGCTTGCCACATCCAATCAAATGCATTTGACAGTAAAAGTCAGCAAGTGCAATTATGTGGCATCCAACTAATTAGATATTCAGCATCAAGGGGCTTGGTCAATTGTGTGCTGGGGACACCAGGACATCACTGATCTAAAATTACCGGGCAGGGTCAGAAGTTGCAGTGCTATATTTAACAGGCACACACACAGGCACAGGTTGTTTGCAATCCAGCAGCACCAGTCTGCCCATGTGGGTGGAAGTTTTGAAAGTTCAACTATTACTGCAAAATCCTGCTTCAACTCTTCTGGATGAAAGCACCTATTTCTGCAACTACTTGCTGATCTGACCTCCATTAGAAGGTGGCACGTGACCCTTTTGTTATCAGCCATGCCTCAACATCCCCCTTCAGTTGCCCCCCAAGTTCAAATTAACAGCTCAGCTATCTGTCCTCTGGTCCAACAATGGTCCTCATACAAGTCAAGAAGCTTTTACCTGCTCCAAATCTGTCAAGAAGACTACCTTGACTGCCACATACCAGTTATGAATCTGAAGTCAAGTGTTTCTCATTTGCTACTAACTTAATGGCCAAGGTACAATTTAATCTAGTAACATTAAGCACAATTTACCTCAGCTCCTAAGTAAAACTGGCTGTGGTAAAAAATTTGGAAAAATTGGGTGAGATGTCCCCTAAGGTATTCCTTGATATCAACACCAAAAAGTCACATCTACCAACCAAATTGTAGAAGTCAAAATGAGATTCTCAGCAGTGGGCAGCAAGAGGTCGATGAACAGGGATAATTGTTCATTATCACCCTCATTATTGCTTAAACTCACCTCATTGATATGCACTCTGCCAGTGTCCTAGCCACCAAATAGAAAGTAGAAAAGAATTCCCTATGAAAATTAGAGCAAGTACCTGGTGACTCCAGCTCACCACTTTCCCCTCCAAACCTTAGTCATGGACACCTGGCCAGCATTTCAGGGCATACCTCATGGGCAGCAACTACCCCACATCCCCATCCAGGGCCTTACCAACCTCAGTGCAGCAATAAGGTACATCACCGATACTTACGGTGTACTTCTGCACTTCAATGCTGCACTTTGGAACACTGCTGTAAGAAAAGATTATGTGCAGGGACAGCCACCCAGCTCACAAATTGGGCTAGGCATCATCTCAGGCTACTCTTTTCATGCTCACCCATTTTATGCCAACTTGGATGGTACCAAAATCTCTGCTTTGTCTTGCCTTGCCTTTTCATGCTTTGGCCCCCTCAGTCAGATCCTAAAGGAACACAGTAATTCTGTCTTTCCTCGCTATTTAACACAGACATAATGTCAGTAGTCAAAACTCGCTAGCCCCTTGTTTGTTTTGTGCAGGCAGATATAACTAACCATATTTAGGCAGCTCCAGACTGCCAGTACTTGACACAGCGCACAACAGCCTTTTAAATATGGCATTGTGTCAGGGATCCCTGGATATTCTAGGAATAGCTAGCATCGTATGAGGGATCCACCATAGGATGTGGTCCACAGTTAACAACACGCATTTGGAATGTGGGCACATTAAATCTTGGAAGGCCTTGCAGAAAGAAACCCTCCAAGACACTCAATGAAAATAAAACAAGCAATTTCTGGTAAGATTCAGACCCATGATTTTTAATGTGTATGTATTTAAAGCTAATGCATGAAGAACAGATCCACACAGCTCACTGTTGGGAACATGACTGCCTTTAGTTTGCCACCAATTTAATTTGAAAATCTCATCTCACCATTGGGAAGCTGACATTTTGCCTCCTGCACAATTACGCATGCGTTGGTTCCCACTTCTTTGATCTTCCTTAGATTCTGCCCAAACATTCATTGGGATATTTATGTTCTACTTATTTTCAATCTTTGTAAATGTTTCAAATGTTATGGTCACAGAAAGAAATATCTTCCCTTTCCATCATTCTAATTATTTCCATAAAACCTTAACTGTTGTTTCTAGTCCCTAATAACGTCTTAAAACTGAAAGCAGCTGAAGCCTTCTAAATCCATCAATGTTGCAAATGACAAGAAACTGCATTTATTTCAATGTGTGTGAGGTGCTTGGCCAGTTCTGAAGGACAAATCTTACACAAGATGGCAGCGCCTCTGATGGAAGCTGATTCAATGAGCATTCCATGAGGGGAAACCTGACTTTAAAATTGCCTGGGGCAGTATCCTCCCTCAGTGATATCAAGTGCAAGCACTTATATTTACATAGCATTTTTAATATAGTAAAACAAATCTCAGGATTGTAAAAGAAGTAAAATTTGGCAGCAAGCCACATAAGGAGGTATTAAGAGAGGTCATAATAGCTTGATAAAAGAGGTACATTTTAAGGAATGCTTTATAGGAGCAAAGAAAATGAGAGGAATGTAAATGTTAAGAAAGAAAATTCAAGTGTTTATGGTCTGGGCTGCTAAAGAACCTGCCATGATGAACCACGAAAATCAGAGATACACAGAAGGTCAGAGTTTGGAGAAATGGAGAGAACTTTGAGGGTTGCAGGTAAGAGGCCAGTTGGAGTTTTGAAAACAAAAGATGATAATTTTCAAACTGTGATGCTGTTGGACTGGATCTCTATATAGATCAGCTACTATCATTAAACTTGTTACTTTGGCATCCCTATAATAAACCTTCAGTGTAACTTGGGAGGTGGCATGGGCCTCATTACATACATTCTACTGCTATGTAGGAGTTACTAATTAGTGTCGTGACTAACATATTTGCACTCACCTCCTAACAGCCATTTCGTTGGGGCCTTCAAATAATGCAAGCATATCGGATCATTGCACAATAAAATCATCATGGATGTTCCCTGAATAACGGATATTACTTAGCTTTGACAGCACTGAAACATGCCATTTGCCCTCAATGTGCTATGCCAGGGTTCAGACACAACAAGACTCCTCCCACTCTACTTCATTGAACTCTTTTAGTATTACCTTTTATTTCTTTCTCCATGTATTTTTCAATTTTCCATTTAAATTATATTGCCACTGTTCAAAACATCACATTTAAATCTGTGTGCACATAGATTTCTATGTCCATTCTTATACATAGGCATTCAAGGTTACATGTGCAAACCCACAATCAAATGGGTTGCATCTAAAAACAGTTTCTAGAATCTTGAGCAACCTGACGAGCAGAAACAAATGTGGATTTTACCCCAGCTGTTATTGAGTCAGTCGTAGTCCAGAGAAGTTTGCCATGGACCGCAATTATGTACGATGGAAATAAATATTTCAAAATGGAGAGTTATGGAGGTCTACAGCACGCAAAAAGGTACTTCAGTCTATTGAGTCTGCACTGGTTAAAAACAGACACCTAAACTATTCTATGAAAATGGAATAGTGTGCTCCTGAGATGCTGCTTGGCCTGCTGTGTTCATCCAGCTTCACACTTTGTTACCAAAACTATTCTAATTGTGTCTTCCAGCAATTGGCCCACAGTCTTGTATGACTTGGAAATGTAAATGTGCATCTAAATACATGTTAAATGTTATGAGGATTTCCACCTCTAATACCCTCAAAGGCAGTGAGTTGCAGATTCTCACAGCTTACAGGAAGAGTATCCCACAAAAAAACTGTGATATTTACTTTTACTTTAGGCAGGCTGTGCATCCTCATTATTCAGTGTGAATGTCAGTTCGATATACCACCCTAGTTTGACGTTTTGTGTTAATCAAGCAGCACACAGGTAGGAAGAAACTGTTATTTGGGGGCTAACATAAGAAGGAATATCATTCTCTTGACTTTGATAATGGATGAGATATAGCTCTCTTGGGTATGGTAATCACAGAAACATGTTTTCAACCAATGGTAACAATTGGCAGTAATAATAATGTCAATCATGATATCCACTAATTGTCTTCTAGAAAAGTTTTCTTGCTTACTTTGGCACTAATTTTGATTCAGAAGCAGCAGGTGCTTTGCTGACACTGACTCATGATTACAAAGGATGTTTCTTTGAAAATTCATGTTCCAGATCTTGGCATTGAGTCAGTAGTGCCAGGGAATCTAATTTCTTTGATTTTTTTTCCACTCTCCTCTTTGAATATCCTGACTAGGTTTCTTCCATCAGCTTTTAATGCTGATGGCAACAGCGCCAGATATCCAGTACCAAATTATAAATCTTCAGGAATAAGACTTATAATGAGAAATGAGACTTGATGTACAGTAGAAGGGTTGGGATTTCTCAGATATTTAAATTATTTGTTGCTTTACCACAAATTTTTGGATCTGAGGTTTTCTTTTCGGTGGATAGTATAATAGAATTATCTCTCACATAATAATTTCTCAAAGAAACCATTTTGTTTCTGATGAAGAGGTGTATTATTCATTACAAACAAAACAAAACCTTTGTTCAGTTTTAACTAATTTTTAAAGTTATGATCAACACAAAAATGCATTCATATCTCAAGTTATCAATTGCTTCTCTAAGTATGGACAGACCAGCATATAGTCTGCAATGTTAATCAACTGCTAATTTTTCTTCAACTATGACTTTCACAATACCCAATAATGAGAAGAGTTGTAGTCTATCCATAAACACATTAAGAGCAAAATGTATAATTCATATTGTCCAGATGCACTGCTAACAGATGCTACAAATAGCTATGTTTCTGTTCAATTTTGCATCCTTAATACTCTTCCTTGTTTTCCTGAAGAACTGACTCTCGTTCCTGAAGAACTGACTCTAACTCGGATATGATTCCATTGTTGCCAGTACTGCATACTTAAGTTGCCCAGACGGAATAATCAACAGATGTTATATGTGCCTAAGTTTCTATTCAATTTCCCCTTTCCCCTGCAGGCCTGAAGGTATTGTCTTAAAACAGGACATGATTTCACTGCTGCCAATATTTCCCCGACATGGTCAATCTGGGGCCAACTGTACCACTACCTGTTTCAAATCAGTAATCTAGAACAGATGAGGTATTTGAAATTGTCCTCGATTATTCTACATGGCGTAGTGCTGCACCAGAAAGCATCTTCACCTACACGACCAATAAGGGATGCACTCACATTTGTCACTGTTCCTAACTTATTTTGTAACTGCATTGTTCAATTTGGAGTTTTGAATGAACAAAGCCCGTGCCAACAATCTTTCTTCGCTACCCCTGCTCCCAGAAATTGTCTCCATATTACCTGGCTAGGATTGCTGGATCCATCTGAACAGTGTTGCAATTCCCCTGTGGGAATCACAAGCTAAAATAACCAAAGTTACTAAATGGCTCCCAAGTCAAAGGAAGTACCTATAAGATTTCACTTTTTGCATCCTTTGCTTTCACACAAATCAGAACGAACACAAATTAAACAAGAGTACATTCTACTTAAAATAAAAAAAGGAAAACTTCACTTTAAATAAGCAATAGAAAGATATTTTACACAAGCACAATGCCCATATGACTCAATGATGATAATCCCTCAATGTCAGCAGAACAAAGTAGCTAGTCATTGACTTTGGGGAGCAGAGTGGAGGAAACACCCCTGTCTATATTAATAGTGCTGACGTGAAGATGGCCAAAGCTTCAAGTTCCTAGGAATAAATATCACCAACAATCTATCACGGTCTAATCATGTCAACAAAGCATACCAATGCCTCTGCTCTTTAAGATGCCTAAGGAAATTTGGCATGTCCACAATGACGCTTACCAATATTTATAGATATACCATAGAAAGTATCCTATCCAGATGGATCACAGCAACTGCTCTGCCCAAGACTACAAGAAGTTACACAGTTGTGAACACAGCCCAATCCACCACGAAAACCAGTCTTCCTTCCATTGACTCCGTCTCTACTTTGCGCTCCTTGGAAAAGCAACATAAAAAAAGATCCTCCCACCCTGGTTATACTCTCTTCCGTCCACTTCCTTTGGGTGGAAGATATAAAAGTTTGAAAACACATGCCAACAGATTTAAGAAAAGCTTCTTTCCCACTGATATCAAATTTATGAATGGACCTCTCATAAATTAGAATTGATTTTTTTTCTGCACCTTCTCTGTAGCTGTAATATTACATTTTGCATTCTGATCCACTATCCTGTTGTACTTATGTAACATATGATTTGGCTGGTTAGCACATAAAACAATACTTTTTACTGTATCTTAGTACAAGTAACAATAATAAATCAAAATCAAAATCCCCGTGCACCTGTGAAACTATACAGTTCCACAAAATACTGCTTTTTATTCACAAAGTGTAGGAGAAGAATTCTATCCCATAGCAGCTTCTGTCTCTAAGTTCCATTTATATAATTATCCATATGGCACAAATTTATAAATCTTTCTACCTCAGGTCATGACAGTTCTGAAGCTGTAGTTTTCCAGAGCCACATTTTAACTGACCAACTAAGAATACTTTGTTTCACATTTTTGCCCCTACTGGAAAAATTACCTCCAGGTTATAGATTTTAGTCAGTGCACACATTGCCTCCCAAGAGCCCCTGCTTCCTTTTCTGTCAAACAGAGAAACAAGTGACCTCCTCCAGAAATATATTTAGTTCTTCTCCTCAAGAATTCATTGTGTTCCTCTTTCTGTCTTTGTCTGTCTTCTCTTTGAACCTGCATCAATGTTCAGATTTTCTTTACCCTCAAGCACCCTTGACTGCAGCTCACCTTTGTCTATGCCCTCATGCAGAGTTTTTAGATCCTAATTTCCTTCCTTTTGGCACCAACAGAAGTCAAAGATTTCCAGGTCATTTTGTTACATAAAAAAACACATCTTACTGTACAATTGATACAAATTCTTACAGATATTTTTCAAACACTCTTAAAAGCAGTTACCGATTCCCTAGATATTTTAAATAAATTACTTTCCTTACAGTACTGCTCTTATATGAAAGGCTGTCACAACAGTGTTATTCAATTCATTTTTGCTTTGCAAATAATCACTAATTTTACACTAGAATGTAGCATTAAATCCCAACTGATAATTTTAGTGGAAGCTTCAACAATTGAGATTTCTTATTTATGTACTTGTAGCAGATTTTTCAATCAAAATTATTGACAGGAAGAACGTTATCCCTTTAAAGATCAATAACTGCAGAGCTCTCTCAAAAATCTGCCTGTCCAGTGATTGTTTCCTCGTCTTTTCATATAATTGAGCTTTAGAAAAGTAAAATACAATTGTGTTCTTTAAACAAGATTTCCCTTTACTTGGGAGGACTGTTTTGCTCTCTGAGTTACCCAAACTGTTTTGAAGCCAACTGATGCTGTGCCCCACTCTCAGCCTTTGCAAATGCTGGCTTTCAGTGATTGCAAGAAAAGCCAAAAGATAGTCCTCTGTGACTTCATGGGGAAAGCATTCAATCATAATCCTGTGGGAATAACTTCATATTAATATTTAAAGCTCTGCTTTTAAAACCTCGAAACACAGCCAGATTAACAGTTTGCTGCCTGGAATTTTCCACAACTTAAGTCTTGGAGGGTAAGAAGCTTTACCATATTTTTATATGGTGAAGAAATGAAGCAAGAAATTAAATTTAATACACCTTTCCTTGCTCCAGGAAATCTCAACATGCTTTACAGACAATTAAATAATTTGAAGTAGAGTGTTATAGTGTTGGAAATGTGGCAGCTGATTCGCCTACAGCAAGGTCCCACAAGTAGCAATATAATAATGGCCACATAATCTGTTTCAGTAATGATGGTTTAGAGATTAGTACTAGCCTGGAAACTGAGGAGAAATAGGACTCCCTTGCTGAAGTTTGAAATCGTGCCATGTAATCTTTTATGTCTGCCTAAAAATGCAGATGAAGCATTGATTCTACTTATCATCTTGAAGTAGAAGCCGAGATTTGTGTACTAAAGTTTCAAATAACTCAATCAGAATTAGAATTAATTGTCATGTACTCAAATGAGTGTAGTGAACAGTCGCCATTTTAGGTGTAAAGGTACACAGGTACAGGATCTTAGGAATAAATTAGAAAAGTAAAGAAATATAAGTTCAATATTACAGTCCTTCATGCCTTCTTAGGTACAAGGTACCTCTGTACAAAGTCAGGAAATTAGAAAGATAAATGATTATGAACCCACAGCCTTATGACTCAGAGGCAAGAGTACTACCAACAATATGTTTGAACACAACAGTAGTTTTATAAAGAACAGTATGTTGAATGAAAGAATTACAGTACAGGAAATAATGTCTCACTTTTGTTTACTGGAGTACTTCAAATTATGCATAATTCTCTTTGACAAACTACTGAAATCTGTCTTGAACGTTAGGTGCATTATGCATGGTTAATGCGTCAGCCACAAAAGCTCTGCTCCGTCAAACAAAGATTGACCTGATTGTATGAGATCAGGAAGGCTTGGGAATGGATAAAGAAGATAGCAGTCATGTTTATCCCCATATCTCACCTTTGAAAATCACATATGAAAAAAGTGAGACAGTTTAACAACAAGCAATTGCAAAGATAATCAAACACAAAAGTAAATGCTATAATATTTGCCATAAGACCAAAATGTAACAGGACATGAAGAAATAAAAATAAATTCAAAATTACAATTCAGTGCTGAGTGGTGTCCCGCAGGAGTTTGTTCTTGGGCCTCTGCTCTTTGTAGTTTTTATAAATGACTTGGATGAGGAGGTTGTGGGGTGGGTTAGTATGTTTGCTGATGACACAAAGGTTGGAGGTGCCGTTGACAGTATCGAGGGCTATTGCAGGCTTCAGCGAGACATTGACAGTATGCAAATCTGGGCTGAGAAATGGCAGATGGAGTTCAACCTGGATAAATGCGAAGTGATGCATTTGGAAGGTCAAACTTAAATGCTGAATATAGAACATAGAACATTACAGCACAGTACAGGCCCTTTGGCCCTTGATGTTGTGCCGACCTGTCATACCGATCTCAAGCCCATCTAACCTACACTATTCCATGTACGTCCATATGCTTATCCAATGACGACTTAAATGTGCCTAAAGTTGTCGAATCAACTACCGTTGCAGGCAAAGCATTCCATTCCCTTACTACTCTCTGAGTAAAGAAACTACCTCTGACATCTGTCCTATATCTTTCACCCCTCAATTTAAAGCTATGCCCCCTCGTGCTCGCCGTCACCATCCTAGGAAAAAGGCTCTCCCTATCCACCCTATCTAACCCTCTGATTATTTTATATGTTTCTATTAAGTCACCTCTCAACCTTCTCTCTAATGAAAACAGCCTCAAGTCCCTCAGCCTTTCCTCGTAAAACCTTCCCTCCATACCAGGCAACATCCTAGTAAGTCTCCTCTGGACCCTTTCCAAAGCTTCCACATCCTTCTTATAATGCAGTGACCAGAACTGTACGCAATACTCCAAGTGTGGCCGCACCAGAGTTTTGTACAGCATCACCATAACCTCTTGGTTCCGGAACTTGATCCCTCTATTAATAAAAGCTAAAACACTGTATGCCTTCTTAACAGCCCTGTCAACCTGGGTGGCAACTTTCAAAGATCTGTGTACGTGGACACCGAGATCATCTACACTACTAAGAATCTTACCATTAGCCCGGTACTTTGCCTTCTGGTTACGCCTACCAAAGTGCATCACCTCACACTTGTCTGCATTAAACTCCGTTTGCCACCTCTCAGCCCAGCTCTGCAGCTTATCTATGTCTCTCTGCAACCAACAGCGTCTTTCGTCACTATCCACAACTCCACCGACCTTAGTGTCATCTGCAAATTTACTAACCCATCCTTCTACGCCCTCATCCAGGTCATTTATAAAAATGACAAACAGCAGTGTACCCAACACCGACCCTTGCGGTACACCACTAGTAACTGGTCTCCAGGATGAACATTTCCCATCAACTACCACCCTCTGTCTTCTTTCAGCAAGCCAATTTCTGATCCAAACTGCTATATCTCCCACAATTCCATTCCTCCGCATTTTGTATAATAGCCTATTGTGGGAAACCTTATCGAACGCCTTGCTGAAATCCATATACACCACATCAACCGGTTTACTCTCATCCACCTGTTTGGTCACGTTCTCAAAAGAACTCAATAAGGTTTGAGAGGCACGACCCTCCCTTCACAAAACCATGCTGACTATCCCTAATCAATTTATTCTTTTCTAGATGATTATAAATCCTTTCCCTTATAACCTTTTCCAACACTTTACCAACAACTGAAGTGAGGCTCACTGGTCTATAATTACCAGGGTTGTCTCTACTCCCCTTCTTGAACAGGGGAACCACATTTGCTATCCTCCAGTCATCTGGTACTATTCCTGTAGACAATGACGAGTTAAAGATCAATGCCAAAGTCTCGGCAATCTCCTCCCTGGCTTCCCAGAGGATCCGAGGATAAATCCCATGCGGCCCAGGAGACTTATCTATCTTCACCCGCTGAAGGATTTCTAATACCTCTTCCTTGTGAACCTCAATCCCACCTACTCTAGTAGCCTGTATCTCAGTATTCTCCTTGACAACATTGGCGTTTTCTAGAGTGAATACTGTTGAAAAATATTCATTTAGCGCTTCCCCTATCTCATCTGACTCCACACACAACTTACCACTACTATCCTTGATTGGGCCTAATCTTACTTTCGTCATTCTTTTATTCCTTAAATACCTATAGAAAGCCTTAGGGTTTACCCTGATCCTATCCGCCAACAACTTCTCATGTCTTCTCCTGGCTCTTCTGAGCTCTCTCTTTAGGTCTTTCCTGGCTACCTCGTAGCCCTCAAGTGCCCTAACTGAGCCTTCACATCTCATCCTAACATAAGCCACCTCCTTCCTCTTGACCAGAGATTCCACCTCCTTCGTAAACCACGGCTCCCGCGCTCTACAGCTTCCTCCCTGCCTGACAGGTACATACTTATCTAGGACACACAGGAGCTTTTCCTTGAATAAGCTCCACATTTCTAATGTGCCCATCCCCTGCAGTTTCCTTCCCCATCCTATGCTCCCTAAATCTTGCCTAATCTTATCGTAATTGCCTTTCACCCAGCTATAACTCTTGCCCAGTGGTATACACCTATCCTTTTCCATCACTAAAGTAAACATAACAGAATTGTGATCGCTATCACCAAAGTACTCACCTACTTCCAAATCTAACACCTGGCCAGGCTCATTACCCAGTACCAAATCTAATGTGGCTTTGCCCCTTGTTGGCCTATCTTCATACTGTGTCAGGAAGCCCTCCTACACACACTGTACAAAAACTGATCCATCTATAGTACTCGAACTATAGTGTTCCCAGCCAATATTTGGAAAGTTGAAGTCCCCCATGACAACTACCCTGTCTCTCTCACTCCTATCGAGACTCATCTTTGCTATCCTTTCCTCTACATCTCTGGAACTATTCGGAGGCCTATAGACAACCCCCAACAGGGTGACCTCTCCTTTCCTGTTTCTAACCTCAGCCCATACTACCTCAGTTGACGAGTCCCCAAACATCCTTTCTGCAACTGTAATACTGTCCTTGACCAACAATGCCACACCTCCGCCCCTTTTACCATCTGCTCTGTTCTTACTGAAACATCTAAATCCCGGAACCTGCAACAACCATTCCTGTTCCTGCTCTATCCATGTCTCCGAAATGGCCACAACATCAAAGTCCCAGGTACTAACCCATGCAGAGGGTTCACCCACCATATTCCAGATGCTCATGGCATTGAGGTAGACACACTTCAAATCAACTTCTTGCTTGCCGGTGCCATCTTGCTTCCCTGAAACGTTATTTCGGACCACCCTGCTCTCAACTTTTTCTATAGTCGAACTACAATTTTGGCGCCCATCCCCCTGCTGAATTAGTTTAAACCCACCCGAATAGCCTTAGCAACTTTCCCCCCAGGATATCGGTACCCCTCTGGTTCAGGTGAAGACCATCTTGCTTGTTGAGGTCCCACCTACCCCAGAAAGAGCCCCAATTATCCAAGAATCCAAAACCCTTCCTCCTGCAGCATCCCTGTAGCCACGTGTTCAACTCCTCTCTCACCCTATTGCTAGACTCACTAGCACGTGGCACGGGCAACAAACCAGAGACAACAACTCTGTTCGTCCGAGCTCTCAGCTTCCATCCTAGCTCCCTGAATTTCTGCCTTAAATCCCCATCTCTCTTCCTACCTATGTCGTAGGTGCCTATGTGGACCACGACTTGGGGCTGCTCCCCCTCCCCCTTAAGGATCCCAAAAACACAATCAGAGACATCACGCACCTTGGCACCTGGGAGGCAACACACCAACCATGAGTCTCTCTCGTCCCCACAGAACCTCCTATCTGTTCCCCTAACTATGGAGTCCCCAATGACTAATGCTCTGCTCCTCTTCCCCCTTCCCTTCTGAGCAGCAGGGACAGACTCTGTGCCAGAGACCTGTGCCCCACTGCTTTCCCCTGGTAAGTCATCCCCCCCAACAGTATCCAAAACGGTATATTTATTGTTGAGGCAAATGGCCACAGGGGATCCCTGCACTGCCTGCCGGTTCCCTTTCCCTCCCCTGACCGTAACCCAATCTGCCTTTTTCCTGTACTTGAGGAGAAACTACCTCCCTGGAACTCCTCTCAATAACCCCCTCTGCCTCCCGAATGATCCGAAGTTCATCCAGCTCCAGCTCCAGTTCCCTAACGTGGTTTTCAAGGAGCTGGAGTTGGGTGCACTTCCCGCAGATGTAGTCAGCAGGGACACTAGTGGTGACCCTTACCTCCCACATTCTGCAGGAGGAACATTCAACTGCCCTGACCTCCGTTCCCATTATTCTAAATTCCCAAGACTTAAAAAAAATAAAAAATAAACTTGTTAAAGGCAGGATCTCGGCAGTGTGGAGGAACAGCGGGATCTTGGTGTTCAAGTGCATAGCTCCCTCAATGTTGCCACCTAAGTAGATAAGGTTGTTAAGAAAGCATATGGTGTTTTGGCTTTCATTAACAGGATTGAGTTTAAGAGCCACGAGGTTATGCTGCAGCTCTACAAAACCCTGGTGAGACCTCACTTGGAATATTGTGTCCAGTTCTGGTCGCCCTATTATAGGAACAATATGGAGGGTTTGGAGAGGGTGCAAAGGAGATTTACCAGGATGCTGCCTGGACTGGAGGGCTTGTCTTACAAGGAGAGGTTGACTGAGCTCAGACTTTTCTCTCTGGAGAGAAGGAGGAAGAGAGGTGACCTGATTGAGGTGTACAAGGTAATGAGAGGCACGGATAGAGTCAATAGCCAGAGACCTTTCCCCAGGGCAGGATTGACTGCCACGAGGGGGTCATAGTTTTAAGGTGTTAGGAGGAAGGTATAGAGTAGACGTCAGAGGGAGGTTCTTCACCCAGAGAGTTGTGAGCGCATGGAATACTTTTGCCAGTGGAAGTCGTGGAAGCAGAGTCGTTAGAGACATTTAAGCGACTGCTGGACATGCACATGGACAGCAGTGAATTGAGGGGAATGTTGGTTAGGATATTTTATTTTTGGATGAGGATTATTCCACGGCACAACATCGTGGGCCGAAGGGCCTGTACTGTGCTGTACTTTTCTATGTTCTATGTTCTATGTACAATCTTAACATTTACAGAAGTTCATTAAATGACTGCACAATCAAATGATGATTCTTTCTGAAAATGTACTTTCAAATCCAAATCAAACACAGACATATTTCAATTGTATTTCACTGACTAATAGAAAGTTCACTTGGCTGAAACTGGGACTGAAGGAATCATCTTATGAGACAGGCTGGGCCTGTATCCATTGGAGTTAAGAAGAATGAGAGACAATCTGAGTGAAAAATAAAAAATGTGAGGGGTCTTGACAAGGTGGATTTTGAAAGGATATTTCCCTTTACAAGAAAGAGTAGAACTATGAGACACTGGACTGAATTTTCACAGCCCCTGAATGATATGGGAGTCAGCTGGGAAAATATAGCAAGATTTTCTAAATAATTCTAACTTTCAACTTAATGTTTTAATAGCAAGACATGAATATACAAACATACAAAATGAAGAACAAGATAGACTGTGCATTCCTTCAAACCTGCTCTGCCATTCAGTAAGATCCTAGATGATCTGATTTCAACCTCAACTGTACAATCCTGTTTATCCCTAATGATCTGTCATCCCCTTGGGAATCAAGAATCTATTTGGACAAAGATGTTGTCCATCTGGCCTTTCTTCATAAGCGATCCACTCATTCCAGAAAATATTCTAGTAAACTTTCTCTGATCTGCTTCCAACACATTAACATCAATATCCTGTATAACTGAAGAATAACCTCCTTACTCTTGCAATCAATGCCCCTTGCAATAAAACATACCATTCTATTAACTTTCCTGATTACTTTGTGTACCTGCATGTTCACCTTCTGTGATTCATCTACTGGGGCACTCAGATCCCTCTGCATCTTAGAGCTCTGCAACCTCTCACCATTTAGAAACTCACTAATGATCCATGTTTTAATTGATTAACATTTCATATTTTTGCCTCATTTATATGAAAATTGTTATTGTCCCATGTAGTGAAGAAAAACCCAATGGCAACAATTCCCAATATGGAAGTCAGGGGTGTGACCAGGGCGGCTGCAGCTCACCATTTCCTTCACTGGACCTCCATCTTAACCAGTAGCTCCCCAACATTTTTAGCCATGCTTCATTGGCAGTGACTGCCTGCAACCCCTATCCACAGAGGTTGATGTCAGACCGAAACAGGCCTCACTACATGACCATGGCATAGCTCTACCTCATTTAGTTAGACAGTTCTCCCCTTTGGAGCCGACTGACATCACTCATTAGAAGGCTGCAGCCCACTTGCTTTGCGCACAGGGACAGGCACTCGTTTCATACAGTGGAGCAAGGTGCACCTCAATGTCCTTTCCTTTTATTAAGCATTCATTCGCCTTGCAAAAATGTGGATGCTCACAGTTTTCCCTTTTCGAGCATTGCTTCCTCATTCAGGCTCACAGTACTTCTGTTTTGCCTCTGCTTTTAGACACAAAGCCAAACAGCCTGTCATGTCTGCCAGCAATGGTTAGTCATGACAGCCAACATGTATACGAACCACGCTCCATCAATAGCACACTTGCAGCACCTACCAGCAGCTTACGCAGCAAACATACAGAATGTGCACTGACCAAATGGCCACATCTCAAAATCTAAGGGGAGTAGTCCACACTGAAGGCAATGGGAATTGGGGGCGGTGCTATTGCCAGTCAGTGTCAAGGGCAGCGTCTGATCTCAGTGTGGGCATGTGGATGTGTCAGTCAACCATTCGGGACAGTTCGGGTCAGGGGTTCCGGATCATCCCAGATCAAGTAGCAATAGAGTTACGAATTTGAGCTTCTATTTACAACTAAGTGTCACTCATATCCTCAGAGGCTTTTCCTTTTGTTTCATTCCCACTATGTGCACTGTGAAGGGCTATTCGTGGCTGGCAGCAATTGACCTGGTGCAGAACTGGACTTTAAACATTGTGCGATGATGGAAATCCCAGAAGGCCTTGACAGTGATAAATATCTCCAGCACCAGTAAGCGCATGATAGCATGAAAACAACACCATAGAAGTGTGGCTCATACATGATGAGATCAGCTGCTGAAATTGTATAAGATAACTTGTTAGACCTTACGAAGAAAGTCTCTTCACGAAACTCTCTAAAATTGACACTTAGCCAATTATTGTGCAACTTAGATCACTGTTTAAAAATAAGTGGTTTCCTATTTAAGGTGGAGATGAAGAGATTAATTTTTCTTAGCAGATGATGAGTCTTTAGAAGCAAGGTCGTTAAATATTTTTGAGACACAGGTAGTTGGATTCTTCATTAATAAGGGAGTCAACGGTTATTGGGATGAGATAGGAATGTGGATTTGAAGCCACTATGAGATCAGCCATGATCTTATTAAATGGAGGATCAGGCTAGTGGAGCCAAATGGCCTACTCCTACTCCAAATTGATAGCTGCAGATGGTATGGGAGTATCATTAAACCACAAGAGAGCTCTGAACATTTATTTTCCATCATACTTACAATATATTTTATATTTTAAAAATTCATTTTGGTCCTTCTCTAAAACAAGTTGAATGATTATTTGAAAATGTATTTTGATTTGAATCATTAATAGTGTTCATTACAGTTGAAACAGTCACTAATCTGCTGTTGAGATAATATCGCTTGTCAGATTGTAAGCCTTTCTGTCGTTGCTGGGATTTATTGCCAGTCTCTTCCATTGAATGCATTCTTATCGTTTCCCTTTTATCATTGCCAGTGGCAGATTAGTGTATTTCCTGTTCCAAAAGTCATGTTCTTGTGGAAATATATGGCTTCTTGGAGGTGGCTAAGTAATACTTTAGCATGTTGAATGATTAATTGTTAACCATAAGGGATAGAATGTGCATTGATATGTTTCAGCTCTGCTTCCTTTAATATTTATTTGCCCAAGTCATATTACTTATGTTACTTGAGAGCATCTGAAGGTCTGTAAATCTAGAATTACATCAGACCACAGATTTTTATTGATACTAGTAATTTAGATTTTTCCATTACAAAATAATAGCAAATGAGAACTTTGATAGTGACTTGAGGGGTCTTCCAATGGTCGATGCTTATTTTAAGCTTAGGTTCGTAGATTATTTCCTTCCCTGTTATTGAAATCTAATGTAATTGTGCCCTCTTTATTTATCACAGTTACTATAATTTATCTGAGGCTTTTATTAATCTTGCTCACAGATCTGTTCTTGCACTTGTTTCAGTTTACTTCTTGTATTTCATCTTGCATTTGATTCTACAATGTAGTAATCCGTGATTAAAAAGTGTAAAAGTTGTTATGAGATGGAAATAATTAAGGCAAAATGGTCAGTTTCTCAGATTGTATCAAAGTAAATGGGAGACTGATTTGCAAGGAAGCGAAGAGAAATCAGGAACTTCTGGAATATGGATGGTGCTACCAACGCAAATATTTTCAGCTGTCCTTATTGCTCTGAAAAAGTTATCATGGGTCTTCTACTTGAGCAGTTTGATAGAATGAAGTGGCTTGCTAAGTCCTTTCAGAGAGCAGTAAGAACCAACAATATTGGTATGGGCTAGGGTCACACACAGATTAGGCCATACACGGAAAGCAGACTTTCCATCCTTAAGATTCACATGCCAAGTGGGTTTTTATGACAACCCAGTGTCACTTTTACTGACATGAGCTTTTCACTTCCAGATTTTATTTCCACGCAGAATTCAAATTCTCAAACTGTCATGGTGGGTTGGAATCGACATTTGCTGGATTATTACTTCAGGCCTATTGCTTCCTTAAAATAAAAACAAATATTGTGCACACTGGAAATCTGAAATAAACAAAGAAAGCGCTGGAATAACCTCATCAGGTCTGACAGCATGTGTGGAGATAGAAATACAGTTAATGGTTCAAGTCTCTTTGGGAATTTAGAATAATGGGAACGGAGGTCAGGGCAGTTGAATGTTCCTCCTGCAGAATGTGGGAGGTAAGGGTCACCACTAGTGTCCCTGCTGACTACATCTGCGGGAAGTGCACCCAACTCCAGCTCCTCGAAAACCGCGTTAGGGAACTGGAGCTAGAGCTGGATGAACTTTGGATCATTCGGGAGGCAGAGGGGGTTATTGAGAGGAGTTACAGGGAGTTAGTCACTCCTCAGATACAAGAAAAAGGCAGATGGGTTACAGTCAGGGGCTGGAAAGGGAACCGGCAGGTGCAGGGATCCCCTGTAGTCATTCCCCTCAACAATAAGTATACCATTTTGGATACTGTTGGGGGGGAACGATTTACCAGGGGAACGCAGTGGGGCACAGGTCTCTGGCACAGAGTCTGTCCCTGCTGCTCAGAAGGGAAGGGGGAAGAGGAGCAGAGCATTAGTCATTGGGGAGTCCATAGTTAGGGGGACAGATAGGAGGTTCTGTGGGGATGAGAGAGACTCACGGTTGGTGTGTTGCCTCCCAGGTGCCAGGGTTCGTGATGTATCTGATCATGTTTTGGGATCCTTAAGGGGGAGAGGGAGCAGCCCCAAGTCATGTTCAACATAGGCACAGACGACATAGGTAGGAAGAGAGATGGGGATTTAAGGCAGAAATTCAGGGAGCTAGGATGGAAGCTGAGAGCTAGGACAAACAGAGTTGTTGTCTCTGGTTGGTTGCCCGTGCCACGTGCTAGTGAGGCGAGGAATAGGGAGAGAGGAGTTGAACACGTGGCACAGGGATGGTGCAGGAGGGAGGGTTTTGGATTCTTGGATAATTGGGGCTCTTTCTGGAGTAGGTGGGACCTCTACAAGCAGGATGTTCTTCACCTGAACCAAAGGGGTACCAATATCCTGGGGGGGATATTTGCTAAGGCTATTCAGGTGGGTTTAAACTAATTCAGCAGTGGGATGGGAACCAAAATTGTAGCTCGAGTATAGAAAAGGTTGACAGTACGGAGGTCCGAAATAAAGTTTCAGGGACGCAAGTTTGAAGTGTGTCTACTTCAACGCCAGGAGCGTCCGGAATATGGTGGGTGAACTTGCAGCATGGGTTAGTACCTGGGACTTAGATGTTGTGGCCATTTCGGACACATGGATAGAGCAGGGACAGGAATGGTTGTAGCAGGTGCCGGGACTTAGATGTTTCAGTAAGAACAGAGAAGATGGTAAAAGAGGGGGAGGTGTGGCATTGTTGGTCAAGGACAGTATTACAGTTGCAGAAAGGATGTTTGGGGACTCGTCAACTGAGGTAGTATGGGCTGAGGTTAGAAACAGGAAAGGAGAGGTCACCCTGTTGGGAGTTTTCTATAGGCCTCCAAATAGTTCCAGATATGTAGAGGAAAGGATAGCAAAGATGATTCTCGATAGGAGTGAGAGAGGCAGGGTAGTTGTCATGGGGGACTTCAACTTTCCAAATATTGACTGGGTGCACTATAGTTCGAGTACTATAGATGGGTCAGTTTTTGTCCAGTGTGTGCAGGAGGGCTTCCTGACACAGTATGTAGATAGGCCAACCAGGGGCGAAGCCACATTAGATTTGGTACTGGGTAATGAGCCCGGCCAGGTGTTAGATTTGGAATCAGGTGAGCACTTTGGTGATAGCGATCACAATTCTGTTATTTTTACTTTAGTGATGGAAAGGGATAGGTGTATACCATTGGGCAAGAGTTATAGCTGGGGGAAAGGCAATTACGATCAGATTAGGCTAGATTTAGGGAGCATAGGATGGGGAAGGAAACTGCAGGGGATGGGCACATTAGAAATGTGGAGCTTATTCAAGGAAAAGCTCCTGTGTTTCCTAGATAAGTATGTACCTGTCAGGCAGGGAGGAAGCTGTAGAGCACGGGAGCCGTGGTTTACGAAGGAGGTGGAATCTCTGGTCAAGAGGAAGGAGGTGGCTTATGTTAGGATGAGATGTGAAGGCTCAGTTAGGGCACTTGAGGGCTACGAGGTAGCCAGGAAAGACCTAAAGAGAGAGCTCAGAAGAGCCAGGAGAAGACATGAGAAGTTGTTGGCGGATAGGATCAGGGTAAACCCTAAGGCTTTCTATAGGTATTTAAGGAATAAAAGAATGACGAAAGTAAGATTAGGCCCAATCAAGGATAGTAGTGGTAAGTTGTGTGTGGAGTCAGATGAGATAGGGGAAGCGCTAAATGAATATTTTTCAACAGTATTCACTCTACAAAATGACAATGTTGTCGAGGGGAATACTGAGATACAGGCTACTAGAGTAGGTGAGATTGAGGTTCACAAGGAAGAGGTATTAGAAATCCTACAGAGTGTGAAAATAGATGTCCCCGGGCCGGATGGGATTTATCCTCGGATCCTCTGGGAAGCCAGGGACAAGATTGCCGAGCCTTTGGCATTGATCTTTAACTCGTCATTGTCTACAGGAATAGTGCCAGAAGACTGGAGGGTAGCAAATGTGGTTCCTCTGTTCAAGAAGGGGAGTAGAGACAACCCTGGTAATTATAGACCAGTGAGCCTCACTTCAGTTGTTGGTAAAGTGTTGGAAAAGGTTATAAGGGATAGGATTTATAATCATCTAGAAAAGAATAAATTGATTAGGGATAGTCAGCACTGTTTTGTGAAGGGTAGGTCATGCCTCACAAACCTTCTTGAGTTCTTTGAGATGATGACAAAACAGGTAGATGAGAGTAAACCAGTTGATGTGGTGTATATGGATTTCAGCAAGGCATTCTATAAGGTTTCCCACAGTAGGCTATTGTACAAAATGAGGAGGAATGGGATTGTGGGAGATATAGCAGTTTGGATCCGAAATTGGCTTGCTGAAAGAAGACAGAGGGTGGTGGTTGATGGGAAATGTTCATCCTGGAGACCAGTTACTAGTGGTGTACCGCAAGGGTCGGTGTTGGGTACACTGCTGTTTGTCATTTTTATAAATGACCTGGATGAGGGCGTAGAAGGATGGGTTAGTAAATTTGCAGATGACACTAAGGTCGGTGGAGTTGTGGATAGTGACGAAGGACGTTGTAGGTTACAGAGAGACATAGATAAGCTGCAGAGCTGGGCTGAGAGGTGGCAAATGGAGTTTAATGCAGACAAGTGTGAGGTGATGCACTTTGGTAGGAGTAACCGGAATGCAAAGTACAGGGCTAATGGTAAGATTCTTGGTAGTGTAGATGAGCAGAGAGATCTCGGTGTCCATGTACACAGATCCTTGAAAGTTGCCCTCCAGGTTGACAGGGCTGTTAAGAAGGCATACAGTGTTTTAGCTTTTATTAATAGAGGGATCGAGTTCCGGAACTAAGAGGTTATGGTGAAGCTGTACAAAACTCTGGTGCGGCCGCACTTGGAGTATTGCGTACAGTTCTGGTCACCGCATTATAAGAAGGATGTGGAAGCTTTGGAAAGGGTGCAGAGGAGATTTACTAGGGTGTTGCCTGGTATGGAGGGAAGGTCTTACGAGGAAAGGCTGAGGGACTTGAGGCTGTTTTCGTTAGAAAGAAGAAGGTTGAGAGGTGACTTAATTGGGACATATAAGATTATCAGAGGGTTAGATAGGGTGGATAGGGTAAGCCTTTTTCCTAGGATGGTGACGGCGAGCACGAGGGGTCATAGCTTTAAATTGAGGGGTGAAAGATATAGGACAGATGTCAGAGGTATTTTCTTTACTCAGAGTAGTAAGGGAATGGAACGCTTTGCCTGCAATGGTAGTAGATTCGCCAATTTTAAGTACACTTAAGTCGTCATTGGACAAGCATATGGACGTACATGGAATAGCGTAGGTTAGATGGGCTTCAGATTGGTATGACAGGTCGGCACAACATTGAGGGCCGAAGGGCCTGTACTGTGCTGTAATGTTTTATGTTCTATGTTCTATGACTTTTTTCAAGAATGTTCACACCTGCTGGGTTTCTCAAGCACTTTCTGTGCTGGTTTCCTATCAGTTTCTTGTCCATTTTCATAACTATACTCAAATTATACAAATGATCTGCAACTGGACAGAGTAGAAACAATTCATGCAAGCATATCTCCCTTGTATTGCTTGCAGAAAATTAAAGAGAGCTCATTTATTTGTAAAATATCATGGTGCTGTACGTATGATGTCCTGCAGCTCTTGGTGTTTCTTTAAGCACTGTCAGGTCTCTCCTTGTTTGCACATATATCATAAACTTGTGAAGAATGAAGCAGAATTCCCTCACTCATTTAGTTAAACCCTCACTTTGCAACAGTCAGATAAAGTGGCTAGGATTAAATCAAGATCTGGATTTTAATTAGAAAGTTGCAGTCGGCCTTGGAAGGGTTGGTAGTTGTGGAGGACTGAGACCCATGGGGTTTGGGCCAAAAATCTGAGGACGTTTGTATTTCAGAATTTTTTTTGGTATGCTCCTTGTGAGAGAAGGTGATATGGGGAGAGATCTCTAGGACTTTGTGCATCCCCATGCATGACAGCTGATTCCCAAAAGTTTTGTTAAATGGAGTGCTCAAATCATGAAAGTGGATTAGTGGATGTATGGTGCACTCTGTGGTAACTGGTTACATTAGGCTGTCAATAGGTTTGTTGGCTCTTGTGGTGCAAATGATGACTAGGCAGGTGTATTAGGTGAAACTTCAAAAAAATAATGAGGTGAGAGAAACTGTGAATCACTTACTGAGCTAAAGTGGTGATGGAGGATGAAGCTTGTTTACAAACAGTGTCATTGCTATTATAGGCAATGCAAGAAGATCCAATTACAGGACAATTACAAGAGAACTTGTATACAATACATTGGATGAGAAAAGTAATATTTCCTCATTCCATATTTATTTTTGTACATGTAGGTGACTCAGTAAAGGAAGTAGTAAGGTCAGTGTAGTCTTTTGATGTCTGTTCCTTGGAGCAATTGCTAAGTGTATAATCTGTGATAAAACAGTGTTTGAGGAGTCAAATAATTCATGTGGTAGCACATGGACTTTTCTTAATTGTTGGGTCAATAGGACATCATGACTGGTATAAATTAAATCACCATGAACAAATCAGTAGAGGAGTTAGATCAGACATTTTTATAGATTAAAGTAGCACTGCACTAAAATTGCTTTCTTAGATGCTAGTTTGGCTCTGAGAACATAACTATATGACAGCCTCGGCATATCAGTAAAATTACCACTGTGAATAATCAGATGTAGAATATACATAACTCTGATAGTGGAGGAATGAGCTGTTATCTTAATGCATTTTTCTACTTCAAACATAGTAGCTACGAAAATATTTTTCTCATCCTAATTCTCTTTGAATTTATGAATTTATTGACTCTGCAAAATAAGTGGTAGATTTCATCCTCACCTAATTTCATGAAGTTTAAGAAATTCATTGATAACCATCAGTGGGAACAGCCAGAGGAAACCAAGAAGCCAAGTTGCTGAAGGAATGTCCAAGATGTGAAAAACAAGATGTGAGGATTTATTATCCCATATGTAGTAGGCTACGTTTATTTGAATCACATGAAGAAGAAACCTAAATACAAAACAGAATTAAAGTATTGAGATGAAATTGAAAACATTTCCCATCTTTTACATCGATCACAAGCTCTACTCAGTCTCCATATTTCAAATTTGGGCTCCCAGTGGAAGCACCATGTCTATTCCATTATTAATGCTACCTTCAAGAAGCTCATATTGCTCTTCGAGCCAGAAAAAAGATTTTCAATCCCAGCATCTCTTAGCTCTCATGGAAAACTTGAATCCAAATGACATATCTGAGAGCATCAAACTCATTCTCCAGTCTTTACTTTGGGATGAGTTACAGAGAAAAAAATCTTATTATCTAATGGATGATCAATCCTTCAACTCAAACTTCTAAAACCTCTTTCTCTATTATCTTTTTTGTCTATTTTATCGATGTCTATTGCCAGTAGTCATTGTCCCTAATGCGCTCAAAATGTTTTTCCTTCATATTATAAGTTAAATATTGTAATAAAGGCTCACTGTATGGTACCCTAATCTAACTAATTCTTCCCCAGACTTCAATACTCTGAGACAGTCACTTATTTTCTTGTGCTCTTCCATGGGTGATCATCATTATGCTGACAAGAAATGAAGATGAGGGGTCTATTACAACCTAGAAAGAAAACCAAAGTTGCTGGAAAAGCTCAGCAGCTCTGGCAGTATCTGTGAAGAGAAAAACAGACTTAACATTTTGGGTCCGGTGACCCTTCCTCAGAAGTATTTGATTCTACTTGTCTCATTTAAATGACTGCATAGCCAACTCATTTTCAATGAATAATACTTCTTGTTCGCACCCTCCTAGTAATTATCTCTCTTGACTTGTCTTCTGCAATCTCTTTGTTTATTTATCCCTTCTCTCTCTGTCTATCTCTGGGCATCATCTCAGTGTACCCTATTTGCATGTATTGAGATAATTCCCTCTCTGCCAGACCTGCTGAGTTTCTCCAACACTTAACTGTTAGTGTTTTCCAGAATTCCAGCATCAGCAGTTCATTGCTTTTATTTCAGAGCTCTATAGAGCCTGCCCATGAAGGTATGTGTGGGTGTGTGTGGGTGGGTTGGACTGTCTTCATTTTCACATTTGTTGACATCTACAGTGTCCATTATTGGCGTGTGTGAGAGTTTAAAATGAACAAAGCAATAATTCATCCTGGAATTGTTCAACCATAATTTAATTTCTCAGAAATGAATTATATTTTGTAACAAATTTCATATAATCCCTACAGTGTGGAAACAGGCCATTCAGTGGAACAAGTCCATACAATACCTCCCAACAGCACCTCACCCAGGCCCATCCCATTTAACCCCTTAGCTTCCCATGGCTACCACAATTAAATCACACACCCCAGACACTCAGGGCTATTTAGCATGGCCAATCCACCTAAACCATGGCATGCAGTGAAAAATCATGCAGACACAGGGGGAATGTGCAAATTCCACACAGTCTCCGGAGAGTGTAATCGAATCCGGGTCTCTGGCCCTATAAGGAAGCAGTGTTAAGCACTGAGCCACCATGCCATCCAGCCTGCTCTCTGCTATCTGTGTATTCCATTGTGTGTAGCTTAATCTATCAGATCTTACTGCACTCTGCATCTGCATGATAAACTAATTTTTTTGAAATAAAACAATTGGCAACAGTTGTACCTACGCAATAATGACGGCAGCACACCACCAACGGTTACTTAGTGGACTTTGTTTCCATAATGGATTGGATCGATGAACATGACTCATTGATGTACACACTGAGAAACAGAACAGTGCATTTTAAGCCTTAAATCATCAAATTCAAAGTGTTTATGACACAACTAGGAATTCACTTTAATCCAGTAGAGATATTTCCTGCATCAGGGAATAGTAGCCTTAATATTTGATATTACAAGTATTTAATTTGCTCACATTTTGTATTCAGTGGTGAAGGTAGGTCAGCAGCATGCAACCTAGGAGAACACTACACTCAGTGACTTGGTAATCACTATGCCTTGGTTGTCTCCTCTCCTGACATAGTGTAAAATCTGCTGCCAAGTCCTTGCCATGATGTCAGCAAGCAGGTAAGCAGTGAGTCACTGTTAAATATTCACATACAGCAAACCAGCAAATTAAAAACACTAATATACAAATTAACTTAGAATTTTCATTTTCAGGTGGCAAAATAACTTGTCTTAATCCAGCACAATCATTTAAAATAAAGAAGAATCAATGACATTATTTAAAAAAAAGTTAAAAATCAGTGAGTTTTATTTCATTACTATGGAGAAATCTGACATCTCATAAATATTAAATTTGTTTTTTGGGGTCAATGAGTGTCTTTACAGTGATGATGAAATTTGTAAGCCTTTAACAACCAAGTTACGCCACACATCATTTTGCAATTTTTTCGAGTTTTGTTTTAACAGTAAGACAACAATGTTAAAACTGTCATTCAAGTGATTTCCTATTGAATCTATTCTTGGGGCAGGGTTGGAAGTAGTTGTATGGGCCATATATATGCAGTCAGGCTGACTCTGGGTTCCTTTGAAAATGGCAGGCAGTAGTCAACTGTGAGATTCCCATTCCCATTCCTGCATCTTACATACCTGACCTGTTTGGGTCTATTGCAGAGATGGATGACTCCTACACCCACCACCACCACATCTATACGTCCCACCATTTTTGTGGAGTTTGGGCCAGCTTCTCAAGGATACATGTTTCATGGGCTATCAGAGGAGTGACAAACCATAGTCTGGAACCAGAATTATGTTGTGAGGTACATTTATGGGTTTAATTTATGCCCCTCTCATGTCCCTCTATGTCTTTAATGTCTCTTCCATGCTCCAACTATATCTTCCATTCCTATTCAAACAGTGTGGTCTATAGAACCATCTAATAAAATTATCTTGAAGTGATCAAGAAGACCTTGCAAGAATCTAATTGAAATAATATTGCTGCTCTTCGAACCCTGTAAAATTATTGGGTTTACAGAACCCTATCAATCCGACAGAGCTATCACCACAATAACAACACAAATCTTACTCAGATAGTAGGAACTGCCGATGCTGGAGGATCTTTCTTACTTTGTTTTTGTTCAAATAAACATTCAGACATTGAAAGGATCAAATCAAAGAGCAATTTATTAAAACATCTTAACTGTGTCGATTAATCAAAGCAAATGCTCCATTTCTATCTGTATAGCAAAATGCATTGGTATATAGTAGTGATCAACAAAGCATTCATTATGAGGCCTCTGAACTGTTTCACCAGAAACAGACGACCATATATCCACTGTCTCCAGTTGGTCACGTGATTAGTAGATGGCTGAACCCCAAGTCACTCTAGTTGATGAGCTCAATCGAGGGTCTTGTTTTCAGAGGGTACGTTGCTTTGATTGACATATTTACAGGGTTATAAGAGATTATCATTTCTTTGAACTGCATTCATTGCCATTTTCTTTATTCAAACAAGATTAAAAGGCATGAGTGGGGTAAAGTTTCTGTTATTGACACTGTAATGGAGCTCTCTGATAATTATACAGGGTTAGAATAGCAGCAGGTTTTCAGATCAGGGCTTTGAGTGTTTTTTTTAAATTCCATTTTCAGACTTTCTGTTGATACTGTATAGTTAATTAAATCTATACTGTATGGTGAATGACTCGGCTTAGAGGATGCACGGAGCTTGGAAAAGGCATGGGCAAGAGAAGGCAAGGGGTAATTGGATGAAGAATGGGATGCTGGAAAAGACATGGGGTTGCTGAGGTAGCATCAGGACCATAGAGATAGCAAAGGGTGCAAGTGGGGGTGGGGGTGATGGTGAGGTGTGAAGGGTGAGAGTTAATGGACATAACAACTTTTAATGCAACTGGGAAAGTGTGTTGGAGATCTGAGGAAGGCCTTCTAGTCAGCCTGACTTGGCATATATCTGCTTCTGCAGCCACATCCAGGTGACTGACTTGATTCAAACGTGTTCTCACCTCCCTGGAGCAAAAAGATTAGCAGGCGGGATGCTTATATATGTTGATAAATTGGCTGAATCAGGAAATTTTCCAAATTAAGCTTCCTGCTGCAATGGCAAAAATCAGGCCCTTCACCTCAACACTGCCATCTCTTGTGAAGTATAGAATCACTGACCACAATTTTTGAATTTCTGAGTTATTCTACACATATGTGTATTTCATTAGTTACTGTCAATTCAGAGAAGTAATGACAGCAAACCATTACTGTTACTGCAAAATATGCACCACTTGTTTTATTTGAGCACTTATCCATCTCATCTTCCAGAAAACCAATAATGTTACTTTTTAGCCTATTATGCAGCAAAAATGGTAGACTGAGAGAATTTTGAACATTTTCCTTGGGTGGCTTGAAATTGCCCCAAATTCTGACTTTGAAATTAAAGATAAATGATTTGTGTAAATTCTGTTTAGTAACATGATTAGAATTCTTCTTGACATATATATACTGTATATTTAAGATTTTGTGTCACACAATTTATCAGTCAGCTAAAGTAGGATTTATTGTGTAATACATAAAAGATGTGCAAACTGAATCAATGAGGCATAAAATTCTAAGCAGTTAATAAAAATAGTTTTCATGATAGAATATTTGATAATTCATCATAAATGATTTAAGATTGCATGGAAATCAGTTTCTTCATTTAGCTTTCTGAAATGATCACCTTCTTCCCAGTGAAGATACTGCTTTCATCTGTTGGCTCTAAGATTTACTATTGCACTGGCAGTTCCAGTTTTCAAAAGTGGGATTTAAAGCAGGTGGCAAAGGTCTCACCTGCTATTTGGAAATCTGGCGACAGCTATGTGTCATCCTCTGTGCCAGCCATAAGTGGACAGTGGTAGCCTTCTTCAGAATCAAAGATCTCTAGAGGTAGAGAGCCTGCTCAGCAAGGGTTGTCGACTACTCAGAGTTTTGGAGTGCTTTTATGCCCAGAACCACCACTGCGACCAGTACTGTACCCACTCAAATACAAAGATTGCCATGGACCCAGGCACAGACGAATAGTGATGGGAGGAAGGGTCACAATGAGGGACTCTCTGGTATATTAGCTATGAGGATCTCTTGTCACAGGTACCTGAAAACAAATAGTAGGGGGTTGTTCTTCATGCTTCCCCACACTCACTGCTGGGTGAATGGTGGCGAGATGAGGCCCTTAATTAATTAGAGGGCATTAATTAACCACTTTAGGAACAAAATTGGCAGCAGAACAGGAAGGCCATTGACAGACCCCCTGCCACAGTCTTAATTGTGGCAATGGAGGGAAATAAATGAGTTCTCTACCACCACCTTCCTGCCTGAATAAATGCTCAAACTTACCACAGGAATGAGCATTAACTTTTGCCTCCATATATACATTTCTTAGTTATAAAATGTCCCACTAAACAATGTATAAGGTGTTTAAGACCTTTGAATAGACAAGAATCTGTTAAGCACAACATCTTTACATGTAAGACCAGAAGATGAAAAGAGCAGAAGTAGGCTATTCAGTCCATTGTGTCAGCTCTACCATTCAATGAGATCGTGGCTGATTTGACGTTCCTCAACTCCACCTTCCTGCCCTTTGATTTGTAATCAGTAAAGGAATCAATCAATCTTCAAATCATTTTGGAGAAAGATAAATATTGTCCACCAATAGTGCTGTGTCTGTATTTTAAAAAATCCCTATAGGGTAAAACTTCAAATAAACATTTGCTTGTAGATATGGTTTTAGAAATGTTAAATCTGTAAATTCTCAAGTGTATACTTTAGTTGAAGTAATAGTTCAGTAAGTTGCAAAGTATTTGCCACGGAGTTCAGTGCTCTTGATACTAAGGGCACTTCAAATGAATATTCTTCTTTTGAAATGTTAACTTCAATCTAGTTCGAAAACACAACCAACTGCTTGGCTGGTAATAGTGTGTACTTAGTAATTAAAGTTGAAGAGGACTTAAAAGGGGGACAGTTCAGAAAAAAAATATATCTGCCAGAATGTAATTAAATAGTCACATTAAAAGCAGATGATCCTTTCCCAGAATTTTGAAGTTTCATGTATTTGTCTGGAGGTTAAAAAGGATTATGTGAGATAAAGGCCATTCATAATTTGTGTCTTATGTACTTCAGTCTTAGAAATTTTGGTTTTTCTCTAGGTTCAAAAGAAGAGGAAATGAAACTTGCATTGATAATTGTTTGTATAGAAATTATCTAATTTCACATTCAACAGTGGAGTAACATTACAGTTGTCCTTCATATTAGCAGACTAACTGAAAATAACAAATACATTGAACATATTCAGAATGTAATAAAGACTAAGATGTTTCAGACTTTAGTGAACTTGTTTTTGTAAATCATTATTTTCTTGATATATTTTAATGTTAGATCATTTGATAATCTTAGCTACTTACATCCATGTAGAAGGATGAAAAAAGCTACTATCTTCTGAGCCAGTATAAGAGCATCCCAAAATTCTTCAAACCAATTCGGTGACACATAACTTGGATTCCTATTTCAATTAAGATTAAAGGACAGAGATAATGAATATCATAAGACCATATCATGTGTATCCAATTTGCCTAATGCTCTGAATTATAAGAGGCTCATGTGATTATTAAACATTTGTCATGTTCAATTAAACGTCTTCTTGACATATATATATTTAAGACTTTATGTCAAACAATGTTTTAATCAGCTAAAGTAAATTTTATGGTGTGATACATTAAAGATCTGTCTAATAATTGAATCAATGTTGCATGAAATTCTATGCCATTAATGAGAATAATTTTCATGATAAATTGTTTTGATAATTCATCATAAATGACTTAGTATTGCATGTGCATCAGTTTCTTAAATGTTAATAATTTATTGGCTTAATGCAACTTTTACAATCTTACTCATAAGCAGAAAGCTCAGTGAGTATGGCTACGATCAGTTCATAGAGTGCTAAGAGAATCTGGTCTGAGATCAGAAATGGCTGCAAAAGACAAGCAATTCCCTGTGTTCTCAAATTTACATTTCTACTTTCTCCTTTTCCAAAACATTCAGTTAAAAGACAGGGGAGACTTGCACATGTATCATGTCAATTTTGCATAGTAACAAGCTGCAGAGAGTTGTAAGGACATAAACATTTAGAAAGGAAAGGCTATTCTTGTTCTGACAATACCCTGCAGCTTGTTATAATGTAAAATTGGCAGGGAATTAGGAATAGAGACTCCATGAGTTATTTTGATAATGTGCAATTTGCTCTATCGTGCAATCTACACCCGCAATTCATCAGCTAATGAAAGGTTCTACAAAGCCATGCCTTTTTCTCTTGCACACCAAAGATAAATCACGGAAAATTCTGGAATATCTATGATCTCTCTTTTTGCCTTGTGCATTCTAGACCTGTTAATTTTCAAGGCCCGATGACATCTGGAAGCATTTTGTTCCACATTCCTGAGTTCAAATATTTCAAAAGGGAAGTAGATAAATATTCAAAGGAGAAAGGTTTGCAGGGCCATGTCAGAGAGCAAGGGAGTTGGACTAATTGAATGTCAAAAAGCTGTTTCAGCAATGACTGGGCCCAATGGCCTCTTTCCATGCTACATCATTTTACTGTGCTATGACCTATTTGACCATCTCCCAGTAGAAACACAATAAGAGATTTAAAAGCTTAGTAAAAATAACACTGCAACTGTAATGGAACTGTAAAAGAGAATGTGAAAGAATATAAGCAATCCAAACAGGGACTGGTTGCAAGGGGGAACAAAAAGATAGATCTTTGACTGGTTAGAATGCAAAAGAGACGAAGGGTGAGGTTTTGCTAAAGCATTACCGCTCTCATTGTCAGGACAATTTCTGGTTGCTGGCATGCTTGGGCAAGGGGGGCAATTAAGAGTTGGCAGGTGGGGCTGCTGTTAATTTAGAATGCAAGTGGGCCTTCAATGTTGCTATCTCAATCAGAGACTCAGCAAGACAGATGGACAGCATTAAATGAATATTTCCATACAGCAAACAAGCAGTGTCTGGAAACTGGGCAGAAATGTGACAGCCACAGTGTTTGGGCATGAGGCATTATTTACTGCTGGTGGCTTCTCCTTTCACTATTGGAGCCTGTGGCTCTGACAGCTCAACCACCCCTGACTCCGCTCCCTGCTGCCTGCCACGTCCAGGATGTCTAGGAAGCTTCAGGGAGTCTGCATACTTACAGCTTCTCACCGCACTTCATAGGTGGGGGGAGGGGTTTGCTCAACGTCTGGAAAATGCCAGAGCTCAGATTGGGCACAACTGTGTAACTTGAGGCTCTGCCATTCCAGCCACTGGGAAATTTCCTGATGTTGAATGCCATACTGACAGCATTTCCTGGCATTTTACCACCACTTTCTGAAATAACTCCACAAAGGACAGTATCCCATCACCCAGTCACCCTTTATTTTCACATACATAGTACATGACACTGACCCAGCTAGTTCAGAACTGCCTTCTAGAGTGATCAGAACCTATGACATTCCTATTTATATCTGTCAGCCAGGAGTCCCTGATTGGACCAGATTAACAGCCCCAATCAGGGAACTCATATTCTATTAGGTCCACCTGGCTGACTTTGTTCCAGTCACTACACTTACCACCATGCCCATCTCAATTCCCAACAATAATTGCGCCCTAGATGAAAGAAGGTTTTATGCTGCAAGGCCAAATGGACTAGTAATGGGGAAAATAAATAAAAAATATTTCTCCAGGAAAGGCCTGAATGAGAGGAGCTTGAAAAGAAAGTGCATCTGAATACAAAATAAAGGAAATATTGAGAAAATGAGACAGAAACATAAAACAAAATGTAGAAGGACAAAACTAAATGAGGGTAGGGGTTATGATGTAAAATTCCTGAATACAATATGGAGTCCAGAAGGCTTAAAAGTGTCTAGTCAATGGTAAAGCAGTGTTCCTAGAGTTTCTGAGATAACAAGGTGTAGAGTTGGATGAACACAGCAGGCCAAGCAGCATCAGAGAAGTAGGAAAGCTGACGATTCTTTTCTGAAGAAGGGTCTAGACCCGAAGTGTCAGCTTTCATGCTCCTCTGATGCTGCTTGGCCTGCTGGGTTTATCCAGCTCTACACCTTGTTATCTCAGATTCTCCATCATTGGCAGTTCCTACTTTCTCGAGCTTCTGTTCAGTTTTAATCAAACTCTACAGCTGGTCATGGACAGAAAGAGCAGAGTGAGAATAAGATGGAGAATTTAAGCAACAAGTGACTGAAAATTTGGGGTCATACTTGCAAACTAAATGGTTGTGTTCAACAAAGCAATCTTACTGTTTACATTTTGTCTCCCCAGTATAAAGGAGACCACATTGTGGGCAGTGAATACAATCTACTAACTGGAAGAAATACAAATAAATTGTTATCGTACACAGAAGGAATATTTGGGGCCTTGGATATTGGCAAGAAGACAGGTTAAAAAATACCCCTTGCACTGAAGAATGTTTTGCTACTTAATCCCTCCAACACTCCTTGTAATCTTCTACAAGGCGATAAGATTTAAGAGTGAAAACTGTCCATTTGGCCCATCAAGTCTACTCTGTCTATTGTTC
The DNA here is from genome assembly GCF_030684315.1 of Stegostoma tigrinum. Lineage (NCBI taxonomy): Eukaryota > Metazoa > Chordata > Chondrichthyes > Orectolobiformes > Stegostomatidae > Stegostoma > Stegostoma tigrinum. Next base: position 39,954,052 of record NC_081376.1, on the reverse strand, counting down.
TGCTCTCCTTCCTGCCTTTAGCTTGCTCAAATCCTAACTTTCCTCAGCCCATATTAGGGCAGTGAAATATTGAGCTGAATTCTTTCAGCCCCCAAACAATGTGGTCAGTAGTGAGTCAGTTGGGAAAATATGGTAAGATCAGAAAAATGCGACTCCTGATGTCAAGAGGATTTTGTTTTCCACCAAGGTTTTAAAGGTGATTTTGTAAGCTCATTTGCACTTATTTGCACACATTAATATCTCACTATTATCTATTCTTGCCTCATTTATATGCAAGTTGCTATTTCCCTAGAAGGTAGATGACAGTTCCTGACATTTAGCAAGCGAAGCGTCTCCAGGGATACTGCATGGGCAGCAAATGCCTGCACCTACCCCCGTCCAACCCTTTACACAGATGTTGGTATCAGGTATGCACCAGCCACACATGGTTCATCTCCAAGTTGCGTAAAATACAGCTCTCTACTTTGAAGCATAGTGACACCTTTCATCGTAATGTTGGTACAAGGACACTTGTGCGCAGGGACAGGCATCCTACTTGTGTGCGAAGCAGGGTGCATCTTAGGGCTCTTTGCTTGACTTCTTAGCTCTCCTACAATTTGACACTTCTTGGATGCTCACAGCATATCTGCCTAGCCTTGCCATTTTAGTTCAGCTGCCTCATTCAGAACTTACATGCTCACCATACTTCTGCCTTGCTTTTGACAACAGACCACGTGGCTTCCCAAGTCTGCCATCAGTGATCAGTCAAGCAATAGATATGTTGCCATATGGCAATGCACTCTGTCAAGTGCACACCAACACCACTTGCCAGCAGCCTACGCAGGACACACTAAGTGTGCATCAACCAAATGGCCATGTCTCAAAATCCAAGTGGAATAATCCTCAGTCAGGTCAAAAGGGAATGAGATCTCTCAAGGCATCCCAGCATATCCAGTCAAGGGAAGTATCTGATCTTAGTCCAGGGTCTTCAATGTAGTCAGTTTGCTGCGTGAGATGGTCAGGTTCAGGGGCTCTGCAACTCTGGGGTCAGTCCTGAAGGTTCAGATCATGCAGTCAGGAAATTAATTTCATATCAATCGGGTCTGTCTTTCCAAGTCAGTCAAAGTGGGCCAAGGTTAGTCCTGAACATTGACACGGTGTTATGTAAGCTGGGCATAGGGAAAGAATAGCAGTCCCTTAGACTACCATAGCTTTGTGTTAAGGACAGGTAACAGAACAGCAGTGCCATACATCAATGGTGTGTACATAAGGAGGTGAGTTGTGGAGAATTGTGTGAGATGACTCACTATCACTCAAGGAAACAAACCATCCATGAAACTTCACATAAATGAAACTTAGCTGAATTTGCTAAAAATGCAGCACATTAACTTTGTTCCGCTCCACAATGTTGTCTGATCTATTGAGTGTTTCCAGCATTTTCCGTTTTTATTTCAAATACCTTGCACCTGCAGTAGTTTGCTTATGTAAAAGAATATGTTGTATTGAGGGAGAATTATACCAATCCTATATTTCTAAGAATTCTTTACCAGATGTCATGTCATCTGTTTTCATTATTGACATTCTGATGCAGAATCATCTGTTCTTCTTCTCCCTAGTGATTTCTTTCTTGCTTTGGAAGCAACTTGTTTCCATTCACGCCTTTCCTCAATAAGAATGATGAGCTTAATCTCAAATTAGATCTCTCAGGAGACTGATTCCCTCCTCAGGGCTACTCTCACAGTCAGATATCTGTGTGCAATAACTGTTAGTGAGAGTTATCTGATTCTGGATAGCCTCCGTTAGCCACCAGAAATTGCACACAATAGGATTGTTACCTTTATTATCTCACATGCAATATTGTAGACTGTTACCAAATTGAAGATTATCTACATGGCAACTACATTCCATTTCCTAATCCTTTCACATCTTAAATACAGCAGAGTTAAGTTATAATATGGTCTTACGGATATAAAGCAGCTATAAGACATAGGAGTAGATCATTTGGCCCATCGAGTTTGCTCCACCATTCATTGAGACCATGGGTGATCTGATAATCCTCAACTCCACGTTCCTGCCTTTTCTCCATAAGCCTTGACTGCCATTCTGATTCAAGATCTGCCTGTCACAGTCTTGAATATTCTTAATAACCTCTGCAACACTTCGTATTAAAGATTTCCACAGATTCACTATTTGCTGAGAGAAGAAATTCCTTCATATCTTTGTCTCTGTCTTCTCTGCCTTCAATTATATCATTGTGAGATGGTTATATGCTGTACTGTACAATGTTCAGCTAAATTATCAGTAGTAAGTTATCTTTCAGTGTTTTATAAAGTTAAGTAAAGTCGCCATTGTTTTAGCAGATCCTACAGCTGCTCTGTCATCAGATAACTATGTCTGATGTTGGTTCACCCTCAAAGTCATCATGCCTCACATGCCATGCTTGAAAATGGCAAACACAAAGAAACATTGGATAGGCTAGGGATGTTTTCATTAGAACAAAGGAGGCTGATGGGTGAGCTAATTAAGATGTACAAAATAGTGAGGGACTTGGAAACAGTGGACAAGGAAGACTTGTTTCCCCTAGCAGAGAGTTACCAGAGGGCACAGATTTAAGGTGATTGTTAGTAGGATTAATGGGAAAATGTAGGAAAGCCTTTTTACCCAAACAATGCTAAGTGTCTTTCATTTGCTGCCCAGTTTGTTGGTTGAAGTGCACACCCTCAATTAGTTTAAAAGGAACCTGAACCTGCAAAGTTATGGGACAAGTGGGATTAGAATAAGTAGCAAACTTATTCAGCCAAATGGCCTCCTTCTGTACTGTAGCTTTTCTATGGTTCTTTATAATACATGTTCAGGGTGTGATCTGCCAAAAAGCAGGTCCTTCGTTCACTATTTACTGAGGCTGCATCCAGAGGTGTTTTCCTTAACAGTTTTTTTTTGTGGTGCTTTGCCAATCTTTCCACCCTCAGGAGCAGACTGAGGAGGCGGGTCCCCAACTGTTCCTCAACCAGAACTAGAATCAAAACTCTCCTGTTGGCTGTAACCTGATCCATACCCTGATCATCGAGCCAACTGAGCTAACCAGCCACTAAACGTGTAAGTGTATTAAAGAAGTAATAAGCATCACTCAATCTTTACCGACATGATGGACTAAATGGCCTATTTTTACGTTATGATTGTTCTACTAAATTATAATAACAAAAATCAAATTACCACTTACATGAATGGTCCAAATGGATGGCAAGAGAAATTGGTTTTAGGCAGTTCTTTCATACAGAATCCGTGCAGCATTAATCCAAAGCATGTCAACTGCAAGCAGACGGTCAAGCCAGACTTCACCAGAAAATACAGCACAAAAAACCATTGGGTCTAGGAGTAAAACAGAAGCAAATAACTATTCAAATACCACAGCTGTTGAATTACTGAGAAATATTTTGATCTGCTAGAATTTAGAAGAGTAATAGGCGACTTGATTAAAACATATAAAATCCTAAAGAGTCTTGAAAGGGTAGATTATGGAGTGCCACAATGATGCCATCCGAAGGTTGCAGGAACAGCAACTCATATTCCGCTTGGGAACCCTGCAGCCCAATGGTATCAATGTGGACTTCACCAGCTTCAAAATCTCCCCTTCCCCCACCGCATCCCAAAACCAGCCCAATTCGTCCCCTGCCCCCACTGCACCACACAACCAGCCTAGCTCTTCCCCTCCCCCCACTGCATCCCAAAACCAGCCCAGCCTGTCTCTGCCTCCCTAACCTGTTCTTCCTCTCACCCATCCCTTCCTCCCACCCCAAGCCGCACCTCCATTTCCTACCTACTAACCTCATCCCACCTCCTTGACCTGTCCGTCTTCCCTGGACTGACCTATCCCCTCCCTACTTCCCCACCTATACTCTCCTCTCTACCTATGTTCTTTTCTCTCCATCTTCGGTCCGCCTCCCCCTCTCTCTCTATTTATTCCAGCGCCCTCTCCCCATCCCCCTCTCTGATGAAGGGTCCAGGCCCGAAACGTCAGCTTTTGTGCTCCTGAGATGCTGCTTGGCCTGCTGTGTTCATCCAGCTTCACACTTTATTATCTTGGATTCTAAAGCATCTGCAGTTCCCATTATCACTAGATTATGGAGAGGATGTTTCTTCTTATGGGAGAATCTAGTACTAGGGGTCAATGTTTAAAAAGCAGGCATTACCCATTTAAAACAGAGGTTAGGTGAGAGAAAACACTGGGTCAAGAGTCTTTGGAAGTCTCTTTCTGAATAGGTGGTAGAAGGCACATCCTTGAATATTTTCCAGGCAGACCGATAAATTCTTGATCGGTAGATTCTCGTTATTGAAGGGGGTTGAGATGTTATTAGGAGTAGACAAACATATGGATTTGAAGTTACGATCAAATTGGCTGTGAACTAGCAGGATTGAGAAGGTGAATGGCTTACTCTTGCTCCCAATTCATATCTTTGGACGATCCTCTATCTCTCAGGCTTGGCATAATACTTTGTTTTATGATCGTCCAGCGAAACACCTTGGGAAGTTTCATTACATTAAAGCTGCCAGCCATGTTGTAATTATAATTGTCTGCTTTGGGTAAGTGGCAACACAGATTTGGTCACTCATGAGTCAAGGGTTCAAGTCCATTTCAGGTTATGAATAAGTAATTTTGGTTGACACTCCAGTGCTGTCATGAGGCAGTACTACATTGTCAGAGGAGGCAATCAAAATCCTGTCTTTCTTCACATACATGATTCCATGTATATACTTAAAGAAGAGCTGAGGCAATATCCTGGTGTTTTGACCCGCAGTCAACCTCTTTCAATGTATCACTACAAATTTGCTGTTTGTGGAACATTTCTATATGCGAACAGTTTCCTGCATTTCCTACTTTCCAACATTCTTCATTTACTATGAAGCAATTTTAGGATGTCAAACATTGCGAATGGTTCTATAGCTCAATGGTTAGCACTGCTGCCTCACAGCATGGGGGGTCTGGATTTGATTTCACCTTTGAACAACTGTCTTTGTTTGTACACTCTTCCTGTGTCTGTGTGGGTTTCAACTGGGTGCTCCAGTTTCCTCCCACAGTTCAAAGTTGTGTGGGTTAGATGGACTGGCCATGTTAAATTACCCATAGTGTACAGGCTAGGTGAATTAGCCATGAGGAATGCAGGGATAGGATAAGAGGGTGAACCTGTGTGGGATGCTCTTCGGAGTGTCAGTGCAGACACCAAATGGCCTGCTTCCACATTGTAGGGATTCTACATAAATGAAGATTCATTTACATTTCCAGTTTAGATGCCAATATCCAACCGTTGAAGCTAGGGGAAAGGAGGAGACCAATTTCATTTACTAATAAAAGTAAATATGGCACAAATAGACAGCTGACATGCTAACAACCTTTAGGTACTACTGACATCGAGTGGTCTCACCCCTGAAGAGAAGAATTTAGTTGAAGAATGCAGCTTTTCAGCTGGCCTGTCAGTCACCATTACCTGACAAGTGTGCTCCTGCTGGTGTATCACAGGCTGAATGTATCTTTCTTTCCCCAGAGCAGTAAGTTACGTTGAGTGGGTTTAGTATTACATTGTAAATCTGATGTTTAACTTCTGAGAACGAGCAAATGCTTGGCACATCATTAGGATTTCCTCTGTCTTAAAGCCTTGATCATGTAGGGTTATATCTTCTCCTGTCATAACTAACATTGTTTTCATCCCTTTCTGATCTGTATCAATTTCTAATTTAAAGCAGATGAACTTCACTCGCATCCAGCACATACTTCTTTGCTCTGGATTGTTTTGCTTCTAATATCAGAAATTTCTACATTGACATTTCACAGTGTCTGCCATTTATCATGACTTGTTTATCAGAAGACTATTCTTAACATAACAGTGTTGTAATGAAGACTGGGTCCAGACCATTTTGAACATAACAACATAAAAACTAGGAGCAGGAGTAGGCCGTCTGGCCTCTCGAGCCTGCCCTGCCATTTAACAAGATCGTGGCTGATCTTTGAGAATCAGCTCCACTTGCCTGCCCACTCACCATAACCCTTAATTCCTTTACTGTTCAAAAAATTATCTAGCCTTGCCTTAAAAACATTCAGTGAGGTAGCTTCAACCGCTTCTCTGGGCAGGGAATTCCACAGCTTCACAACCCTTTGGGTGAAGAAGTTCCTCCTGACCTCAGTCCTATATCTGCTTCCTTTTATTTTGAGGCAATGCCCTCTAGTGCTAGGTTCACCTGCTAGCAGAAACAACTTCCCTGCCTCCACTTTATCTATTCCCTTCATAATCTTGAATGTTTCTATAAGATCTCTCCTCATTCTTCTGAATTCCAATGAATATAATCCCACTCTACTCAGCCTCTCCTCATAATCCAACCCTCTCAACTCTGGAATCAACCGAGTGAATTTCCTCTGCACCCCCTCCAATGCTAGTATATCTCTTCTCAGGTAAGGAGACCAAAACTGCACACAGTACTCCAGGTGTGGCCTGGCCAGGACCCTATACAGCTGCAGCATAGCCTCCCTGTTTTTAAACTGCATCCCTTGAGCAATGGCAGACAAAATTCCATTTGCCTTTTTAATCACCTACTGCACCTGCAATCCCACCTTCAGCGATTCATGCACAAGGACACCCAAGCCCCCTCGCACAGCAGCGTGCTGCAATTTTTTACCATTTAAAACATAATCCATTTTGCTGTTATTCCTACCAAAATGGATGATCTCACACTTATCAACATTGTACTCCATCTGCCAGAGCTTTGCCCACTCACTGAAATGATCTACATCCCTCTGCAGACTTTCAGTGTCTTCTGCACACTTTGCTCTACCACTCACCTTAGTGTCATCTGCAAATTTTGACACACCACACTTAGTCCCCAACTCCAAATCATCTCTGTAAATTGTAAACAACTGAGGTCCCAACACTGATCCCTGAGGTACACCACTAGCCACTGACTGCCAACTAGAAAAACACCCATTTACCCCTACTCTTTGCTTTCTACTGTTCAACCAATCCTCTATCCATGTCAATACATTACCTGTAATACTGTACAACTTTATCTTATGTAGCAGCTTTGGTGTGGCACCTTGTCAAATGTCTACTGGAAATCCAGATACACCACATCCACAGGCTCCCCATTGTCCATGATGCAAGTAAAGTCCTCAAAGAATTTCACCAAATTAGTTAAACATGACCTCCCCTTCATGAACCCATGCTGGGTGTTCCCAATGGGACAATTTATATCCAGATATCTTGCTATTTCTTCCTTCATGATAGATTCAAGCATTTTTCCCACTACCAAAGTTAAGCTAACTGGCCTATAATTACCTGTTTTTTGTCTACCTTTTTTAAACAGTGGCATCACATTGACTGTTTTCCAATCTGCGGGAACCACACCAGAGTCCAGTGAATTTTGGTAAATTTTGGTAAATTTGGCCCATTGAGCTTGTTCCACCACTCAATATAATGATTTTGATCTTCAACATTAAACTCCACTTTCTTGCCTGTTCTCCAATTTCCTTGATTACTGAGATCAATTAGCCTCTGTCGTGAATATTTTCAATGATGGACCATTGTAAGCCCTGTTGGTAACAACTCCAATGCTCACAACCTTTAGGATGAAGAGATTTCTCCTCATCTCAGCTCTAAACAATTAACCCCTTATCCTGAGGCTGTGCACCATCTTCTAAATTATCCAGCCAGCAATCAATAATCTCTCAGTTTTTACACTGTCAAGTCCCTTCAGAATTCTGTGTGTTTCAGTGAGATCACCTTGTATGCCTCTAAACTTTGGGTAGTTTGGACCAAATTTCTTATTCATCATTCTACGTAAATGGACAGCTCTCACTTTCAAGAATCAATGCAGTGCCTCCTCCAAACCTTTGTTTATTGAGATTGCTGATTTTCTTAGAATATAATTGGCCTGGAATTTCATGGAACTTTTCAGCACAAAGGATTGTACAGATTATTTTTGACCGTGGATTTGATCCTATTTTGTTTGGACACCTGTGAGAGAGGGAAAGTTTAAAGGAGATTTGTGAAGCAAGTCCTTTTACACTGAGGATCTTAGGTGCCAGAGGTAATAGAAGCAGAACTGATAGTAATGCTTAGGAGACAATCAGACCGACTCATGAACAGGCAGAAAAAAGAGAGAAATAGACCATGTGCAGGCAGATGGGATTAGTTTAGAATGAACCATGTTCAATACCGATATGATGGGCCAAAGGGCTTGTTTCTGTATTGTACTGGTCTATGTTCTATGTAAGCCAACAAGAATGTGCAAGGAACATGAAAATGAACTCGATACATTGAAAAAAAAAACCTTTCATCCTCAAAAAAACAATGCAACGAGAAGGAGGCGCTTACATCCGAATTAGATCAAATTGAACTTGGAGATTTAAAGATCAGTTGAAATGTTAGCAGGAGGTTGCAATTGAAACTCCTCATGAAGTCATAGAAAAGCATTGTTTAATCTCAATAAAGGAGCAGAGACCCATACTACAGTGCTTCTGGAGCTGAGGCATACCTCAGAAAATGTTGAGAAGTAAATGGAACTTGAAAGTCTTAAACCTGAACAAATGTTGGGATATTTAACAACCTAACAGAGGCTGATCTGAAATCCCAGCTATTAGCAGTCATACAGAACTATCAGGCAACAGACTGTGATCCACATATTAGAAAAGGTGCAACTAAAGGAAATGTACATACTGTAGTCAGGAACATGTAAATACAATGCTGTATCAAAGATATCAGGGGAGAATCAGATGGTAGTGTTGGTCACAGAAAAACAATGTGACGTAAACAATGTAATATCTAATTTTGTCCTTCCCATTAGTAACATAGATCTTGTAGAGAAAATACTTGATGATAGAGCAGAATCATCAGAGTCTTCAGGCCTAGAGACCAAAACTCTATAGAACATAGAACATTACAGCACAGTACAGGCCCTTCGGCCCTCGATGTTCTGCCGACCTGTCATACCGATCTCAAGCCCATCTAACCTACACTATTCCATGTACGTCCATATGCTTATCCAATGACGACTTAAATGTACCTAAAGTTGGCAAATCTACTACCATTGCAGGCAAAGTGTTCCATTCCCTTACTACTCTCCGAGTAAAGAAACTACCTCTGACATCTGTCCTATATCTTTCACCCCTCGATTTAAAGCTATGCCCCCTCGTGCTCACTTTCACCATCCTAGGAAAAAGGCTCTCCCTATCCACCCTATCTAAGCCTCTGATTATTTTATATGTTTCTATTAAGTCACCTCTCAACCTTCTTCTCTCTAATGAAAACAGCCTCAAGTCCCTCAGCCTTTCCTCGTAAGACCTTCCCTCCATACCAGGCAACAGCCTAGTAAATCTCCTCTGCACCCTTTCCAAAGCTTCCACATCCTTCTTATAATGCGGTGACCAGAACTGTACACAATACTCCAAGTGCGGCCGCACCAGAGTTTTGTACAGCTTCACCATAGCCTCTTGGGTCCAGAACTCGATCCCTCTATAAATAAAAGCTAAAACACTGTATGCCTTCTTAACAGCCCTGTCAACCTGCTACAGAGCAGTTAATAGATCCCAATCCCATTGGAGGACTCTAAGAGGATCTAATTTTCTTGAGTTTTCAAGTTTGTTCTATTGTCAACGATGGTGACATCCTTCTTTTTGCTGGAGTTCCAAAGAAGTCATTGTCTGCGGTGGAGCAGCCTCAAATTAAAGAGAGATTGGACACAGTACCACTACCTACAGGAAGAGAAATACATACTCAAGGAATAGTAGTGAAATCACTATTTCTTCATCTTCAGAATTGTTCATAGAATGTTCTTGAATTTTTTTACGAGATTAGTTCCTGGATAAGGTGCAGTTTTGTTCTTTTATTGTCACAGCTGTAGAAAATGATACAACCGTGAAATTCTTCATAGCTGCAGAAAGTGATCCATTTTTACAAGATGGTAGTTTAACTTTCCCAGGGTGCAAACAAGAGATGGAGAATTTCAGTTCGCTGGTTTCCTCAGTCTTCACTGTCTTCATAATGCAGAAGACCACATACTAGCTATTGTGAGAAGCTGGGCATTCCATTCCACCAAAGTGTTTTCCTTTCAAAGGAGATAATGAAAGAGCGCAGATGTCCCTCACTTTTTGAAAATGAGCAGAGAACTCTATTGTCTTCAGCAAAAGGATTTTGGGTGATTAGTGAGGGAAAGGGTTGGATGGAATTATAAATAGTTCATAGTTTGTGATGTAAACTGCTTATAGGTAGGACAAACTGATGGGAGTGGTGGAGTATGTGGAGTTAGTAGCTATACACTATTAACTGGACTGCATCAGTGATGTGAGATCGCATGAAATGGGACTTGATGCAAAAAGGTTCTGCTGAAGCCCTAATCTATCATGTTTCTATATGTAGTTTGCCACTTAATAAATGTTACTAATATGGTGTCCAGTTCTTGACTGTCCATAAGTTCCAGTGCTTGCTTATAATATTAATACAACTGGAGACTGGCTAACAGATCAAACAAAGCACCCAGCATCTCAGTCTAAATGTGCATGAGCTTTCTTCTGCATGTAACGCCTGCTGAGGTCTACATCTAAGTCTTCTGCAGCACAGCCCATCAATGATCTGTCCTCCATAGAACTGCTCATGCACCATATATTAGCCCCAGTTTGCCTGTCACTCTCTCGTGCTGATGACTTACCACATGCTGATTCAAAATCTACAAGAAACTTCAAGCTGTGCCAGTATCTGAGCTGGTGACCTGTCACCCAGTGCAGCTGTGCGTTCAGAGGTACAGATCACCTTTAAGAACAAGCAGCTGGATGCACCACTAATGCTTGACCTCCTGCTGAGTGCTAAGGTAGCCAACAGCCTGGCTGCACTGGGCCCCATGCTACAATCATGAAAATGCAGTAATTGTCAAATCTCTATCTCTATCACACACGGCATGTGCAGGTCACAAATTGAGATACCTAAGCCTGAATTATTAGCCCCTAGAGGGAGTAAAGATTGTCCGTCTGTTTCACCACCTCCTAACTCTTTCCTGTTGACTTTACAGATTTTATTTGAGCTGTAGGTACGGCTAAGTATCCATCACTCATTTTGCAAGAAATTGACACACTAAACAAGGGAATGTTTCACAGCAATAGTGGTACTGAAAGGATGGGAACACTTTTTGTTATTGTTGTTTAATTAATTTCTGCCAACTTAAAACATAGTAATTTTATGTAGTAACATTTAGCAGAAGAGTTCTAATCTGTTTGAATGCGTTCCTTGATAAATTGAGGGATATTACATCAAATTTTACATCAGTGGGAAAGGAAAGAAATCATGGGCTCAATCTGACCTGAAATTACCTGGTTTTCATTTTTAATTAAGTTTCATGAACGGTTTCTCTTCACTAGATCCCACATGCTGAAAATTGCCTCATTAACTTGGTACAATGCCCCAACAGTGCCACTGCTCACATGGTAACCCAATTCTCCCACTCATCATAGCTTGAAATACTCACCATTACTGGGGCATCCTTTCTGGCAGCTTGCCTGAGAAGCATGTGCACCTCATTGAGCGCCAGCAATCTAGAGCTGCCTGGCGCGGTTTGTGACAGTTGCTCCAGACATGGCAGAAGAAAGGACATTGTGGCCCACTTCACAGACAGGGACCTGGAGTTTTTATTGGACCAAGTTGAGTAGGGCTGCCCTTTTCCTCCAGAACTGGCAGAGGAGGCTACAACATCAGACCATGCCAGCCTAATCTGAGGTCGCCACCCAGGTCAGTTCAGTCTCAACTGTGCAGGAGAGTGCCCAACAATGCTGCAAAAAGACCAATGACCTACTCTGATCAGCCAATGTAAGTGCCACCATCTTCTCTCTGCTACCTCACACTCACTCTACCTCTGCTACTGCATCCACCTCTCACCAAGGCTCATGGTCTACCACTTTCACTATTGCATGCAACATCATGCCTCACCTGGCATCACACATCTAATCTCTTCCAGATGATTATCCCTGCCTGGCCTCTGTGCCACCTATGCACTTACTCAGTACATCTCAATATCTTTCCTCCGTCTGCACAAGCACAAACCGCTCTGTCAGTTCCTTTCATCTCACTCAATCTTTCTCTTTACCTCAATCCAGGAGAAAATGGCCTGCGTGAAATCATATGCAGTGATGGAACATAAATTATAACCCAATAATAAAACAATACTGCCCCCTGATGGAGTCCATCAATATTTGCTTATAGCTTTGGTTCTGCTTCATATTTAAAGAATGATTCAGAGAGAATGTGGAAAATTTGTATTAACCTTAGAATGAAATTTCAATTTAAAAAAAAATTATTTTGCGAAACATGTGGATCACTGGAAGGGTTCAAATTTGTTAGTCTGGAAAAGAAATTGTTTACATAAGTGGTGGGCTGTCTTCTTGAAGATTTCCCATCCACATGGTGCAGTTACACCCTTTAAGGAAGAGAGTTCCAGGATTTTGACCCAATGACAGAGAAGGAACAGTGATAGTTCCAAATCAGGATGGGTGTAGGGCTTGGAGGGGGATTTGGAGGTGCTGATGGTGTTCCCCAGCATCTGCTGTCTTCTCACTGGTAGAGTTCAAGGGTTTGGAAGCAGCTACTAAAGGAGACTTCAAGATAACAAAGTGTGGAGCTGGATGAACACAGCAGGCCAAGCAGCATCTCAGGAGCACAAAAGCTGACGTTTCAGGCCTAGACCCTTCATCAGAGGTGCTGTTTTGTGCTCCTGAGATGCTGCTTGGCCTGCTGTGTTCATCCAGCTCCACACTTTGTTATCTTGGATTCTCCAGCATCTGCAGTTCCCACTATCCCTAAAGGAGACTTGGTGGGTTGCAGCAATGCCTCTGACACATACCACTGTAAGGCTATGTGGAGAAAGAGAACGTGCTAATCAAGTGGGCTGCCTTTTCTAGATCGTGTTGAACCTCTTGAGTGTGGCTGGAGCTGCGCCCGCCCCCCCGCCCCAGGCAAGAGGGGTACATATTCTTACATTTCTGACATGTTTTACAGATGATGAACAGATATTGGTGAGTCAGGAAAGAGTTACATACTAAACAGAATTTCAGCCTCTGACCTGAATTGTTAGTCACAGTGTTTACATTGCTGATCCAGTCAAATTTCTGGTCAATGGTAAGCCCCAGGATGGGAATGATGGGGCATTCAGCATTATATGCTATTGAACTAGAAAAAAATTATTAGATTTTGTCTCTTGTTGGAGATTGCCTGGCATTTGAGTCATGAATGTTATTTTCCACTTACCAGCTCAACGTTGTCCAGATCTTGCTAAGCAGATTATTTTAGTATCTCAGGGGTTGTGAATAGTACTGAACATTGTACAACATCGTATGAATAACCCACTTATGACTTATCATAGAGGGGAGGTAATTGATGAAAGACCTTTTTTAATATTTGTCCAGGGTCAGTATGGTGGCTCAGTGATCAGGGATTTGAAAGCAAGAATTTTAACATCAGGACATTACTCGACTGGAAGTTACTGTAGGTCAGCAAGTGCAGGTGATGGGTGAACAGGACTTGGTGTGAGTTAAGACCTAGGCAGCAGAGTTTTGGATGGCTTCAAGTAGAACATGGGAGATCAGCCAAGTGTTGCATTAAATAATGAATTGTAGATGCACCAAAGAGTTTCAGCAATGGAAGAGCTGAGACAGGGATAAAGTCAGATTGATATGAGAAGGGTTGAAGAATATAGTCTTAGTGATGACATGACGATTAACTCGTCAGCTCATCCCCCAATATGTAATGGGAGGAAATTTCTGCTAATTGATTATTCAATGTCAGGTAGTCTGATAATTACAGCACACCCTTTGCATTACAGTGAAGCAGAAACAAACTAGATTTAATGCTAACTATGTGCATCTGACCTATGCAGCGACCTTGGCAGGGTTGTGCTTCAGTTGGGTGCCTATTCTGTGAATGTTTGACAAATAAATGAAATCCACGAAAGCACAACAATCAAAGGTTTCCTTCAGGCAGAAGTGAGTAACGAAGTGAGATCAGGCCAGTCAAGTGGAAATTTAAACACTGTGTAATGAGTAGCTGCATCCTGCTTCACATCCATCAACCCACCCTGAAATTAAATTTCACCCTCTGCTTGTGGTTGCAATTACACAATAGCACCATCATAAAAGACATCAAACCAGTGGCAGTGTGCTGAAGTAACTGATACGTCAAATGGGTTAGTTCTGAAACTTGTTACAGAGATAGTAGGAACTGCCGATGCTGGAGAATCTGAGTTAACACAGTGTGAAGCTGAATGAACACAGCAGGCCAAGCAGCATCAGAGGAGCAGGAAAGTTTGACGTTTCGGGTCGAGACCCTCTGAAGAAGGATCTCGACCTGAAACATCAAACTTTCCTGCTCCTCTGATGCTGCTAGTTCTGAAACTTGCCTTTTTTGGTAAGATCTTGAGGTTCTTTCCTGTAGCCACTTTCATCACAGTGTTATCTGGAGGTTTTCCCATGAGGGACATGCTGAGTAGACACAGAACTTGTTATTGTTTGTTGTTTAGTATGTTCTGGAAAGTATATTTATTAACATTTTTGTTTCGCAAATAACAAAACACTCAGCATCCTTCATGATCATTCTATTGCCAATATTTTTATATCCATTAAATAAATATGGTGGATTTTAAAATATCCAACTTAAATTGAATTAGCATAAATAACTTGAAGCAATATGTTTGGGATTCTGGAACTGTTGTCAAGGAACACCCTGTACAATTATCAAAGAACATGACAATTCTGTCATTATAAGACATTGACCAAAATGTACTTAAAATTATATTTGTTGGGATATGGGTGATTTTAAATATGAAATGCACTGATTGGTTAAACCCAGCTATTTAAAAGTTTTAGAGGGAATTTCACCTTATTAACAGTGACTTGAAATCAATTTTCACTCATCTATGCAGCTTCAACATAATGATCTCTCTTTTTACCAGCACTCCCCATTGCCAATTAATTTATCTCTTACTGAGACCAAATCAAGGTGTAATTCATTCCAGTGCTGACTCATCTTCAAGAGAATAGTCTAAAACAACATCAATGAACAGATTCTTAGAATCAAAATAGTAACAGCGAATCTAAACAGAATCCAGGAATGCTACATTTTCAGAAAAGCAATTTACATATTTTTGCTTGCGTCTTTGTGTTTGTAACTGATATTCGAGCCATAAATTACAGTGTGCAGATGTTTTTTATTCTGCCATCTGTTGAATGTAGTCATTTAATAACTTTATGGGAGGCTATTCACAAACAGAATAGCCTGAATCAGTGTCTACAAAACAAAGCCTCACCTTACGAGAGGGAAGTAGACACAGGTGAGACACAGCACGTCTGTTGTCCCAAGAGGTGGGGGTAGCTGAGCCAAAGAAGCCAGAACCTGATTGACATCAAATGTATAATTAAAGTCATGTATACATCTTTAATCCCAAGGCACAGAGTAATAAATATACCAGTTTCCCCATCAGACCTCATCAAACAGTTTTTCATCTAATTTGTTGTTTGTTAGTAGGAATATTCTGTATGTCTAGTATTTATTTCTGTGCACCAAACATGCTACTATCCTCCATATATTATGAATCTATCCCCAAGTTATCTCTTTATATTATCGCACATCAAAGTCCCATCAGTATGGAAGGGAACATGATTCATACAATTGGACATTGTGGTGATGCTATGAAATACAGACGAGTCAATCTTAGTGACTAAATTAAAAGGTTTAGGTTTTGGATTGGGACAAAAATACTTAAGAATGAACTGGAACAGTTAAAAATAGCCAAAGTTAACTGATCTGAAAGTAGCCAAGCTCAAAAGGAATGTTTAAAAGAGCATGGCTGAAACTGTCTACTACATCCTGAAAAGGCTATTCAAAAGTGATTACCTGAACATTAAAATGAATTATCACAATGTATAGGTTACAATGAGGCCTTCGGATATCTCTGGTGGATAACATGAAGTGGAGGTGCCGGTGTTGAACTGGGGCGGACAAGGTCAGAAATCACATGATACCAGGTTGTAGTCTAACAGGTTTATTTCCAACAGGTTATTTTCGAATAAACCTGTTGGACTATAACCTGGTATCACGTGATTTCTGACCTCGTGGATGAAACATCTTGACAACTGAATGGAAATGACTTAAACTGGAAAATCCTTTTGCAAAGAGAAAGATTAAATAAATTTAGCAACTCAATGTTGGTCATGCATGCGGCCATATGCCACCAACACCAGCAGAATTATATATTCAACCACATTCTGTGACCTGGCATGTCCTTGACTCTACCATTAACATCAAACTTCAGGGCTGATCTTCATTCTTGGAAGATTGCAAGGAGTTATGCCAGGAGCAGTACCAGGCATTCCTAAACATGATGAATCAACCTCGTGATAACAAAGTGTGAGGCTGGATGAACACAGCAGGCCAAACAGCATCTCAGGAGCACAAAAGCTGACGTTTCGGGCCTAGACCCTTCATCAGAGAGGGGGATGGGGAGAGGGTTCTGAAATAAATAGGGAGAGAGGGGGAGGCGGACCGAAGATGGATAGAAGAGAAGATAGGTGGAGAAGACAGTATAGGTGGGGAGGGGATAGGTCAGTCCGGGGAGGACGGACAGGTCAAGGAGGTGGGCTGAGGTTGGTAAGTGGGAAGTGGAGATGCGGCTTGAGGTGGGAGGAGGGGATAGGTGAGAGTAAGAACAGGTTAGGGAGGCAGAGATGAGCTGGGCTGGTTTTGGGATGCAGTGGGGGGAGGGGACGATCTGGGCTGTTTTTGGGGTGCAGTGGGGGAAGGGGAGATTTTGAAGCTTGTGAAGTCCAGATTGATACCATTGGGCTGCAGGGTTCCCAAGCCGAATGTGAGTTGCTGTTCCTGCAACCTTCGGGTGGCATCATTGTGGCACTGCAGGAGTCCCAGGATGGACATGTCGTCTAAGGAATGGGAGGGGGAGTTAAAATGGTTCGCGACTGGGAGGTGCAGTTGTTTATTGTGAACCGAGCGGAGGTGTTCTGCAAAGCGGTCCCCAAGCCTCCGCTTGGTTTCCCCAATGTAGAGGAAGCCACAACGGGTACATTGGATACAGTATACCACATTGGCAGATGTGCAGGTGAACATCTGCTTAATACGGAAAGTCATCTTTAGGCCTGGGATGGGGGTGAGGGAGGTGGTGTGGGGGCACCATCCTCCCTGGACTGACCTATCCCCTCCCCACCTCCCACCTATACTCTCCTCTCCACCTATCTTCTCCTCTATCCATCTTCAGTCCGCCTTCCCCTCTCTCCTTATTTATTTCAGAACCCTCTCCCCATCCCCCTCTCTGATGAAGGGTATAGGCCTGAAACGTCAGCTTTTGTGCTCCTGAGATGCTGCTTGGCCTGCTGTGTTCACCCAGCTTCATACTTTGTTATCTTGGATTCTCCAGCATCTGCAGTTCCCATTATCTCTGTATCAACCTTGTGAAGCTACTTCGCAGGATCACTTCTGTGCCAAACAGCTGAAGTAGAATGTTGGCCCCACAAAGATCTAAGATCTGTAATTCCACCACCAGCAACCATGAATAGTAGGGGATGATTAAACTACTTTCTGAAAGAGGATTGTACACAAACACCCCCATTTTTCAATACGTGGGGAGCTTGGCACATCAGTACAAAGACAAGACTGATCTATTTGCATCCAGCTTCAACCAGAAGTGCTAAATGGATGGTCCATTTCAGTTTTTGTCAATGAATCCCAGCAGTGCTGTAGTTCAATCTGCAGCTAATTTGATTCACTCCACATGATATCAAGAAAAAGCTGAAGGCACTGGATACTGTAAAGGCTATGGACCCTGACAATATTCTCACAATATTGCTGTAGACTGGTGCTCCAGAACTAGCAGTGCACGTAGGCCCCTAGAATATTCCTATCAACAAGCAGTAAAGTTATTTCAGTACAGCTACAACACTGACATCTATTGAGAGATGTGGATAATTGTCCAGATATGTCCTATCCAAAAACAGCACGACAAATCTAAGTTGGCCCATTACTGACCCATCAGTCTACTCTTGATCATCAGCAAAGTGATGAAAAGGATCTTCAGCAGTTTGATCAAGTCAGATTTACTCACCAGTAACCTGCACTCTGATGCTCAGTCTGGGTTCCACCAAGGTTCTTAGCTCTTAACTGTATTACAACTTTGGTCCAAACATGACCAAACAGTTGGATTCTACAGGTGAGGTGACAGAGACTACCTTTAACGTCAAAGTAGCATTTGATCAAGGAACCCAGAAAAACTGGAGTCAGTGGGTATCAGGGTAAATCTCTCCCTTGGTTGGATTACTACCAAGAACAAAGGAGGATGTTGGAGGTCAGTCATCTCAGTCCTTGCAGGAGTTCCTCAGACACAATCATTTTCAGCTCCTTCATCAATGATCTTCCCTTCATCATACTGTCAGAAGTGGGGATGTTCATTGATAATTGCACAATAGAACATAGAACAATACAGTGCAGAACAGGCCCTTCGGCCCTCAATGTTGCGCCGACCTGTGAACTAATCTAAGCCGTTCCCCCTATACTATCCCAATGTTTAGCATAATTTACTAGCCTTCGATGCTGAAGAATTTACGGTCAAATACAACAAGACCTGGACAACATTTAGACTTGGGTTGACAAATAGCAAGCAATATTTGGACCATTCCAGTGCCAGGCAACAACCATCCCCAGCAAGAAAGAATTAAATCATCTCCCCTTGCCATTTCCAACCCTCGATGCCACATGATCAGCATCTTGGGTTTACCATTGATTAAAAACTGAACTGAACCAGCTATTTAAATACTGTGACTACAACAACAACTCAAAGTCAGGGAATATGAGAAACCCATATCCTGCCTCCCCCAAAGCCTGTCCATCATCTAAGGCAAAAATGAGGTGTAAGACGGAATACTCCCAGCTTGCCTGGATGAATGCAGCTCCAACAACACTGAAGAAGCTTGACATCATCCAGGACAAAGCAACCCTCTTAGCTGGCAAATCCTCCACCACCAAGGTATAATGGCAGAATGAGTCCCATCAACAACATGAACTGTAGTTAACATGGAATACTTTATCAGTAAATTGCCTTCCAAGCCACCTGGCATTCTGACTTGGAACTATATCGCTATTCCTTTACAATCTCTATGTCAAAATCCTGAAACTCCTTTCCTAACAGCTTGTGGCGAACTTAAGACCAGAAGAATTGTAGTGGTTCAACAGGGTCACTCACAATGACCTCCTCAAGGACAATTAGGGATGCTCAATAAATACTGGCCTAGCCAGTGGTGCCCACATCCAATTAACATTTTTATTTTAAAATGGGCCAAAACTCCTGTGAATTTACAAGGTATAGTCTTAAATAGATTCCTTTGTCTTCAGAGAGTGACAGATAATAGATTGAATTGCCTGGATACACTGACATTCCCAAATGATTCAGCCCAGTCAGATTTATACAGTGACTGAGTGATGCAGCCACAAAGCAATCACATCAAAAATTCTCTAATTTATTTCAATGCTATATACATGCAGATCTTGGCAGGTAGCTGCTGCAAACATTCAAGTTGTTCTTGGATTCAAGCTGCTTTATGTGCAAGTCAGGTATCTAAAGTAATTACCCTACCACAGTGATCAGATATATGAGATCCACCAGAATGCTTCTAGCTGAACGCCAGCTGGGAGGCTACACATTAACAAGTGCACAGAGCTATTACGGTTTCAGGGAAGAGGAAAACTAAAACTGCTTTGCACAGATGGACTTGAAGTAATTGTTATAAGCAATAACTGAAGGGAAAGCCTGGACAAAATTGAGGAGAATCTCGCACAATTGTGGCTCTGCTGTACCACATTGACTACGTGGGTTATCTATTAAGCCATCAAGGGAGCTCCATGTTGTTTCTTCCATCAAAAGAACTATAGTCTGCTCCCAATACTCATGTAACTGGAGATTTGTGACCCAGAAATAATAAGTAATCACATGTAAGGGATGGGGTAGACACCAGAAGTAAGTCAGCTCCTTGCAGTAATTCTCATTGCTGACATTGGCTTACACTTTGTACCACACACTTGGATGGGGATTGGTTAGCTCACTTGGCTGGATAGCCTATTAGTGATGCTAACCACACAGGTTCAATTCCCACACTGGTTGAAGTTGCCATGACTTTTGTTCTTGGCCTTCACCTGAGGCATGGTGACTGTCAGATTAAACTCACTATCAGTCATCTTTCTTGAATGAGAGAATGTGGCCCTATGACTCTCTGGGACTACAGCAACTTTACCTTTGTACTTTACACAAAGTGGCTGACATCATCAAAATATTTTATCATTAGCTTGTAGAAGGCAAGTAATTCAGTCCTTGTTATACATGATAAAAATATTTATAAATTACCTGTATCATTGTCAGGGAAAGTTGGCACTGAAGCTGAAGCAGAAAGCATTTCCTAATTCCTGAGCTCATTTGTCGAGCCTAGGCAGCAATAAGATATCAGGATTGAACAAGTTCTAAATAGATAATCGATGTTAACAAAATATGCCCTCTTTTGACATACAAACATCATTGGAGACTTTGATAACCTTGTGTTTTTTTTAAATACACACCATTTGCAAAGATCTTCCAGCAAAAGAGATTTTGAGATTTATAGATTCCCTTTAGACCACATGGGAAATACCTTAGATGCTTAGCCCTTCCTTCACACCTTGCAAGGAAAATAGCTTTCTCTCTTCCCACTGGTTCCCACCTCACCAGATAAGTGGGCTTGGTCTGCTCAGGTAGCCACCAAAGATCTCATGTGACTACTTCAAAAAACAGCACGGATGTTAACAGTCATCCCACAATTAATACCAGAAAACCAGATTATTGGACCATTTCACATTGCATTGGGAGACTGTTGTGTGTTAATTGGCTAGTTATGTATCCGACACTCCAACAGTGACTGTATTTCAAAAGTACTTCATTGGTTGGAAAGCACTTTGGGACTTTCTGAGTTTGTGAAAGATGTTACATTGCAAGTTGTCTCTTTAACAAAATATTTAATGCATTGTTATCAGGGTTTTTGTGCAGAAAAAAGGCATAAATAGAAAAGGCAAGTATTTTTTTACAAATGAAATTATTCTATTGTTAATGTCCTATAATCAGGTAAGTTTTTTTGACCAAACTTCAGGTTCCATGGAAAGGGGAGCTTAGTTTATAATTAAATTGCTCGAAATCATTTCAGTCACAAAATACGATACGGAAGAGGCCCTTTGGCCCATTGAGGCTACACCAACTAAATTACTCTAAATCTACTTCAGTACTTGGCTCATAGCCTCAAATGTTGTGACATTTCCAGTCTTCATTCACACACTTCTTCAGGTTTGTGTTATTTCGTGTCTCGATTACACCCCCTCCCCCAACAAGACATTCAGGATTCCCACTACCATCTAGATGAAAAAAAATCTTCAAACCCTTTTTAAATCTTCTGCCTTTCACCTTAAAATTATGCTCCTTGTATTGACCATGCAGAACCTGAAGATTAAAAGTAAAAATTACCAATACTGGAAATCTGAAATAAGCACAGAATATTTCAAAAGAAAACCCTCTTTAGCTTTTACATGCACCCAATAAGATGATGCAACTAGCTGGAAATGTCCAGGAGTTTCCAGGGTTCATAGATTTTATTCCCATTTGTACAAAATCCTTAATAAAAACCAAAAGAACAGCAGATGCTGTGAATCAGAGACAAAAATAGAAATTGCTGGAAAAGCTCAGCAGGTCTGGCAGCATCTGTGGAGAAAAATCAGAGTTAATGTTTGGGATCAAGTGAACCTTTCTTAGAATCAAATTCTTACTACATTTTAGGAACTTTTAAATACCTGTTTGATTAGCTCAATTATGCTGATGTTGCCATGGTTTCTGAAGTGCACCGAACTTGCTAGGCTACCAAAGAGGCTGGACAAGTAGACTGGAGTAGTTTTCTGTGAGCATAATGTCAAATGTTCACAGTCTTTGTGGCAAGTCTGCCTGCAGCAAGACGGACTCAAAGGATCCAAGGAAAAGCTGCAAGTTTAACAAGTCAAAGGAAAAGTTTCATCACTCGGCTGGTTAAACTGCAAGCAATTTACAGAGTTCAATGATATTAAGCTCACTATCTACAGCATTTCATAAAATAGGCAGATTTAATCAGGACTCATTTTGAAACATTCCACTTGATACTTCTTTATCACTAATGCTGTCTTATTGCTCTCAGAGGAAAATGATTTAGCCCCTCAATCATGGCTGATCTGCAATTTAACGTAATGGGTTGAATCTGACCTGAAATCAGCTAAGTGATCTTTTCATCAGGTTTGATGGAGGATTCTTCTCTGCAGGATCTAGCAAGTTTTCTTGCACGATTATCCCAGACTTGCTTCATTAACTATCCACCACACCTCTGTTGTGCGTTTCTTGTCTGATGCTAGCCCAGTTTTCCCACTTGCTACACCCCCCACTGCCAGGATATCCCAGATCTCTGGAGCCAGTGCCATCTTGGAACACCATCCATGTACCCAGTCTAGCATTGGCAGTTTAGAGTTGCCCACACTATACATGAGTGGCACAGCAGCTACAAGTCAATGCTTTCCATTCCAATATGGGTGACACGGCTCAACACTTCCTTGCAAGATGAAGTGCACGTTCTGAACCCAATCGCTTTTAAGTAACAGACCACGCAGCTCATCTGTCCTTAGCCACATCCCATGTCAGAACAAACAAAATTGAGCATTTGCCTCTCAGAACAGAGACAAACTGCAACAATTTTATAGGCAGTGAGTGATCACTGCATCCAGTTCTCATCTACTGAAACCAGGTGTCATTCAAGTCTTGTCTAACTCAGAGTGCAGCAGCATTAGGTGCAGCATTGTGCAGAAGGCAATGTTATGCTGCTAAGTGTCCTCATCCTCCTACTTAGAAGATTTCTCCTTCTCTTCTAATTTCCATCACATATCCTCTTTGTTTAATCCGCTTGTGCAGAACACAGTTTGCTAGGATTATACTGCACACTCTGTCTGCAATGCACTACAAGGCCCCACTAGTCTGATCCAGGCAGTGGAACCTCATTTTCAATGGGCCTATCATTTGTTCCACCATGGTGCTGGTTGAAGAATCACCTGCATTGTATCTACAATCCAGCTCAGCCAGGTGATAGTATAGTTTCCCAGTAACAATCCTGGAAAGATATCTGCAGCGTTGTCAAAGATGTAGGCATCATGTCAACCTATTCACAAACTTCTAAGAACTGATACAAATGATGTAACAACTGCATCTTTTGTCGTTCTCTGTTTTTTGATAGTGGAATAAAATAGAAAAGGACTGTTTTCAAAATTAGGGACAGAGGAGGAGTTTATTGCACTTTTAAAAACAATTTACTGGAACTCATAGTAAGCTGTGTTAGCACTGTTGCCATACAAGAAGTGGGGGTGTTAAAATAAGACTTAACAGCACCAGTGTGTGGGTGCAGAGAGTGAATCAGTCAGCAAGATGTAGCTGATTGGTTTGTGTAAATGTAACCAGTTGTGAACGAAAACAGAAGTTGCTGGAAAAGCTCAGCAGATCTGGTGGCATCTGTGAAGAAAGAATCAGAATTAATGTTTCGGGTCCAGTGACCCTTCCTCAGTTGTGGCTGCCAGAAGTCACCAACCTAACAACAGCTCCCTGATTGACTCCTGGGCAGGTCAGCAACTTGGGGGTTTACAAAAGAGAGGCAGAAGCCACCAAACTGAGCAGGTTCTATGTCATGTGAGGCTGGATGAACACAGCAGGCCAAGCAGCATCTCAGGAGCACAAAAGCTGACGTTTCGGGCCTAGACCCTTCATCAGAGAGGGGGATGGGGGGAGGGAACTGGAATAAATAGGGAGAGAGGGGGAGGCGGACCGAAGATGGAGAGCAAAGAAGATAGGTGGAGAGGGTGTAGGTGGGGAGGTAGGGAGGGGATAGGTCAGTCCAGGGAAGACGGACAGGTCAAGGAGGTGGGATGAGGTTAGTAGGTAGCTGGGGGTGCGGCTGGGGGTGGGAGGAAGGGATGGGTGAGAGGAAGAACCGGTTAGGGAGGCAGAGACAGGTTGGACTGGTTTTGGGATGCAGTGGGTGGGGGGGAAGAGCTGGGCTGGTTGTGTGGTGCAGTGGGGGGAGGGGATGAACTGGGCTGGTTTAGGGATGCAGTGGGGGAAGGGGAGATTTTGAAACTGGTGAAGTCCACATTGATACCATATGGCTGCAGGGTTCCCAGGCGGAATATGAGTTGCTGTTCCTGCAACCTTCGGGTGGCATCATTGTGGCAGTGCAGGAGGCCCATGATGGACATGTCATCAAGAGAATGGGAGGGGGAGTGGAAATGGTTTGCGACTGGGAGTCGCAAACCATTTCCACTCCCCCTCCCATTCTCTTGATGACATGTCCATCATGGGCCTCCTGCACTGCCACAATGATGCCACCCGAAGGTTGCAGGAACAGCAACTCATATTCCGCCTGGGAACCCTGCAGCCATATGGTATCAATGTGGACTTCACCAGTTTCAAAATCTCCCCTTCCCCCACTGCATCCCTAAACCAGCCCAGTTCATCCCCTCCCCCCACTGCACCACACAACCAGCCCAGCTCTTCCCCCCCACCCACTGCATCCCAAAACCAGTCCAACCTGTCTCTGCCTCCCTAACCGGTTCTTCCTCTCACCCATCCCTTCCTCCCACCCCCAGCCGCACCCCCAGCTACCTACTAACCTCATCCCACCTCCTTGACCTGTCCGTCTTCCCTGGACTGACCTATCCCCTCCCTACCTCCCCACCTACACCCTCTCCACCTATCTTCTTTGCTCTCCATCTTCGGTCCGCCTCCCCCTCTCTCCCTATTTATTCCAGTTCCCTCCCCCCATCCCCCTCTCTGATGAAGGGTCTAGGCCCGAAACGTCAGCTTTTGTGCTCCTGAGATGCTGCTTGGCCTGCTGTGTTCATCCAGCCTCACATTTTATTATCTTGGAATCTCCAGCATCTGCAGTTCCCATTATCTCAGGTTCTATGTCATGATCTTTCTGTAGTAGAAGTGCCTGAAGCCTGAAGAAAGCAAGTTACTTTTTCCCACCAGTTGCTATAAGCTATTGCCTTAATACAGTAAGTAAGAGACCTTGTAATTAGGAAAACAATTTCTCTGTGCATCTTGAAAAGAAGTGAAGGAACCTGGAGGTAGATGGTTGAAGCACAGAAGGTCTAGAGACGGAAAATGAGCATCTCATCAAACTGTGTGAACTGGTGCTTTTGAACTGTATTTTCCCAGGTTTTCCCTCCACCCCTATAATACCAATTTTGTTTTTTGTTTGTCCAGGCCTATATGTGTGTTTAGAGCTTTTAGAAGAAGGTTCAAGTTTCAAAGATAGTTATATGTTGATAGTTAATGGTCTTGTTTACCTGTGGCCATAACTTCTTTACTTGAATAAACAACAGATCTTGTTAAGTACAGGAACCTGGTCAGTGTTTTCTGAATAACCCAATTTCATCAGACAGTTAAACCGGAGTCTTTACATACTTTGGTTAAATCATTAATTTTTGTAGGAGACCCGGAGTAGTGGGACTTGAGAATTGATGAACAGTCGCAAGTGGGTTGTAAAATGGACACAGGTCATTTGTGCATTGATGCACTGGAATCTTAATCAATTGATGAACTCAGCTGCCTTATGGTATAGTCCCCTCAGTGCGATATGTGCTCAGTCTATCATGCCTGCCACTGGAATGAAGCCAGTTATCTTACTAAATAGACAGGTTTGTCCAGTTGTGAAATTGGAGATGTCCAGAACTGTAAAGTTAACATAATCACAAATGAGCCCAGTGAGAGCATAAAAAAAAGTGCAGTGGGGATTTCAGGGGAAACCACTTCACCCCCCCAAAAAAATGAGAACAGGAGTTCACTACCA
This sequence comes from Stegostoma tigrinum, assembly GCF_030684315.1. Classification (NCBI taxonomy): domain Eukaryota; kingdom Metazoa; phylum Chordata; class Chondrichthyes; order Orectolobiformes; family Stegostomatidae; genus Stegostoma; species Stegostoma tigrinum. Next base: position 39,928,128 of record NC_081376.1, on the reverse strand, counting down.
CACAAATTAGTTGATGTTAATGGCATGAATGGATTTAGGATGAACCCAGACATATGCTTGTGAGAAAAGGAATAAGAGAAATAGTTAATAGTGTGAGATAAAGTAGGATGGGAGGACACTCATGAATCATGATCAATTGTGAGCTGAGTGAATTGTTACTGCGCTGTAAATTATATATATTATGCAACAAAGAATTTTCACAAAGAGTCCACGAGAAAACCCACAGAAGTTCTATCCATTTATCTCATTGGACTGGTATAATGTCCAAATATGACAACATACTAAATGAAGCAGTGATACTCAGTGATAAAACTGAGGGACCTGTATGACTGTTTCCTTCTTATTAAATTCTTGCAAATCTACTATGTCCTGATATTCATTCTAGTGCTGGGAGTAGGTAATGCAATACAAAATACAAATCACTGCTAGGTTTGAATAGAGATAATGGGAACTGCAGATGCTGGAGAATTCCAAGATAATAAAATGTGAGGCTGGATGAACACAGCAGGCCAAGCAGCAACTCAGGAGCACAAAAGCTGACGTTTCGGGCCTAGACCCTTCATCAGAGAGGGGGATGGGGAGAGGGAACTGGAATAAATAGGGAGGGAGGGGGAGGCGGACCGAAGATGGAGAGTAAAGAAGATAGGTGGAGAGAGTATAGGTGGGGAGGTAGGGAGGGGATAGGTCAGTCCAGGGAAGACGGACAGGTCAAGGAGGTGGGATGAGGTTAGTAGGTGGATGGGGGTGCGGCTTGGGGTGGGAGGAAGGATTGGTGAGAGGAAGAACCGGTTAGGGAGGCAGAGACAGGTTGGACTGGTTTTGGGATGCAGTGGGTGGGGGGGAAGAGCTGGGCTGGTTGTGTGGTGCAGTGGGGGGAGGGGACGAAATGGGCTGGTTTAGGGATGCAGTAGGGGAAGGGGAGATTTTGAAACTGGTGAAGTCCACATTGATACCATTAGGCTGCAGGGTTCCCAGGCGGAATATGAGTTGCTGTTCCTGCAACCTTCGGGTGGCATCATTGTGGCACTGCAGGAGGCCCATGATGGACATGTCATCTAGAGAATGGGAGGGGGAGTGGAAATGGTTTGCGACTGGGAGGTGCAGTTGTTTGTTGCGAACTGAGCGGAGGTGTTCTGCAAAGCGGTCCCCAAGCCTCCGCTTGGTTTCCCCAATGTAGAGGAAGCCGCATCGGGTACAGTGGATGCAGTATACCACATTGGCAGATGTGCAGGTGAACCTCTGCTTAATGTGGAATGTCATCTTGGGGCCTGGGATAGGGCTGAGGGAGGAAGTGTGGGGGCAAGTGTAGCATTTCCTGCGGTTGCAGGGGAAGGTGCTGGGTGTGGTGGGGTTGGAGGGCAGTGTGGAGCGAACAAGGGAGTCAAGGAGAGAGTGGTCTCTCCGGAAAGCAGACAGGGGTGGGGATGGAAAAATGTCTTGGGTGGTGGGGTCGGATTGTAAATGGCGAAAGTGTCGGAGCATGATGCGTTGTATCCGGAGGTTGGTAGGGTGGTGTGTGAGAACGAGGGGGATCCTCTTAGGGCGGTTGTGGCGGGGGCGGGGTGTGCGGGATGTGTTGCGGGAAATACAGGAGACGCGGTCAAGGGCGTTCTCGATCACTGTGGGGGGAAAGTTGCGGTCCTTAAAGAACTTGGACATCTGGGATGTGCGGGAGTGGAATGTCTTATCGTGGGAGCAGATGCGGCGGAGGCGGAGGAATTGGGAATAGGGGATGGAATTTTTGCAGGAGGGTGGGTGGGAGGAGGTGTATTCTAGGTAGCTGTGGGAGTCGGTGGGCTTGAAATGGACATCAGTTACAAGCTGGTTGCCTGAGATGGAGACTGAGAGGTCCAGGAAGGTGAGGGATGTGCTGGAGATGGCCCAGGTGAACTGAAGGTTGGGGTGGAAGGTGTTGGTGAAGTGGATGAACTGTTCGTGCTCCTCTGGGGAGCAAGAGGCGGCGCCGATACAGTCATCAATGTACCGGAGGAAGAGGCCTACACAGGCCCCAAACCCCACCTCTTCCTCCGGGCCATCTCCAGCACATCCCTCACCTTCCTGGACCTCTCAGTCTCCATCTCAGGCAACCAGCTTGTAACTGATGTCCATTTCAAGCCCACCGACTCCCACAGCTACCTAGAATACACCTCCTCCCACCCACCCTCCTGCAAAAATTCCATCCCCTATTCCCAATTCCTCCGCCTCCACCGCATCTGCTCCCATGATAAGACATTCCACTCCCGCACATCCCAGATGTCCAAGTTCTTTAAGGACCGCAACTTTCCCCCCACAGTGATCGAGAACGCCCTTGACCGCGTCTCCCGTATTTCCCGCAACACATCCCGCACACCCCGCCCCCGCCACAACCGCCCTAAGAGGATCCCCCTCGTTCTCACACACCACCCTACCAACCTCCGGATACAACGCATCATCCTCCGACACTTTCGCCATTTACAATCCGACCCCACCACCCAAGACATTTTTCCATCCCCACCCCTGTCTGCTTTCCGGAGAGACCACTCTCTCCTTGACTCCCTTGTTCGCTCCACACTGCCCTCCAACCCCACCACACCCGGCACCTTCCCCTGCAACCGCAGGAAATGCTACACTTGCCCCCACACCTCCTCCCTCACCCCTATCCCAGGCCCCAAGATGACATTCCACATTAAGCAGAGGTTCACCTGCACATCTGCCAATGTGGTATACTGCATCCACTGTACCCGGTGCGGCTTCCTCTACATTGGGGAAACCAAGCGGAGGCTTGGAGACTGCTTTGCAGAACACCTCCGCTCAGTTCGCAACAAACAACTGCACCTCCCAGTCGCAAACCATTTCCACTCCCCTTCCCATTCTCTAGATGACATGTCCATCATGGGCCTCCTGCACTGCCACAATGATGCCACCCGAAAGTTGCAGGAACAGCAACTCATATTCCGCCTGGGAACCCTGCAGCCATATGGTATCAATGTGGACTTCACCAGTTTCAAAATCTCCCCTTCCCCTACTACATCCCTAAACCAGCCCAGTTCGTCCCCTCCCCCCACTGCACCACACAACCAGCCCAGCTCTTCCCCCCCACCCACTGCATCCCAAAACCAGTCCAACCTGTCTCTGCCTCCCTAACCAGTTCTTCCTCTCACCCATCCCTTCCTCCCACCCGAAGCCGCACCCCCATCCACCTACTAACCTCATCCCACCTCCTTGACCTGTCCGTCTTCCCTGGACTGACCTATCCCCTCCCTACCTCCCCACCTATACTCTCTCCACCTATCTTCTTTACTCTCCATCTTCGGTCCGCCTCCCCCTCTCTCCCTATTTATTCCAGTTCCCTCTCCCCATCCCCCTCTCTGATGAAGGGTCCAGGCCCGAAACGTCAGCTTTTGTGCTCCTGAGATGCTGCTTGGCCTGCTGTGTTCATCCAGCCTCACATTTTTTTATCTAGGTTTGAATAGAGCCCAGATTGAAAAGGTTAAATTTTCCATCTTTTTAATGACGACAGATGCCAAATAGTTGGGTAATTAAGGCAGTCCCAGGTTGCAAATGGAATTTGTACGCAAGTCAGAACACAATGCAGGAAAATATAAAGGAGCCTTCATACGTTAGCTCTTTAAAATTACGCCTCTGCACGAGATCGTATTTGCAAGCACAAGCGTTTGGAAATCAAACGTTTTTAAATCCAGAACCCCTTTTCATTACTAATTCTTTTGCTTGGTTGTGAAGTTGGAATCACAAGTATAAAAAAAAATCATTGAATTCAGGTTCAACAGACGAAAGAGCACAAGATATGCAACCTTTCTACATACTTGATCTGGAAACTGCTCTATATTGAGACGGAGTGTTCAAAATACCAATCTGTTCTCTTTCCAGCCAGAAGATGCCACATTCTGACAAGCATGAACAGATATAATTTTGAAGTACAGAATGACACATTGTCAGGGTATGGCTTAAATATTTACCTGATATCACTCTGTAGAAAAATTCCAATGTTCCTACTGTTAAGAGAACTTCCAAGGCAGCAAACCACTTCTCCATACTCCTGCATTATTCTCACCATCTCGCACATGGCTTTGAGGAGAGAGAAGGCAAGTCAGGTGGAGCAATAACACTTGGCACAATCTCAAGAAGTGTGTTCATTGAAAATTCATTTGAGAATTGATGACACTGCTGCTCTTTAATTTGGGGACAACTGCAAATGTATCTGTGTACTAACAGAGGTGTGAAGCTGCCGTTAATTTGATGAGGGAATGAGCAGATGATCCAGGACCAGGAAGAAGCCATTTAAAGTAAATTCATCTACCTCTGTGGCAGGACACTTACTAAATTCTTCTCCATTCAACAACTTTCTGCCCATTTCGGGTGGCAACTGGTGAGTTGTATATTTGCATACAAGTAGCTCTGAATATACAATTGTTGTCTTCAGTTGCTATCAGAGATACAATGCACTTAATAATCTCCCTCTGTCTAAAGGTGTAATTGTATAGTATTCTACGACTGTAAAATATGTAGTAAAAGTGCAATTTCCTGTTGCAGACTATTTCTTTCCCCGTACTGTATTTGCTCCTTTTTAATAGAACTTAACTGCAGCATTCTTGCAAGTTCTACCATGGACTGGAGAATTCCTCAAACTACAGCACATCGCATGTAAATGTTCCTTGAAATTAATTCGCAACACCCTGTTAAAAGTCAGAATTGAGACTATTTTCAAGAACATTTTTACATCGTGGGAGTGGGTTTGAAGGTTGCATTGTAACCATGGCTTACTTCTCTAATTTGATTTGTGCTCCTTCTTCTACTCCTTAGACAATGGAAATCGTAATAAAAATCCAACAGAACGTTAGATGCTGGAAATCAGAAACAAAAACAAAAATGAAAATTGCCAGAAAAACTCGGCAGGTCTGGCAGCATCCGTGGAAAGAAATCAGAGTTGAGGTTTCAGGTCCAGTGACCGTTCTTCAGAACTGATGGTAGCCAGGAAAAAGTTGACATATATGCAGAAGATGGGATGGGAGGGGAGGAGAGTAAGTGAAAGATGGAGATACAGCCCACAAAGAGAGAAAAACAGTTGGACAGACAGAGCAACAGTTAAAGGTCTGTTAAGCAGGTTAAAGCACTGCAGCAAAGCTGAGACAGAGATGCTAGCCAGGGATCATTATAAGCGTTTCTGAAGAAGGGCCTAGGCCTGAAACGTCAGCTTTCCTGCTCCTCTGATGCTTCCTGGCCTGCAGTGTTTATCTAGCTCTACACCTTGTTATCTCAGATTCTCCAGCATCTGCAGTTCCTACTATCCCTCATCAATATAAATGTGTTGAGGTGGCAGGCAACTGGAAGCTCAGGGTCTTCTACAAAGCAGTCGCCCAGTCTGTGCAGCGGTTGTCAGCTGACTCTTTCCTACGTACCATCAATTCTGAGGAATGGTCACTGGACACAAAACGTTCAATCTGATTTTTCTCCACAGATACTGCTGGACCTGCTGAATTTTTCCAGCAACGTCTGCTTTTGTGAATGGAAATTATAATGTTTTGTTAATGTTATGACATCAACATGTTCACCGCCAATCAAATTAGCATATACACAGGTTAAAAATACTTTATTTTTCTCTTTAACTGTATATAATTTCTTTCCAATATTTTTCTTATTCCTTTCCTCCCCTCTAAAATGAAGAGTTCGATTGGATTTCTGCCCAGTGTTTATTACAGTGGCCACAAATAGTAAGGATGAAGAAATTGTATACTGCTGAAAAAAGACACATTTTGTCAAGGCTTTTTGTCCTGTACTCATTAGATCAAATTTGCAAGAAATGTCAAAATGAAAGGGAATGACATTTATACTATACAGTATAAAATATTAATATCACAAAACAGCAAAGTTATAATGAACAAATAATGTGTGGTGTGATGTTGATCACAGTATAAATGTTGCCCAATGCACCAATAAGATGTTCTGCACATTTCAAAAATGATTTAACTCCCATTCTAATAACTCATCTGAGAGATTGCGCATCTGACAGTTCAGCACTACTACAATAATGCACCACAAATGTCAGCCTAGATTTTATGCTGAAGTCTCAGTGGTAAGAATTGAAGCTGGAGCTTTCTGATGCAGAGGTGAAAGTGCAACTGACTGAGTCACAGCTGACACCTAAAACCTAATTCTTGATATTCATTGAATCCCTACAGTGTGAAGCAGGTCATTCAGCCCATCGAGTCCATAACCCTCTTAACAGCATTCCACCCAGACTCTGACCCAACCCCAAACCACCTACCATATTCCTTGTAAACCTGCAGGTCCCATGGCTAATCCATCTAGTCCACATCCCTGGACACCTTGGGCAATTTAGCACAGCCAGTCCACCTAACCTGCACATCTCTGGGCTATGAGAGGAAACCAGAGCACCCAGGGGAAACCCACGCAGACAGAGGGAGAACGTGCAAACTCCACACACACAGTCAGCCCAAGGGTGAAACTGAACCCGGGTCCGTGGTACTGTGAGATAACAGTACTAACCTCTGAGCCTCTGTGCCTCAAATTGATATGAGGTAAAGCTAGACATGTGGATGCCAATCCTAATTTGTTAATTTTGCTGGGACTTACTTATTTTAATGGAGACAGTGAAGACTGCAGATGCTGGAGGTTAGAGTCAATAAATGCGGAGCTGGAAAAACACAGCAGGTCAGAGGGCATCCAAGAAGCAGAAAAGTCAACATTTCAGGCTGAAACCCTTCATTAGGCTTGAGAGGTGGAGGGGAGCCCAGAAAAAGGGGCTTGGGGCTGGGGGAGGGTAGGTGAAATGGAGAAAGGGGTTCATAACCATGATTAAATAGCAGCGGTGGGGTTTATAATGATTGGTCAGTGGGAAGGTTGGAGTGGATAGGTGAGTACGGAAGATGGACAGGTTGGGAGTGGTGAGATTTTGAAAGTGGTGATGCGGGTAGGGCGTTATTGTTGTTGGTCAGTGAGAAGGGTGGAGCAGATAGGTCAGTCAAAAGATGGACACATTTGGGGAGGAAAGATTTTGAAGCAGGTAAAGTCAGTATTCAGGCCATTGGACTATATGCTCCCAAGACAAAACATGAGGTGTTGTTCCTCCAGTTTACATTTAGCCCCACTCCGACAGTGGAGAAGGCCAAGGATGGACATGTCATTAGAAGAGTGGGAGGGGAAGTTAAAGTGGATCACAACAGGAAGGTCAGGTGGGCTGGTGCGTGCAGAGTGCAGATGCTCCACAAACCGGTCCCCAAGTCTGCATTTGGTCTCCCTGATATAAAGGAGACTACACCGGGAGCAATGGATACAGTAGATTAAGTTATGTGAAGAGCAGGTGAATCTGTGCCAGATATAGAAGGATTGTTTGGGGCCATGGATGGAGGTGAGGTGGGAGGTGTAGGGGCAGGTGTTGCACTTCTTGTGATTGCAGGGAAAGGCAGTGAGTGTGGTGGAGGGACTGTGGGGAGTGTGAAGCTGACGAGGGAGTCACAGGGAGAATGATCCCTGTGGAAAATGAGCAGAGCTGGGAGGGAAATATCTTTTTGGTGGTGGGGTCTGAAAGTTTGTGGCAGAATGTTGGAGGATGATGCATTGTATTCAGAGGTTGGTGGGTGGTATAGAACATAGAACATAGAACAGTACAGCACAGAACAGGCCCTTCAGCCCACAATGTTGTGCCGACCATTGATCCTCATGTATGCACCCTCAAATTTCTGTGACCATATACATGTCCAGCAGTCTCTTAAATATGTGAGGACTAATAGGACTCTATCTATCCTATGGTTGTTGGAGGGAGAGGGTTTGGGGACAGAAGCATAGCAAATAGGGGTGATGCGGTTGAGGGCATCCTTGATAACAGAGGAGAGGAAACTAGGGTCTCTAAAGTAGGAGGATATCTGTGAAGTCCTAGAGTAGAACACCTCATCCTGGGAGCAGATGCAGCGGAGGCAGAGGAATTGTGAGTAAGGGATAGGATTTTTGGGATAGGAGGGTGGGTGAGAGGAGTTGTAGTTGAGGTAATTGTAAGAATCAGTGGGTTTGAAATGGATGTCAGTGGTGAGTCGGTTACTGGACATGGAGAGGTCTAGGAAGGGGAGGCAGCTGTCAGAAATGGCACAGGTGAATTTCAGGGCAGGGTGAAAGTGTTGGAAAAGTTGATGAACAGTTTGAGCTCCTCACAGGAGCACTAAGCAGCACTGATACAGTCATCAATAAAGCTGGGAAAGAAGTGGGGAATGGTGCTGGTGTAGTTGTTGAAGAGGGACTGCTCCAAGAATCCTACAAAGAGGCAGGCATAGCTCAGGCCCATGCAGGTGCCCATGGCCACCCCTTCGGTTTGTAGGAAGTTGGGAGCAATCAAAGGAAAAATTGTTGAGGGTGAGGACCAGTTTCACCAAGTTAATGAGTGTGTCGGTGGAGGGGGGCTGGGCGGGCCTATGGGAGAGGAAGAAGTGTAGGGCTTTTAGGCCATCTTCATCAGGGATGCAGGTGTACAAGAACAGAACGTCCATGGTGAAGATGTGATCTTGGGGGCCGGGGAATTGAATGTTTTGAAAAAGGTGGTGGGCATGGCTTGTGTCCTGAATATAGGTGGACAGTTCCTGGACCAAAGGACAAAGAATAGAGTTGTGGTCGGAGGAGATGAGCTCAATGGGGCAGGATCGGGCAGAGACAATGGGTTGACTGGGGCAGTCGGGTTTATGAATCTTGGGTAGGAGATAAAAAACGGGTAGTGTGGCATTTGAGAACTATAAGGTTGGAGGCTGTGCTTGGGAGATTTCCTGAGGTGATGAGGTTGTTGATGGTCTGGTTGATGATGGCTTAATGATCAGAAGTGGGGTCGTGATTGCGGGGATGGTAGGAGGAGATGTCAGAGGAAACTGGAGGAACAAAACCTCATATTTCACCTTGGGAACTTACAGCCCAATGGCCTGAATATTGACTTCACCAGCTTCAAAATCTCTTCTCCCCCAATCTGTCCATCTTCCAACTCACTTATCTGCTCCACCCTTCCCACTGACCAACCACAATAAACACCTACCTACATACTTTTCTTACTGTCTGTTGACCTTTCAAGAATAACTTCCTCATTTAAAATTGATCTCACCTGTTTGGGTATATTCTAACTACTGGGAAAAATGCAGCCAGCAACCAATATATGGTGGTTGCGCCATAAGATATAAGAGGAGAGTTAGGTATTTGGCCCAACGAGTCACCGCTGCTACTTAATCATGGTTAATATATTTCCCAATGCCATACTCCTGCCTTGTCCCCATTAACTTTGATCCCCTTAATAATTAAGAACCTACCCATCACTGTATTAAAGACTCTCAATAACTTGGCATCCACAGCCTTCTGTAGCAATGAGCTCCTCAGATTCACCACCCTCTGGTTGAAGATATTCCCCCTCATCTCAGTTGTAAAGGGTCATCCCTTCACTCTGAGACTTTGCCCTCTCCTAATCTCTCCTACCAGTGAAACATCCTCTCCATGTCTATTTTATTCAGGAACCTCAGTATTCTGTACGATCACACTGACTCTCCTGAGAAATAGAAACAAAAAACTGTATCTACAATTTTGATTTAAATGAATCGAATTCCAAAGTAACTTTCTATTCTGTGTTTGTCAGGAAATCAAAAGTCTGTTCAGGCTCTGACATTTCCATTTGGTTGAAAGTTACTGTCATTGCTTTGTTCTAAAACAAATTAGTTTACAATGTTTATCATACATATAATGCAAAATGGTTTCCAGCATTTAAAAACGGTTTCAAGAAGCAATGATTAAAATAAACACGTTGGTATTTTGTAATGTCATTGTCATGTTTTTGTTCACACTTTTCTTCAAATATATAACACTTCAACAGCCCTATTTAAACATTCAGAATAGATATTTGGTATGTGAACAAGTGGCTGTAACAATGCCATACAAGCTGTGGCCAGTGGATGGCACTGTGAACTGGGTTGGTAAATTCTCTTAAAAATAAAAAAACAAAAGAACTGTGGATGCTGTAAATCAGGAAGAAAAACAGAAGTTGTTGGAAAAACTCAGCCGGTCTGGCAGCATCTGAGAAAAAAAAATCAGAGTTAATGTTTCAGGTCTGGTGACCCTTCCTCAGAAACATTAAACCTTATCAGTGCTGTAGTTATTACAAATACATTTGTTTCATTGAACAATATTGGTATCAACATGAATCATTAATATTTATACATGATTGTCAACAAATAGTAAAGTGGAGACAATATTGTAAGGCAACCTTGCACAAGCACAGCAATACCAGATTCATCTGCATCAGTAATGCTGGAGGTTTTTTTTTGAGAGTGCCGTAGACCAAGTTATATTGTCAGCGGAATGGTGTGAGTGCATAAATAAGCTTACACTGTTGGCCTTACACTGCACTTGTTGAACACAAAGGGGTGTGAAGTTTCCCTTCCAATGAGGTCACATGCTTGATGCTAAGTTCTGGACTTGTGCTGGGCTGACATTTCACCATATATTCTGCATTGTTGGTAAGCCAACACAGTTTGGAACATTGCAAAAAGTATGGCACTACCACTTCAATAGATAGTTTCCTTCTGGGCAGAATTGCCCTTGTACATGATGGAACAATGCAACAACATGCATCCCTATAACATCTTTAACACTGGGCCATTTCAGCACGTAAAATTCCAGCATGTAGGGCCATTTCACAACTGAACGCTGTTGAAGTTCAAAGGGCAATTTGGCACCAGAAGCAGTTTTGGGATTTTAAGCATTGTGTGATCTCCCTCTAAAATAAGGGTGATATTTACATTCACATTTCTCGCCTACGTTCACCCACTTAACACCCGGTGATGTATCAGTACTTACTTTCTGCAGTACAGTCTGTAAAAAGCGGAACCAAAAGAGGAACATTGTCAACATGTTCCAGGTGTGGCCGTATGTTCTCAATTCCCCTGGGTAATTTAGCCTATGAAACAAATGTCCAGTTATATTTACAGCAGACCTTACAACCTTTATTATAATTGAAAAACAACTTCCACCCAAACCTTCCACAAGGTATATTATCACAGTTTTTAAAGTCTATGGAAATCATGGGATCTCATGGGCATTATTTATGTACAGTCCAGTATCCTAAGAAATTTGGAGAGATGTCATGGGGAAGGGTTTGGCTAAGGCTGGGAGGAATGTAAACATGTAATACCTATTTTCTCATCCTCCTGAAAGCTCTGACACATTTGAGGGACTGCCTTACGGTCTCCAAACAATATTTGGTGCCTTGGCCAAGCTCCTGAACTCACCTCTGAAGAATGATCACTTGACTAAGCAGTGGGTAAACATCCAGAACCTTCAGGACCATACATTAAACTTCAGCACTTGCTTTTAAAGAGAAAGCAAGAAATTGGAACAGGAGTGGGCAATATAACCTCATGAGCCAGCTCTACCATTCAGCAGGATCATGACTGATCTTCCAACTTAACTTCACTTTTCTACCCTCTTTGCAGATCCTTTGGTTCTCTTAATGCTCAATTAAAACAATTAGAAAAACAGTGGGGATCTTAAAACTATTAATCAAGCAATTCACTGTCAACTTTACTTCTAAAATAATTTAGTTCAAATCATCAAAGTACTGGAATTTGAACTTTAATTCTCTGGGCTATTAGTCCCATGAAATGGGCAGAAGCACGACTGTGCTCACCTGGAGGGAATGGAGGGTAGAATGAAGGGCAAAAATTGAACATGTACAACAAATAGGATTAAACAATGTGACACTTGCCTTAACTCTGAAGCCAAATTCCTCCACCAACTTTGAAAATATACTGTACTGACTTTATAGCACAAATGAAGAAAGAACACTATGATAGTTATCAACCAGAGATAGTAAGAACTGCTAATGCTGGAGTCAAAGCTAACACAGTGTGGAGCTGGAGGAACACAGCAGGCCAGGCAGCACCACAGGAACAGGAAAGCTGACATTTTGGACCAGAACCCTTCTTCAAAAATGGGGGAGGGGAATGGGAGCAGGGAAATAAATAGAGAGGAAGTGTGGGGCTAGGGAAGATAGGTGGGATGGTGATAGGTGACTGTAGCTAATGGTGGCGAATGGTGGAATGGTAGTGAGGTGGGAGGACCGGACAGGTCAGGGAGGTGGGGATGAGAGGGAGGGTTTGTGATGGGATGAGGCTGGAGGTGGGGAGATTTTGAAGCTAGTAAAATCCACTTTGAGACCACTGGGTTGTAGGCTCCCAAGGCGGAATATGAGGTGCTGTTCCTCCAGTTTCAGGGTGTTGTCATTGTGACACTGGAGAAGGCCCAGGATGGACATGTCACCCAAGGAGTGGGAGGGGGACTTGAAATAGGTCATGACCAGAAGGTGTTGTCGTTTGTCGCGAACAGAGTGCAGGTGCTATACAAAGTGGTCTCCAAGCCTCTGCTTGGTCTCACCGATGTAGAGGAGGCCACATCGGGAGCAGTGGATGCAATAGATCACATTGACGGAGGTGCAGCAGAACTTCTGTCTGATGTGAAAGGTTTGTTTGGTGTCTTGAATGGAAGTGAAGGGGGAGGTGTGGTGTAAGGTGTGGCACTTCCTTTGGTTGCAAGGAAAGGTGGGTGGTGGGGCTAGTGGAGAGTGTGGAGCAGTTGAAGGAGTTGCGGAGTGAGCAGTCCCTATGGAAGGCAGATAGAGGTGGAGAGGGAAATATATCTTTGGTTGTGGGGTAAGATTGCAGCTCTCTTCCCCCTCACCCATTTCTGAAGAAGGGTCCCAACTCGAAACGTCAACTTTCCTGCTCCTCTGTTGCTACCTGGCCTGCTGTGGTCCTTCAGCACCACACTGTATTATATCTGTTAACTATAATATTTATGCAATGTTTCACCTCAAGATGTGATTGAATAAAGTCATAAACACCAAACAAAGCATATTAAATTTTAGTACATCAGACTTACCCTGTTGAGATCGTCTATAAAGCTGCATGTATTACTGCCTGGCATCCTTTCCTCATCTGTTTCTAATAGGCTCCCATCTTCTCTCATCAGTCTCTGATTCTCAGAATCTAAAAGGATTTTAGGATTTATAATTGAAACAACTATCTTCACAAGTTTGTAAGAAGGTTACTTTTCATCCAGTACCCTAAAAATTCAGCGGCTTTAAAAGTCTGTGGGGCTTCTGCCCAATTCCCACAGTGACTCCAGGTGAAGGCTCTTAGAAAGCTCAGAGGGACCATACACAAACATTTTCATTGATGACATGCAGCTTTACCTCACCACCACCATTTCTAGAGACTACTCCAGTCTCACTGAATTGTCACATTGCTTGTCTGACATCCAGCAATGGATGAACAGAAACGCTTTCCACTTAAATGGCAAGAAGGCATTATCTTTAATCCCCACCACAAATTTTGTTCCCTCGCCACCAACTCACCTTGGGAACTATCTAGGCTGAACTACATACTTCAAAAGCATCACATTTGACAGCTAATTAACTTCCAACTACATAGACACAGTATCACTGCATCTATTTCTAATTCCTTAACATTGGCTGACTCCACCTATACCTCAACTCATCTGCTGCTGAAACTCTCATCCTTGCCTTTTGTTGTCTCTAGTTTAGACTATTCCAACTCCAATGTCTACTCTCTACAATCCAGTGTCATTTGAAAACTGGGTCACATTTCAAACTTGTGTATTCCATCATTTCTCTGCTAAGGACATATGTTCATCCTTAGTTAAGCAAAGAATTGATTTTAGAATTCTCATCCTTGATTTCAAGCTCTTCTATGGCCTTATCTTTTCCTGTTGCTGAAATCCTTTCCAACCCTATCACCTTCAAAAGGACTCACATTTCTTCAATTCTGGCCTCTCGAGCATTTGCAATTTTAATCACTCAGTCATCAGAGATTGTGCCTTTCGCTGCCTCAGCACTAAGCTCTGGAATTCCTTCCTCAAATGTTTCCTCAATTAAGGTGCTTCTGAAAGTCCACTTCTTTGACAGTGATATCTCATGAGGCTTGGGGATTTTTTGATAATAGCCTGTAGTCCAAGTTGGAACATTTCTGTAGTTTTTTTTCTGACAGACTCCTGAAAGAGTTACAATAAGAGACAAGTTCTGGGCCTAAGGATTGTAGGGCCCTTATTATCCTGTATTTTCTTCTCCTGCCTATTTATCTTTTAGTGCACTTCTATTTCAGCGAGCTTCTTCTGGGTATTCAAAAGCTGACTTACAATTCATGTTATTAAAAGAAAGTGACTAAAGAGAAGTTGGTGAGGAGGAAGAGTGCAGAAGTAAAAACGTTGAAGGAGAGGGAGAGGGGGTAAAGGAGAGGTGTTGAATGGAGGAAGAGATTAAGTACAGAGGAGGAGAAGGGATAGAGAAGAAAGGGAGAGTGGTGACAGGGGTAGGATGGACAGTCTAACTCCTGAATACCTGACTGAGCTGATCCAACCAACCATCTGAGCTGTCCACCAACTCCTTGGCAATCCTCCTGAATCAGCATGACTATCCTCTACAACTATCAACAGAGCCCTCCCCACCCAAAACAACTGGAATCTCCCCCATGACTAACCACTGTCTCCCCGGGCCTGAATGCCCACCCACAAAATCAACTCACGCATCCACTATCCACTTACACAATCTAGCTACCAAATCGACCTATCTACTTAAACACTAACTCACTTACCTACTGTAACAACTCGCTGACTTTCACACATGCCCTCCTCACCATTCACACTCTCACCATTCTGTGTCATCAATTCATGGACATTCAAACTGGACTTTTAAGCTCACCATACAGGTGATGCTATAAAGTCTGGTCTCCTGTCTGCTGATTGACACTACTCTGCCTCAGCTGAGTTTCTGAGGGACACTGTGACACACATTGCTGTGAGAGCCAGGAATGTATGTCCCACATTGTGGGAAGTTACAAGTGCACCAGTAATCCGCTGATCATCTGCGCTGTTCAGAAAATTCATGCTCATGAATTTTAATTTGATTTGATTTATTATTGTCACATATACCTAGGTACAGAGGAAAGTTTTGTTTGTGTGCAATACAGGCAGATTATACCATACAAAGTGCATTGGAGTAATAGAACAGAGCAAAGAAAACAATGTTATGTCTACAGAGAAGGTGCACAATGAGAGAAATCAACATTAAATTTAAATTTAAAATTTGAGAGGTCCATCCATTCAGCATTTTGTGGTATTAGATGATCCAATCTTGGATAGCATATAAATTATCCTCTACAAAATCTCTGATAGTCTGTTAATTTCATTTTGGAATTACCTTACAGACTGACTCATGGGCTTTCAACAGTAATATGTTGAAACTATATAAAACAGTAATAGAGAAATCTCATGGAAGTGACAGGATATGTACCATAAAATCTAAAAACCCCAAATGCTCCTTAGTGCTGTGAGCAATGACAATTGGAATGGAGAATGTGCTCATTAAGCAAAAGCATCAACAAGTCTTCAAAGAGACTCATGTGGGTAATATCACTCTATTCGACAACTTAAAATACAGTTAGCTCGAAATTATGTTGTAAAACCTCATATAACTAGAATACACAAGGCAAACTTCCGAAGTGAGGTTTTTAACTGACATTTATAAACATAAATACTTTAAAGCAGTACAGTAAAAATGGGATCAAATTACAATACTTTGAAGATTCCGGTAGAAAATTCATTTTTTTACCGAGGGCAAGTGTTTAGAATGCACTCACAAAAGTTCTTTCATGACATTGAACTAAGTAAGGCTTCATTTTCCAGTCAGGATTGGAACAAAAGCTTCAGCACAACTTTGGAAAAGAAATATATAACCTTGCTGGTCGACAATATTTTGAGAAGAGGGCGTCAGATGATCTGGATCTAGAACAAAACCATTCGACTGCAATGAGATGTGACAATTCCAGCCTGTCTCTAGGCCCATCTTCTCAGCAAATTCCTACAAAAACATAAAAGTATTGTAAATGTTTAAACATTCTAGTATAAACACGTGATTTCGGAAAGCTTCCTTTGTCCTTAGCAATGTCCGAAGTAGCGAGGAGACGGCTGCATGTTAGCACGTTGTAACCTGCTCAATTCCCCAATGTACCAGCAGAGGGCAGTGAGGTCGGACCAGTTCATCTCACACAGAGAGAAGAAAAGATTTTGAAAGAAAGAAACGTACAGATTTTTTGATAAATGATATACTATTTGGTAAAAAAATGTGAATGTTACTCCTTCCAGTAAATAGTGGAAATATATTTAAGGAGAAGCTGGATAAATGCGTGAAGCAGAAAAGATCAGAAGGATATGCTCATCGAGTGAGATGAAATAAGAATGTGGAAAACGAATACTGGCGTAGAACTATTACGCTGAATAACGTGTTCCTAGCCTGTAAGTTTCTAAGTGATTCTATGAAGATAG
The DNA here is from genome assembly GCF_030684315.1 of Stegostoma tigrinum. Lineage (NCBI taxonomy): Eukaryota > Metazoa > Chordata > Chondrichthyes > Orectolobiformes > Stegostomatidae > Stegostoma > Stegostoma tigrinum. The sequence goes on along the minus strand of NC_081376.1, from coordinate 39,911,760 downwards.
GCATTTTCAGTGAAGTATATTTGAAATTAACATTGATTCCATTTATCAACATAAAACAATTTTCAGAATGGGAAAGGGAGACTTTCAAACTTGATTGCCTTAGGAAACATTTTGAATAAATTGGGCATGCAGAATCAGAAATTTAAACAAGCAGCGTCAACACGGTGCATGAAGTTCCTTTCTGTTTAGCCCGTACTCTGTACAATAAGCCAATTTCCAATTGAGTTCAATGTCTATATCAAAAGCAGAAATTGATGAGGGTTCCATCAACAGGTTTGGCAGCATCTGCGCTGAGAAAGCAGAATTAACTTTTCAAGTCCAGTGACCCTTCAGAATGCTTGCATATTCAACTCTTGTGCATTGCTGGCAGAAGCTCTACTTTATTACTGAGATACGTGCAAATATGAATATTGGCTATTTCTCAGTGTTGATAAGGGGCTAGCACCCAGCACTCAACTATATTGGGCATTAAATTTAGCCCCATATACAAAGGAGCTTTTAAAGCATTGTTATAAAAAACATACACTGTGGCTTTTATAACCTTAATATGGGCCAGGATTGTACTGGAGTGGTCATTTCAATGATAACACCATATTGAGGAAATTTGAGATCAAAAGCCTGTCAAATTTATTGGATCAATTAAGAAAACAAAGGTAATAGACCTTCATGCTGCATTGCCTTCGCAATGAGAGGAAATTTGTGTTGCTTACTATCATAGTAAGATTGCAAGAATGTTCTTTAATTATAACAGGGAACTAAAGAAATCTTCACTAATGATTTTCTGTTTATTATAAAAATCAAAATCAGTGTTTCAAATTCAAGGGTAAACATCCTTCCAAAGACATTTTGGAAATTACTTTATCTTATACAAACATTCAACAGAAAGAGAGAGTCCTCATACTCCAGAGAAAAAGCATAATGACCATACTCAGTAGTTAAATTAGTAGTCATTTATAACTTTGAGTCTGTTACCTTGCTTTTTAGCTCATCTTCCAAGGAAAAGTAGACAAAGCGGATGCAGCTGTCATCTAAACCATCTATCAGATGGACCATGTCTAGCCTGGCTTGGTATTGGGAAGATATGAGGCCAAGTAAGATCTGATCGCCAAGGGGGTGCAAATTATCTTCCTGATCAAAAGTTAATTCTGAAATTCAAGCAAAATATGCAATGTTTGTTAATTAAAAAGAACACAGCTAGGTGGTAAAATGAATAAATTAACACTTATTTCATTACGTGTTTTGCTAAACATTTTTGTATAAACATTTGGATCCACAATTACTTAAACAAATTTTTATTCAATCGAATATATATGATCATTCAAGAAACATTGATGGGTTCCTTCACTACACTTCTGCAAAGCTTTCTTTTTTTTAACCTTGAGAGACTGTGGCCCTCATTTTACAGAGATGATGATGGTGAAATTAACAGCATCCACCATCATTATTATTAAAAAATTGTCAGTTATCTCTGGAATTCATACATGCACAGGATAAACATGGAAATTCAGAAGTTGCTGTCAGTTATTATACATTTCCCCAGAGGGTGTGCTACTGAGATTTCTGCTGACAGCAGCCAATGATAAACTTTGAAATCATGACTTGTGCCCTGTCAATGTTAGTCTTGCTGTAAAAATCCTTGAAAAAATTTCACCTTGTTGGTCAAGGTGTGATTGGTTTTGTTATGCGGTATTAATTTGATAATTACGGTTGAACACCCTCACTGACCTGAACAGATAATTTCATATTCGTGGAGTGTGAATCTCTCCTTTCTGGCAAAAAGTTGCCCCACCTGCAAAATCATGAGACAAAAAGTTGTCCACCTATGGCTGGCTTCTGTCATAATCCAATCAATAATTATTTATTTTGCTACCTGAAATCTTAAAAAGTAAAGTGAAAATATGCTTTTAACTTCATGGTATGCTGGCTATGAAAATACTGCAGTATGATTGGTTGCTTACTGTGTTCATTGACATCATAGCCGCTGCATGTCAGAACCTTAAAAGAGGAACAAATTACTACAGATGCTGGAATACTGTGGCTACAAGAGTAGTTCGGAGGCTAGTGATTCTGCAGCAAGTAACTCATCTTCTGACTCTGTATTTCCTGTTCACCGCAAAGAAGGCACATCTAAGGAGTGTGATGGAATATTCTTCACTTGCCTGGATGGGTGCAGCTCCACCCACACTTAGGAATTTCAAACAGCTCACTTGATTGACACCCCAAACACAGCTTTCAATATTCACTCTTTCTACTACTGACTCATAGTGGCAGCAGGGTGTACCATCTACAAGTTGCATCAAAGACTTATTCACACTATATTCCATCTGCCTTGCTGTCATCAACCCACACAGCCTGCCTAAATCCCATTGAAGCCTCTTGCATCCTTCTCACAACTCATATTCCTGCCTAAATTTATATCATTTGCAAAGTTGGATATATTATAACTGGCCCACACATCCAAATCATTGACACTGATTGTGAATTGCTGGAGCACAAACACTGAACGTTATGGTTTCAAGAAGGGAATGTCACCTCACAGCAATTGGTAAACCTTCTGGACCTTTCTTCAAGGTCATTGACAAACACTATTGTTACACTGTTAAACATTTGGGTGATGTTTATGTCATATTAGCTGTCAGATACTCAGCAATTTTGGGACAGGATTTCAGGTTTTTGATTCAGAGTCAAATGGGATCACGACCCTAACAGTGTGACAGAAACAAAAGCATGGCAGTGAATTTCCCCAAATTGGCCAATTTGTGGCCAGAAGGTGAACTTGCCAATCCATTAAGAAAGGCACACAAGTTTCCCAAAGTTGGAGGGTCAATAAGAGCCTATTTGGTATGGGAGGAGCAACACTGTAGTTTGGGTTGGAGACAGGCCAGAAGATGCCTTCATTTTATGGCAGCCATCTCTGCAACTTTTAAAATTTTTAAATTAAACACAGACTCCAGCATGTGGGGAATCTGTGTGGAAGGGAATCCTCTGAGGGGAAAGCCTCTCAGCCTGCCTGGGCTGCTGGCCCCTGAGATTGTTGCTGAGATTTCTACACACACAAAATGGCCTTGTTTCCGGCACCTAAAGGGGTCCCAAGCTGACTGGAAAATTTCAATTGATTGTCAACAATAGGCCTCAATCACCTCTGTGTGCTGATCTCACCCCTAATAAAAAAACTCAGAGACAGAATATGCTGGCGAATCACCACAGTAGTTAGCAGTGATTTTACTCTATGTCCATGTCCACACTTGCCCCTGTACAGCTACAGAAATTATCCCTGGAGTCAGTTCTGGTGAAGGGGGATCTCCACTCTGACTTTCTCACCTCCTGCTTTTACTGTGTATAAGGACATTTGTCAGTTTCCAGAGAGAGGGCGAAGTGTTCATTACTGCACTTTTTTAACTCCAGAACGAGCATACTAGTAAGCAATCCCCACTGTGGCTACTATCATTCCTATTCTGGTGATTCCTGAGAGCAATTTTGGCACAGGAGGGTAACAGCAGTGAAACAGAGTGGCTTTCTAGGGCCTGATTCCCTTTCACCACTTATATGCAAGGGAGGGTCAGTCAGATAAAAACAAAGGTCACACTGGATAATGGACAGTGGGATTCTCTACGTTCTTTGTTCCACTGTTGCCACCATTATCCCAATGATTGGCTGCTGTGATAGTGGAGGTCTATCCAATGTGTAATCTCCTTGCAGAAAACGGCCAAGTGAAACAAGGTGCCTAAACATCCACTTTGTGAGGAGAGAGGTTGAATCCTGTGATACCAAGTTGCAGTCTCGCCCACATTTCATAATCACCAATATATTTCTCACAGCACATTTCCTAGAAACAAAATGTTCCAGAAATGCACCCTCTAAATTTGAGTATTTCTGATCTGGTGGGTCATTTTCTAGTTCTTGACACTTGTGGGTTGACTGTAACAAACCGTCCAGGTCCAAAGCTGCTGAGGTATCTGTTTGGCCGCAGTGTTTATTTTTCAAAGGTACTTGGAGACACTTCTCATCATCACTGGGATGCAAGGTATGGAACACTGGCTTATAAGACAAGGCAATGCACTCTCCAGTCAGACAGGCATGTCGATAAAAATCAAAGATTTTCTTTCTGCAAAAGTGAACAATTGCAAAGACAATTAAATTGAAAATTACTAAACTCTAATATTAAAAGTCTAATATTTCATTAAGGTATACTGGTCCATGGGAGCAGACTCACTGGTGGTATCGAGTTTGATCCATGTTGGATTTTATGATGGGAGGTTGTGATTGTGCAAGACCAAAAAAGCACAACAAATAAGTGGCACCACACCTTGATACAGCTGAGGTGCAGGGAAGTTGCACAAAAGGAGGGGGAACCTGCTGAAAGTTGTTTGTTGCCCTTTGGTGAGAATACAAAGGCCAGCTCTCTCCTTGAGAGAGTTTGATGATGAAGTCAGTGTAATCCTCCAAGCCCCAAAGGGGAGTTTGCACTAGTGTCTGGAGCTAGGGAGACCACATCCCCAATCTCATGAGCCCTATTACTCATGGGAATTGTTGGCCTGAGGAAAGGCTACTGTTTCATGTGGACAATCATTGCCTTTTAATGCATTGTTTCATTGCTGCGTGCAACTTGCAGGTACAGCTGGAATCCTTTGATCAGGAAACAGTATATATGTTAACATATGGACCTGCAAGTTCAATAACAACATGAACACAAAGAATACTACAGTTTAAAGCACGAGATTAATTGGCTCCTAGGAGAATATACAAACATGGGAACTTGAGTGCACCATTCAACAACGTGAATTTGCGCTGCCATTTAATTTTATCATGTCTAACCCAGATCAAAGATCAACTTACTTGCCTTGATAACCTTGAAAACCCTTTACAATAAAATGTGAGGCTGGATGAACACAGCAGGCCAAGCAGCATCTCAGGAGCACAAAAGCTGACGTTTCGGGCCTAGACCCTTCATCCTCTCTGATGAAGGGTCTAGGCCCGAAACGTCAGCTTTTGTGCTCCTGAGATGCTGCTTGGCCTGCTGTGTTCATCCAGCCTCACATTTTATTATCTTGGAATTCTCCAGCATCTGCAGTTCCCATTATCTCTCTCAAACGCTTTACAATCTCAGTTTTCACACTTCTAATTTAGCACTAGCCTCAACAATTTCTCATCAAAGACTGTTGAACTTTTAACTTATTCCTTTATTTTCCCAGACAACAAAAGACTTTAATGTTAACTACTACCTTACTTCTTAATTTTTCTAATTATTCTATGGAGTAGTGCTTAACTTTTTAACTCTCGTTTCTCTGAATACTTTGTACATTTTTTTAATACCTAGGTGCTTTTGGTATCTAAGATGCCACCATGTGTGGTGACATTATGCACTTTTCACTGTACTCCTGCATTTCAGTGTATGTGACAATAAAATCTAAATTTAAATCTAAATCTAAATCTTTTGAGGAGAGAGAATTCTAGATTTCCATTACCCTTTTTGAGAAGAAATATTTCCTGACATCACCCCGAGCGGCTTCGATCTAATTTTAAGGATGTGCTCCCTCATTATGGACTCCCACCACTAAAGGAAGTAGTTTCTATTTATCTATCCTGTCGTATTCATGAAATGTCTGATATACGAAAGTGCCTGAATGTTTACTAATATAAAAGGTCATGTTGTTACCTGGCGCATCTAGAAAGTGGACAAATATCATTTCCATCCCAAAATTCACTGCAAGCATCTAAGATTGTGCCAGCGGACCCGTAGGAGAATAGCTGCATCAATTCTGTCAATAAAAGCGACATTTATTTAAGGTAATATCAGAAGAACTAACATAATTTATTGTCTAACTTCAATACATACAAACACAGACAGACAGGTAAACACATTCTTTCCAATCTACATTCTCTGAAACATTTGCAGTTGCTTATGTGTAAGAAAATATGCACTCTCCTCCCTCAGCTAAAACTGTGCAATCTCCTCAGAGAAGCAAATATATAAATAAAATGCTGAATAATTTGGAGGAATCTCTCCTCATGGAAATCAACACATCCCCAGATAATACTCTGCCCCTAATATTGCTATGGAGAAACTCAGCCAGTCAGAAATAGGTTCAGAACTCACTTGAATTTATCTTCATTTAATAGATTTTCCTGCAATAGAAAGGAGCTTGTCAGACTGCTCTCATCACATTGAAAATAAATGAGTGCAAAAAAGAAATTGTCCAACAAACCCTATGTTCTCCTCCTCCTCTAGAACGTTAACTCCCTAAGCCTTCATCTTTAAATGTACATTCTTCACCCAAATCATCTTCTTATGCTTACAAATAGATCGGAAGAATTGAAAATAAAATGCAAAAGTAAACTTAAAATTGCCACAGTATGTATATTGAATGCAAAAAGCTCACACTGTCTCAGAAACTCATATATCTATTGAAATCACCACAAATTTTGTGGGTAAAGTTGTCTCTTTTGGACTTATAGACTTACACATGGCGTGGAATAAATGACTAACTTTAACGATTACAGATGTCCCGCCTCCTTTGGCTAGCATAGACCTGTGGTCTGGGGAATCTAACCAAACCTGTTGTGCTGATGGCTGTTAAGGTGTATTGGGTCCATATGTATAGACTGCAAAACAAAGCTTTTCACTGAAATTAGGCACATGTAACCACAATAAATCAAATCAAATCAGGATTATTACTCCTTCATTCCTTTTGGCATCTTCTATAGCTAGGTGGTGTAGACATAGCTAGAGTTAAGAGAGAGACATACACTCACTCATGCTCCTACTCACATGCTGACATGCATAAGATGCACACCCAGCTGTACAAACCCCTGTGCATAGGCAAACTCTCACCACACACAGTCACTCATAACACATTCTCATTTACGCAGTCACTCATGATACACTGTCACTCACCACATAGTCACTCATGACACACTCTAACTCATCACACACATTAGCTCACATACAAACAAAATTTTGCTTTTTAGTTCAGGATTCTTACATCAGAGTCAAAAGCAAATGACATCATCACACTTTGGACCAATAATATACTCTCTAGATGGAATGCAATAAAACCTGGAATTAAGGTAGGAGAGAGATAGATAGAGAGAGACACAGGGTGCCTTCATTTTGAGGTAATCCCTCCACTCATTTTAATACTTTTAGTGTTACTAAAATAACATTAGTAACCAGGCCATACTATTGAGGGACGGGAGAGGGAAATATCCCTAGAAGAACTGAAGCGAAATAGGCAAGAGGGCCTCAAACCATGTCTTGGGTTCTGACTCCCTGCTTTTCCACCAGGAGATTGCCTTTGAGGGTCTGATAGCTAACTGGCAAATTCAGGTGAGAGGAACCGCTGAGCACTCTTTCTGCCATGGCCACAAGGATGGCCATTGTTATTGAGGGCCTCCGTGGTTTAAGGAGTGATCATAAAGGATCCCCACTCTGATCAATCTGATGAGAGACTGTCAGATTTCAGTGTGTTATGTCCCCACAGCAGTAGGCCCTCCCAACATGGCCCAAATGCGTGCACAGTTGGGAATTGTAGTGATTGGAATGAGGTCTAGGTGGATCACATCAAGTACTGAGATCCCTCATTGGAGTTGTTAACTTGGGCCAATCAGGAATCGCAATACTCGCTCTCCTTCCAATCACTACACTTGTTATGCACTTAAGTGGCTTGACTGTCTTTTCAATGGTTATCTGGACTGCTATCTTTCTCGATATTGACCACATGGCATAGTGATAGGTAGATGGTGGGCACCCTGCCTGTCACCAACCTCTGCCATTTTCCCAGGTTTCTCGCCACTCAGCTTCACTCTCAGAGGACCCAGGAAGTTCTGGTCAAACACTATTGATCATATATGCACACGTATGAACACATACAAGAATAGTCACATCTGGAAGAAATTCGGATGCTGGTATAGATATAAACGTAATTGAGGGCTCCTGGGCTGTGGCAACATTGATGCTACTTCTGAGCCAGGAGGCCTGTGTTCGAGTCCCCTTTGTTCCAGAGTTGTATATTAACAACTCTAGACTGGTTGATTAGATACATTGTTGAAGATAAAGCGTAATCTATAGAACTAATCATTTTGTTAGGAATAGAATGTTTAGTTTTAGGCAACTTATGTCATGGTTACCTTTGAACTATCCTCTTAAACAACACTGATTAAAACCAATAACCACAGACGACTCTCTGTGGTTAACTACTGGTCAGTATATTCACTATTATCTCGTATTTAAATTAACAGATATGATCAGAACAAAACGGCTGAAATGAAAGACTAACAAATCTACAGACTTCTGAAACACCCCATTTTGTTATCCTATAATCAATGCATTCTAAACTGAAGGATTTAAGTTACATATGACCTACCGTTTACTTTCAAATGTCTGAGGGGAAGTCTTGCAAATATATCAAGGGAAAGGCTGTGTCTAGTTTATTTGTTGAATTCTAAATTAACTGAGAAGAGAGTAAATCCAGAGCAGTTTGTTGGTACAGACAAAAATGGTAGTCAATGCCGGCAGATTGCATACTGTGGGAGAAGCAATCTTGCAAGACACAGGCTTTTCATGTTGACAGAGAGTTCAAATTGGGCAATTTAACATGTCCTGACCTGCACAGCTCTAACCCAGGAAAGTCTAGTTAAATTGGCTCCTTTTAAACATTAATACCTTTGGAGTCAGGAAGGTTTCCCATGATGGAAGGAATCATTTTCAACTTAACCTTGTTGTGACCAGCTAAAGTGGGGTTGAATAAAGTAGAACCAGCTCATTTCTCCTCAGAGGTTTCATGCCCATCTGGAATTATACTGAATGGGTGAACTGTGCCCAGGACCTGTTTGCAGCACTAACTATTCCAACAGACTGCTACAAACCACTTAAGCCGAAACCCCCTACACATCCATGTCCGATGACGGCATGCTGATTAGGAACAATGAAGAAGAGAGGGGAGATCTGGGAAGAGAAAATCCCATCGGGATTGTACTCATTAGAGTTTAGAAGGTTGAGGGGAGATCTAATAGAAACTTACAAGATAATGTATGGCTTAGAAGGGGTGGACGCTAGGAAGTTGTTTCCGTTAGGCGGGGAGACTAGGACCCGTGGGCACAGCCTTAAAATTAGAGGGGGTAAATTTAAATTGAAATGAGACGACATTTCTTCAGCCAGAGAGTGGTGGGCTTGTGGAATTCATTGCCATGGAGTGCGGTGGAGCCGGGACTATGGATGCCTTCAAGGCAGAGATCAACAAATTCTTGATCTCAGAAGGAATCAAGGGCTACGGGGAGAGTGCAGGGAAGTGGAGTTGAAATGCCCATCAGCCATGATTTAAATGGCGGAGTGGACTTGATGCATCGAATGGCCTTACTTCCACTCCTATGTCTTATGGTCTTACGGTCTTATGGTTCTCTTGCACTCCATAGCAATGCTGAGTGCCAATAACACTTCGCTTTCTTAGAAAGGTTGCAAATGTAAGAAAGTAACTGAGATGATATGTGCATTCCTTTAGGCCTTCACTGAATAAGCAAGATTTTAACTCATTCAATTGAAGTGAATGAAAATTGTTCTTAATACCTCCATTCATTTTCCACATTCCCCATGTCTTTTGGTAATATAGGCTAAGGTGAGAGGTGTACAGTGAATCCCTAGAACAATTCCCTGCTTACAATTGTGTGCATCACCTTGGACAGGCTTTTTAATTCCTGCAGAAAATCCTGGCTTTCACCTCTGGTCATGTGTCTGAGGAAGTCAGGTAGTGGGTGAGTTAGGGGTTAGGCCAAGCCATTTAATTCATCTAATTTTATGGGCTCTACTTGTATATTTATTTGATTAACAGTATTTCTAAAAATAATTCATTAAGATAATAATAAATTTATTATTGTAGCTTTTCTCAGCTGATTCTTGTATTGAACAACCTGTTTGAGGCCAGAGTTTCCCAGGGTAATTTTCATCGATAGATCATCATAGAATCCCTACAGTGTGGAAACTGGCCCTTCGGCCCAACAAGCCAACGCTGACCCTCAGAGCATCCCACCCAGACCCATCCCCCTATAATGCACCTAATCGACACCTCCCTGAACACTATGGGCAATTTAGCATGGCCAATCCACCTAACCTGCACACCTTTGGACTGTGGGAGGAAATCCATGCAAACATTGGAGAATGTGCAAACTCCACACAGTTTCCCGAGGCTGAAATCAAACTCGGGTCCCTGGTGCTGTGAGGCAGTAGTGTTACCCACTGAGCCACGCTGTTGATTACATAGAACATAGAACATGACAGCACAGTACAGGCCCTTTGGCCCTCGATGTTGTGCCGACCTGTCATATCGATCTGAAGCCCATCTAACCTACACTATTCCATGTACGTCCATATGCTTATCCAATGACGACTTAAATGTACCTAAAGTTGGCAAATCTACTACCGTTGCAGGCAAAGCGTTCCATTCCCTTTCTACTCTCTGAGTAAAGAAACTACCTCTGACATCTGTCCTATATCTTTCACCCCTCAATTTAAAGCTATGCCCCCTCGTGCTCACCGTCACCATCCTAGGAAAAAGGCTGTCCCTATCCACCCTATCTAACCCTCTGCTTATTTTGTATGTTTCAATTAAGTCACCTCTCAACCTTCTTCTCTCTAATGAAAACAGCCTCAAGTCCCTCAGCCTTTCCTCGTAAGACCTTCCCTCCATACCAGGCAACATCCTAGTAAATCTCCTCTGCACCCTTTCCAAAGCTTCCACATCCTTCTTATAATGCGGTGACCAGAACTGTACGCAATACTCCAAGTGCGGCCGCACCAGAGTTTTGTACAGCTGCAGCATAGATTAGTAACAAGCCACTCTTTGGATCCAGTCTAGTCTGAACTGCATTTACTGTAAAAACCTCAATGCTGCAAATACTCTATGGAGAAATCCTGCATCTACAACAGGTAATTGCTTCTGTTCTTAATATACAAATTAATATATCACTTTGTCAGGTTATACCCAAACACATTGTCTAATGAAATATTAATTCTACATATGAAATGTAGATGGATCAAGATTATTCAGCATCTTTCATGACTTTGACAAGTCCCAAAGCACTTTACACCCAATGAGCACTATTTAAGGTCTGCTTGCCGTTGTAATATAGAAATGTAGCAGCCAATATGCACCTCAGAGTGACCCACAATATTAGCTGGGATATTGGGTCAAATAAGTCTCTTCTTTGAAAGATGCTATGAGTTCTTTTACACCCATCTGAGAGACCATTCTTGATGATTTATCTAAATGATGTCACTTCCCACCATGCAGTGCTCCCTCAGTCCTGCAGTTATGTTGGTCTAGATTTGGTGGATATAGATATTTGGAATGTTCTCAGGAGTGAAGTCTGAGAGGTTCAAACTGAAAAGAAATTCTTGACTAAGAATCCCGAAAATGTATTGGCCATTCCTTTTCAAGATACAACAACTTTCAGCAGGTCAAAAAGGCCACAGACATGAAATGTTAATTCTGCTTTTCCTTCCATGAATGCTGTCAGACCATTGGAGTGTTCACAGCATTTTCTGCTTTTACCTATACAGTGTGCCTTTAATCCAATGCACTGTATTTGTCACAATTGGTGATAGCATTCAAAATTGCATTCTGTGAGGGCAATAGGGCTGGCTTTGTGCAAACTGACATCGTGGCTCAAGTCTTTCTCAACTATTGTCTATGTTCCTCATTCCTGGACTATTCTTGCTGTCTCTGTTTTATTAGATTAAATTAGAAATTTAGCAATTCGAGAAATTGAAATCGAAGTAAATTGGGTTTACGAGCCTGAGTTAGAAGTGTGCGCAAGCAGGTTTATCATATGACTCAGAGGCAGCTTTCTTTTAGTGATGAATGATGGTTCCCATGGTGATGCTTCCTGTGTGTTAGTCATTGTGGTTGACGTGTACACAGCAGTGTACGTTTGCTTATGGAAGAGGTTCCTTGCAGAGGAGGTGAAGCCTGTGAGATGAAATCGGTTTCAATTAATCTATGACAGGAAGTGGTAGGAGGAACAGTTTTGGGCCATACCTGCAATGTTTAAAGTATTTAAGAAAACCATAGTTACAAATATAGAGCAAATTATGCCGTGCAGCCAATCTTGCAGAAAATGACTTACGACTGAAAAATTTTATTTAACATTTTTCCATCAGATTGTACTAATGAGAGACTATTAAACAAAAATAGAATGCCCCCATCAAAAAGCATTGTCAATGGCAACAATTAAATAACAAATGTATTTACCTAAATAATTAAAATCAAATCTGAAAAACATCTGCATCAAATCCCTAAAAAGACAGTTTGCTCTGCAGTTGATTAAGTGATACCACGGTGAGCTGAGCGTTCTTTGCAGCAGGAGGTATAGATATGTTTCCTGTTTAAATATGCATTAACAATCACAAAAGCCAAAAAAGGCAAGTTTTCTGACATTCAATGCTAAAGTGAACATAGCAACACACATCAAAGACATCCAATTGTATAGTGAATCAATGCATTTTCAAATTCTTTGGGCCAAACCTTTACCTGGATGCGCATTTCAGCATGCAACTGTCCAGAGTTAGTTTTGTTTTAGGGGAGATAATCCAATCTTCTTCCACATGCCTACTGAAATGCTATTTTCCTTACACATTTCAATGGATCAGGAATGCCTAAATGTATACTGCCACTGAGGTCAGTAGACGAAAATCAGATTTCTTTCCTGCACAGTATTTTGGTCCAAAGCTGTGGAGTTTTGGAATCCCAATAAAAGCATATCAGGTTTGAGAGTTCATGAAGGAAATGGAAAGCCTGCTGGGGTTTGTGAATCATGTGAAAATCTAAGTATGAAATCATGGATTCAAACAACGCAGAAACAGACCTTTCGTTGCAACCAGTCCATGCTGAACATAATCCCAAACTAAACTAATCCCATCTGGCTGCTCCTGGCCCATTTCCCTCCAAACTTTTCCTATTCATGTCTCCATCCAAATGTCTTTTAAATATTGTAATTGGATCTGCATCCAGCACTTCATCAGGAAGTTCATTCCACATGCAAACCACCTTCTGTGTAAAAAACAATTGCCTCTTCTGTATTTTTAAAATCTCTCCTCTCACCTTAAGAATGTGGCCCCTAGTCTTGAAGTTCCCCATCTTGGGGAAAAGAGAATTATCATCAAATCTATCGATACCTCTCATTATTTTATAAACTTCTTTCAGGTCACCTCTCAACCTCCTACATTCCAGCGAAAAAAGTTCCAACCTATGCAGTCTTTCTTTATAACTCAAGCTTTCCATTCCTGAATCCTCTCCAGTTTGATAACATCCTTCCTATAACTGGGCAACCAGAACTAGACACAGTCTTCCAGAGGTGGTCTCACAAATGTCCTATATAATCTCAACATAACATCCCAACTCCTATTCTCAAAGGACTGAGCAATGAAGGCCAAGTATGCCAAATGCCTTTATAACCATCCTGTCTCCTGTCTATATGTGATGCAAACTTTAAGGAATTATGTACTTGCACCTCTAAGTTCCTCCTTTCTACAACACTACCCAAGGGTCTACCATTAATTGTATAAGCCCTGCACTTGTTTGTTGTGCCAAAATGCAATACCTTGCATTAATCCAGAATTAACTCCATCTGCTATATTTCAGCCCATTGACCCATTTCATCAAGATCCCTTAGTAATCTTAGAAAACCTTCTTCACTGTCTACAATGCCACCAATCTTGGCGTCAACCACAAACTTACTAACTATGCCTTCTACATTCTCATCCAAATAATTTATGTAAATGACAAACAAAAGAGGACCCAGAACTGATCCTTAAGAGGCCTTCAGTCTGAAAAGCAACCTTGCACCATTACTCACTGTCTTCTGTCATTAAACCAATTATGTATCCCATGCAGAAACTTGTCGAAGGCTTTACTAACATCCAAATAAACAATGCCTACTACTCTGCCATCATCAACTTTTTTGGTGACTTCCTCAAAAAACTCAATCAATATTTTGAAACCTGATTTTCCTCACACTAAACCATACTGACTATCCCTAATGAATTATTGCCTCTCTAAAAGTCTATAAATATTATATTTTATAATCACCTCCAACAATTTGCCCACAACTAAGTCAGACTGATAGGTCTATAGATCCCAGTTTTCCTTATAACCTTTCTTAAACGAACATACAACATTAGACACTTTCCAGTCATCGGGCACCTTACCTGTTATAGCGGATGCAAATATTTCTGCACGGGGTCTTTTAATTTCCTCCCTTACTCCCCATAACATTCTGGGATACATTAGATCAGGTCCCAGAGATTTATCCAACTTTATATTTTGTAAGACCTCCCAAACTTACTTTTCTGTAATGTGTACTGTTTTTAAAACATCAAAGTTTATTTCTCTGCATTCTCTAGACTCCATTTCTTTCTCCACAGTAAAAACTGATGCGAAATATTCATTTGGTATCTCTCCCCTCTCCTGGAGTTCAACACAAAGACAATTTCCTTGATCTGTAAGAGGGTCTACCCTTTATCGAGTTACCCTTTTGCTCTTAATGTATTTGCAAAATCTTTTTGGATTATCTTTAACCTTATCTGCCAATGTTATCTCATATCCCCTCTTGGCTTTCCTGATTTCTCTCTTCCTGTAGAGTCTACAGGAAAACAACACATACGGACCAAATACTGAACTACAGGAGCAACCATCCCAACACCCACAAACGAAGCTGCATTAGAACATTATTCCAACGAGCCACCACACACTGCAGCACAGAGGAACTACGCAGAGCAGAGGAAAATCACCTATACAGCATATTCAAAAAGAATGGGTACCCAATGAACACAGTCCACCGATTCCTCAGCAATAAACCCAAACAAACAGACAAAACAGGCTCAGAAACCATAAGCACTCACCCCTACATCAAAGACGTTTCCGAAATGACTGCCAGACTACTCGGACCTCTTGGCATCAGGGTAGCCCACAAACCCACCAACACACTAAAACAGCAGCTAATGAACTTAAAAGACCCTATACAGACAACACACAAAACAAACTTCATCTACAAAATAATAAAATGTGAGGCTGGATGAACACAGCAGGCCAAGCAGCATCTCAGGAGCACAAAAGCTGACGTTTCGGGCCTAGACCCTTCATCAGAGAGGGGGATGGGGGGAGGGAACTGGAATAAATAGGGAGAGAGGGGGAGGCGGACCGAAGATGGAGAGTAAAGAAGATAGGTGGAGAGGGTGTAGGTGGGGAGGTAGGGAGGGGATAGGTCAGTCCAGGGAAGACGGACAGGTCAAGGAGGTGGGATGAGGTTAGTAGGTAGCTGGGGGTGCGGCTTGGGGTGGGAGGAAGGGATGGGTGAGAGGAAGAACCGGTTAGGGAGGCAGAGACAGGTTGGACTGGTTTTGGGATGCAGTGGGTGGGGGGGAAGAGCTGGGCTGGTTGTGTGGTGCAGTGGGGGGAGGGGATGAACTGGGCTGGTTTAGGGATGCAGTGGGGGAAGGGGAGATTTTGAAACTGGTGAAGTCCACATTGATACCATATGGCTGCAGGGTTCCCAGGCGGAATATGAGTTGCTGTTCCTGCAACCTTCGGGTGGCATCATTGTGGCAGTGCAGGAGGCCCATGATGGACATGTCATCAAGAGAATGGGAGGGGGAGTGGAAATGGTTTGCGACTGGGAGGTGCAGTTGTTTGTTGCGAACTGAGCGGAGGTGTTCTGCAAAGCGGTCCCCAAGCCTCCGCTTGGTTTCCCCAATGTAGAGAAAGCCGCAACGGGTACAGTGGATGCAGTATACCACATTGGCAGATGTGCAGGTGAACCTCTGCTTAATGTGGAATGTCGTCTTGGGGCCTGGGATGGGGGTGAGGGAGGAGGTGTGGGGACAAGTGTAGCATTTCCTGCGGTTGCAGGGGAAGGTGCCGGGTGTGGTGGGGTTGGAGGGCAGTGTGGAGCGAACAAGGGAGTCACGGAGAGAGTGGTCTCTCCGGAAAGCAGACAGGGGTGGGGATGGAAAAATGTCTTGGGTGGTGGGGTCGGATTGTAAATGGCGGAAGTGTCGGAGGATAATGCGTTGTATCCGGAGGTTGGTAGGGTGGTGTGTGAGAACGAGGGGGATCCTCTTGGGGCGGTTGTGGCGGGGGCGGGGTGTGAGGGATGTGTCGCGGGAAATGCGGGAGACGCGGTCAAGGGCGTTCTCAATCACCGTGGGGGGGAAGTTGCGGTCCTTAAAGAACTTGGACATCTGGGATGTGCGGGAGTGGAATGTGTTATCGTGGGAGCAGATGCGGCGGAGGCGGAGGAATTGGGAATAGGGGATGGAATTTTTGCAGGAGGGTGGGTGGGAGGAGGTGTATTCTAGGTAGCTGTGGGAGTCGGTGGGCTTGAAATGGACATCAGTTACAAGCTGTCTTCATCTACAAAATACCTTGCAAGAACTGTGACAAACACTACATTGGACAAACAGGCAGAAAGTTAGCCACCAGGATACATGAACATCAACTAGCCACAAAACGACATGACCCACTATCACTCGTATCCTTACATACAGATGAGGAAGGACACCACTTTGATTGGGACAACACATCCATCCTAGGACAAGCCAAACAGAGACATGCACGAGAAATCCTAGAAGCATGGCATTCCAACCGGAACTCCATCAACAAACACATTGTTTTGCAGCCAATCTACCATCCTCTGAGAAAAAGAACAGGAAATGACATCACCAACCCAAGGAAACCTGACCAGATAAATAGAAAGCGGGACATAACACCAGCGCTTCGTCGGAGGCTCACTGATGATGTTACCTAGAATGGTGATGAAATGTCTGAAAACTAACCTTCCAGCTCAGCGAGCAAACTCACATCCATGACCTTTCCTTTCTTATTTGTAATTTTTCTCCCCATACATTTTTATTGGATGATTTTTCAGAAATATCTTCTCTAGAAATGGAAAGTAATGTATTCCTTAATCAAAAACTTTACCCCCCGTCCCTTTTTTGGCTCCTTTTCTATTTTCCTACGGCATCTCGAACCCAGGACATGTGAGTTATGTCCGTCGCTCAGCCAAGTTTCTATAATAGCAATCCCATGTTCTTAAACATGCTCTGAGTTCATCAGCCTTACCTGTAAGACTCCTTGTATTGAAATAAATGCAATTTAGCTCTTCAGAGTTACTACATAATCTGACTCTCTCTTGCCTTTCTTTTCTAATTGACATGCTTTCCTCACATTCAGAAGCTACCCCATCAATCCTTCCATTTACACTGCTACTTAGATTCCCTTCATTCGCCTTCTCTACCAGTATAAAGTCTCCCTTAATAGAATGAGTAAATCACCCTGCCAAGATATTAGTCACTTTCGAGTATACGTCAGACCCATCTTTTTTGAAGAGGACTTTTCTACCCCAAGAGACATTCCAATTGTCCAAAAACCTGAATCCCTGAACAATATACCAGCTCTTCAGCCAATGATTTATCTCCTTCAGCCTTTAGTACCTTCCCTCATTTGAGTTTGGCATTAGGAGTAAATCAGAAATTACTACTTTTAATACTTTTATTTTTTAATCTTCTACCTAACTTCTTAAATTTACTCTGTACTGTTTTAATCTTTTTCCCTAAAAATGTCATTCCTGCAAATGCGTGCAATAATTTCTGACTTCTCAATCTCACCTTTAACAATATGCTTGAAACGTTTAGAAACGTCCTTAATCCGAAGACCAGAAAAGCAACAAACCAACCTAAATTTACACTGCCACAGAATCACCTGCCTATGCCCCTGACAGGAGAGCATGACAATAATTCTATTAAATCTTGTCAAATGCTGCCTAACATAAGAATCGTTCCAAATGTCTGATAACCGACTGGTCCTTCCATTTTCTTTGGAGAGACTATTCCCTTCAACTGTTCCAAAAACTGAATATCTGTTTGATAGAGGACTAGCTGCCAAAGGATTTTGAACTACTTTCTTATCTTGCCTGATAGTCATGATGTGGAGGCGCCGGTGTTGGACTGGGTTGGAGAAAGACAAAAATTACATGACACTAGGTTATGGTCCAACAGGTTTATTTGAAAATGCAAGCTTTCGTAGTGTTGCTCCTTCCTCAGGTGTAGTGAGAGAGACATCACGACAAACATTTTCTAAATAAAGATCAAAAGACCATACAACTGATGCAAATGTATTGAATAAGCCCAAAATGGCTGGCTGACTCCCACCTATAAAATCTTTAATCAGTTCGAAAGGAGATACAGGTTTCAATTGATTCAAATGCAAATCTCAAAATTTCTTTCAAGCCATTGCCCAGAGGTAACTGTGATCAGAGATAATGGGAACTGCAGATGCTGGAGAATCCGGGATAACAAAGTGTGGAGCTGGATGAACACAGCAGGCTCCTAAGATGTTGCTTGGCCTGCTGTGTTCATCCAGCTCCACACTTGGTTAGCCCTGAGATAACTAAAGTTTTTATCAGTGTATACAAGAGGTGACACCTTAGTTCAGACCTCAGGTCAGGTGTGAGGCATTGTTTAGAGTCTGTCTGTATTTTAACTTGGAGTCAGACTGGTTTTATTTCCAAAACAAAATAGAATGTATCTGCAAATACAAATCTACAAATGCAAATTCATCCTACAGATTTGTGCGCACATGTCCGCGCAAGCATTGTGTGTGTGTGTGTGTGTGTGTGTGTGTATGTGTGTGTCTGTGTGTAAGTGTATAGTATGGTGGGGTTACCTGTAGTGTGACATGAACCCAAGGTCATAGCTGAGGCTGCCCTCATTGGTACTGAACTTGGCTATCAGCCTCTGCTCGGCGATTCTGCATTCTTGTGTATCCCGAAGTCCACCTTGGAGGACATTTACCTGAAGATATGAGGCCGAATGCCCTTGACTGCTGAAGTGCTCCACTGCTGGGAGGGAACACCCCCGTTCTGGTAATTGTTGCGCGATATGCATTCATCTGTTGTCATAGCGTCTGCATGGTCTCGCCAATATACCATGCCTGCAGCATATGAGATAGACAGCATTGACTGAGTCACATAAACATCTGCCATGCATGTGGTGGGCAGTGTTCCCACATGTTACAGTAGTGTCCATGTTGATGATCTGACTGTCTTGCAGAAGTTACCACAACAGGGTTGTATAGTGTTGTGATTGATGTTGTTATGAAGGCGGGGTAGTTTGCTGTGAACAATGGTCTGTCTAAGGTTTGGTGGTTGTTTGAAGGTGAGAAGTGGAGGTGTGGGGAAGATCTTGGTGAGGTGCTGTTCGGTGTCTATCTCATACGTTGCAGGTCAGGATACCTGGTGCATGGTATATTGGCGATCTTGGGTTCATATCACACTACAGATGACCCCACCACACTACACACACACACACACACACACACACACACACACACACACACACACACACACACACACACACACACAGACACACATACAAACGCACACTCACACACATACACACATACACACACATACACACACACACACACACACACACACAGATACGTGCACACAGACATGCACACACACAAAGGCACATACTCACCCACTTACACAAACGCACACACATGTATATACACACACACATATATACACCCTCATTCACACAAACACACACACATGTACATAGACACACACTCACTCACACCAATGCACACACACACACACACACACACACAAACAGACACACACACAGACAAACACACACACACACTCTCACACAAACACACTCACAAGCACACACACATACTCACACACAAACGCACACTCACACACACACACAGACACACATACAAACGCACACTCACACACACACATACACACACACACAGATACACACACACACAAAGGCACATACTCATCCACTTACACAAACACACACACATGTATATAGACACACACATATATACACCCTCACTCACACAAACACACACACATGCACATACACACACACTCACTCACACAAACACACTCATACACACGCACACATACATACACACACAAACGCCCGCACACAAAGGCACACACTCTCTCACACAAACACACACACACATACTCACTCACGTGCACATGCACAAAATGGCACACACCATCTCACACAAGCGCGCGCGCGCGCACACACACACACACACACACAACACACACACACACACCATCTCTCACACACACGCACGCATGCATACACACACACACACACACACACACATATAAATTTATGAGGTGAATTTGCATTTACAGATTTGTTTTTGCACATACATTCTATTTTGTTCAATAAGCATAGAATCTGTAAACACAGTCAGTCAATGAGGCATTTTATAAATTCCTGCTTTGGGAATAAAACCAGTCTGACTCCAAGTTAAAACACAGGCAGACTCTAAACAAGAGATAATGGGAACTGCAGATGCTGGAGAATCCAAGATAATAAAGTGTGAAGCTGGATGAACACAGCAGGCCAAACAGCATCTCAGGAGCACAAAAGCTGACGTTTCGGGCCTAGACCCTTCATCAGAGTTCATCCAGCTTCACACTTTGTTATCTTAGACTCTAAACAAGGCCTGGCACCCAAAGTGTATTGTCTGACCTGAGATGTCACCTCTTGTATGCACTGATAAAAACCTTCAGTTAATTCGGGGCAGTGGCTTGAAAGAAATTCTGGGATTTGCATTTTAATCCGTTTAAATCTGCATATCCTTTCTAACTGATTAAAGACTTTACAGGCAGGAGTCAGCCAGCCATTTTAGGCTTGTTCAATACATTTGCATCAGTTGTGTGATTTTTGATCTTTTACTTATAGACTCTGTGACATGATGCCTCTCTCACTAAACTTGATGAAGAAGCAAAGCTCCGAAACCTTGTGTTTTCAAATAAACCTGTGGGACTTTAACCTACTTTCATGTGATTGTTGACCTTTGCCTGACAGTCACCCATCCATCTGACTGTGCTGTGTAATAACTTCTCTAAATCTACTAGCCATCTCATTCTGTAACATATATATTGTCTTAATAACAATAAAGCCTTAAAAACAGGATGTTTCAATAACACCTTATACATAAAATAAACTACCTATTATTACCTATAGAAAATAATGTTAAAATGGAAAAGAAATTGTAAATATATATATATATATATATATCAAACATACAAAAATTAAATAAAATCATCCACTTGGCTGATTAACTGAATAAAAACGATTCATCTTTAATAAATTCCTTGAGAAAAAATGTCCTCTCTGTGTAGGACTCTCTGGAATGAAAGCACAACTTCTTATTTAAACAAAAAGCTGTTTTGTTTTCAAAAATAAAACCTTTGTAATGTTAAAAAAACCCTCTAAAACACATCTAGATTTTTCTTCATTTCTGAATTAAGAATTAGAGAAGCTTCAACTGTTCACTGCAAAGTCTTAAATAAAAGTTTTTAAAAGTCCATTTGGAAAAAAAAGTCATGATTTTTTGTTTAGAGATAATGGGAACTGCAGATGCTGGAGAATCCAAGATTACAAAGTGTGAAGCTGATGAACACAGCAGGCCAAGCAGTATCTCAGGAGCACAATAATTTTTTGCTTGGCTTTGTTGTGTTTTTTGAATGTTAATAAAACAAAATGGAAAAAGAACCTTATATTAGTAAACTATAAAGACCATAATAACTGTAAAAAAATCTATAATAAATATTAAACCTGCAAACGCAGGAGCATCTGTAAGATCCATGTATTTTGATAATCTTCAATTGCGAATATTAAGTACTACATTTTCATAAAGATATGTTTTAAAACAGTAATTCACCATTGAGATATACTCTTCAGAGTTTACATTGTATATTTATTCACATGCATCATAATGCTTTTCCAATGGAGAAAGCATGAAAAATGTTACAAAATGTTCTGTCAGCTTGTTCTATAATCCTTTCTACTGAGATTTAAACTGTTCTAGCTTGTTTTTTAAGTCCTAGCTTTAACTCTGTAAACGATGTCTGCTCAGAAAAGAACTGCTCTCCATTAATTCCAACCATCTACAGAGACTAATCAAAACTGAAAGAACTGCAGATGCTGGAAATCAAAAACAGGGGGCGGGCCACTGGACCCAAAATATTAACTCTGATTTTTCTCCACAGTTTTTGCCAGGCCTGCTGAGCTTTTCCAGCAATTTCTGTTCTTGTTTCAGAGACTAATCTGCTGTTTAAACAGCTGTGACCATTAGCAATGTCTGACTAAGTTTCACGATCTGATTGTTTCAGTGCTGTATGTTTCATTTATCAGTGTATGATTAATAATTTCAAGAAGTTGTAACAACAGATTGTCCCTTTGTCCCTTTTGACAAAAGCTAATAAGTTCACGAGTATTTCAAGTTCATTTACAGGCATGTCAGAATACAATATATTTTTCTCATGATCAATTATATAGGGGCTTTTATTAGATGGTTAGACGTTCACATCTTTCCCTTCAAGAATGTACATTTCCCAGTGATATTGCATGGAATCTGAAGACTGTATATAGTGTATAGTGCGTGAATGGCTATGGTGGATACATGGGCTTTAGAGATGGCATTGGATGCCATGGGACATCTGAGGGAGCATGGACTTACAGGGGAGCTGAGGAAGCTGAGAAGTGAAACATAAGGGTCTTTTAACCTTTTTGGGAGCTAGGATACTATGTTAAAGAATTAAACCAAAACTTTCAATCAGGCCCATCTCCACAACCATATTCCTCATGAAATCCAACACTGCTTGGAAACTGCATTGTACACCCAACCATGACAAGAACAGACAAAATTTGCATGAAATGTCACACAAGGATTGGCCATGTAATTTATAAGATCAGAAGTGTGCAAGTTGGTGATTCTCTGGGTCTTTCTATACTCAATGCTACGAAACAGAAAATAGAGCATAGATGTTAAAGATAATTAATCATTTCCAAAAAGTGGAAAATGGTGTTTCACAATGATCAGCGCTGGGATCACTGATGCTCACCATTTACAGAAATAATTTGTATTTCAGAAATGGAAGAATAACTTCAAAATCTAGTGACAATACTAAGTGGGGGCAGGGGATTGGTTCATTCATTTGGCATGTTTGGATCAGACTAATACCAACAATCCTGTTTCTGGCTGAGGCCAGACTCAGCACAGGTCTCCACATTTTATCCTATGTAAAGATTCATTGCAGTTTACTGTGATTGGGCAAGTAATTATCAAGGTCTTACCTTCAGACAGACAGCAAAAGAAGATAAATGAACGAATCGGTGTATAGTTAATTCAGAAGAAGATTGCAGCAAATAGGAGCTACAAAATCAAAGTTAATTTCAATTTATCTGTGAGTTGATCCATTTCAGTAGGACATTTAAAGAGGTCACATACTCTTAGAAAGTTTCTAAAAGAGGCAGAGGTACAGAAAGATCTGGGGATACAGTCACATAAATCATTAAAAGTAGTGATGCCTATTAATAAAACAATTCTTGTTTTTTTAAGAAAAGGATTCATTTATAAAGGAATGGAATTGAAAAGCAGGAAAAATTACATTCAACTTGAATGGAGCCTTGGTGAGACAGATTTGGAAGGTTGTGAAAAGTTCTGGACTCCATATTATGAGAAACAAACAGAGATGCTGCAGGAAAGCAGTAAAAAGGATTACTAAGATAATGCTCTAACTGTGTGGTTATACCTGGCAGGAAAGACTAAACAGGCTGAGGTTTTGACTTTGAAAAACAAAACACGAAGGGTGACCTTACAGAGATATTTAAGATTAGGAAAGGAGTTGATATTGTACTTGGCTGGAGAGACCAGAACTTGGCGCCATTGAAAAAAATGTCACTAATAAATTCAGCAAGGAATAAAGGAGGAAGTTTTCTAACTAGAGTTGTGACATTGTGGGCCTACAAGGAGTAGCTAGGCTGAAATATCATATATGCTTTTAAAAAGAACCTAAACAAAAGGAAAAAATGAGGAAATGAAGGTTATGCTGATAAGATTGAATAAAGTAGGTGGAAGAAGGAACTTGTGAAGCAAAAACACTCACATGGACAAAGCAGCCTTTTTCTGTGCTGTGAAAGTAATGTGTTTTTACATAATCTCCTTATTTCTCATTCTCCCTAAAATGGAAAAAAAAAGTGGGTAATAGCTTACCTCAAAAAAACTGCCAAATTAACCAAGCATTTCATCTTATATTAATTTGGGAAAACAAAACCCCTAACTTGTGCTTTGGTTAATAACAGATGCATTTTGATTTTCAACCTGAAAAGAAAAATACACTCAACAAACCTCTGTTTGAATCATGGCTTATATGTTCTTACTACAAACAAATGGTAATTTAATCATACTCTCGCTTTGACTCAGTACTTTGATCTCAAGTAAAAAATGTCAACTTGAAAATATGTTACCCTTGAAACATTATCTCTAGTGTCAGTAAATATGTTTATGCTTGTTTTTGAAATAATTGAAGGGAACAAAAAGCAAAGTTCGAATTCTAACGGTCTGAAAGGAAATACATTTTGGTGAATCTTAACACTGCATGTGTTCAACATATTTTTTGCTTCTCTTGCTGTTTCTCTGGAAGACTAAGCATGCTGATTTAAGCCAACAATATCTTCAATATGCCAAGCCAAGCCAAAGTTAGTGATTTTGTAGTTAGTTCTGATGAAGAACCAAAACTCTGATTTCTCTCCACAGATGCTTCCAGATCTGCTGAGCTTTTCCAGCAGTTTCTGCTTTTGTTTCTGATTTCCAGCAACCGTTGTTCTTTTCGTTTTTTGAGGTTTGTTTGCTTGTCGAGATTGATCATTAGTTTGCAGACATTTCATTACCCTGCTGGGTAACATCATCAGTGCAGCCTCTGGTGAAGCGTTATTGTGTTTTCTGGGATATTATTTAAACCCTGGGGTCCATTGGAGTTGATTACCTCATTTCCAGTTTTTCTTTTCAATGGTATGTATATAGGGTCTAATTCTACATGTTTATTGATGGCCTTCTTGGAGGAGAACCAGGCCTCTAGAAATTCCTGTGCTTGTGTCTGTTCGGCTTGTCCTAGGATCCTGGCGTTGTCCCATTCAAATTGGTGGTTCTCCTTGTCTGTGTATATGGAAACAAGCAAGTACTGGTAGTGTCTTCTTGTTGTTAGTTGGTGTTCATGTATTCTTGAGGCCACTTTCTTTCCTGTCTGTCCAATGTAATGTTTGTCATGTGAAATTCCATGCAAGGACTGTGACAAACATTACATTGGACAGACAGGAAGGAAACTGGCTAGAAGAATGCATGAACACCAGTTAACAACAAAAAGACATGACCAGTACTCACTCATGTCCATTTACATGGACAAGGAGAACCATCAGTTCGATTGGGACAACATCAGGATCCTAGGACAAGCCAAACAGAGACAAGCACAGGAATTTCTAGAGGCCTGGGTCTCCCCCAAGAAGGCCGTCAATAAACACTTAGAAATAGACCCTATATATACACATTAGTGCAAAGAAAATCCAGAAATGAGATAATCAACTCCGATAGACTCCAGAGTTTAAATAATAAGTGGGAAAACACAGCATTCTTTATTGGGGGCTGCACTGATGATGTTACCCAGCAGGGTAATGAAAATGCCTGCAAACTAGCAAACCAGTTCAGCGAGTGAACCAATCACAGCATCCACAACCCGAGCTACAAATCTACTCAAGAATTTTTTCGTTTTTATTTAGTGACTTTTTACATTGTACGAAAAATTGAAGGAGAGAATGGCTCAATCATCAAATATGCCTAAAATAAACCATACTGAATAACATTGTCATCAAATTAAACATACTGCACGATATTACAATTTTACCAATGATCCGTGGTAGTTCGCATAGTCCGGCTGATAATTGAACAGGCAAACAGCGGCTCTTCGTCAAAGCTATGTGGGAAAGGTGATCAGTCATCTGGAATACTCTGGCTGCTGAAGTAGGATCACACAGGCCAAGCAGGATGCCAAGACCAAGTGGCTTTAGTGATGCACTGTGCTGTTGCCAGTTGGAATCATCAAACCAAATATGAGTTGGGTCCTGCTGATCCTGGGAGAGGCTGAGCATTTCTACAGCAAAATTGGTCTGATGATCCACCATTACTGCATCGGATGGCAACTCAGGCTGAGAAGGAGAGGAAAAGCACAGTTGCATCAAATTTGCTATGTTTAAGGCGCTGGCCCTAATAGTAGCCCAGCCTCACAGAAGAGATTCTCTTCTAATGTTGGTGGTAATTAGCACATTGGTACAAAATTTTAAAGGGAATTGAACACATAGAAACCTCAATTCTATCATATCTCTGCACAGCCCAGGCCCTGGCCTATAGTGTATCCCCTTCTTCCTTCACTCACACTCCTCAGTCTTCTCTTCCATAAGATTCTTCCATAAATATTTCTACCTCTCTGTTAGATGCTTCTTAAAATCCACTCCATTGATGAAGTTTTCATTCACCTGCTCTGTAATGCCCAGATGTCAGAAAGAGGGAGATCATAAACTGTCCTTTTAAAGCCCATATTATCTTTTTTAAAAAAAGTATCCTGCTGGATTTTAAAATGCATATCACAATTTTAAAATGGCTGCTACTGAACACAGAATGAGCAAGTTGACTGCTTCCTGCAATTTCCAGCATTGTGTGGATGGAAGTGCATGCAATGTGACAAAACCTTGCATTTCAGCCAAGCCAACACAAAACACTGGTAGATAAGACATCAACCTCTGCTACTCTGAACAAAACAAACCATCAAAACCCCATTATTGCCTGATTTGGTGCAACAACTCCACAGCAATCTGTTATAAAACAAAATAGTTTCAGAAGAGGGGAACAGTACATCCACCTCATTAGCTTAGTATGTCCACTGAAGTCCCAGTTACATGACAGAAACTGTTGGTTTGAGAGATATTGGTTGGTTTGTTTGAATCATCTTTAACTGCACTTTTTTGTTTTTCTGGTTGGCCTGCAATCATAAACAGCTCCAGTCTTAGCCAAGTGCCAGCCTCTGATCTCAATGTGCCTAGAAATTGTGATATGCAGAAACAAACTTGTATTTCACCTGCAATGTCAACTGATTGCCAACTTACAATCTCTGTGCGTTCACCAGCAGTTCAGCTGCATCTGCGTTTGTATGAAAGAGGATTTCTGTTCCAGCCGAAAGAACATCAAATGGGCATCAATACCCTGGACTCTTTAATTCACATGAACTAATTCTGATACTTTTGATTTTAAGGAATTTTGTAATTTATCTCCTTTCCTTTTGCGTTTGTTTATTTGTGGGTTCATGCGTATGTGAATCTGTGTCACAAACTGTTCCCCCTGGGTTTTGAAGGCAGGTATAAACCCTGCATTGCTTTCACCCTAAAATAATTTGCTGTGTGCTTTCTGCAGAATCTTGAGTTGTAGATCCTCACCCCACTCATTTCCCCCACAGAGCCAATATACCCCTTTCCCCAGGGAGTTGAAACCCACCCTTGCACGCCATCAGAATTTATCCCTACCTCTGTACCTGACATCTCCTCCCTCACCAGATCAGAAACCAACAATCCCCACCTCTGGACCCATGTCTCTGCTTCATACTCAACCTACCCTAAGCACTCTGACTTGATAGAGGTGTACAAAATGATGAAAGGTATAGATAGAGTAGACAGTCAGAGACTTTTCAAAGGGTGGAGGTAGCTATTACAAGGGGGCATAGTTTTAAAGTGAGTGGAGGTAGATATAGGGGAGATGTCAGAGGTAGGTTCTTTACTCACAGAGTGGTAGGGGCGTGGAATGATTGCTGCAGAGGGCAGTGGAGTCAGCCTCATTAGGCGCATTTAAGTGGCTATTAGATAGGCATTTGGATGATAGTATAAGGTAGGGGTGGAGGTTAGATTGACCTTACAATTAGGGTAAACGTTTGGCACAAAATCGTGGGCCAAAGGGCCTGTACTATGCTGTACTGTTCTATGTTCTATGTTCACGCCATCACTTACGTGACAATCTACATACCTAGTGCCTTACTGAACAGGCATTGTACCCACTCAGTACCTTACTCACCTGGCACCCTGAGCCATTGATCAGCTGTCACTCTAATCCCACATGGAGCTTACATACCTACCCTTCCATTGCAAAATGGCATGGCTGTGCTGCTGAACATGTAAATCAAAGATCACTGCTGTAACAAGGGAATGTGGTTTGATTCTCCCCAACCAGCCTGTAGTGCAAGGTAACTGTTTAATTTCAGGTACGTACCACATTTCTGAAGGAGTCAGAATCAGAATTGCTGGCAGAGCTCTGTACTGACAGAAAACAGAGTGATAATCTGTTTGCCTCTCAGGAGCACAAAAGCTGACGTTTCGGGCCTAGACCCTTCATCAGAGAGGGAGATGGGGAGAGGGAACTGGAATAAATAGGGAGAGAGGGGGAGGCGGACCGAAGATGGAGAGTAAAGAAGATAGGTGGAGAGAGTGTAGGTGGGGAGGTAGGGAGGGGATAGGTCAGTCCAGGGAAGACGGACAGGTCAAGGAGGTGGGATGAGGTTAGTAGGTAGCTGGGGGTGCGGCTTGGGGTGGGAGGAAGGGATGGGTGAGAGGAAGAACCGGTTAGGGAGGCAGAGACAGGTTGGACTGGTTTTGGGATGCAGTGGGTGGGGGGGAAGAGCTGGGCTGGTTGTGTGGTGCAGTGGAGGGAGGGGACGAACTGGGCTGGTTTAGGGATGCAGTAGGAGAAGGGGAGATTTTGAAACTGGTGAAGTCCACATTGATACCATATGGCTGCAGGGTTCCCAGGCGGAATATGAGTTGCTGTTCCTGCAACCTTCGGGTGGCATCATTGTGGCACTGCAGGAGGCCCATGATGGACATGTCATCTAGAGAATGGGAGGGGGAGTGGAAATGGTTTGCGACTGGGAGGTGCAGTTGTTTGTTGCGGACTGAGCGGAGGTGTTCTGCAAAGCGGTCCCCAAGCCTCCGCTTGGTTTCCCCAATGTAGAGGAAGCCGCACCGGGTACAGTGGATGCAGTATACCACATTGGCAGATGTGCAGGTGAACCTCTGCTTAATGTGGAATGTCATCTTGGGGCCTGGGATGGGGGTGAGGGAGGAGGTGTGGGGACAAGTGTAGCATTTCCTGCGGTTGCAGGGGAAGGTGCCGGGTGTGGTGGGGTTGGAGGGCAGTGTGGAGCGAACAAGGGAGTCACGGAGAGAGTGGTCTCTCCGGAAAGCTGACAGGGGAGGGGATGGAAAAATGTCTTGGGTGGTGGGGTCGGATTGTAAATGGCAGAAGTGTCGGAGGATAATGCGTTGTATCCGGAGGTTGGTAGGGTGGTGTGTGAGAACAAGGGGGATCCTCTTGGGGCGGTTGTGGCGGGGGCGGGGTGTGAGGGATGTGTTGCGGGAAATACGGGAGACGCGGTCAAGGGCGTTCTCGATCACTGTGGGGGGAAAGTTGCGGTCCTTGAAGAACTCGGACATCTGGGATGTGCGGGAGTGGAATGTCTTATCGTGGGAGCAGATGCGGTGGAGGCGGAGGAATTGGGAATAGGGGATGGAATTTTTGCAGGAGGGTGGGTGGGAGGAGGTGTATTCTAGGTAGCTGTGGGAGTCGGTGGGCTTGAAATGGACATCAGTTACAAGCTGGTTGCCTGAGATGGAGACTGAGAGGTCCAGGAAGGTGAGGGATGTGCTGGAGATGGCCCAGGTGAACTGAAGGTTGGGGTGGAAGGTGTTGGTGAAGTGGATGAACTGTTCGAGCTCCTCTGGGGAGCAAGAGGCGGCGCCGATACAGTGGGTGCTTCAACCTCTCCCCCGCAGAACGGGCAGCCCTCCGCTCCCTCCGCTCCAACCCCAACCTCACCATCAAACCCGCAGACAAGGGTGGCGCAGTGGTACTATGGCGCACTGACCTCTACATCGTCGAGGCCAGACGCCAACTCTCCGACACCACCTCCTACCGCCTCCTCGATCATGACCCCACACCCGAGCACCAAACCATCGTCTCCAACACCATTCACGACCTCATCACCACAGGGGACCTCCCACCCACAGCCTCCAACCTCATTGTTCCCCAACCCCGCACGGCCCGTTTCTATCTTCTTCCCAAAATCCACAAACCTGCCTGCCCTGGTCGACCCATCGTCTCAGCCTGCTCCTGCCCCACCGAACTCATCTCCACCTCTCTGGACTCCATTTTCTCCCCTTTGGTCCAGGAACTCCCCACCTACGTCCGTGACACCACCCACGCCCTCCACCTCCTCCAGGACTTCCAATTCCCTGGCCCCCAACACCTCATATTCACCATGGACGTCCAGTCCCTGTACACCTGCATTCCGCATGGAGATGGCCTCAAGGCCCTCCGCTTCTTCCTGTCCCGCAGGCCCGACCAGTCCCCCTCCACCGAAACTCTCATCTGCCTAGCTGAACTCGTCCTCACACTCAACAACTTCTCTTTTGACTCCTCCCACTTCCTACAGACTAAGGGGGTGGCCATGGGCACCCGCATGGGCCCCAGCTATGCCTGCCTCTTTGTAGGTTACGTGGAACAGTCCCTCTTCCGCACCTACACAGGCCCCAAACCCCACCACTTCCTCCGGTACATTGATGACTGTATCGGCGCCGCCTCTTGCTCCCCAGAGGAGCTCGAACAGTTCATCCACTTCACCAACACCTTCCACCCCAACCTTCAGTTCACCTGGGCCATCTCCAGCACATCCCTCACCTTCCTGGACCTCTCAGTCTCCATCTCAGGCAACCAGCTTGTAACTGATGTCCATTTCAAGCCCACCGACTCCCACAGCTACCTGGAATACACCTCCTCCCACCCACCCTCCTGCAAAAATTCCATCCCCTATTCCCAATTCCTCCGCCTCCGCCGCATCTGCTCCCACGATAAGACATTCCACTCCCGCACATCCCAGATGTCCGAGTTCTTCAAGGACCGCAACTTTCCCCCCACAGTGATCGAGAACGCCCTTGACCGCGTCTCCCGTATTTCCCGCAACACATCCCTCACACCCCGCCCCCACCACAACCGCCCCAAGAGGATCCCCCTCGTTCTCACACACCACCCTACCAACCTCCGGATACAACGCATTATCCTCCGACACTTCCGCCATTTACAATCCGACCCCACCACGCAAGACATTTTTCCATCCCCTCCCCTGTCAGCTTTCCGGAGAGACCACTCTCTCCGTGACTCCCTTGTTCGCTCCACACTGCCCTCCAACCCCACCACACCCGGCACCTTCCCCTGCAACCGCAGGAAATGCTACACTTGTCCCCACACCTCCTCCCTCACCCCCATCCCAGGCCCCAAGATGACATTCCACATTAAGCAGAGGTTCACCTGCACATCTGCCAATGTGGTATACTGCATCCACTGTACCCGGTGCGGCTTCCTCTACATTGGGGAAACCAAGCGGAGGCTTGGGGACCGCTTTGCAGAACACCTCCGCTCAGTCCGCAACAAACAACTGCACCTCCCAGTCGCAAACCATTTCCACTCCCCCTCCCATTCTCTAGATGACATGTCCATCATGGGCCTCCTGCAGTGCCACAATGATGCCACCCGAAGGTTGCAGGAACAGCAACTCATATTCCGCCTGGGAACCCTGCAGCCATATGGTATCAATGTGGACTTCAACAGTTTCAAAATCTCCCCTTCTCCTACTGCATCCCTAAACCAGCCCAGTTCGTCCCCTCCCCCCACTGCACCACACAACCAGCCCAGCTCTTCCCCCCCACCCACTGCATCCCAAAACCAGTCCAACCTGTCTCTGCCTCCCTAACCGGTTCTTCCTCTCACCCATCCCTTCCTCCCACCCCAAGCCGCACCCCCAGCTACCTACTAACCTCATCCCACCTCCTTGACCTGTCCGTCTTCCCTGGACTGACCTATCCCCTCCCTACCTCCCCACCTACACTCTCTCCACCTATCTTCTTTACTCTCCATCTTCGGTCCGCCTCCCCCTCTCTCCCTATTTATTCCAGTTCCCTCTCCCCATCCCCCTCTCTGATGAAGGGTCTAGGCCCGAAACGTCAGCTTTTGTGCTCCTGAGATGCTGCTTGGCCTGCTGTGTTCATCCAGCCTCACATTTTATTATCTTGGAATTCTCCAGCATCTGCAGTTCCCATTATCTCTGATAATCTGTTTGCAATTGTCACTTAGCGAATATCTAGGCCCACAGGTTGTACAGCTGCACACTTCCTAGTTTTTAGTGCTTTACCGCATCTGCATATTGTGGTTTGCCCCATCTACCCAGTCTGGAATAGACACAAAGATTCCTAACCAACCTCCATCCCTCAAACATCATCATGAAAAGGGGATTATCTGTACACCTACCTCATTGTGAAGATTTCAAATCGCAGATTGGTTGCTGCATATACTTGAATACATCTTGAAATGCACATTAACAATAAGCTTGTTTGAGCGAAGCGTCCTTTGGGGCTCTGCGAGGCTGTGAAATGCACTATAAAAATGCAAATTCTTTCTTTTCTGGTAGATTGCTCATCACCAAATAAATTCAAAGATTTTAAACGTAGCTTAAATTTTGGGAAATGGGCCTGACCCTGATCTTCTACTATCCTGCTATGAGATAAAATAGGGACTGAACACATACCTTCAGTTTCTGGCCATAGGTGGCTCAGAGAGTCCATAGCAGGATGGGCTCAGCATTGACACATCCTGGAAAAAGCATTAGGCTCCTTATGTATCTTTTTCAGAAGCTAAAGAATGTTAAATATGCTCGCCGAAAACTGATCATTCTGTTTCAAAATGGTTTTATGTCAGTTTAACACCTAAAAAATATTTCAGCCTCAAAACATGCTTCAATGCATGAATGTTGTGATGAATAAAATATTTACCAATGTACACCTCAAAATGTTTTCAAGATAATTTTCCTTGACTGTGTTTATGGTAACAATTTTTCAAATGTGAATTGAACTGAATGGAATATTTTAGTGTTCCAGTAAGTTGCTGATGCTACCTACAATTTGGTTAAAATGAGTTTCAATTTAGTGCAAGAGCACTTGTTTTATTACAGAGTGGTTGAATAATTATGTTACAAGTTATTGTTCCATGTAATAATTTGGCTCCCCTGGGATCACAACGAGAAAGCAGACAGTTTGGTGAGATTGTGTTTTGCTCTACACAATGGATCATCTTAAATGCCAGACTTTTTGGTGTCATCACTAATATATACGTCTGACACTACACTTGAACAGAAACAATTAACAGCTCAGTGGCTTACGTGTTCACTTCCTCGCTGCACTGTGTAACGGGCGGAGGGAGCAGTCTTCAGACTGATCGAGGCTGTGAGGTTTTCATCCTGTGGCTTGGCTCGACACCATGAATCAGTGAAGAAAAATACTTTGTCCGGGCATGAACTGGGCCAGGAGAGGATTCCTTGTTTATCCACACAACAAAGCACCTAATGGGGAAGGCAACCAAAAGCGGTCACTTAAAATATTGCACAAAGGTGATGGTTATTCAGCAGATGGTGGCTGTCTTGGATTTTTGAAAGACCTTTGCCCCATTCATCTGCTCTTTACCCACAACTCTGTAAATGTTTGAGTTTTTATCCAGTTCCCTTTGAAATATACTGTTGAATCTGCTTCTGTCTAACTTGAGGCCCAGATGCATCCCAGAGCACAACCACAAAACTTCTCTTTCTCTACTCTATTCCATTTCTTTCTCTTTCCTCTCTATGTGCAGGTATCTATGCCTGTCAGGAGGTCTTTTTAAATTTCATAGACTCCCTACAGTGCGGAAGCAGGCCATTCAGCCATCAAATCCACACCGACCCTCCAAAGATGTCCTACCCTAGCCCTGTAACGCTGCATTTCCATGGCTAACCTACACATCCCTGTACACCATGCCCAATGCATCTAACCTGCACATCTTTGAGCTGTGGGACGAACCTGGAGCACCCGGAGGAAATCCATGTAGAGATGCGGGGAATTTGCAAACTCCACACAGACAGTCACCAACTGATGGAATTGAACTTGGGTTCCTGGCATTGTGAGGCAGCAGTGCTCACCACTGAGCCACAATGTCACGATGTCATGGTACCATTCTGTCATGGTGTACTAGAGTTATATGTCTCACATCATTCTCATGCTTCCTCTGTGCTCATCTATAGATGCTGTTTGCCATCCACCATCCAGCTAGACCTATGTTGACCCTTCTTTCTGACCTCATGTTGACATGTCTGTAACTCATGCAGGGCCATCCCTGTGGTTCCTACATCAAACTTTGTTCCCTGAAGTAAACTGCCTCTCTCACTTAGAGGAGTCTTGTGTTTGGCTTTGGTGTTCCAGATGCCATTTCAACCTCCCCTCCAAGTCTGAGAAGATGCAGATTTAACTTGGTGTTGAGTCTTCGCCCCATTGGCAACACTGTTGGACCTATCCCTGTGGTTGCACGAGGGGTAATTCTAAAATCAAATAGGAACTGGGACTGCGTGGTATCAAGTGAAGCTGTAGGTTTCTTTAAAGATTACCTTCATAGTTTGGACAGTACTTTCTGCCAGACCATTGGATGATGGATGGTATGGAGCTGCCCTTATATATTGAATACCATTCAACTTTAGGAAATACTCAAATTCCTGGCTAGTAAACAACAGCTCATTACCTGTGACCAACCCATGTGGGAGTCCATATATTGCAAAAGATGCGCATAGTTTTTCTGTCATCGTCCCTGTGTGTACCAAATGAAGTCTTTGCATGTCCACCCACTTTGAGTGGGCGTCTACAATGGAAAAGAACATTGAGCCCATGGAAGTACGTATTCAATGTCCAACCCAGTCCAGGGTTTATCTGGTCATTCCCACAAATATAAGGGGAGCTACTGGGGGTAATTTTGTTCTTGTTGGCACTCTGAGCACAGCCCAACAACGCGGCTATGTCAGCATCCAGTCCTGGCCACCAGACATAAATTCTTGCCAACATCTTCATTTGGAAACCCCTGGGTGACTCCGGAGGAGTTCAGCCAGTTTCTGGCAGTGGCCGTAAGGACAATCACTCTTGCTCCCCTTAATAAAATACGGTGATGTTGTCTCTCTGAGTCAAAAAAAGCTTTCAATTCTGATTGTGACAGCCCTTTGGTTTCCCCCATCACCACCAGCTGTTTTAGTTTTGCCAGGGCTGAACCTTTCTGCATCCACCGTCTGATATTGTCAGCTGTGACTGGAAGTGCGTCCAGAAAATTTAAAACCAGAACGGACTCTCCCAGTGGCGTTACCACTGGTGGTATATCTGCTAGGGGGAGGTTGTTCAATGCATCCACATTTGCTACTTGGCCTCCCAGACAATGTTCCAATTATAATTCTATGCACTTAGTATTAGGGTCCATCACTGAATTCAACCTGAAGCTATGGGTGGCTCTGCCTTGTCCTCTTTAAGTAAAACAACAGGGGTTTATAGTCCATTATTACTACAAATCTACATCCGTAAAAGTAATGGTGAAGCTTCCTGACTCCACAAATGATGGCAAAACTTTCCTTTTCTATTTAGGTGTATTTACGCTCTACATTAGCCAAAGTTGTGAATGCATACACTATTGGGCAATCATTTCCATTTGGCCACATATGATCTATCACTATCCCAATGCCATATGGGGAGGCTTTGCATGTCAATACCAGATCTCACTTGGGATCACAGTGTGCCAACACCTCAGAGGATGATAGCTCTCTTTTCATTTTCCTGAAAGCGATGGCTTGGTTACGCAACCATTTCCAAGGCTAACCCCTTTTTTAGGGTTGATGCAAAGGTGCCAGGATGGAGGCCAGATTATGTTTGAACTTTCCATATGAACTTTCCAATCAGGGAACTCAACCTCTATAAGGTCGATCTGGCTGACCTCATTACATTCTCTACAGTATAGATGCAAGTCAAGATGGGATCTTTCATGGAAGGGAACTTGTAGTCATAGAGGTCACAGGTTTGGAAGGTACAGCCAATGGAGCTTATGCAAGTTGCCTCTGTGCATTTTGTAGACTGCTCACATTGTTATCACTGTGCACGAATGGTAGAGGGAATGATTGTTTAAAGTGGTGGATGGACACCTATTAAGTGGGCTGCTTTGCTTTGGATGGTATGTTAAAGACCTAGTGTTGCAGACTGACACATTCCAAAGTTCAAGACTAAGTGCTAATAGACCCACCAAAATGTTATGGCGTTTGCTGCTGAGGTAAAGTGCTGAGAGGTCACAGCCGAAGGCCCTTCATTTGCAATGTAACCAGGATTGGAAAACTGAAAAATCTTTCAGTCTGACAAAATAAAATGCGAAAGAATTGCAGATACTGAAAATCAGAAATGAAACAAAAATTGCTGGAAAAGCTCAACAGATCTGGTAGCATCTGTGGACAGGATTAAGAGTTAACGTTTTGCGTCCAGTGACCCTTCTTCAGAACCTTCCAGGCTGTAGGTTCAGCAAGTGTAGTGAGTGTTAATTAAAATTGTAAATGTGCTGAGTAATATTCAAACTGAAAAAAACACTGATTTTATTTGCACTGTACATAATGTCGACTTTAAATTGTCATATGACATACTATTGAAAATTTTACGACTAAAATACATTTTTGTGAAAAAAAGAAACTGGTGCTTCATAGAAAAGTAAGATGGAATACTTCAAATTCCACAAATCTTTGTCTTTTATTTTTCAGCACATCAACAGATGAGAACTTGCTACTTTTATCAAACAATTGCATGAAATATAAACCAGTGATTTCCTGTGTGCATGGTGTTACAATTATGAAGTATACAAATGTAGCATGAAATTTAGATAAATGAGTAGAGTTGTGTGACCCATTCTTCAGCCGGACTGACAGTAAGTCATTTTTTATTCATTTGTTGGTTGGGGATGTCACTGGCTGTGTCAGTATTTATTGCCAGTCCCTTATTGCCCTTGAGAAGATGGAATTGAGCTGCCTTCTTGTGCCACTGCTGTCCATGTGCTATAGTTAAGCCCACAATGTCCTTAGGGAGGTAAATTCCAATATTTTACCCAGCAACACTGAGGGAACAGCTTTATATTCCTGAGAGAGGTTGGTGGGTGGCTTGGAGGGCAATTTGCAGATGGTGGTATTTTCATGTACCTGCTGCCCTTGTGCTTCCAGATTGAAGTGGCATGGGTTTAGAAGCTGCTGCCTAAGGATCTTTAGTGAATTTCTGCAGTGCATCTTGTAGACAATAGACATTGCTCGTACTTAGCATTAGTGGAAGAGGGATTGGATGCTCATGGATGTGGTGCTAATGAATCAAGCTGCTTTGTCCTGGATGATGTTCAGCTTCTTGTGTGTCATTGGAGCAGCATCCATCCAGGCATGTGGACAGTATTCCATCACACTTCTGACTTGTGCCCTGTAGCTGTCTTTGGCGTCTTTAAAAAGTCAGAAGATGAGTTACTCGCTGCTGTATTCCTGGCCCCAAACCTGTTCCGAAAGCCATTGTATTTATGTGGCTCATCCAGTTGTGTTTCTGGTCAATGGTAACCCTCCAGAAAGTTGAAAGTGGGGCATTGAATGATGGTAACACAGTTGATTGTCAGAGGGCAGTGATTCAATTGTTTCCTACAAGAGACAGTAATTGCCTGGCATTTGTGTCACACAAATGTTACTTGGCACTTGTCAGCCCAAGCCTGGACATTGTCCAGAGCTTGTTGTGTTTGGACATAGGCTGTTTCAGTATCTGAGGAGTTGTGAATGGTGCTGAACATTGTGCAATAGTCAATAAATATCCCTAATTCTGAACTTATGATGGCCTTTTCCTAGCCACAGTTCCAAAGAAGTGTCACTGGACTCAAAACATGCTTTCTCTCCACTGATGCTGCCAGTCCTGCTAAGTTTTTCCACTAATATCTTTTTTGTTTCAGATTTCCAGCATTCATAGTTCTTTAATTTACTTAAGTAAGTTCTGGTGGTTAGGTTGTTAGAAATCACAGGAGGGTTTAAGTTGTTGTATTGGTAAGAAGGTGTGAGATATTTACGCAGAGACAGTGGCAGCAGTCTTTGGGTTTACAATGAGTGTACCCAAATTCAGAGAAGGGTGTTATTGACATCAGGTTGTTAACAATTGAGCTATAAACGGTCCTTTTACTTCTATTATGAACGAGAATTGGGATTAAAGAAAGCTAATTAGAATTTCTACAAGGTTGTTATAAGGATATGAAGGCAGAATTTGTTAAAGTGATCTGGGAAACTAAGGAGGTGCCGGTGTTGGACTGGGGTGGACACAGTCAGAAGTCACACAACACCGGGTTGTAGTCCAACAGGTTTATTTGAAATCACAAGCTTTCAGACCACTGCCCCTTTGTCAGATGAGCTGAAGAGAAGCACACAGGCACAGAGCTAAGAGGCAGAAAGATCAAAAGATCGTATAAATGGAGTGAGTGGAGTTTCGACAGACTGAATCATAAGTCTCTGCAGGTGATCAAAAGCATCAGACGGTTTCAGTAAAGTGTCAATTGCTGAAGAGCACCTGAAGGGATGGCCTATAATCTGAATAGAGGCAGAGAAATAATTACAAAAAATTAAAACTATAACAGTGCTGGCGACAAACCAAACAGCTGGAATAACATGAAAGGCGTAAGAATCACATGCTGAGGGTGTAACCAACATAGCAAGTAGACCAAAACCGAACAAACTAATTGACGTAGAGAGGTCTTAACAAGTTATCAAGGTAATGATGTCAAAACAGGACAGTAAGGAAGATTTAACAGATACAGAAGTGTACTGGGGTCACATGTAGCACAACATGAACCCAATATCACAGTTGAGGCCGTCTTCATGAGTGTGGAACTTAGCTATCAGTTTCTGCTTGGTGTTTCTGTGTTGTTGTGTATCTCAAAGGCCTGCTTGGAGGATACTTACCAGAAGATCAGAGACTGAATGTCCTTGACTGCTGGAGTGTTCCCCAACTGGGAGGGAACACTCCTTTCTGGCGATTGTTGAGCAGTGCGCATTCATCTGTTGCCATAATGTCTGCATGGTTTCATCAATATTCCATGTCTCTGGGTGTCTTTGCCTTGATTGTATGAAACAGGCAACATTGGCCAAGTCACACAAGTATCTGCCATGTACATGGTGGGTGGTGTTCCCACATGCGAAGGTAGTATCCATGTCGATGATCTGACATGTCTTTCAGTGGTTGCCGTGGCAGGGTTGTGTGGTGTTGTGGTCGATGTTGTCCTGGAGACTGGTTAGTTTGCTGTGAATGATAGTCTGTTTAATGTTTGGCGGTTGTTTGAAGGAGAGAAATGGAGGTGTAGGGATGATCTTGGCAGATGTTCATTATCATCATTGACATGTTGAAGACTGCAAACAACATGGCGTAGTTTCTCTGCTCCAGGGAAGTGCTGAATGACAAAGGGTACTCTGTTGGTTGTGTCCTGTGACTGTCTTCTGAGGAGGTCATTGCAGTTTTTCACTGTGGCACATCAGAACTAGCATCAATGAGTTGAGCATCGTATCCTGTTCTTATAAGAGAGTCTTTCAGTGTTTGAAGGTGTAGTCATTTCAGTGATTCCTCTCCATGAGTCCAAACGAAGAAAATGTAATTGATGTATCTGTTGTATAGCATTGGTTGGAGGTCCTCTGCAGCAAAGAAGTCTTGCTTAAACTTGTGCATGAAAATGACTATAGGGGTCCAAATTTGGCCCCCATGGCTATTCTGTCTGTGTGCATGAAGATCTGGTTGATGAAGGTGAAGAATTTGTGGTTGAGAATGAGTTGTAGGGCAGCATCTGGAAACTCGCAGATGTTGGTGTTGAATACTGAGGCTGTTGTAGTAATGCTGTTGTCATTGGTGTTGCTGTTGTAGACTGCCAAAATGTCCATTGTGATGAGGAGTGTTAAAGCAAGAACTGGAGAGATGTGGTGCCATCCTTCAAAGGAGATATTTAAGAACTTTCAGCAAAGATTTATCCCAATGAGAAAGAAAGGCTCTTTGAGAGAAATGTAGATCTAAGGCTAAATACAGAAGAGCATTAAGGAGAGCATTAAACTGAAAGGAACAGGACAATTTTATGATGGTTACTGGTAGGTCAAAAATTTGTACAGATTTTAAGAACCAGCAAAAGATTAATAAGAAGTAGAGGGAAAAATTAAAGTATGAGAAAAAGCTCATGAGAGTATAAAAGCACAGTTAGTAAGAGTTTCTACAGAATATATAGAATGTTATGTGATGAATGTAATATATGGCATGGATTAAGATTTATTTGATGGACAAGAAACAGAGTGGGAGTAACAGGCCTTTTTCCAAGTGGTAAGGAGTGACTAGTTGGGCACCACAGGGTCAATATTTGAGCCCCCACTATTCATGATGTATGTAAATAACCTAAATGACAGAACCAAATGCAATGTTTCCAAATTTGCTGATGATATAAAACTACATACGATTATGAGCTGTGAGGAGGCTTCAAGGTGATTTATACATGTTGAGTGAGTAGGCAGGCACATAGTGGATGCAGTACAACATGGCTAGGTGTGAAGTTATATATATCAGTGTGAAAAACAGAAAGGAAGCAGTGATATATTAGTAAACTTGGATGTACAAAGGATGCTCTGATATAACAGTCGATGAAAGGAGATAGGCAGGTGCAGCAAGCAGGTAGGAAGGCAAATACCATGTTGGCCTTCATTGCAAGAGAATTTGAGTTCAGGAGCAGGAATGTCTTATTGCAGATATGCAAAGCCTTAGTGAGGCCACACCTGGAGTATTGTGTACAGTTTTGATCTCCCTATTTATGAAAGAATGTTTTCCATAATGAGAGTGCAGCAAAGGTTTATTAGGCTGGTACTAGGGGTGACAGAACTGTTGTATATGGAGAGATTGGTTTAACTGGGCTTGTATTCACTAAGACTGAGAAGGATGAGAGGGTGTCCAATTGAAAAATATCAATTCTATCAGGGTTGGATAGACTAGATGCAGGAAAAATATTTTCCCTGGTTGGGGCATCTAGAACCAAGGGTCACAGTCTTAAGAAATGGTGGTACTACATTTAGGATTCAGATGTGGAAACATTTTTTTTCACTCAAAGGGTAGTGAACTAGTGGAATTCTCTACAGCAGAAGGATGCAAAGGCCAAATCACTAAATATAGTAAAAGAGATTTTGTTTTTATATTTTGAAGACCACATGGGAAGAAGGAGGAAATATGACAATGAGATAGCAGATGAGCCATGATCAGATTGAATAGCGGACCAGACTCAAAGGTCTAAATGTTCTACTCATCCCAGTTTCTACGTTTCTATGTTACAAGTATTTAAAAAGGATTGGAGCAACTAATGTGAGTTTTAGTCTCGTAGTGAGTTAGTCTGTGGAATTTATAATAGAGTCATCGAGTAATACAGCATGGAAACTGGCCCAAACTGGTCCATGCTGCCCACACAGCTAGTTCCAATTTCCTGCATTTGGTCTGTATCCTGCTAAACCCTTCCCATTCAAGTACCTATCCAAATGTTTTTTAAATGTTGCTATTGTACCTGCCTCAACCACTTTCTCTGGCAGCCCATTCCATACACACACTACGCTCTATGTGAAGATGTTGCCCCCTCAGATCCTTCTTAAATCTTTCCCCTCTCACCTTAAACCTGTGCACTCCAGTTTTCAATTCCCCATCCCTGGGAAAAAAACTATATGCATTCATCCTATCTATGCCCCTCATGATTTTATACGTCTCAATAAGGTCACCCCTCATTTTCTCATGTTCCAAGGAATAAAGTCCTCTCCTGGCCAACCTCTCCCTATCAGTCAGGCCTATTATTCCTGGCGTCAGCATCATAAATCTTCTTTGCACACTTTCCAGTTTAACTATATCTTTCCTATAACAGGGAGATCAAAACTGTACACAATACTTCAAGTGCGACTTCACCAATTACTTATACAACTATAACATAACATCCCAACTCCAATACTTGATTCCTCAACTGATGATGGCCAGCATGCTAAATGCCTTCTTCGCCATCTTGCCCACGTGTGTCACTGCTTTCAACAAACTAATACTTGTATGCCTAGTTCCCTCTGTTTGACAACACTCTTCAGGACCTCAGCATTTACTGTATAAGTCGTACCTTGGTTTGATTTTCCAAAATGCAATGTCTCACACTTTGCTGTATTGAATTGCTTTTGCCAATCTTCAGCCCTCTTCCCCATCTGATCAAGAACCCTCCATAATTGTTGATAACTTTCTTCATTATCAATGATACGTCCTAATTTTGTATCATCTGCAAACTTACTAATCATGCCTTGTACATTCACATGCAGATCATTTATGCAAATAACAAATAACAAAGGCCCCTGCACCAAACCCTATAGCTCACCACTAGTCACAGGCCTCCAGTCCAAGAAACAACCTTCAACCATCAACTTCTGCTTCCTACCATCAAGCTAATTTTGAAGCCAATTAGTTAACTAACCTTGGATCCCATGCAGCCTAACCTTCATGACTACCCTGCCATGTGGG
This sequence comes from Stegostoma tigrinum, assembly GCF_030684315.1. Lineage (NCBI taxonomy): Eukaryota > Metazoa > Chordata > Chondrichthyes > Orectolobiformes > Stegostomatidae > Stegostoma > Stegostoma tigrinum. Next base: position 39,869,372 of record NC_081376.1, on the reverse strand, counting down.
ACCTTGTCAAAGACCTTACTAAAGTCCATATAGACAACATCCACTCCGTACCCTCCTCTATCCTCTGGGTTACCATTTCAAAAATCTCTAAGATTTGTCAGACATGACTTCCCATGCACAAATCCATGCTGACTATCCCTAATCAGAACTCGACTGTCCAAATGTTGGCTGTATCCTCTCCATTGACTTGCCTACTACTGATGTCAGTCTCACTTGCCTCAAGTTCCCTGGCTTGCCTTTGCTATCTTTCTTAAACAATGGATCAACATTAGCCACCCTCCAATCTCCCACAAGTTTACTAGTGGTTAAAAATGGAACAAAAATCTTTGCAAAAGCCTCTGCAATTTCTTCCCTAGCCTCCCATAACATCCGAGGATGGACTTGATCAGGATCAAGGGATTTATCCACCTTAATGCACTTGAAGGCTGCAAACACCTTCTCTGTGTATGTGGTCCAAAACATTCCCACTTGTTTCCCTGATTTCCTTAGCATCGATGATTCTCTCCTCAGTAAACACTGAGGAGAAATATTCATTAAAAATCTCCCTCATCTCCTAAGGCTCCACACATGGATGGCCATGCTGATCTTTAAGGGGACCTATTCTCTTCCTAGCCACCCTTTTACTCTGAATATAGCTATAAAGCCTTTGGGATTGTTTTTAAATTTATTTGGAAATAAGGAAATGGCAGAAGCTTTTGAAGACTTAGAAAGGTTCTAAAGATGATTGAAAATCCAAAGGTGAGAAAGAAGAATTAAAAAATCACCGTCACAGGGCAAGAGGAGTATCAGCCTACTTCTGCTCCTGTTTTATACCTTATAGCTTGTAAATTTGTTAAATCTAGAGACAAACAAGTCCCAGAACCCAATGACATGCATCCTAGGGGCTTAATGAATGTGCCTGCAAGATAGTAGAGGCATTGGTTATAATCTTCCAAAATTACTTGGAATCTGCGAAGGTCTGAAAGGATTGGGAACTATCTAACATATTTATTCAAGAAAGGAGTGAGACAGAAAACAGGAAAGATGCCACATCAAAGCTTATTACACAAGATATGAGTAAATGGTGTAATGTATAATATATTAGCATAGATTGACGATATGTTAACTAACAGGAAACAACAAGCAGGGATACATGCATCATTTTGCATTGGAAAGTTGCAACCATTTAGGAATTCATTTCTGGGATCTAAACAATTTACATTTATATCAATGACTTGGATGAAGGGAACAAATATATAGTAGCTAACTTTGCCAATGATAGGTGAAAATAATTTGTGACAAACTGATAAAGAATCTCCAAAGGGATATATGTATGTAATTAAGTAAGAGGGCACATTTGGCAGGCAGTGTCTAATGTGGGAAAACATATGCTTGTCTTTAGCAGGAAGAATAGAAAAATAGTGTGCTATGCAAATCTAGAGAAATTGCAGATTCTGTTAGTTCTGAGGGACCTGGGTGTCTTGGTACATGAATCATACAGCAAAATATGCAGATAAAACAAGAGATTAGGAAGGCAAATAGAAACTTGTCATTTATCAAAAGGGAATGGAAGGGGAGTGTTTTCTGCTGCTTTATCTGGAGTAAGCCTGTATCTGGAGTACTTATAGAATTTTGGATTCTTTACTTATGAAGTAGTATAATTGCATTTGAAGCTGTTCAGAGGCTTATTATTTGGCCTATTCCAGGAATGAGGGGCTTATCTTATGAAGGAAGGGTAAACAGCTTGATTGAACTCATTGGAGTTAACAAAATTGAGTGGTAATCTTAATGAAACATTAAATGGCACATCAGGCTCGAAAAGCCAGCAGGCCCACTCCTGCTCCTAAGTTCAATGTTTCCACCTGAATGCATTTCCCTTTGCAATGAGGAAGAGGGAGAATCAGATTCCAAGTTTCCTACAAACAAATGGGTATCATAAACAGACATCACCAGTTTTATTAGTCAGCAGAGGGTAAAGGTTGACCATGTGAAGTATCACAGTCAGCAATAGAAGGAAGACCAGTCTCAAATCAAAGAGAAGCATCTTGCAACCTTCTATGGATTCCAGGAGATTTATTCTGGTGTGACCTGGCACAAAAATAATCTCAAAACAGGCTTTAATGCTGGTGGTGAATCCAAGGAACTCTATAAAAACCGAGGAAAGAGTCTGAAAAATGCCTGGAATCGGATATCCGGAAACCTAATGGAAGCTGAAAGCAACTGTGGAAGTATGTATTCTGGTGAGAGTGCCTCAGCGGATAATATACAAGAGGAATGCCACTTTTTGTAGTTTAATGTAAAAGTTGCCTATTAAAATAAAACAGTGTTTAGTCAAGTGTGTTTTTTTTAATCAGTTTGTTCCCATGTAATTGTTTCAGCTAATACCTGGAATCTGAATGACTTTTTACGTCTGTAGTAAGACTGTAAGAAAAAGTGATAGGATCAGTTAAAGTTAGTGATGCTACATCTTCTGGGATGTTGTAGAAAAAATGGCAAGTTGTGCCTTTGATCTTCTGAAATTCACATTAATAGTTCAAAGGAACACTACTTCAGACAGAGATAGTAGGAACTGCAGATGCTGGAGAATCTGAGATAACAAGGTGTGGAGCTGTTGAACACAGCAGGCCAACTAGCAGCAGAGGAGCAGGAAAGCTGATGTTTCAGGTCTAGACCCTTCTTCAGAAAATGACATCTTGAGACAGAAAGGGTTCTGACGAAGTGTCACCGGACCCGAAATGTTAAACCTGTTTTTTCCTTCATAGGTGCTACCAGACCTGCTGAGCTTTGTCAGTAACTTTTATTTTCCGGATTTACAGCGTCCGCAGTTCTTTCAGTTTTTATTTACTACTTGTGAGATGGCTGTGAGCTGTAATTGTGCACATTCGGGATTGCATTCTCTTAGTGGTGATCTTAAATGCAGGATCAATGGTACTAACAATTTTAACAATCTTTACTGATTCATTTCATTGGAAAATGTGACTTAATACTCCCACTTCTGAGTCAGAAGAGAGAGTTTTAAATTCCACTCCAGAATCTTCAGCAGAAAATTTAAAATAAATCTGAAAGAAAGAAAAGTTATTTGAAGGCCTTCTGAGGTAGAGGTCAATGATATAAATATTGGATAAGATCAAGAGAGTTCTTGTGTTTCTTTTTAAATGCATTATTTTAATAAGAGGAGATCATATATAGGTATAAAAGATGCTAAAGATGTCAAAGTAGACAAAGAGTGAATGTTTCCTCATGTGGAGCAATCTAGATGAAAGTCCATAGTTTTACGGTAAGGGGTAGCATATTCAAGACAGAGATGTGGAGAAACATCCACGGAATTCACCACTCCAGAGTGCAGTGTGTGACATAGAATAAGTTTAAAGAGGAGATAGGCAGATTTTTAATTAATGATGGGTTGAAGTGTTATGGAGTGCAAGCAGGGAAGTGGAATTAACTGAGATGAGATCAGCTGTGATCATATCAAATGATGGAGCAGAATCGAGGAGCTGAATTGCCTATACATGTTCCAAGTTCTCATGTTCTTATTATTTTCTGAGATATGGGTATCACTGTCAAGGCCAGCATTTATTACCAATCCCTAAGTGACTTGAGATGAATGGCTTTCTAGACCATTTCAGAGGGCAATTAAGAGTCAACCATATTGCTACGGGTCTGGATTCACATCTAGGCAAGGATGGATAAGGATGACAGATCTCCTTCACTGAAGAACATTAATGTGCTACATGTGTTTTTAAAACCATTGACAATTGTTTCATGACCGCCATTACTGAGACCAGTTTTAGTAGTTTCCTACATTACAACAGTGCAGGCACTGTAAAAAGTACTTAATTGACTGTGCAATGTTTTTAGATTTCCAAAATTCAGGATCGACACAACGCAAGTACAAGTTCTTGTTGTTCTCTCCAAGATATATGATTGAAAGCTAAGGAACTTTAACTTCCCTTCCAGTTTCCTGAGGTTCAGTTATAGCTTTAAATATATTTTTACTCACTTGCCAATATGAAGAAACAGCACATGTAACTAAACCAAATTTTCCCACTTTATGATGTACATAAGCTGTGCGTCAATCTAATTAGTGACTAAGTACAAAAGATAATCATTGTTCTATGTAAGTGTGGTCATCAGTCTTATCTACTCCTAAATGGAGAAAGTCTGAATAACAACTGAAAGAACTGTGGATGCTGTAAATCAAAAACAAAAACAGCTGTTGCTGGAAAAGCTCAGCAGGTCTGGCAGCATCTGTGAAGAAAAATCTAAGTTAATGCTTTGGTTCCAGTGACCCTCCCTGAGGACCTTTCTTCACAGATGCTGCCAGACCTGCAAAATCTGAATAACCATTAGCTCAAAGATATTAACATATGTTACTAAAGACTGGCAAATAAAAACAGTGAACAATAATTCTCTCAAACTCTTGAAACAAAATATTTAATTTGCTTCTCAACACCTTGTTCAAACACATTTGTAAGTGTGAATTACATTAAACTGGAGGTAACAATCTATATTTTTGATTGCCTATAGATCACTACACTTTTGCAAGTTATTTTACTGAAATGCACAAGATATGTCACTACCATTACAATCAAATTTTCAGTTACTGTATGCTCAGAACTGGGTCACATAAATCTTCCTCTAGAACTGAAGGTAGATTGAGATGTGACAAAGAAAGCTGGAGATCCTTACTGTAATAGAACCAAGATTGTGGAGTAGACTAGAAGTTTGACTTAGAGCGGGAGCATTCCCTCGTACAGTAGCCCAGAACATTCTCCATGTCTCAATCCAGTTTTCCTGTTTATGGAGGGGAAATATTTGCAGTTTAAACAAGTGGAAAGTAAAACTGTTCTGATAATTAGGCAATGTTTTGTTAAAATACATCTTCATATATTAGTGGCTCTCAGTTCTGGCAGTCCCTCACTTTAAAAGTTTCATTCCTTGTTTTCAAATCCCACCATAGTTTTGCCCCATCTCATTCTCTGTAACATCATACAGCCTTACAAGCTTCCTTCACTTCAGGCATCTTGAATATGCCTGATTTCCCTCAACAGACTTAACTGAGGTGGAGATTTGAAGGTGACATGCTTCCTACTTACCATGGTGATCCCTCCCACTACCCCGTGCCTGATTAAATGTCCCCACTTGCCACCAAGACTTCACGTACTGAGAGCATTAAGTTTAGCCCTCAGAGTGCAATTATCTCATGACATGTACGCAATAAGGTCAGAATGTGCCATCTGGACACCAGATTAATCTATTGGATCTATTTCTTGTACTTAACATGCCAGGATAGTCCTAGTCTTCAATAGGCCTTTTCTCACCCTCCCAATCCTACCCACATGCCCATAAATTTCATTCTGTTCACACCAAGAGCATCTCTTTCAGTCCCTTTCACAATAAGATTCTTTCTCTCTTCCTCCACGCATCATTGTTTCAACCTGGTTATGAAAAGCAGTCACATTCTTTCTTCAACTCCCCCCAGTGCATTTCTTCCCCACTGCCTTTACCTCCTTTCAGCACAGCATCTGTCTTCCCCTTTCTTAGACCAGTTTCCCAATCTTTGGTACTGTTGAACTAATGTTCTGTTCATTCATCACAGATTAACATTGGCACATGCCCAACAGACTGTGCCAATATTTAGGGTGTTTTGAAGGGAAATGTTGGGGTGTTGAGAAGTTCAACTTTATTTTGTCATTCACTGGATGTGAGTGAGACTGACTGGACCAATATTTATTGCCCATCTCTGGTAGCCCTTGAGAAGCTAATGGAGTGCTGCCTTCTTGAACTGCTCAGTCCATGTGTTGGAGGTAGATCCACAATGCCATTAGGGAGGGAATTCCTGGATTTTGACTCAGTTTTGTGGAATTCTTTTTGTGAATGTCTTTTATGGACTTCATGTGTGATCCGTAATTGTTAATTCACACATTGGGTCAGTTGAACTGTTGCTGTGACAGAATGTCCAGCAATCCTTCATCTGTGTTTTGGTTGACAACTTCTTTTGGAGAAAACGTTGGCCTCCTTATGCAAGTAACAAATAAATGTTGTGGCACCACCCAGGCAGGGATTGGCTAACACCAAATATTGAAGATTCATTTATTCAGGAATGGAGGGCTTAGTGTCAGCATTACAAAACAGAAGAACTTATGTATATCTGATCAAGTTTCTCCCTCACAGCATTCATTTCAAGAGGTTTGGAAGGCAAGAGGACAAATGTACTGGTGAGGCTGTTTAAGGCTTTGGTCATACCACATATGGAATATTGTGAGCAGTTTTTGGACCCATATCGGAGGAAGGATGTAATGGCATTGGAGGGAGTCCAGTGGAGGTTTACAAGAATGATCACTGGACGAAAGGCTTGTCATATGAGCAGTGGTTGAGGACTGTACTCAATGGAGTTTAAAAAGGATGGGGATTATATGTTTGAAACTTACAGAATCCTGACAAGCCTGGATAGAGTGGACAAGGAGAAGATGTTTCTACTAGTCAGTGAGACCAGGTCCCAGGGTCCAGGCTCAAGTGAAGGGATGACACTTTATTCATCCGGGGGTAGTTAATCCATTGAACTCATTGCCAATTTGTAGAGGCCAAGTAATTGAATATATTTTAGACAGATATAGATAGATTCTTGATTAGAAAGGGCATCAAGGGTTATAGGCAGTAGGCAGGAGAATGGGATTGAGAAATATATCGAACATGATCAAACGGTGGAGCAGACTTCAAGGGCCAAATAGCCTAATTTTGCCCTATATTTTATGGTCTTATGGCCTTAATGGACTCAGGCAGTTTGAGTCACCAGACATATTGTTTTATTCATCCTGGAGACCAGTTACTAGTGGTGTACTGCAAGGGTCGGTGTTGAGTGACCTGGATGAGGGCGTAGAAGGATGGGTTGGTAAATTTGCAGATGACACTAAGGTCGGTGGAGTTGTGGATAGTGACGAAGGATGCTGTAGGTTGCAGAGAGACATAGATAAGCTGCAGAACTGGGCTGAGAGGTGGCAAATGGAGTTTAATGCAGACAAGTGTGAGGTGATGCACTTTGGTAGGAGTAACCAGAAGGCAAAGTACAGGGCTAATGGTAAGATTCTTAGTAGTGTAGATGAGCAGAGAGATCTCGGTGTCCATGTACACAGACCCTTGAAAGTTGCCACCCAGGTTGACAGGGCTGTTAAGAAGGCATATAGTGTTTTAGCTTTTATTAATAGAGGGATCGAGTTCTGGACCCAAGAGGTTATGGTGAAGCTGTACAAAATTCTGGTGCGGCCGCACTTGGAGTATTGTGTCCAGTTCTGGTCACCGCATTATAAGAAGGATGTGGAAGCTTTGGAAAGGGTGCAGAGGAGAATTACTGGGCTGTTGCCTGGTATGGAGGGAAGGTTTTACGAGGAAAGGCTGAGGGACTTGAGGCTGTTTTCATTACAGAGAAGAAGGTTGAGAGGTGACTTAATTGAAACATATAAAATAATCAGAGGGTTAGATAGGGTGGATAGGGAGAGCCTTTTTCCTAGGATGGTGACGGCGAGCACGAGGGGGCATAGCTTTAAATTGAGGGGTGAAAGATATAGGACAGATGTCAAAGGTAGTTTCTTTACTCAGAGAGTAGTAAGGGAATGGAACGCTTTGCCTGCAACGGTAGTAGATTTGCCAACTTTAGGTACATTTAAGTCGTCACTGGATAAGCATATGGACATACATGGAATAGTGTAGGTTAGATGGGCTTCAGATCGATATGACAGGTCGGCACAACATCGAGGGCCGAAAGGCCTGTACTGTGCTGTAATGTTCTATGTTCTATGTTCTATATTCTGTTTAGGAATTATAAATTAAACATATTATCACACCCACTTAACCAGTGTAAGACAATGCAATACATTTACGAATAAATGGAGATTAAACAGAAAAATCTGCTATCAAAAGTGGAAAATTACTGAGATGTACATAAACTCAAGTAGCTAGCCAGCAAGGGTAGAACATTAACAAACTTCATCATGGACAGTGTAGACGTTAGCATGAAGAGTAATACCCGAAACGTTGACTGCTCCTTTCCTCCAGATGCTGCTTGGCCTGCTGTGTTCTTCCACCCTCCAGTTTTTTTGTCCCCAGACATTGGCATTGACTTGACAAAAGCCTTTTTACAGAAATGCTTACCTTAAAATTTGCTGTGGGCTTTAGTAACAAGGCAACCATCCGAGCTTCACCATAGGCGTTGACTAGAAACCAAAGTATAGGAAATGACAAAGGCAATAACGGGAGGACACCGTTTACCTATAGGGACAAACAATCTGAATTAATAACATATTTGGTCTGATACAATTGATTTGCTGAACTGCCACACGGCAATCCTACTTTCTTTATCATTTGTGGGTCAAGGCCCCAGACAGCACCATGTTTAGTTCTAATTTAAACAAATACACCTCAGAATAAGTATTAATAATAGCGACTACACTTCAAAACTACTTCATTATCTCTAAACCAGTCAGAGATGTGCTGAGGTCATGAAATGTGCTAATACAAAAGCAAGCCATTTCCCTTTAATAAGATTTGCATTTATACAGAGTCACGTGAGAGAGAGCCAAACAGAGACTTGCAGGAAGGATAGGCATGGATTTGGGAGCTGATGACACTACAACGATGTGATAGTGGATGAGATTTTTAAGAGGAAGATGGTGGTTTTGAAAATGGGGTGTACAATGAGAGTCTGAAGGAGACAATGAAATGGTGTCAAGAGGGGAAATTGCATGGTCAGCAATTTAGCGGCACCAGCATCAAAACAGCAGATTATGGCTCTCCCAGACAAGTTCTGTTCAGACAAGAAAGGGGTGAAAGACATGTGCTCAGAGCTAAGGCAGGGAAACGTGAAAGGGAGGTGTGACCCGTTTGGCAGGGTGAATGGGAGAAGCAGTTGAATTGTCAGTCTCAATCTTTGTAAAAAAGAGACAGAGACAATGTGTAAACAATATTATTTCACTGCCAGTTCAGTGCCTTTTACAGAACTATAAATACAAAGATATTTGCTGTGTTTCAAATAATCAAACAAGTGCAATTCCAGTTCCACCCCCTTTCTAAACATCACCCATTATTCAAAACTTGATTCAATGACAGGAATCTTTTTTCACAAAATATGAAACTGGGTTAAATGATCAAATTGTTGTACAAAGAGATCTTGACTGAACTTTGAAGATGTTTAAATAATTATCAGTCAGAATTAAGGACAATTTATGAATTCAGGAAGGAATTCAGGAGAAATTTCTTTATCCAGAGAGTGTTTAGAAAGTCAAACTTATTAACAAATGGAGCAGTTGAGGGAAAACTAGACAAGCACATGAGGGAAAAAGGAATGGAAAGATTTGCAGACAGACTGAGACAATATAGAGTGGAAGGAGGTCCATGGGGAACACAAGTGCCAGGAGGGACAAATTAGGTTGTGCTGTATCCTATGTATTTTGATAAGGTATTTATCCTGCAATGTAGCAGAGCTTAGTTAAACATGTAGCATGCTGTATTTGTCAGATTTAGTTCCACAGACAAGCAAACTGGAACCTTACGATGGTGCAACATTGTGCAGTATACAAAATATGTGATTTGAATCTCAGATTCGATTACAAAATAATTTTCAGTCTGCCATCAAAGAGAGAGGGAGCCATTGAGGAAGGACAACAATGCTGAGGGGTCCGATATGCAATCTTCTTTCACACAATTCTTTATTGTCACTTGATAAAGAAAGAAGACTTTGCATTGATATAGCATCTTTCAAAACCACAGTAAAGTAATTTAAAACCCATGAAGCCTTGTTGCTGGCTCAATGTAGCAAACGTTGCAATTAATTTGCACTGAGCAAGGTCCCACAAACAACAATGTGATTTTGTTTGTTGTTGAAGGGGTGTTGTTGGCCAGGTCGCCAGGCAGAACTCCCAGGATCTTCTTTGAGAACTGCCATTTGAGAGATGTCTTTCCTGACAGCAGCACAGTCTGTAATTCCTTACACTTAATAAGGGGCAAAAGCAACCAGAAGAGGAGATAAAGAAAGAAAGCTCCGGAAAAAGTGTAATGAAGTAACAGTGAAAATTTTAATTCTATTGCCTGGGAGGATGACATGTTGGTGTGCAGGGAGAAGCCAAGTTACTATCCTGCTGGCCCAAAGTACTCTCTGTGCTTTCACAAATCCAACCCAGATTGGGATTTTCGGAAGCTCCCCCAAATACATTCCAAATCCGCCCATTTCCCAAACTCCTACTTATTGAGACCCCCCCTTCCCAATCTACACCCTTAGTGACCCCTGTTCAGAAATCCATGTCCTTGCTGAACCGCCCTCTCAAATGCACCCTTACTGAACCCACTATGTGAGATAATCTTAATTCTGACTTATCGGAGTGTTAAACCTCAACACCCACATTCTGTTTATCATGTGCACTTTCACATTTACTAGAACTGGGATGATCACCTTGAAACTAATTTACAGTTTAAACAGACAAAAATGGTCATTATGTGTCCATTTTTACTTACATGTCCACGTTATTCAGAGAGTGTATAATGAAGACTGGTGTGTGAATAAGTAATATTCCATTTTAAGAACCTAGCAATTTTGAAATTGGAATCTACTTGTAATTTTGGTACAGTGGAATAAGATTTATTTTATATATGACTTGTATTGAAATTAGGTACAAAAATGATAATGTCAAGAACAAGTTGCATTTTTATAGTAATCTGTCTTGCAGTAAATTTTACAAAGTAGTTTGCAAGGGCTAATCAAACAGTTTGACATGTAAGAAGGCATCTGAACATGTATGTGGCCTCTAAGGAGTATCATTAAATGAGGAGAGAGAGGTAGAGGTGCAGAGAAGTTTAGGAAGCACATTCTAATGGATAGAACCAAGACATTGTAGGCCTGGTATCCAATTAGGGAATACTTTAAATCAGAGGTGTATTAGAGAGCAAAATTGGAAGAACACTGGCATCTCAAAAGGTTGCAGGGCTGGAGGAGTTTATATAGAAAGTTGATTCCTTCCATCCAAGAATTTTAAACAAGAACTGAGGTTAAAGTTGAAATTAAGATATAAGTCACCATAGTCCTTTTCTCCTTAGAAAGAGAGACAACTGGTGGTGAGCTTAATCTGAGGGTGACTACACTTCAGGTAAGGGGCAAAAGTGAAAGCACAACATCCACAGCAATCTCAGCCAATACAGGAAATGAACCTGCTGCATTGTAGGCCAGGCTTCCAGCCAGAGCTAACTAACCCCATATGTTACCTTAATTAACCACTGTCTGTAAGAAAGCACAGGATACAGAGGTGCTGGTATTGGAATGGGGTGGACAAAGTCAGAAGTCACACGACACCAGGTTATAGTCCAATATAACAAAGTGTGGAGCTGGATGAACACAGCAGACCAAGCAGCATCTCAGGAGCACAAAAGCTGACGCTTCGGGCCTAGACCCTTCATCAGAGAGGGGGATGGGGAGAGGGTTCTGGAATAAATAGGGAGAGAGGGGGAGGCGGACCGAAGATGGAGAGAAAAGAAGATAGGTGGAGAGGAGAGTATAGGTGGGGAGGTAGGGAGGGGATAGGTCAGTCCAGGGAAGACGGACAGGTCAAGGAGGTGGGATGAGGTTAGTAGGTAGGAAATGGAGGTGCGGATTGTGGTGGGAGGAAGGGATGGGTGAGAGGAAGAACAGGTTAGGGAGGCAGAGACAGGTTGGACTGGTTTTGGGATGCAGTGGGTGGAGGGGATGAGCTGTGCTGGTTGTGTGGTGCAGTGGGGGGAGGGGACGAACTGGGCTGGTTTTGGGATGCGGTGGGGGAAGGGGAGATTTTGAAGCTGGTGAAGTCCACATTGATACCATTGGGCTGCAGGGTTCCCAAGCGGAATATGAATTGCTGTTCCTGCAACCTTTGGGTGGCATCATTGTGGCACTGCATGATGGACATGTCGTCTGAGGAATGGGAGGGGGAGTTGAAATGGTTCGCGACTGGGAGGTGCAGTTGTTTATTGCGAATCAGGTTATAGTCCAACAGGCTTATATGAAATCACAAGCTTTTGGAGAGCTGCTCCTTCGTCAGGTGAAGTGGACGAAAGCGCCTATATATTCTGTACCTGTACGCTTACCGCCATTTCACCTGACGAAGGAGCAGCGCTCTGGAAGATTGTGAAAGCACAGGAGAACAGAAGAATATGATGAGTTGTGCTATCGGCAACAAAACAGTGGGTGAACTTAAATTCATCAGAGTCTGAAAAGTCAGGTCTAAATGTAACAAAGGCATGGATGAAGTTTTCAGCCGTAGATAAGTTGGGAGAGGGGAAAAGTCAGGTGATGTTATCCAACACTTGGGCAATAACAAAAACATAAGTGAGATACATGGTACTTATGTTACCTGGAGTTGTAGAAGGGTAACTTGCCATGAACCTATCCCTGGAGCACCAATTACAAACCGCAGACCATTGATAATCAGTAACACCACCTGACAACAAAAGTATAACATGAATCAACACCACTCAGAAATCCAAATGCTAAATTGTGCCTGGGCATTTTTCAATTAAATTGGTGACCAAGCCTCATGGCCATAGGACACAAACTCAAGATAATTAGCAAAGGAACCAACAGAAACACGAGAGCATTTTTCTTTCTCACAGGAAATTAGTCCTGCATTACCTGAAAGGATGGAGGAAGTAGGTAACGAGTGACTTTCAAAACAAAATAGCTGCAGGACTATTGGTAAAGAGTTGTTGATTGGGACTAAATGGACAACTCCACCAAAAGCCTCACAAAGGCATGTTTGCCCTGTTGGCCTCACTTTACGCTTATGCTTATCTCCAGCTCAGAAACACTTGCTGCTTTTGAACATATGAATTAAGAACAGAGATTGGTCATATCTCCCTTTGGGCCTGCTCTGCTATTCAGTAAAACCCCTGCTGAACTGTTTGGATTTCGAATTCCGAGTTTTCATTGACCTCCAATAGCCATTGATACCCTTGCTTAACAAGAATCTATGTCCACCTTAAAGATATTCAGTGATCCAACAGTGTTGGATGTGGTACATTGCCATGGATAGAGATTTGATTAATGAGCTGGAAACAGCGTGTGGGGTTTCAGGGTTGTTTTTCAGATTGGTGACCTTTGGCCAGTGAGGTTCCACAGGGATCAGTGCTGGGACTGTATCTGTTTACAATATATATTGGTGACTAGAGGGAGGAAGTGAATGTACTATCACCAAATTTGCAGATGACATTAAAATAAATGGAAAGGTAAGTTGTATAAGGAATACAGACAATTTACAGAGAGCTATTGATAGGTTAAGTAAATGGCCAAAATGTTGGGAATTGGCATATAATGCGCAAAAATGTGAAGTTTATCATTTTGGAAAGGAGTGCAAAATAACAGAATATTATTTGAATGGAGAAAAACTGCAATACAAAGAGACGTGAAAGTACTTGTGCATGAAAGACAGGCATCAGGTAATCAGGAAGGCTAATGGAATGTTGGCCCTTACTTCAAAGGGGGTTGGAGTATAAGAGTACAAAGTCTTACTACAACTGTATGAGATGCTGGTGAGACCACATCTGGAATATTGTGAGCAGTTTTGGGTCCCCTTATTTAAGGAAAGGCATCATTCATTGGAAGCAGTAGAAAGAAGGATCGTTAGGACGATCCCTGGTGTGGAAGGATTGGTCTTATGACCGAAGGCTAAATGAGTTGGGACTCTGCTCATCAGAGTTTAGAAGTAAGAGAAGATTGAAGAGTGATTGCATTGAAACTTAGGATTCTTATGGGGCTTAACAGGGAAATTGCGGAGCGGATGCACCCCCTCAATGGACAGTGCAGACCATATCAATTGCAAGCACAAATTATTTGTTATATTTACACTGTCATTGTTGTGACATAGGAAGTGTGGCAGCTAATTTGCTCACAGCAAGCTTTAAAAAATAGCAAAATGGTAATTGCCAGATAGTGTTTCCATTTTATAACAAAAACAGAAATTTGCTGTAAAGGCTCAGCAGGTCTGGCAGCATCTCTGGAGAGAAATCAGAGGTAACGTTTCGGGTTCAGTGACCCTTCCTCAAAACCTCAGATTTATTTTATGATGTTGTTTGAGGAATATTGACACTGAAATATTTGAGAGAATATCTGTGCTTTTTTTTAGAAATTGTACTGTGGAACCCACTTCACTTGAAAAGAAAATTGTGGCCTTGGTTTAAGATGTAATCTGAAAGATGGCAACTGTGATACAGATTGTACCTCCTCAATCTGGAGCTCTCAGGTCTGACAATCTTCGTGGACCAGCACTGGCAATGGCTCCAGTTTTCCTCGTCGTGGCATTGAATAGCTCTGCAGTGATCGTTGTTCATGCTATCTTTGTTTAACTCTGTCCAATTTGCATACCTGAAATCCTTTTTTAAGGCATTTAGCACACTTGCCTTCATTGCTCAGGCCATTAAGTATATGAGTTGGGACATCGTGTGGCTGTTTCACAGGATGTTGGTGAGGCCACTTTTCAGTACTGTCTACAAACTAGCCATCCTGCTATTGGAAGGATATTAAATTGGAGAGGGTGCAGAAAAAATTTACAAAGATGTTGCTGGAAATGGAGGATTTGACTTTTAAGGAGAGGCTGGATAGGCCGGGAGCTTAGTGGGGGGACCTGATAGTGGATAATAAAATCATGAGCAGCATAGATAAGATGAATAGCAAGGGGTTTTATACCTCAGGGTAGGGAAACTCAGAAACACACCGACAAGATATCCTAAACTAAAGCAGGTACAATTACAACATCTAAAAAACATTTAGATAGGTACATGAATAGGAAAGGTTTAGAGGATAAGGGTCAAATGCAGGAAAGTAGGATTATTATAAAAACCAAAAGAACTGTTGATGCAATAAATTAGAAATAAAAACAGAAATTGCTAGAATTGGTTTAGTTTGGGAACCTTGGTTGACAGGAACAAGTTGGACCGAATCTGTTTCTGTTCTGTATGAATCCATGACTCCAGATGAAAACCCCTGATCACTCATGGATATATTAAACTTTTAATTCCAAAATGTTTTTAAGAAAGAGGACTGTTACGGCCAACAAATGACTATGGATGTAAATTCAGTGATTTTTGAGAGTGAAAGAGAAGAGAGGTTAGAATGACAACCCTATAGTTGTCAAAAAAGCCTCAAAGGAGAAATGGGTTACAAGCTGCACTTTATCTCCTTGCGAGCATCTAAGATTAAATGTGATGATTGAAAAAAAAGGACAGCAGCCCATGTGAAAGACTTGTTTATATTATCCCCCTTTTAGAATGCAGAGTCGGAAATGAGCTTCAACGGTGGTGTGTTAGTGGCCTGATATCCTATTTGTGGATGGTTGTGTTATAAAGGTTAGAGAATAGCCTTTACACACTCCCGCACTGCACTTAAAGGGAAAAGACTCTCTCTCACTTTTGAGTGTTAACAACCAGCCACTGTTGAAAACAAATGAGGGCAATAGAATCTCAATATATCCGGATAGCCAAGAATCTCAGAGCTGACTCTTCTATGATCAACATTCATGTTATCAGATGTTATCAGTAACATTTACTGCAACAGCATCAATCTTCTACTAGCCTCTCTTCATGAATTGCTCAGTCTTACCTGTACTTGTTTTTAAATTTCTAACTATTTGGACTCACTTCTTATTCATAATCCGTGACTATGTGTTGCATTTTTATCTCTTCTTGTGTTTAGTAACTAAGACATTTGGTGTTCTCCTCTACAAATGACAGTAGATGCTGGATCAGTTGTTCATTTTAAATCTGAGATAAAAACATTTGTATTCGGCAAAACTATGAAGGGACATAGGCTAAATCAAATATATGGAGTTAGGTCACACATCAGCCATTACCTTATTGAATGCCAGAACAGACTTGAAGAGCTGAATGGCCCGCTGCTGCTTCTATGTTCCTATATCCTGAATTGAATAAAATGCACTCTTTTGTTAACCCAAGAAGGCCTAGTTAAATTGGTTTCTCTTAAAACACACATTCATTTGGTATGGGAGAACGGTGTCCACAAGTGAGGGAAAAACTTTGTTGTGACCACCCAAGGGGACAGCTGAGTAAAGAAGCTGGGAACTTGCTAATTTTGGGTACCGTGTTTGGAACCTTAACAACTTAGGGAACTTCATCTGGGATCTGGTTGTAACAATGTGCAATTTTTAAATTAGACATGTGGATCATAGGAAATCATGATGAGATCTTTACTCAATTGTGGAATAAAGTGTTTGTGCATTGAACATACTCAATATTTTTGATGGCTTAACAGGTTTCATCAGAACATCAGTAACTGACCATGATGCTAAAGCAAATAACTTGCATTTGGCTTACTACGATTTTGACCTGGAAATGTGACCTGATCCGGAAATGGCCTAGTCCCAGTGTTGCTGGTTTAGGGAGGTACAATCTCTAGTTGTACACATGTGCCATGTATTAGCCTGGAATATGAGCTCAAATGTTTGGGGGACAGGACCATGGGAGAAGTTGCATTGCTGGAAATTCAGTCTTAAAATCCTAAAGTGGAGCTCATTACAACCAAAACCATGATCTCCCTATAGGTCTGTCATACCAAAACCATTGGAGCAATGTATTTCTCGAGAAGCCTCTGAGCAGTGAAGCGTTCATTATTCAGTACAGTCACAGGTCTTTCCTGTCCCAATTCAAGGCACCGCCTATGAAACAAAGAAAATTAATGCTTTAAATTGTAGGGAGTGCCAGGGCACTCATATTCTTACATTTTAATAAAATTTGATTGTTGTATTTGTAATAACATGCATCTGAAAAGAAATAAATATTGCAAAAGAAATGTTAAGAAAGGAATGTCTCCTAACACCAACAATCTGATCATAAATTCTGATTGCATACATCCACCTCTGATATTGCTGATCACTTTAAAATTAAAAGAATAATTCTGCATTGTTTAATATTTTCTACACTCCATTTTATATACATTTTTTTTCATTTTTAAGAGTTTGTTTGGGTTATATCATTCTTTATTTCAATTTATTTCAGAAATTTCACCATGAACAGGCATGCTTCTGGGTTCCAGTAAATGTAACCTCAAAAAGAATCACATTCATTAGCACAAAGTGGGTGTATGGACATTAATACTACAGAGTGCAGTCAGAAGGATTCAAACAGGAAGTTGACAACGCATTACAGAGGGTACAAAGATCAGAGGAAGTGTTGAGAAATAATCATTTTACACTGTGCATGCTTTCATTGTATGAATTTTCTTTGTAATAAACCATCGTACCAACCTAACTTACGGTAATAATCAACCAGGAACTTTTTTTTGCTTTTCTTCTTTATTTAAACAATAATACACCCCAAGTGAGAACAAACTGACGACTAAGGTTGACCTTAGCTACAAACCATAATGGCATTGCAAGAGGGGGAGCAGGTTTTAAGAGTTAAAAAGAGTAAGAGGTCTGACAGTGGGAGGAGGCCTGGCATCATCATTCAATCAATGTAACCGTTGTCTTCTTGAGTGGATAAGGAACAGAACCTCGTTCTTGTACTTACTGGATATTCCCAACTATTGGTGTTTTAGTTACTCTGAAAGGATGAGGCTTCAGAAGACTGTGGGTGTGAGATTTTTTCTTCTGAATTGGTGATGGAGGAGAGGAGAACTGGCAAAAGATGTCATCTCTATCCAAGATCACATGTTCTTCATCCTACATGGAAGTGGAGAATCATGATTTATTGCTCTTTAAAAGCACAACACACATCAGCAAGTAGATAGGTCTGAATTTGTTAAACTCTGCAAAGGCACAGAATGGATGGGAGTGTCCACTTTTTGCCTGTTTGCTCCCTGATGACTAGTGAAAAGTTCATATAAATGTCAAAGACTGAAACATTCTTCCCTAACTCTGCTTCTCATTGATCCAAGGAGAGCACAATCAAGCTGAGCTGGTTTAAGAAGAGAGTTTGGGAAAAGAAAGGAAGTAACAAACTTACCAAGTGCCAGCAACCTCTTGGTCAACATAGACATGGAAAACAAAATGTAATCACTTAGGTTTCTTCCTTCCCCTTGCAGAATGTTACACAACTGTATGTTCTTTTAGCAGTCATTTCCTTTGTATCAGCTCAGTTGATTGAATTGAATTGAATTCTTGTCACATGTACTCAAAATGAGTACAGTGAAAAGTTTATACATCGCCTTTTACAGCACCATCTTAAATGCAAAGGTACCTATGCATTACTTCCTCAGTTTTAAAATCTTAGAAAATACAAAAATATAAGAAGTCCAGCATCGTAGAAATAAAAATTCAGAACAATCTTCCAACCCAGACCATGCTAGCCCTTAGCCTTCAGTTCGCACTGGGCCTTGGCTCCAGACTGCGCTGGACTTCAACCCAAGGTTCATGAGGCTGGAAGATTGCTCAGGAATCCATTCAAGACCAGGACACCACAGTTAGGCCGTGCCATGCCAAGAGACTGCCACGTACTGCCGGAAGACCACCAAGCCAAGGTCCGCCACGCCAGGATAGGAGGCTGCTATGTCAGGCTGGGGGTCCACCAAACCAGGCCGGGAGGCTGCTATATCAGGCCAGGGCCCACCATGCCAGGCTGGGAGGCTGCCACAGTTTACAATGCAAAATGATACCAAAGGCATAGGTTCACTTCTTGCACCAGCTGACATTACTATATAGGACTCTCCTTCTCATCCTCTCCACGCGCCCTGAGGTGTGATGACCCTCAGATTTAATTACACCAGTCATCCAGTCATCTGTCTCTAATGGCAGAGCAACCCTTTGGCCTGGTACAATGTTGGTGACTTTACCTTTACTTTCAGGGATGGATGTGTGCCTTGCTGGCCTTGTCAATGACACCCAAATCATGATTTTTTTTAAAATGTCAAAACTGTATAAAATCTAAATAAGCAAATGATTCAATATTGAATGAATAGTTACCTCAATTCCTCTAAGAGATGTTGGTGCTTTCTGCCCTGGTCTCAGGGCTATAATATCTCCCTCAACCAGCATACTTGTGGGCAGATTTACCAATTGCCCATCTCTGTAGGTCCATTGGAGAGATATGGAATCCAAAGGAGGATTGTACAGTTCATGGCAAAAATCATTCATTCCAAATTCTGGAGTCCTAATTAAAACTTAAAGAGCAATCACATTAGTACAGTAAAACAAACAGTATTAACATATCTTTTTGTCAATTGAACATAGAACATAGAACATTACAGCACAGTACAGGCCCTTCGGCCCTCGATGTTGTGCCGACCTGTCATACCAATCTCAAGCCCATCTAACCTACACTGTTCCATGTACGTCCATATGCTTGTCCAATGACGACTTAAATGTACCTAAAGTTAGCTCTGAGCTACCATCACAACATGAACTGTTTTTACCCTTTATTCTTTGCAGAATAGCCTGGACCCTCTGTGGGATCTCTTGAGATTTTAGCCACTGCTGCAGTCCAATTGTACTTAGGTTTATCACAAGGAAGAAAAGCAGTGCAGATTCATTAATGAGTCTCAGATCCTGACTGAGAAAAAGAGGAACAGTTAGACATTACAGAATGTTCCAATGTTAGCAGGTCAAATTAATAAATTGTAGTAACTAACTAGGTTAAAAACTTACAAATAGCAAAGATTTGTTTCAACTTGATTGATAATGCCACCCAACAGACGATGGTGAACTTAGCTCACATTTTCAAAACTTTTTTTTTGTTGTTGCGAAGTGAAAGATAATTAATTGTTGAAAGTGAAAAGGTCCAGCAAAATTGTGCCTTAAAATTCCTTTGTCTACCCAACCGTACTTTAGTGATGGAATGAAAGAGAGTTGGGCTGAGGGAAAAGCAGAAAATCAGTAGGATTCCTGGTATTTTGTAAGTTAAGTACCATCAGTCGACAAAAGCATTGCTATTTGTCCTTCTATTCAGAACGAGAAAAGAAGTTATAAAAACAAATAATTGACCAAAATAAGTGTTTTGTTTTGTTAGCACCTTTCATAACCTCAAGATACACCAAGCAATGTGCTGCTAATGAAATAATTTTGAGGCACTAATGTAGAAAACGTTGCTACCAATTTGCATATAAGTTAGCAAAAATAACAATGTGACAATTATTGGGTAATCTGCTTTCAGCTTTTGTTGAAGGAATAAATATTGATTAAGTCATGCATGGAGAACTTCACTGCTGGATGGGATATTTTCCATCCAATGGAAAGAACATGGCTGAATAGTATATTCAAAAGGTAGCTCCTGAGGCAGCAGAGCAGTGCCTTCAGCAATACACTGGGGAGAGATAGCCTGGGCACTGTACTAAACTTTCTGAAGCAGAACATGAACTCACTGTCTTTTGGTTCAGAGAGGAATGTACAACGCACTGAGCCCCAACTGCTGAGCCCCAACTGCATCATCACTTCTCCAACCATTTCTCGAAGTACAAGTATCTGACTGCTAGCTAAAGATAGGATAAGGCTCAGCTGTGACACATGGTGTGGATGAAAGGTCTGCCAGCACTTACGGTCTTTTCTCATGTGAAAAATAATCACTTAATGTCAGCTGCAGGTGAAACTAAAAATGATCTAATTTTTGCACAATAGACTTCTGATTTTATTTCGAGGAGATTCTACATATTGCTTACTTCTAAAGGCTTTTTGCATACCACTTGAACATCTTATAGTGGATTAGAAAGTGCTGACAAAATAACACCTTCAACACCACAATCTCTTAATGCTGGGGTCTCCTATGTATGAGCTACAGACGATATGCTGAAAACGCCCACAATGTTAAAGCCTCAGCTTTGAAAAGCTGATGCAAATGTTCCAATAACCTACACAAGTCTTTGGAAAGTGATTCACTGGTTACTTGCTCAGGAATTGGCTATTATGATAAAACTGAATCATACAAAAATCAGATTTACATTATTTGTCGTTGAAAGAAAGACGTGATCGTCTACATTTGCTCAAATGGATAACTTTATTGTTGCATGGGGAATTGCTCAGTTTTCCTTACCTCTTAGGTGGCTGAATATGATGGCAACCAGCTAGGGCAATGGTTGCCAGGACCAACAGCAATGCTCCTGGCCAATGGAAGCTTGACCAGCGATTTGAATGGTGCAAAAAACTACTCCTCCAGATCACCTAATGGAGTACACAAAATTAAAAATGAAGTAAGCAAAAAATAACACAACGCCACTCTTAAGTGCGCCCTGCTCTAAATTTATGATTGCACCTACTTGTTCCAAATTCCTGATTGTCAGATGAAGTAGTCTCTCTGTTTCTTCTCTATTGAAGACTATTCCCTGAACTATTTATTTAAAATCAAAACTCAAGAGATCAGTCCACAAAGTTCTAAATTCAATGAAATTCAAAGCAAGTTTTTACACTCTGGCATCATAATGCTTCCCATGAAACCGTGCAAGTGTCTTGCTGATTCTGCGCTGTCTCCTCCTGAAACCTAACATTAATTTTCTGGTGTTTCATACCTAACTGTGAACACAATATCCCAACTGCGATTGAGAAAGTCTCCATGCCACCAAAGTATTATCTACTTATCTTTATATTCCAATCCCTATGAGCTAAAGAACAACCTTCTATTAATCTTTCAGATTACTGTTCTTCGTGTGTGGTCACTTTTTAAGCTGCAATCACATGGACACCTTAATCCATAATCCATCCCCAACTCTGAGCTTCTCACTGTTCAGCAAATATTCCAATTTCTCTTCCCCAAATCCAAAGTGAATTATCTCACACTTTTCCACGTTACAGACTGTCCACTTTCAGTCTCAAGTGCCAACATGTTTCCGAAGCACAATGACTTGAGTACAATACAAATGGGACTCCATTGTTTACTAATATTTTTAAAGTTTGAATACAATTACTGATATTGTAACCTTTAGGATTGGGAATTAAATTATTCCAGCAGCTATAGGGGTTCAGAGTTCAGTGTTCTCTGCCTTCCATGCTTTGGCTAAATGTTATTCTCTTACTGTCTAAGAATTTGATATTGTTTTCAGTATTCATTGACAGAGCTTCACTCTGCCATTGGTCCTCTTTGTTGAATTGTTGTTGCTCTTTCCATCTTCTTTCCATTGATGGAAATTTATTTCCCCTCAACAACTTTACTTGAAACTTACTTGATTGATTTCTCTTCATCATTATACAAACAACTTCAATGATTTTCTATCTCTTAAGGTTATTCTATATTATATTTTCCTTTCTGCTGTGAACATTTATATATTTGTGAGCTCTCTCCAATGGACTGCCACTCCAACTACTTTGCTATTTCTTTATATAGACTGATTAGCAACCCATGCCTAAATACCTTCCATGTTCTCTCCTTTTGGCGTTTTTTATGGTCTGATAGAAGTGCAGACAATTGATCATGTAATATAGCCAATGCCTCAGTGTTGGACAGTCCTTGGTGTTCCTATGAATTGGATGTGAAATTAGTGATTATTACAATGAATAAGCATTTCAGATGGCCATGTTACATTTACTTATGAACTGTAAACTAATCCGAGAACTCTACAGTGGGTTGGGGTTGATATTTGGTCATAAGGGAAAAGACCATTGGCATAAAGACACAAATATGCTGGAAGCAATTTAACTTTATCTAGTCAAAGAGATGTGTTCCACATTAAGATTTCCATATATGTTCTTACAAATGAAAACATCCCAGAATCTGGAACCAAAAAGTTGTATTGAAGTTAAAACTATTGGCTTTTTTTATTTTGATAAAGAATAATTCCATTATTTTAAGAAAGGTAAAGAAACAATTTGTGGACTGATGTTTCATCCAAATTATTGTGGATAATTTCTGTGAATTGACACACTGATTTGGGAATTCATATAAAATATAGACAAGTTTTCAGACTCAAATTTCTATTACGCATCTTACTGTGGAAAGGCCGTATCTCAGAGAGCTAAAATCCATTCTCTGCAATTTCTTCTGTTGGTCAATAAAGACCAAGTAATCTGTTCTTCATCAAAAGCAGCTCTGTGAGACCACAGTCTTTGTGCTATATAGGCTGTTCCAAGGATGCACACCGAGAGAAATATAACCCCAGCCAGAAAACTTTAAGAAACGCTCTCCTTTGGCTGCCTGATACTTTCTAACCCTCTAGTGCAAAAGGTTGTGTCCAACCAAGCATTGCAGACTGGTATATTTCAAGGTCTAGGGTGATTTGCTAACAGATGCACCACAATAGGGAAAGGCCACAGTCTAAATCTTTCTGCCATAGTAAGCTGAGGAACTGGAAACTTTGTACAATCCATCAGGTCGTGTGAGTAATCTAGAATGTCACTGCCTAAAGACAATTTCATTGTTCTCGTTTTTCCATGATCTTATTTAATGGTGGAGCAGGCTCAACAAGCCAGATGGCCTACTCCTTCTCCTATTTATTATGTCCTTATGTTCCTAAAACACATTGCAGTTCATTCAATTATCTGATGTGAGCAAAGGGTCGAACTACTCCTCTGTTGCAGGGATGCAACCAGCTTTCTATTCTCAAAGGCGACCTGTTTCTCTGAAAGGAATGCTGCATTGAAGGCTGTTACTTAAACCATAGCTAAGGAGAACACAGAGCAGGGCAGAGAAAGGGATCCAGCATTAGTGATGGGGCACAGGAGACCATTGTGTTGGAGACGTACAGGAGGGAAGATGCCAATATTTCTTGGAAATTAGGAGATCGCAGAGGCAGACTCTTTGAATGACTTGGGAGGACAATTCCCAAATTCTGCACCCAAGTATCAGACAGCTGTACCACAAGGAGTTTAGTTACCTTGTAGGTTCGGTCACAGTTAGTGAATGAAACCTTATATGACAGCTCCTATGCACCATAATAAAAGAATCTCACAATGCTCAATGCACCACATCTCCATCACTCAGCTAGCAGCAGTGGTGGGGAGACAATGGCCTGGTGATATTATCGCTGGTATTACACAAAGACCCAGGTAATATTCTGGGAACATGGGGTCAAAAGGCCTAATGGTATTTTCACAAGTATTACCCAAAGACCCAGGTGGAATTTGAATCCATTAAAAACATTCTGGAATTTAAGATGAAACTAACAATGACCATGAATCCATTGTCAATTGTTGACTAATGCCCTTTAGAGAAAGAAAATGTTGTCCTTGTCTCGTCTGGCTTATATATGACTCCAGACCCACAGCAATATAATTGAGTCTTAACCGTCCACTGGGCAATTACAATTGGGTAATAAATGCTGGCTTAGCCAGCGACACCCTCATCCCATGATTAAATTTTTAAAAAATATTCTAGATTCTCACCAAACATCCAAATACTACAGCTTACCCTTAAGACACCTATCAATGTGGTTGGCCTAGCCTCTCTGTCACCGCATACCTGCCTTAATTCAACTGAAGCGAGCACATCATCAAGGCACAATGCCATACAATCATTGATGATTTTCCTTCTCTCTTGCTGAACAAGGTGAACACAATAGAAGGGTTAGAGCAAAACTGATTAGGAACTAAGGATTATGCACC
This sequence comes from Stegostoma tigrinum, assembly GCF_030684315.1. Taxonomy (NCBI): domain Eukaryota; kingdom Metazoa; phylum Chordata; class Chondrichthyes; order Orectolobiformes; family Stegostomatidae; genus Stegostoma; species Stegostoma tigrinum. The sequence goes on along the minus strand of NC_081376.1, from coordinate 39,844,914 downwards.
TTCACAGCTTAACAGAGGAGTATGATTCACTGCATCAGACATTGTTAAAAACATTAATCTTACTGCTGAATCAGTGAATCTGTAAAGTTTGACCCAATTTTTGTTCTTGATGCAAATATGTTCCATATCTTACTAAAGACAAAATACTTCTTTGTGAAAGCACAAGGATGTCTTAAATGCAGATCAATAACACTGGGCTTGTGATCAAATCCTCTTTTTGAATACATTTTCTACTTGCAAACCAGTAATCTGTGAATATTGTAATAATTAGGGAAAAGATAATTCCAAGGAGTTCTATATTAGATTTTTATCAAAATATTGTTTCCATTTATCATTGCCTTGGAACAAGGACAGGACTTGCTGCAAGGTTCCCAATAGGTTACTCAGAACAGTTTAAGGCCTACTGGTAATGATTTAAGCAGTTGCATGGAAACTGGGAGAGAAGATGTTTTCTGCTTTTGGATTACCGCTCAGGTACTTAGATGTAGGAAATGAGGCTGCGACAGAGCTGTTACAGCAGGTTCCAAACTGTTAGGACTCTGGACAAGTACAGGAGGCCAGGAACTGCAGCTAAGTGTTGGGATTAGGTCTCAGGAAGGTCACAGGAACTGTGGGAGATTGTATGAAGCCATGTGCTATTTAGTTCATGACACTGAGACCAAGGGTGCTGGAAGCCCACAAATAGTATTTGTGTTGTGCATCTGAGCAAGATAAAGCTTGAAGATCATATGGAACAACCAGTTTTGTAAAGCCAGATACCTGTAGATTATTAAAATTGTACCTGTAAATAGGTGCTGACAGTAGTTTGCAGAATCCAGAGGGGAGTGCAGTCCTGTTTGGGAGAGTGAGCTACCTGAAAGTGAGTGGTTGTTGAGACTGTCCATGACAGAACAGCTTGTGAGGGAGTTCCCAAGCTGGGTCTTCAACAGCAAAGAATTGGAATCCCTTGTAAAAGTTTTAAATCCCTTGTAAAGTTTGAACACAGAGGGATCACTGAAAAATCTATGGGATCTGCCTTGATCACATCTGATGTCCTCTGTGGGATGTTTGACTACTGTCTGTTACCCATTTCCCTCCGATGCATTCCAACATCCAATTAGAAATAGAGATATTAGGAACTGCAGATGCTGGAGAATCCAAGATAATGAAATGTGAGGCTGGATGAACACAGCAGGCCAAGCAGCATCTCAGGAGCACAAAAGCTGACGTTTCGGGCCTAGACCCTTCATCAGAGAGGGGGATGGGGTGAGGGTTCTGGAATAAATAGGGAGAGAGGGGGAGGCGGACCGAAGATGGAGAGAAAAGAAGATAGGTGGAGAGGAGATAGGTCAGTCCAGGGAAGACGGACAGGTCAAGGAGGTGAGATGAGGTTAGTAGGTAGGAAATGGAGGTGCGGCTTGGGGTGGGAGGAAGGGATGGGTGAGAGGAAGAACAGGTTAGGGAGGCAGAGACAGGCTGGACTGGTTTTGGGATGCAGTGGGGGGAGGGGAAGAGCTGGGCTGGTTGTGTGATGCAGTGGGGAGAGGGGACGAACTGGGCTGGTTTTGGGATGCGGTGGGGGAAGGGGAGATTTTGAAGCTGGTGAAGTCCACATTGATACCATATGGCTGCAGGGTTCCCAAGCGGAATATGAGTTGCTGTTCCTGCAATCTTCGGGTGGCATCATTGTGGCACTGCAGGAGGCCCATGATGGACATGTCATCTAAAGAATGGGAGGGGGAGTTGAAATGGTTCGCGACTGGGAGGTGCAGTTGTTTATTGCGAACCCAGCGGAGGTGTTCTGCAAAGCGGTCCCCAAGCCTCCGCTTGGTTTCCCCAATGTAGAGGTAGCCACACCGGGTACAATGGATACAGTATACCACATTGGCAGATGTGCAGGTGAACCTCTGCTTAATATGGAAAGTCATCTTGGGGCCTGGGATAGGGGTGAGGGAGGAGGTGTGGGGGCAAGTGTAGCATTTCCTGCGGTTGCAGGAGAAGGTGCTGGGTGTGGTGAGGTGACTTGTTAGAGGTGTACAAACTGATCAGAGGTATAGATAGAGTGGACAGCCAGAGACTTTTTCCTTGGGTGGAGGTAGCTATTACTATAGTTTTAAAATGAGTGGAGGTAGATACAGGGGAGACATCAGAGATAGGTTCTTTACTCAGAGAATGGTAGGGAAATGGAATGCATTGCTGGAGACGCTATTGGAGTCGGCCTCATTAGGACATTTAAGCAGCTATTAGATAGGCGTATGGATGATAGTATAAGGTAGGGATGGAAGTTAGATAGACCTTAGGATTAGGGTAAAAGTTCAGCACAAAATCGTGGGCTGAAGGGCCTATACTGTGCGACACTGTTCTATGTTCTACTCCATACTTAGCCAACCTGGCATTCGTTAAAATAAAAATGAAGATCTGTGGATGCTGGAAATTTGAAACAAAACAGAAATTGTTGGGAAACTCAGCAGGTCTGACAGCATCTGTGGAGAGAAAGCAGAGTTAACATTCCAAGTCCTTTGATCTTTCAAAAGATCACTGGACTTAAAACAGAAACTTTCTTGAAGTCTGAGCATGTGCTATGGGGATATCAATCCCTCAAAAAGTCAAGGAGGCTAGTGAGAAAGGATCTTCCTATCTAAAACCATGTTCCTTGCTTTCTATCCCAACCAGTAATCATTCAGTTTGTTCCTAATGAGCAATTCCATTCTTTTGTCAGCTTCTAATGGGCCCATATTATGTTACATTTATTGACTGGCATTGGTATTTCTAAGTAAATAAGATCTTATCTGCAGTCATCATATCTCTCATTTATGCTTTCAACACTTTTAGATAAATATCACTTGTCTCAAATAAATTATTAGCTTTGAATCCTTAAGTCTGTTGAACATATCCACGTAAGTGATATAAAAACCAGTAACTGTAATTGTAGAACATTCCGCGATGGGTAACAAACTACCAATGTTCATTTTCCATACATTGATTGTGACTAAGCCGCTAGCAACACAGCATCTGTTGGTGTAAGGTGTGCATCAGGTTCCATGATGATAGTTTGAAAGTATGTACTTGGGTTCCCAGACTCTAAATAGTGACTTGTCCGCATGAGATCATTTTAAAAAGAGGGAATGTTCCCAAATGCCTTCTTTCATTGGATCCAGTCTGTTTTTGAGAATAGTTGCAGAATAAAGTTAATCTTCTCTAGTATTATGCACCTCAGTTTAATGTCTTAACTGAAAGACAACACTGCTCTCTGGGTAGCATTCCCTTTTAACTGCACTGAAGTACCAACCTGAATCTTGTGTGCAAAGCTTGAGTGAAAGCTAAACCCACACGTTTCAGACTCTGAAGTAAGAATGTTACTTATTGTGAAATTGCTAACGCAAGTCACATAAACATCATTCGATGTGCAAAATAGTTGATAAGATAATAGACATAGTTTTGTTGAAGAGAGATGACTGGTGAAGTTTAACCTGAGGGTCACTGCACCTCAGTTGAGGGAAGAGGTGAAGAAGGAATGCCATTCGTGCCACTCAGCCATTGCAAGAATTCAGCCCATTCCCATTGGCATCACTTTGCATCACAAGCTAGCTGCCCAGCCAACTTAGCTAATTAAACCCCTTAAGGTAAAGTCATCATCATCTCAGAGGACCATGAACTGCTCTGTCATTAGCGAGAGACAACTGGTAGTGGTTTTAACCTGAGGTTCACCATACTACGTGTGAGGGGAGTGGTTGAGAAGGAGAGTCCTTTATGGTAACCTCAGCCAGAGCAGGAAATGAACCCATAATGAGATAACAAGATGTAGAACTGGATGAACACAGCAGGCCATGCAGCGTCAGAAGAGCAGGAAGGCTGACGGGTCTAGACCCTTCTTCAGAACCCAGGCTGTTGGCATCACGCTGCAACCTCATTTACTGCAGTCTCAGACAAAGAACCAAGTTTGGTCAGTTATGTGCACCATCTGTTTATTGCCATGAAGGTCTCTCCATAGACTCCATACGGTGTGGAAACATTTATATAATTTCTAAATCTATTAAGATACATTATTACACACCTCTGGGGCAGGTGGCACATGAACCCATGTAACTGGCTTAGAGGTAGGGACATTACCAAATAGATGCTTTTCTAATCAACCCATTCACAGATGTTAAGACACACTTCTGGAGCAGTTCAGATTTGAACTCAAGCTGCCGAAGGCCAGATGCAGAGAGTCTAGGGTTTATATTAAAGTACCTCCACTTTTATCAAAACAACTAAGTTAAGACTTCTGTGATATGCAATTCTTCTTTGCTAAACAGCTAAATTTTCTGATGGTAGGAATAATAACCATTCCTAGGAAAATTAAAATTGTTATTTAAGAAAACAAATTTCATCACAAAATATTTTCACCCACAATGGAAACTTTAAATAATAATTCAGAGAAAAAATGTGTGGGATGTTTCTCTACTCATTGTATGCTATGCAAGTGAAGTGTCAAATGAGAACTTAAATGGTTGAAAAATTAAGTTTTTTTATTACAAACTATAAACTTTTCTGAATGCTTTCAAGTTAAAAATGCACAGGTGACATGTTCCTAGCAACTAACGTGAGCTGAAATCCAACTGTTTGATTAAGTTACATGATTTTATGCAACTAAATTAATATGTTCCATACTTCACAATTGAACACCAATAAAAGTCCTATAAAAATACATACCAAATCACCTCCGTCCATTTTCAAGTAATTGCCACTGCTAAAAAGATATCCAAATGAAGAAGTGTTCAGTTACAGCAGGCTTGTGAACCGGCAAAGAAGGAAAACATTCAAACCTGCTACAAATCCAGCTTCCATGGCAACGATACATCCTGTAATCAGCAGCTGCTGCATTTGGAGCAAGTCAGATACATCGACTTGTCATTTACAGGTGCTGCTTTTATCTGTAATGGTCACCAATTTGGATAGGCCATTAATTATACAACCCAACAAGAGTTATGTAGAACTAATAACTGTTCCCTAACTTCAATTATTTATGAGGGAATAGATAATTTTTGGGGAGATTGGAATAATGACAAAACAACAGGTAGGGTTTTGATTTTACTTCAACGTTAAGAAAAATGATTTCCATGGCAGCATCATTTAAGAGAAATATCCAATTTAATGTTTTGCAAATTAGTTATAGAAAGAAGATGCCCTTATTTATGTAGTAATCTTCAAGACAACCAGATATCTCAATGCTCTTTATAACACATGAAGTTCTTTTGAAGTGCAGTCAGTTACTGCTATGATGTGCAGAGATCTCCCACAGACAACATGATAATGACTGATCAGTTATAATGATACTGGTGGACAGACAAACAGCTTGTCTTCAAAATGATACAATTGGAGCTTTGTAATCCACTCGAGGGGAAAGACAGGGTTTCAGTTTAACATCTCATCAAGAGACAGCACCTCCAACAATCCAGCACTTCCTCTGTACTACACTGCACTGTCAGCCTTGACTTATTTTCTGTTCAATGGGATATGACAAGATCCTTAAGGCTTAGAGGCACCTGAGCCACATCTGACACACATCAATGTGATAATTAGGCGAGGAAAGAAAAACTGCTGACAAAAACAAAACAATGTAAATAACTGATTGAAATGTAACGTTTTATGACAAAGGGGTTGAACCCAAAGAGAAGTCTGGTATTACAGAAATCTTTAAAGCCAACCCAGTCTCTGATACAATTTTAACCTCACTGCGAAGCCTCTTCCATGGATGCATAACCTGAAGAAGTTACCCTCCTCCCTCCAGACAAACCTCAGGGGATCTCTCTCCCTCTGTAACTCTCTTGTCCTCTGCACCTTCGATCCGCCTCCCCCTCTCTCCCTATTTATTTCAGAACCCTCTTCCCCTCCCCCTTTTCTGATGAAGGGTCCAGGCCTGAAACGTCAGCTTTTGTGCTCCTAAGATGCTGCTTGGCCTGCCGTGTTCATCCAGCTCCACACTTTGTTATCCCAGTCTACATGCTGTTCACTAACGCACCCAGCACCGGAAAAGAGATGAACTTTGACTCAGGTGAGCTATGAATTCCAACCTAACCAACCTTAGAATTTTCTAGAATGTTGGGGGGCGGGGGGCACTGCCGACTGGTTGAACAGAGCTCGATTGGGTGTAAACCCTTCCAAGCCATTCACTGTGGGAGGTTCGGAACCAAAAGCACACCACAGCAACAACAGGAAAGGAGAAGGAGATCACCACCATTTTGCAATCTCTCTGCAATGGTGCAAAGGTTCACAGCTGGGAGAAACGTATCAGCCACTCCATCAAAAGCCAGGGTTTCAATAACAGTGGTTGTGTTTGCAAAGAAGGCCGAACTCAAAAATCACAAGGCAACTGCCTTTAAAGGCAGCCTTTAGCAGGGAATTATTTATCACAAGGATTTTACAGATAATGACAGTCAATGTCAGATTGTGAGCATCACATACACTTTAAATTGAATGCAGGAGCTAGAATCACGGTTCTGTCTGATGGCCTTAAATGGATGTGAAAGATTACCCCACCACCTTCGTCTGATAAATATCAAAGCCAAGAAGGAACCAGACTCAACATCAAATATCAGCTTCAGGCAACATTAAGACACTCCGATAAAGAAATCTTCAAAGCACTGTTTGCAATCCACATCCAACATCCTCCCTCTTATTTGTCTCAACATTTACAAAGCAAACTCTGCAAAAATGTAACACAGTAACAGAGTTAAATAGATTAAACACTTGATATGGAAGTACTGATGTGTGAACAAATATCAGGAATAAGATGAATCTTTTCCATTTGAGAACTTGACATAATCAATCTCCCCCTTGGATCACTGTCAGGCTGCTCAGGCTTGAGTAAAAGCCTGTCCCAAAAACCACCAATACACAGTGAGGTGCATTCCCCATGACCTAGGATGGGTTTTCCCCTTCCTGATGCTGCAAGTTACTTTTGTGGTCTTTATCTTTACAGTGCTTTCCATTCACGTGGTAATCTGTTCAATCTGATAACTTGGTGGCCTTCAGTATTTCCTGCAATGTAGTCCTACAACCTTGGAATCTACAGCCACCTTAATCCATGAGTCAGTCTCAGCCCTATGTCATACACGTGGGCCTGTGATTGCTCCTGTACAATTGAATATGGAACAACTCCCCAGCACTGTTAGTATTGTTGTTAATTATTATGTCCTCTTCTCATCAAGGGTTAATGAATGATGGGACATGGTTGTAATGTTGTTGCTTGGAGCTGAAACAACTTATTCATCTTTATTCTGCAGACATGATTTTCTTCAGTGCAAAGCCCTTAACTGAATGCTCACACAATAGTTTTTTTTTGTTTCTGCTTCAATTGCCTTAGTTTGTGTTGCACAGGATCACATAGACTCTTACCATGCGCACATTCTCTAAGAGTCTTTCACTTGAGCAAGATGGTGCTTCTAAACTATCCTTTCAACTCTTTCACCCTATATCCTCCTCTGCCACTTTACTCTTTCTATTCTTAACATTAGACAGCCCTCTCCTTTGCTCCCATGTCTCCTCTGTTTGTCGTCTATCTCTGCCCATGACTATCAGTCCTTTAGTATCTGCCTTGATATTCCTGCTCATTTCCCTGACCCCACTCCCATCCAGAACACCAAGGCTTAGCCTCATCCTTACAGTCCACAGCACCCACACCCCCTCCCCCCAGTGTTCAATTCACATTCTGGTCCTCCCCTCCCTCAGCATGCATTATTACCTCTCTCTTTTCCCACATCAAGTATGCAGTTTCCACCTTTCCTCATTCCTACGACTGTGATTTCCGTATGGCATCCTAGTTTGCTCCTTCTATGTCCAGCTCCTCAGACTACAATGTCTTTTATGTTCCATTCTTTACCAGTTCAGTTTCAGCCAGTCCACCCTTCTGTAAATTTTTTTAAAAATTATCCATTTTGTGGGATGTGGATGTCGGGCCAGCATTCATTACCCATCCCTAGTTGCCCTTGAGAACATGGTGGTGAGCTGCCTTATTGAACCGTTGCAGTCTACCTCCTGTGGATTAACCAACAAATCCATTAGGGAGACAACTCCAGGATTTGGACCCAGCAATAGTAAAGGAACGGTGATATATTTCCAAGTCAGGATGGTGAGTGGCTTGGAGGGAAACTTGAAGGTGGTGGTGTTCCCATTTATCTGCTGGTCGTGTCATTCTGGATGGAAGTGGTCACGGTTTGGAAGGTGAGAGATAATGGGAACTGCAGATGCTGGAGAATTCCAAGATAATAAAATGTGAGGCTGGATGAACAGAGCAGGCCAAGCAGCATCTCAGGAGACAAAAGCTAATCTGGTCTATTCCCAATTCCTCCGCCGCACCTATTCCCAATTCCTCCGCCTCCGCCGCATCAGCTCCCACGATAAGACATTCCACTCCCGCACATCCCAGATGTCCAAGTTCTTTAAGGACCGCAACTTTCCCCCCACAGTGATCGAGAACGCCCTTGACCGCGTCTCCCGTATTTCCCGCAACACATCCCTCACACCCCGCCCTCGCCACAACCGCCCCAAGAGGATCCCCCTCGTTCTCACACACCACCCTACCAACCTCCGGATACAACGCATTATCCTCCGACACTTCCGCCATTTACAATCCGACCCCACCACCCAAGACATTTTTCCATCCCCACCCCTGTCAGCTTTCCGGAGAGACCACTCTCTCCGTGACTCCCTTGTTCGCTCCACACTGCCCTCCAACCCCACCACACCCGGCACCTTCCCCTGCAACCGCAGGAAATGCTACACCTGTCCCCACACCTCCTCCCTCACCCCCATCCCAGGCCCCAAGATGACATTCCACATTAAGCAGAGGTACACCTGCACATCTGCCAATGTGGTATACTGCATCCACTGTACCCGGTGCGGCTTCCTCTACATTGGGGAAACCAAGCGGAGGCTTGGGGACCGCTTTGCAGAACACCTCCGCTCAGTTCGCAACAAACAACTGCACCTCCCAGTCGCAAACCATTTCCACTCCCCCTCCCACTCTCTAGATGACATGTCCATCATGGGCCTCCTGCAGTGCCACAATGATGCCACCCGAAGGTTGCAGGAACAGCAACTCATATTCCGCCTGGGAACCCTGCAGCCATATGGTATCAATGTGGACTTCACCAGTTTCAAAATCTCCCCTTCCCCTACTGCATCCCTAAACCAGCCCAGTTCGTCCCCTCCCCCCACTGCACCACACAACCAGCCCAGCTCTTTCCCCCCACCCACTGCATCCCAAAACCAGTCCAACCTGTCTCTGCCTCCCTAACCGGTTCTTCCTCTCACCCATCCCTTCCTCCGACCCCAAGCCGCACCCCCAGCTACCTACTAACCTCATCCCACCTCCTTGACCTGTCCGTCTTCCCTGGACTGACCTATCCCCTCCCTACCTCCCCACCTACACTCTCTCCACCTATCTTCTTTACCCTCCAACTTCGGTCCGCCCCCCCCCCCCCTCTCTCCCTATTTATTCCAGTTCCCTCTCCCCATCCCCCTCTCTGATGAAGGGTCTAGGCCCGAAACGTCAGCTTTTGTGCTCCTGAGACGCTGCTTGGCCTGCTGTGTTCATCCAGCCTCACATTTTATTATCTACGGTTTGGAAGGTGCTGTCTGAGGATCTTTGGTAAATTTCTGCAGTGCATCTTGTCAGTGGTGGATGGAGTGAATGTTTGTAGATGTGATGCCAATGAAGCAGCTACTTTGTCCTGGATGGCGTCAATCTCCTTGAATGTTGTTGGGGCTGCAGCAAGCAAAGCACATTTTTGTTTCAGATCCTTTCAGTTGAGCCCCCTCCCCACCCCCCACATCTTGCCTGTCCCTGCTGAGTTTGGTGGCATCAACATTATTTGTTGTATTTGTTCAGCCATCATCCCTTACATGTTAATGTTTAATTATAACAAGTGATACCACATAGGAGTACCATGAGCATTTCAACCCAGTGCAGCATTATCCTTTACACTGGAAGCATTGAAGAATCATCAGCAAGACAATATACGACCAAGCCTTCTCATGATGCTCAGTAGCAGTGTGTATCATCCACGGGTGCTCCGTAGAAATTCACCTTAGACAGCACCTTCCATACCCACGACCACTTCCATATAGAAGCAGATAGGAACACCACCACCTGAATTCTCCTCCAAGCCACTCACTATCCTGACTTGGCAAGTGACTTGGAGTGCAGGTTCATATTCCTTGAAAGTGAAGACGCAGGTAGGTAAGACAATGAATAAGGTGTTTATAAAGGCTTGCATTTATTGGCCAAGGTACGAAGGAAAGGAGTTGGGAGTTCATGTTGCAGCTGATCAGGGCATTGGTTAGGCCACTTTTGGAGTTTTGCATGCAATTCCGGTCTGTCTTCTATAGGAAGGATGTTGTGAAATTGGAAAGGATTTAGAAATGATTTACAAGGATGTTGCCAGGATTGGACAGTTTGAGTTAAAAGGAGAGGCTGAATTAGGCTGGGGTTATTTTCCCTAGAACATCGGAGGCTAAAGCGATAACCTTACAGAGGTTTATAAAATCATGAGGGACATGGATAGGGTAGATAGGCAAGGTCTTTTCCCCGGGGTGAGAGAGCCCAAAACTAGAGGGCATAGGTTTAAGGTGAGAGGGGAAAGATACAAAAAGGACCTATGGGGCAACTTTTTCATACAGAGGGTGGTGTGTATATGGAATGAGCTGCCAGATAAAGTGACAGAGGCTGGTACGATTACAATAGTTAAAGGGCATTTGGATGGGTATATGAATAGTAAGGGTTTAGAGGAATATGGGCTAATTGTTGGCAAATGGGATTGCATTTTTATAGGATATCTGGTCGAGTTGCACCAAAGGGTCTGTTTCTGTGCTGTGCATCTCCATGACTTAATGACTCTATATCGCTGCTGCTTCAGTGTCACTGGGTCGAACTCACTAGAACGTCCTCCCTCATGACACTGACGGTCTACCTACAACACGTGGACCTCAGCAGTTCAAGAAGGCAGCTCACCAACACCTTCTCAAGGGTAGCTAAGGCTTGGCATTGCCCAGCCTGCAACACCCATGTGCCATAAGTGAATAAACAAAAATTAGATGGTTGACCCATTGGGGCTTCACTCATTACACTGTACATGTTAACTCAAAGAAATGGTCCGGTTCTGAAGGAGTCAATGGAAAAATGGTGAAGCTTACTGGAAGAAGTCTATCCAGCCAGGTTCTCTTGGAACTGGAGATGCTGGAGAATCTGTGGTAACAAGGTGTACAGCTGGATGAACACAGCAGGCCAAGCAGCATCAGAGGAGCAGGAAGGCTAACGTTTCGGGCCAGACAGGTCTAGGCCTGAAACATCAGCCTTCCTGCTCGTCTGATGCTGCTTGGCCTGCTGTGTTCTCTTTTAAAGAGTCAGGTTTGTGAACATACGTTTTTCCCTGAACAAGGTTAAGTAAGTGAACACAATTCCAGAGAGCTGGCATGTCAATATGTATCTTTGGCATGCAAGTTAACATAAAGCTGGTTATGGATCAGGATAGCAGACCTACCGAAAAGCTCTGTGAGAACTGAATTGTTAAACATTAACCAAACATCAGGAAATTAGGAAAGTGATTTATGCCACTCCGCGAATTTTAGTCCCAGCAATCCTCCCATTTATCTATGAAAAGCTCCACATAGACCTGGAAGACACGCTCTTACTACATTCAACAGCTCACATAGCTTATGGCCATTGGTACTTTTGTAATTCCCCCAAGATTTTGTTTAAAATAGATGATAGTGTTAAGGATTTACTAAGTGCAGCATTGACATTTTAATGCTAAAATAATTTATAACAAAAATTTATGCTAAATTCATATTTCTTTCAAATTGTTTCACTACTACATTGCTGGCTGTGTCTTCAGATTTAAGCCCTGGATATCCCTCTCTGCGTTTCTCTTTTCCTGCAACTCTTCGACCATGCTTTCAGTCACCTGTACTAATATCTCTTCCTCTTGTGCTAAACTGTACCTGGTAACTCATGTTAGGGCATTTTGCTACTCAATGGGTACTACATAAATGCAGGATTTTGTAGTTACGTGAAATGTAATGTGGTTTAGGAGAATGTCTGTCGGAGATAGCTTTTTCACAACTTGAGTTCATGCTGGTTAACAGATGAAAACCAGCAGGGAGTTAAAGAAAAGCTGCTTCTCTGAGTCATTTACATTTGCCAACAGGAGTTGCCAGGCAACATCGAGGAGTGCAAACTGTGATCCTCATTCCCCTCCCCAAGCTGGCAGTAGTGAGGTGAATTGCAATGTCTGCCTCAAAGACCAACCTGTTTGAGACTGGTAACCTACTTAATCTTTGACCGTGCAGTCTTCCTTACCTTTAGTTCTGTCTTGTTGTTATTGCTGTCTGTTTGTTTTGCAAAGCTACTGATTCGAGCAAGTTCCTACCTTAATACATTCACAATTCACTAAGACAAGAAAGAAAATAACCCGTTCTGAGGAAGGGTCACCGGGCCTGAATCGTTAACTCTGTGTTATCCTTCACAGATGCTGCCAGGCCTGCTGAGCTTTTCCAGCAACTTTGTTTTTGTAAGAAAATAACAGGCACTTGTTTTGGACAGGTGCACACTTAACGGGCTGTAGGGTCTTTTTCAGTGCTACAGACCTCCAAGACGCAATAAAATGCTAATCAGCCAAGATAATCCAATGGAAGGCGGAGAGAACAAAGACATTTACTCAATGTTCATCTTTCCTGTCAGAAGAAAGCAGGCTGTTTATACCAGATTTCCAGAATTCTGGAATGGGAGAACAACTTGTAAACAGTTACTTGATATTAAAGAAAGTTATAAAAACAGAAAATACAGGTCAGGAGGCAATTGTGCAAGCAGAAACAAGGGTCCCACTTTAGGTCAATGTTTTTTCAATCAGAACTGGCCAAGATTAGAAATGTTAACAGGTTTTAAGGCAATGCAGAGGCAAGGAACGGGAAAAAAGAACAGAAACAATGGTCTACCATGCCATGGAGGACGAGTGATTCAACAGGAAAAGGGATAATAAAAAATTGGTACTGAGGCAGGAGAAGTAGCAAAAGATGAGATGAAAAGAGAGGAACTAGCAACAGCAGATTCATTACTGCCATCTGCTGCTGGAGAAAATCATGACATGACGTGATCTGACATCAATGTTGAGTCAGAAAGCTGTAAAGTGATTTCAAAGGTTATATAGTTTTAAGATAGATTGTAGATCTGTGGGTCTTAAAAGGAGAAATTGTCGGAATGGAATTGATATTTGCATACCACATGGCCTTGTGACAGAGGGAAATTTTGCATTCACGCATGTGCAACTTATTTCCCTTCAGGTTTTTGAATCCCCCCTCTTCAAGTAAAGATCAGTTCACAGATTAATGGCTGCATTTAAAGCTACTGAAATGGACATATGGAAGCAGCAAGAAAATGTAAACATGAATGGTATACAATTAAATTTGAGTCAAGTGATTTCAACACACTGTTAGAGCAAGTCCAACATTACAAGATGATTTTCAATACATCAGACCTAAAAATTAATCTGTCCATTTTTTTTTCATAACCATTTGGAAGCAGAAGTTTATATTTGCATATAGCTCTTGAATGTGATTACTTCTGCGAATGAGCTTCTACGGAGGTAGACAGATAATTGGTTAAATTGTTTGTAGACTATTTTAAATTTGACTTGTCAGGATCTGTTTTAGACGCATTTCTGAAGCAGGTGGGACTTGAATCCAGAGGTAGGGACACTATCAGTGTGCTAAAGACTCTCAGATTGTTTCCAAGCAGTGGGATTTCTCAACCTTAGTTATGCTTGATGGACTATGTTGAAGTTATTTTTTTTTCAAACTCTACATTATTATCACAAAATCTTTATGTATAAACAGTCACATATGCAGTTTGGTTCTGTACCGTACCATATCAAGAAAACATAAACATTGGAGTTTGACTCTGACCAACAAACCAAAGACATCTCTCATACAAAGAAGACAAATCTGTGTTAAAAGCTGAAGATTGCAAATGCTGAAATAACAGGGTGAAATTCTGTCATTTTTGGTTAAAGTGTTTTGTCAAATGAGATTCATTGTGCCTGACTTGCCATGGTTTAGGGTTATTTTTCTTAGCCAGTCTTCCGCTCTTCACCTTATTGATTATTTAACTGGACTCCTGTGTACTATCCTTGAAATCTTGTGGCTGGAGAGACAGAAGCGTGCACACAAGTTGGGACCTTTCAGCTTTAGCATTTCTGGTGCTATGTTTAAAGCCCAGTCACACACAACTTCAGAGGTGAGTCAGAACTGCCCTTCTCACTGCAGCGGCAGCAATCCCTGCCAGTCTGCTGTACTCCCTTCACCCCAGCAGGGACTGCTCCTCTTTGACTTTAACATATGGCAATTTGCTTTGAAGAACATGCAATAAGTTTACTGCATAAAGTGCAGGCACATGCGACAGGACTGAAGGCCAAAGAAAAGATTGCCAGAGACTGGCAGCACGTAAATGAGCATGAAAGACCCTGTGTCCTAACAAAGCTCTGTGACCCACACAAAAGCTGTCAACTTTAAGTCATTGCTGAGGTCAGTGAATCTGCACTGAGAAAGTATCCTAGTATAGACGGACGCCAGCATCCTAACAAGTAGTAAAGTCAGCAAGCACCACAACAGCAAGCTAGGAGCCAAAAGGAACATATTGTGTAAGTGCATGAGATGCATGTGTGTCCCTGCTTACAAAGTGACTTGGCAGAAGCATACAAGATTTAGGTGTCCCTGAACATCAAAATAAATGTTGAGGCTCTAAAGTGGTGTGACAGTAGGTCTGAGATGAGGCTGGATGATTGTATGAGGTTGCTGGTTGACCAATGCTGCCTTGCGTTAATGAATGGTTGAGGACGATGGTAACCATGGAGCATGTAGGCCATGGTGTTCTGAAGAAGCAGCTGTATGATGGCCAAGACAAGCATGTGGCGACCTGCAGCCACTCTGATTTACATGTTGGAAATTTGCACCATCTAGTTTCTTGGTAAAATAAGGGCAAATTGGAAGTGGCATATGGGTAAGGCGAGGTGGGATTTTTAGAAGATGCAAGTACATGTAAATAATATAGTTGTCACTCAATAGTGAGATTCTGAATTTGCCATTTATGACTTGAAGGGAAGCTTGGCAACATTTCTGTTGACACAGAGAATTAGATTCTTTCATTTTCACCATATTTTTCCATTTATCTCACCATTTCCTGTAAAACACCAGGATAGGGAAAAAAATTCCACACAAATACCAGAGAATGTGACTTCCAAACATAATTTGATTGTGGAGTAGCTTCCTTCTTTGTAATAATGACTGCAGTCATGTTCATGAGGAACATCCTTAACACATTCTTTATTGTAATTAGCAACAGGCAAATTGGTGGTTTAAACCATTCATGTCTCTGGTTGACTTGATCTGGCGTAATATTTTTACCAGGGAGCAAATATATATGAGAGAAAGCAAATAATTAACATTCTGGAAATTAATCACCATTTTTGACAGCTAAACACTTTTTGAATGCCTTTCATTGCAACACAGAAAGAATGTGAAAACGACTTTTCAACAGCAAATGAAAGTGTCATGAAATCCAGCCAAATTACAGAAATGACCGAAGTTAGCGATTGCAGGTTTGATGTCCTGTTAAATGCATTTAGTGCATGCAGCTACCAACCTTGTACAACTTAAACAGTTGCAGTCTTCCACTTTGAAAACCACTTTTTGCTTGCCTCATGCTTTGATTACTTTCCTGAAATCTGGTGGTGAATTTTATGAAGTGCTAATGATGCAGCAAGAGTTAAAAGTTGAATTATGTGATATGACCTGCACAGCAGTCAACTACAGGGTCCATGGTCTTGGACTGAAAGTGACCAAAGTTAATGCTAGAAATGGTGGAGCTGCAAGGAGTTGATGTCGAAAGGATTCTATAAAAAGGTAATGCTTTTATGTTTACCAGACTATTCATGAGAACAAATGTAGTCTCAGAAATATTCCTGGAAATAGCTGGAAAGCAACAACTCAGTAATGACAGATCCTTGAATTTGAAACTTCTACTTTGTGCACAATAAAGAGTTAATCATAAAATCTGTAAATAGTCAGCCTGCATCAATAATGATGTAAGAGATCACATGGCAGCAGATTTTGGCGTGAGATGTTTCTGTGTACAGCCTTATGCTGAGCTAGATAGTGTAAATAGTTAGCAGGATTAAAACAAAATGTAATTGAACCAATAGCTTGGACTCTGATAGTTACCCTACTACCTTTTCTTGTACCCACCACCATAAGTGACTTCAGAGGGACGTTGCCATCAGTAATACAATGCAGACAATGTAATTCAATCCTTTTACAGTATCAGTGTATGCATTGCATTCATAGAAAAGAAAATGGTAATGGTTGCATAATATTTTCCTCCCATATTCTTGGCATCATGCTCACAATCTCAGGATCTTTAACATCTAAGCCAACAGATGGGTTTAACACTTTGTCTAAAAGATAGACACAAATACATGTGCATCACACACAGAAATGCATGCATGTGAACAAACATGCACACTTCACATGTAGTTAGACACACATACACACAATCCTAAACATTTTATATGAATGAACGTGCATTGGCTAACCAGAGACAATATTAAATCGAAGTGCAATGTTCCTTGTGTTGAATATTCTATGAGCCTACTCTCTGAGGTCACAAAGGAGGATTGGGTATCAGGTTAAGGAGTTGAAAATACCTATGTCTGCGAATTGTATATGAGTGTCAGCATCATCAGGAGGAGGCAGAAATTAGTGAGGTACAAATAGATCAACACTTTGAATACTTAATAATGCAGCGCGTCAGAGTCACTATTGCTCAGAAGTGAGGAGAGAAGCAACAAAACAAAATTCCACTGCTGGTAAATATTTCAGCCGTAATGTGACATGAGCTTCCTGTTGTGCATTGCATCTGAAGATAGAAGAAAGAGACAAAAAAAAATCCCCCTTCCCTTTGAGACGGAGCAGACGGAAATGCTTTTCACATTCAAGTGATGTTCAGACACTGTGAGAAGCCGGGCAGCACTACACCTCTCCTCCACACAAAACACGCAGGCTCATTAAAACTTAAACAGCTCAGCCTCGGAAGGCAACATAGAGAGACGAAAGGAAGGGAGACTGAAACTGGAACAAAGAGCATCTGCAGCTTCTAAACCGTTACCTGGATTTAACCCCTTCACATCCCCGGGAGGGGCAGGAGGAAGAAGTGCCCTTCCCAACGCCTGGCACCATGGAGGCAGTCGCCTTGTACA
The DNA here is from genome assembly GCF_030684315.1 of Stegostoma tigrinum. Classification (NCBI taxonomy): domain Eukaryota; kingdom Metazoa; phylum Chordata; class Chondrichthyes; order Orectolobiformes; family Stegostomatidae; genus Stegostoma; species Stegostoma tigrinum. The sequence continues at coordinate 39,827,644 of NC_081376.1, read as the reverse complement.
ACTTTGCAGCTTCCGCTCCGGACGAGTTAAGTTTCAACAAGGGAGAAACTCTGAAGGTGAGCCCCATCCCCAGCACCGATTGCAAGTTAAAGCCAGCCTTAGATCATCTTCCCCTGATTATTTTTAGTGGCATGTAGTTTGGAGAAGGCCATTCTGCCATCCCAAACCTGTTCCACTAGATCATGGCTGATGAGCATACTAACTCTGTTGGCCCTTGTTGGCTCTGAAATCCTTAATACTTTTGCCTAACAAGGAATCCATCAATCTCAGTTTGAAATGTTTAATTGATCACCAATTTTTCATGGGAGAGAGTTCCACTACTTTTTGTGTGAAAAAGTGGCAATTGACACCACGCCGATACATCCTTGGTCTAATTTTAAGGTTATTTCTCCTTGTTCTGGGCACCCCTCAGCAGCTCTGTGCAGCTGTAACTTGTAATGGCAGCCATCTAACATCTCAAAACTACTGGCTGGTGTGTTTGTTTATGGATTATCCTTTTTTTTATTCCACACTGCGATTGTGCTGGTGGAGAATTTGATCGCTTGTTATTTTCTGAAGACTTGTGAATGAAAAACAGCCCACTTGTGGTATCCAGATGAAACAGCTCATCGCTTACGTCCACTGTGTGTTTAACTTAGCGAGTAAACTGAACTTGCAAAAACGGATTGCTATTGAGGTTACTTTTCCCTGGTCGATTCATTTACATCAAGATAATAGAAATCCTGTTTTACAAGAAGGGGTAACAAAACTGGTATGTGGTGTGTTTTGATAGTGTTGGACAATATGTGTATTGAACAAAACCATTTCTGCTGTTGGTGAATTTGAAATATGCATTGAAAATTCTGCTTAATTGTTTCTTCCAAATAAACACCTTAAGAAATAGGAGCAGGAGTAGGCCTTTCAGCCCTTGAAATCTTCCTTCCTGTTCACTAGGGCCATGGTTGATCTGACGCTTCCTACAGCCACTTTCCTGCCTTTTCCCCATAACCTTCGATTCTCTGAATGACCAAGAATCTATCTACCTCAGCCTTAACGAAATAATCCAACATAAAATAACATAACCGTTCAATATTTAGATGGTCATCCCTGTCTATCTTAGCGTATCGTAAGAGCTCAGCATTCTGCTTTTTTATATAAGAACATGCATATGATCCTTCCAAATGATACACAATTATTCATATTTCTAGCAGGAAATTTGCATTGAAACCAGTACAATAATGCATATTAAATCAATTAGTTCAATACTCATCTCATGAAAATGTCAGAAAATCAGTTACAGAAGTTCTGTTCAGAATGCAGCTTTTCATTAATTTGTTCAACTTATTCATTGCTGCTTACTCTAAAAACTGTAAATGTAATTTTTAAATATTTTATATTTTTAAAAATGCCAGGAACCAGTTTTAAAATGACAAAGGATGACCTTCAGGACTCGACAAAACTAAACCACATTTTAATGCCACCTAGACGCTTCTACTGCACAACGAGATGGCATGAACAGAGAGTAAAGGTTAAAATTGAGACAGTCTCCTTATCTCCATGTTCACGATGTTCTTCTGCCCTCTACCATATTAACTTCTGGGTTTTAGAGAGGTGTCTGTGTTCAGTTAGGGGCCTCATTGAGATCACCAAAATTGGGATATGATTTCATTGCAAATGGACAAATTGCACGATTTTAGTCACACCTCAGGCATTGTGCAGTTTGAACTTCTTGCTGAAGGGAAGTATGTACTTGCCTCAGAGTGAGTGCAACAAAGATTCACCAGATTGATAGTGGAATTGTCCTGTAAGAAGAGATCGACGAGACTGAAGTATGGAAGGTGACCTCACTGAAGCATACAACTGGGTACATGAAGGAAAGATGGTTTCCCGAGTTGATGGTATGCCTAGAACCAGGGAAGATGGGGAGAATGAGAGAGAGAGAGGACTAGTTAAACATGGTTTAATCTGAGGGTCACCACACCTCAGGTGAGGGAGCGGTTGAGAAGGAGAGTCCTTCAAGGGACACAGTCATGGAATTAAGAGTTGGCCACTAAGATGAGGAGGGTTTTTTTTCACTCACAGGGTGGTTAAGCTTTGTAATTCTGTACCCTGGAGGGCTTTGGAGGCCACTGAGTCTTTTCAAATTAGAGATTGGCAGATTTCTAGATATTAATGGTTTCAGGTGATATTAGAATAGTGTGGAGAAAATAGCATTGAAGTAGAATATGTAGAAGAGCTAGTTAAAATGTGGAGTAGCCTTGAATGTCTGAGCAGCCTACTCCTACTTCCCCTACTGCTCAGATGAAAACCAACTTTAATGTTAAGATGTCTTTAAGACGTAACTCTTATCCATGTTTTAATGCTTCCTACGATGCTCAGTGTTAAATGTTGTTTGATGGTTCCCCTGTGTAGGATCTTGTAGAGCTTATGAGATGGGAAAAGAAGGAGCAAAGGTAATTTTCAGTGAGGGAATTCCACGGTTCAGGCCTAGGCAACTGAACAACGGTTATATGAAAGAAGTTAAAATTGGAGCAGCAGAAATCATTCAAGGTTGTAAGGCTGAGGAAGTTGCAGAGTTAGAGATGGGCAAGAGGCTAAGGGGTAAAATTTAAAAATAAGAGAAAGAATGTTAAAATTAAGGTCTTGTCAAGGACTGGGAGGTCAAATGAAGGTCCTGAATAGATGGGTGATGGGTGAATGAGACATGGTGTGTGTTAGTATGAAGGCAGCAGAATTTTGAATGAGCTTAAGATTGGAAGTTGGGCAGCTTGGTGTGTGGGAAAATCACTTTGAACTTGAGAATTAAGTTTGTAATAGTTGAGCTTTTAAACATGCACTTGAAGACAAAATTAACATCAGTTCAGCCTAGCTTGTGTTTGGATCCGTAACTTTTAATATTAGGCTAAAATTGAGACAAAGAATCACACAGAAGTAGATGACAAGCCCATGGGCAGAAGTGATTAAGATAATGCATTGCAGCCAGTAATTACTTTCAGGCAGTCAATTTATACTTTTGCTGGAAATCTCCCAATCTATAATTGCCCATCTTCCCAAACCTAAAGGAACAGAGTAGCATTATTTCTCTTGTTAACTTATTTTCTGTCACTTCCTTTTGCTGAAGGCACAGTTTCTTGGGTGGAGAACTGGAAGTGCGACCACACAGAAATAATGCTGTGGTGCCTCATTCAAGTGGGCATTATTACATTGCCACTGGTGGTTAGAATGTGACAATCAGCATTTACTGTGCTGCAGCAGCTCCCACATGGTGACTCAGCCATACCTGCAAGCAAGTTTGATCGTTCCCAATGGAGAAAAGGCGATTTGCATTTCCTTGGCTTCCTTCATGACCTCTATAAAACACAATACAGTAAATTAAATCCATCCCAAGTATAAGAGATAATAGGAACTGTAGATGCTGGAGAATCCGAGATAACAAGGTGTAGAGCTGGATGAACACAACAGGCCAGGGTGCATCTTAGGAACAGAGTAGAGTCAGCTGAAATGTAAGAAATGCTGCAACTAGCTCCTATAAGCAACAATGAGATAAATACAGGATATTTTGTAATGTCAACTGAGGGGCAGATATTGGCCACAATGCTGGAGGCACAGCGGAAACCTACACTGCTGTTCTTCAAAACAAGACCACAAAGCCATAGAACATAGGAGCAGTAAAAGGCCATTCAGCCCTTCAAATCGACTCTGCAATTCAATGAGATCATGGCCGGCCAAATAATCCACAACTCCATTTTCCTATTTTTTCCCCTCAGCCCTTGATCATCTTACTGATTCAGAACCTGTCTATCTCACTCTTGAATATATTTAATGTGCTAGCCTGACAGCGCTCTATGATAAAGAATTCCACAAATTCACTACCCTCTGAGATAAGACAAAATCCTCCTCATTGCTGTCTTAAATCGTGACACTTTCCTCTGGTCCTAGGCTGTCCCTCTGGGGGGAAACAACCTCTCAGCAACTATTTTATCAAGTCCTCCAAGACTCGTATAAGTGCTAATAAAATTTCCTGTCGTTCAGTGCCATAATACAGCTATGGAATCTTCTGGGCCCACCTGAGACGGTAAAGAGTGTCTCAGTTTAGCGCCCCAGCCTGAGACCTCCGTAAGTTTCTCCTTGATCTGGTGGCCCATTGTCTGGAGTGGGACTCTCACTCTGAGGAAAGGGCTGTATACTCTGTTCCTTGTTTGTGTGAGGACAATGAGATTTAATAATTTGAGTTGTAAATGGCCACATTTTAGCCACACTGAAAAATACACCATGTCCTGTTTTAGATTTTATCCAAAGAATACTTGGCAGTCTAATGGCTCCATAATTCTTGTAAATCTGACATTACACCCCTGCGATGGTTGTTAGACACCATCGTGGGTCATGGCTTATGGTGTCAAACTAATTCAAAATCTAAAAGACTTGATTTTTGCCATATCTTTGCTAAATACTGAGATTACTATTTCACAGAGACATATGACCGATGTCCAGGAACTTGACAAGCCGTACTTTGTTAGAATTTCAATTAGGCTTCAGGCCTTCATGTCCTAGTTCGCGGATCAGTCCCTGAGAACCTAGACCCACTTTCTTGTACTCACCTTGGACTCCCAGCAAAAACGATGGGAGTTAAAATGAAAGCTTCCTGAAAATGTGTCACTTTTATTGAGCAATTTCAACCAGTTCATTGGCAAATATTCAAGTGAAACTCTTACACTCCCGTTCCCTATCAGTTGGTGCAGCAAGTTCAATAATGGCTGGTGGTTAGGGGAATAATTTAATTCGAAGGGAGCCTTGTGGAGAATCATGAAGAACTACACACGCACACCTATTACAATAGGCAAAAGATGAAACTTTTGTATTATTCCTGAGGGAAGGTAGTGAGGATTCAGTATCATGACACATGCTTACTTTACTTACAACTTCTTTTAAGAAAGTCCAAATTGGGCCTTGCACTTCTATAACTCTTTAATGTATCACCATATAGTGGACATTTCACAAGAACATTATCAAGCGAAATTTGATGGTAAACTGTAAAAAGAGCTTTACATTAATCAAGAATAATCCCCAGACTCTCACTATAGCTCTGGCTATTTTAAATCTTACTTCCTCTGTCTGCTCTAATTCTGGTCAAAAATATCATCAGGCTGAAAGACCACGAGATTGGAAAGGAAGGAAGCAAAGCCTATAACAGTTTGATAGGGAGAGTGTCCTGCATGCCTGTCTCAAGGGAATGTATTTGACCAACCTTTGTTCGGAATCATTGAACCCCTACAGTGCAGTAGCAGGCCGTTCGGCCTATCGAGGCCATACCAACCGTCCAAAGACCATTCCATCCAGACCCAATCCCCTGCCCTGTCCCTATAACCCTGCATTTCCCATGGCCAATCCCCTTAATCTAAACATCTTTGGACTGTGGGAGGAAATTGGAGCACCCAGAGGAAACCCACACAGATGCAGGGAAAATGTGGAAACCCACGCAGAAAGTTGGGTGGAATTGAACCCAGGTCTCTGCCGCTTTGAGGCAGCAGTGCAAACCACTGAACCACTGCCATGCCCATATTGTTTGTCCATGGGAATGGGGATGAGAAAAAAAAGGCTTCCTTTCATCCTTGCACCCATCTCCTTCATTCAATCTTTTCCATCCTCCTTCAAATCCCTTCCCATGGCTCAATCTTTCACCCTTATAGATATCTCTTTCCACCTTCCCTCCTCATTCTCATTAGGTTGACTACAGAGTTGAGAGGGTTGGCCTATGAGGAGAGATTGAGTGGACTCTGACTATACTCATTGGAATTTAGATGAATGAGGGAGGATCTTATAGAAACATATAAAATAATGAAGGAAATAGATAAGATAGAAACAGGGAGGTTGTTTCCACTGGTGGGTGAAACTGGAACTAGGGGGCATGCCTCAATATAAGAGGAAGCTGATTTAGGGCTGAGTTGAGAAGGAACTTCTTCACTCAAAGCATTGTGAATCTGTGCAATTCCCTGCCCAGTGAAGCAATTCAGGCCACCTTGTTGAATGTTTTTAAGGCAAAGGTAGATAGATTTTTGAACAATAAAGGAATTAAGGGCCATGGTGAGCAGGCGTGTAAGTAGAGCTGAGTCCGCAAAAACATTAACCATGATCTTATTGAATGGTAGAGCAGTCTTGATGGGCCAGATGGCTTACTCCTGCTCCTGGCTCTTATGTTCTTGTTCAATCTTTCCATACCTCCCTCCTGTACACCCCCCAAACTGTTTTTTCCACATTGCACCCACCTTCTTCCTTCTGAAGCCCTTCATCAACCCCTTGGTTAGGGGTGCTGGTTGAGGAGATAGTTTCAGTTTAGGCATCAGAGGCAACCTTAATCACCAATCAGCTCCTGGGTGCAAGGATTAAACCCTACCAGTACCCATACCAATAAACTCCTACATGCAAACGTCAGTGTTTCATACTGCTGCTTCACTGCGTGACCAACGATTTCCAAAGTCTGCAGCTAATAGTGGAGAAATCCCAGAAATCCCACATGCTGAGAACTGCAATGCATTCCGGAGCAACTGTCTTTATCAGGACGAGTTGCTCCATTTAGAGGCCCTGAGTCCAAGTGCTGTTACTCTAATTAATGTCTTATGGCATCATGGACACCTTGGAATCAATCATATCAGCATACTTTAAGTTTGTCTACTTTTAACATAAGAAACTGATCAATGCAGTATATGGTTAGAATGAGCAACACCACAAAATAGAGTAGGTGAGATAATTAACATTGATATATTTAAGGCAGTTAGTTAAGGACAAGAAAGAGGACATTTGAAGGATATGAATCTAAATTGAATTAAGGGAATTTGGGTCAAAGTTTGTGTAGACCACAAACGCTGATTGGGACTATTTGGACTGATTCTGGGCTGTAAATATTTGTAATTCAATGTTAAAATGCTAGCGTTCAGATCAAGAGTGGTATGTGATATCAGTTGCGTCATTGCATCTTAGTACCAGTCCCATATGGACCACGGGATATGCTGAATGAGGAAAACTGCAAAAGTTGGCACAGGGCATATCAGTTCCCCACATCAATCCTGCCCGACAATCCTATTCAAATAACTTGTGAAATGCTCTGCAGAACCATAGCGTCATCAGGTGCAGCATCTTCTCGAGACCGTGCACAAGAAGGTACAGGCCACCTGCCTTTTGAGAACTACACAGCAACTGCTAGCAACCACCACATTTCCTCCTTCCACTGAAGAAGCAATGAGATGAAATGCTAGATGTTAGATAATAGAAGACATGTGCCATACACTTACCGAGACAAATGTTTTCTTTCCATTACTGAGAATTTCTGATGTAAATGACGCACATGTATACCCCACAGTACTGAGGAACTTAAAATGAAATATGTCTTATTGGAGCTGTAGCTTGAAGATTTAAAGAGCACAATATGATGGGCTGTTTTCCTCTAAAGTATGCTACAACTTCATACTGGTATTTCAGTTCAGTCTATTGAGCTATGTAACTCGTCCCTACTTTGAATGTAATAGTCTTTGAGAAAGTTACTGAAATGGCAAACTTTTAAAACGGATATTGTCTTCAGATTAGAGCAAGAGGAAAAAAATATCAATTGCCCAAGGGAAGCTAAAAAATCAGCCAAAGAAAGGAACTAATTGAATTTGATATTGGAGAAAGTAATGGGACTTTAGTTCGACAAGCTGGTTTTTATTGTAAGCTATTCATAGGTGAAGAACTTGTTGATGTATTTGCAACAATATTCCAAAGTTTTCCTGTTTTGAGAGTTGGGATGCTGGATTATAAAATTGCAATATGCGACTTAATTGTTCAGGAGAATTGGATAGAAGAAAAACAGGAAACTACAGACCTGACAAGCTATCTTTAGTTGCAGGGAAATTCCAACTTACCAAAGGGTAACTGAACTGATCAACATATATGAACAATATATATGAAAAATATCCTAACCGAAAAAGGGAGTACTGGCTAAAGTGCGACAAGATATACAAATCATTCCTGGAAGATAAATAAGTTGTTGGGATGTCTCAACAAGAGACAGTAATCATTGCTCTGTGGGTTTACCTTAACCACAGTTTGGAAGAAAGCAAGGACAATAGCCCTTGATACTTGTAGTTTATATAAATGATTTAGTCTTGAATGTAAGATGGTTGATCAGTATGCTCATGGATGATACAAAAATTGGTGGGGTACTAAATAGTGAGAAGGATAGCCTTAGACTACAAAAGGATATGGATAGGTTAGTCAGATGGGTTCATGAATGTCACATGGAATTCAATCCAGAGGAATGTAGGTCGTAGAGTCATATAGCACTGAAACGCACTCTTTGGTCCAAACAGTCCATGTTGACCGTGTTCCCAAACTAAACTATTCCCACTTGCCTGCACTTGGCTCATATCTGACCAAACCTTTCCTATTTATGTACCTATCCAAATGTCTTTTCAACATTGTAACTATATCTGCATCCATCACTTCCTCTTGGAGTTCATTCCACACATGAACCACTGTCTCTGTAAAAACGTTGCCTCTCAAGTCCTTTTTAAAACTTTCTCCTTTCACCTTAAGAGTATACCCCCTGTTTGTGAACTCCCCATCCTAGGGGAAAGACCCTTGACTATTCACCCTATCTGTATCCCTCGTGACTTTATTGATCTCTACAAGGTCATCCCTCGGCCTCTTCTGCTCAAATGAAAAAGGCCCCAGCCTATCCAGCCTCTCCTTATAACTCAAACCCCCCATTCCTGGCAACACCCTGGTAAATCTTTTCTGTATCCTCTCCAACTTAATAATACCCTTCTTGTAACATGGTGACTGGAACTGGATACAGTACTCTAGAAGAGGCCTGACCAACGTCTTGTGCAACCTCAATATGACATCCAAACTCCAATACTGAGCATGAAGGCAAATGTGCTAAATGCCTTCTTAACCACCCTGTCTACCTGTGGCACAAATTTCAAATAATTCTCTCTCTGTTCTACAACACCACCTGGGCCGTACCATTAGCAGGACGGCACAAGCACAGCAAGGGAATACGTGATGATGAGTAGGACCTTGGGAAACACCGAAGATGGGAGGAACACTGGTGTGCACGAATACCAATTCCTTAAGGTATCAGTACAGGTAGATAAGTGGTTAAGAAGGCGTACGGTATATTTCCTTTATTAGCTGAGGCATAGAGTTTAAGAGTAGGGAGGCTATGCTGAAGCTGTCTAAAACGTTGTTTAGGCCATAGCTAGAATATTGTGTGTCATTCCGGAATAGACGTGATAGGAGGGATGAGTGGAGAGGGTGCAGAGGAGGTTTACCAGGATGTTGCCCAGCCTGGAGAGTTTCAGTTATGAAGAGAGATTAAACAGGCTGGCGTTGTTTTTGTTAGAGCAGAGGAGATTGAGAGGAGACATGGCTGAGATGAATAAAATTATGAGGTGCATTGACAGGATATTTTAGGAAGAAGTGGAGATTTCTTCTTTGATGGAGAGATCGGTGACTGGGGGCATAGACTTAAGGTGAGGGACAGGAGGTTTAGAGGTGATGTGGGGAAAATCTTTTAAACTCAGAACATGGTGGGAGTCTGGAACTCACTGCGTAAGAACTGCAGAGGCAGAAACCCTCATAATATTTAAGAAGTACTGGCAATGCTAAGACATACGACAATTGGATTAGAATAGTTAGGTGGTTTCTTTGATTGATATGGTTATGATGGGCTGAAGGGCTCTTTATGTGCTGTGGATCTCTATGACTGTGTGACTATGATTCTACAAAACAATCTGAAGGAAGAACAGTGTAGAAGCTGGAAATCTGAAATAAAATCAGAAAAGGTTGGAATCGTTCAACAAAACTAATGGCAACTATTCTGATGAAAAGTCTTTGGCTTGAAACATTAAAGCTGCTTCTTTCTCCAGTTATACTGACCAAATCTACTGAGTAGTTATGGTATTGGTATTTCACTTTCTGGAGGGGTGAATGTACTGAGAAACCTTCAGTGTCAAATATAAAATTCACTGATAAAAGTTGCCAACAAAAATTATGAATTTTCTAAATCAAAGCAGATTATAAGGATAATCAGAAAATGTTAATTAGGCCACATCAAGGGACAGTGTACAGCTTCCTGAACTTGGTATAGCAGGGACATGTGAGTGTTTTGCGTAGACTCAACAGTGATGGAAACTATTGAAAGAAAGAGAAACAATGAAGTGGTTTTAATAGAATGAATAGAGAAAGAAATTTGTGGAGTCATTAACACTGAGATTGAAGGCATGGGATGTTAGAAGGTGAGTTGCTTTGCCACTAGGAGTGGCTGAGACAGTGACTGTTCCATTTTTTTAGCAGACTTCTGTAATAATGTCAATGTTTTTCTTTCAGGTGCTTAACATGGAGGATGACCCTAACTGGTATAAAGCTGAATTGCGTGGATTAGAAGGCTTTGTTCCTAAGAATTACATTAAGGTGAAACCACATGAGTGAGTATCCTCTGCCAGTTGAACATCTACAGATTGAGTCTTCACATTCCTGTCAGAGTATCCTTTGCACAACCGTATGTAGAGTAGGAATCTGTTCTTAGCTGTATCTGTGGGTTTTGCAATTGTACTCACTGTTCTGGCAGCAGAGTTATCCATTAGGGTTGTCTGATGCTGTGAATGTGTGCGCAGTACTGAGATCTGCTAGGAGGCATGGATTTGTACCCCACATACAAGGCAAAACCTGGCTGATAGATAAATGAAGAAGTATTTAGGTTGTAAGAAGAAGAAACTTACTTTGCTACTTAGATTGGCATTGTTTGAAGATTGGATGTGGCAAAGGATACCAGGAGAGCTCCCTGATCTTTTCTGGGATCTTATGTATCCTGCTGAATTGGTAAACTAAGCCTTTCATGAATGTTTCTGAAAGTTGGCTCCTCCAATGATGTAACAGTCTCAATAATGTAAAGAACACATGAGTGAAAAAGTCCCCTCGGTTTGTGACTTGCAGCCAATCATAACGGCATTTTTACTTCACAGCTTTACATGTCTGCACACTTTAAGCAGTATTGAGAGGAAATCATCCTTCTTTTTTGTGAAGGGTAGATAAATGCAAGTTCAGAAGAAAAACTGATTTCTGGCAAAGGTATCAGAGATAATGGGAACTGCAGATGCTGGAGAATTCCAAGATAATAAAATGTGAAGCTGGATGAACACAGTAGGCCAAGCAGCATCTCAGGAGCACAAAAGCTGACGTTTCGGGCCTAGACACTTCATCAGAGAGCTCTCTGATGAAGGGTCTAGGCCCGAAATGTCAGCTTTTGTGCTCCTGAGATGCTGCTTGGCCTGCTGTGTTCATCCAGCTTCACACTTTATTATCCTGCATCATTATAGTGACTTTTATGACTCCAAAGCATTCTAAAGCTCTTTATAGCCAAGCAATTGCTTGTGAAGTGTAGTTATTATTTAAATATAGGAAATTCAGCAGCTAATTTATGTTCAGCAGGATTCCACAAACAGAATTGAGATAATGATCATATGTATGGACTGAAATTGCTAGAAACACTCAACAGGTCTGACAACATCTGAGGAGAGAAAACAGAGTTAGCATTTTGGGTCTAATCACCCTTCTTCAGGAACCTTCAGACCCTTCTGAAAAATGGTCACTGGGTCTGAAACATTAACTCTGCTTTCTCTCCACGGATGCTGCCAGACCTGTTGAATTTCTCCAACAATTTCTGCTTGTGTTTTCTGATTTCCAGCAACTGCAGTTCTCTGGGGATTCTTTTGGTTAGATGTGATGCTTTTGTGATGCCAAAAAAGGTTCAAGAAGATTGCTCACCATCACTTTCTCAAGCACAACTAGTGTCGGTGATAAAAGATATCCCAGCCTGAAATACCTTCTTCTCATGAATGAATATTAAAAAAATTGGGTGATGTATATCAGCCAAAATGTCAGGGCAGCTGGTATGTTCTGTCTCCAGGTTTATGTCATCCTGAGATTGAAGATGTGGCTTCAGTTTATTGTCTCATTTGAAAGAACAGCAGACCTGACAGTGCAGCACTCCCTCAGTACTGCACTATATTGTCAACAAGGATTGTGAAATGGGATCTCTGGAGTGCAACTTACTGATTGAGAGGTTGGCAGCAGACTCAATAACTCCATTATCCTAACACAGGAACATTACACAGGACTATCTAATATTACCTTCTGATGTAATTTTGTTTTATTTTAATTGGGCAGCTGGTATATAGGCCGAATCTCCAGGACATCAGCTGAAGAATTACTCCTGAAACAAGGATATGTTGGAGCTTTCCTTTTACGAGAGAGTGAGAGTTCGCCTGGAGAGTTCTCTATATCAGTAAAGTAAGTTACAATTTAGAGCGTAAATCATGTGTTGAGCACAAGACAATTACAGAACAGCGCAGTTCACTGGAGTTCAACTGATGTGGCTTTTTGGAGTTGTCAGTTTCTTTTTATATTTTAGTTTTATTCAGAAAACTTGAGAAGGGAAGAAGATCCATAAAACAGGCACCAAACTTGAAAGACTGGTAACTGTACCAACATAATGGTTTATAAATATTACGTATATGGCCTGACTATTATGAGAGGAGGAAAAAGCTAATGGTGGGGTTAAGGAGTTTTGAGCTCTTTAAGATTGAATTAAAGATAGATAATTTTGACAATGAGTATCATAGAAGAATCTTGGAATACATGCACAGCTCAGAAGGGGACCATTTAACCCATAATGCTTATTCTGGCTCTATAAAATAGCTATCCATTTGGCTCAAAGCCATTCTGATTCACAACTTGTAGTTTCATTATGGTTCTTCAAATCTCTTTCCTTTTCAAAGATACAATATATCCAATTGCGACAAAAAAACCCAACACATCTTAATAATGCAAAACTGATGTCATTTTACTGACACTATAGATGAACCTCATCACACTGATTAGTACATTGTATGTTCATTTGAGAAGTTTGTTGTGTAGCATCACCTCAGACTGAAATAAAACCCTCCACAGAACAGTGTAAGGACACTAAGTCAGTCTTCAGCAAGGAAGAGTGACACACATGCTTGTGATCTATTATAAAAAGATAATTTGTTCTTAACTTTGTTTCAATGACTTGTAATTTGAAACACAATTGTATCTTAGCACATTATATGTTCAGTCTTGATCAGAGCTGAAGGGTGATATGCAATATCAGAATGGTAATAATTCTCTGGTCTCTCTTCTCACACTAGCAAAGATTGCATTCGTATAGTGCCTTTCCTTATCCTAGTATGTCACAAAGAACTTGACAGATGTATTATTTTTGAGATGTAGCTGCTGTTGCAATGCAGAAAAGTGACAGCCAAATCGCACACAGGAAGATTGCAAAGACACTGATGCTTAATGACCAGATAATTTGATTTTACGTGATGTTGATTGAGGTGTTAATATTGATCAGTGAGAATTTTGCTGCCCTCTTCCAGACATTGAAAACCACCTCAAGGATGGTTAGGCCCTCATCGTTATCATTTCATTCAAAAGACAGCGTTTCCAACTGTGCATCCCTCTGTGAGAGTATCACTTTAAGTTTTACACTCATTGAGGGCTTGTACCAACAAAGCTTCTGACACAAAGGAGTAATATTACCTATGGGCTAATGAGATTCATACAAATCATGGTAATGTGACTGATCACATGATTTTGACATCAGTAAGCGCGAAGATACTAATCTAAATTTACTATGTGGAGAGAGATCTTAATCATCGCACTAGAGAGCTGGATTGAGAACCTACATTGTACTGATATAAGTGAAGGATTGTTATGGCAGAAAGTCACCAATACCACACCATAGGCCCGCTTTCTCATTAGAGAGAGGCAACTGGTGGTTGTTTAACCTGAGGGTTACCAACTCTCAAGCAAGGGGAGAGGTTGAGAAGGAGAATCCTTCATGGTAAACTTAGCCAGTGCAGACATTGAACTCACAGCTTTGGCATGATTCTGCTTTGCAATCCATTAATGTTGATTTTGCTTTGTGCACCTACTGTGTAGTGCAACCTATATGCTTTACACTGCCTGAGCACCCTATGATCTGCCTGTATTGCTCACAAATGAAGCTTTTCACTGTACTTGGGTACACATGACTACAATAAAGCAAATCAAAGGTTGATGGGCTGACCTGATCACAGTTTATAAATTAAAATCAAACCAGCCAACTAGTCAAATGAGTTAACAGGGCAGTGAATGAGGAGCTGAACGCCCTTACTTCAAGATAAGGAGGCAATCTCAGTGACAGTGTATATTGCAGACACCTACAGCCTGTGACACTCTGGATCGAGTTCTGAATGTGTGCACCATGGCACCTCCATTTGGCTGGAAGTACAAGATAAAGTACACCTACTGAACCATGAGGACTACAATATTGTTAATCCCTGATCGTTCAGGATACCTATTAACAAGGCCTAAAAAATTTCTTTTTTTTAAAATTGATCTTATGAACTGTGGATAGTTTTTTCAGAGACTTCATAGTACTAATTTGAGAGGGAGTATTCAATGTTTAAGGTTAGCAATGAAAAATTTTACCCCCATCCACTTCGCAGTGCTATTGAGTATGCCAGCTGCCACACTAACAGGGTAGGTAACATTGTGTGTTTTGCTGTAACTTGTAACGGAAGTTGTTCAAACTAATATTTATCTCCAGAACCATCTTAACTTGCACGTTCACACTTTGATGAATTTTCTAACATATGGGTCAACTCTGAAATTTTAGCTTTAAATCTCCAGAGATCTGCTGATGGTTTATGCAAAGTTACACACATCCTCAACAGAGCTCTGGTGCAGGTGCTGTTGATGTGGTGGGTGTTAGCTGTGTTTGTTTCAAACCCTTTAAGGTGGCATTGCTGACAGCAGAACTTCAGCTGTTCCACTTCCTGGAAGATAAGAAGAATATGTTCCCAATCGTAAAACAGTCTTTCGCATTCACAGAATGCACCCAAAACAACATGCCAAGGGACCTTTGACAGCACTTTCCAAACCCGTAATCTCTAACGTCTAGAAGGACAAGGGGCAGCAAGCACATGGAAAATATCCATTGGGTGCAAGTTCCTCTCCAAACCACAAACCATCCTGACTTGGAAATATATCACTATTCCTTCAGTGTTGCTTGGTCAAAATGCTAGAACTTCCTCCCCAGTAGAACATGGCTGTACCTGCTCCATGGGGAGTGCAGAAGCTCAAGAAGGTGGCTCACCATCAACTTCTCAAGGACAATTCAAGGTGAACCATATACACTGGATTAGCCAGCAATGTCTATATCCTGTGAACAAATATTAAAACACGCATAGAATTAATGAGTATACACAATACAGATACAAGTCTTTTAGTTGCATCAGATTATGGTGACACTGCTGCCCCATTTGAGCTGCCTCCTATCCTTTCTCATTTAACTATCAACATTGCTATCAATTCCTTTCTCCATCATAACCTAAACCAGCTTTTTCTTAAATATATCCATATTATTCACCTTAAACACTTCCTGTGTTAGTGAGCTCCACATTCTCACTGCTTCTCTGGGTAAAAGAAAATTCCTTCAGCTTCTGAGCTTGGTTTGAAGTGACTGTAGTGATTGTTTCAATGTCGGAAATGAGATCATTTTAAATGAGGCAAATACAGAGCAAGACCTCACAAATTTCAACGACTGGATTATCTTTCGTTTAGTGGTGCTAGTTGAGGGACAATTATTGGACAGAACATCATGGAAAATTTCTAAGGAAAACAGAAAGAACTGCAGAGGCTGTAAATCAGGAACAAGAACAGAAGTTGTTGGAAAAGCTCAGCAGGTCTGGCAGCATCTGTGAAGAAAAAAGCATCAGAGTTAACATTTGGCCTCCAGTTCTAAGGAAGGGACACCAGACCCGAAACGTTAGCTCTGACTTTTTCTTCAAAGGTGCTGCCAGACCTGCTGAGCTTTTCCAGCAACTTCTGTTTTTGTTCATGGAAAATTTCTTGCTGTCCTTCAAAGCAGTGCCTTCGGTTTCTCTGGGTCCACCTGAGAACCTTTAATGTTTCATGTGAAAAAGAAAGCAGCTCACATAGGCTAGAGCTCCCTTAGTACGGCACTGATGTTTAAACCTCAGGAATGGTACTTGAGTACACAAATTAAAACTGTAATTTAAAGTAGAGAAATGGGGTGCATCCAGGACTTGACATTCCATGAAAACTATGGACATCTCTCCATTGTCAAAACAAGGGAGCCAGCAGTATAAAGAGAGCATGGAATATGTATCACAACCGACAGTTGACTGAGCTTAGAATCCTACTGCAAAATCCCATGAGAGATGTGTATTTCTCTCATATATCCACCATTGTTACATGAACACAGAGTTAAAAGTGGAGGAACAGAGTCACAGGCCTGGCCTACCAACAACTTTAATACACATGGTGTACTTTGACTGCTTTGTTTCCAGTCTTGTGCAAGGAATATATTTTGCATGGCTGGAGCTGGTACAAAGATGTGCAAGTAGGTAAATACATTCGTGGAAGATTTGTATTTGAAACGCAAAATGTTTTGCTTATGTACTGTTTGATGAAGCCAATGCTGGTCTCACTTCCAGATCTTTATTAAGTTAGGTGTAATCAAGCACTTGGAATAGAATTATTTGACTATGTGAACCACAGAAACAGCCGATGTTCTCTCTGAGATAATGGGAACTGCAGATGCTGGAGAATCCAAGATAATAAAGTGTGAAGCTGGATGAACGCAGCAGGCCAAGCAGCATCTCAGGAGCACAAAAGCTGACATTTCGGGCCTAGACCCTTCAAAGAGTCTAGGCCCGAAACATCAGCTTTTGTGCTCCTGAAATGCTGCTTGGCCTGCTGTGTTCATCCAGCTCCACACTTTATTACTGACGTTCTCTCTGTTGCTTTCCAGTAGATGTTGTTAAAGTAGATACCAGGTGAATGAGATGTGCCAGATCTGTAATCACCAGTTGAACAGTTCCTAACACTGACTATTTTAGCTGATCTATTAGGTGTCCACTTTTTCTACAAGTGATTAAATTTGGTGTCTATTTTGCACTTCCAGATTCACATAGAGATCCCAGTTGGTTGGCTTAGAATTGGAATTAAATAGTTGTTAAGTTGTACCTATAATAAGACAAAATACAAAAACCATAAGCTAGGTGGTTCAGTGCCTCAATTATGGGGGCATTCTCTGAGCTTTACAATGTATTACCCACCTTACTGGAAATCACACTTAATCAAAGCAGTTCAGACAACTAGGTTATTAATTCAGAAAAAGGCAGCTACGTAATAACAAATTTTCCCCAAAAGATTGGACATTTCTGTTGATCTAAAAGCTCAGCACAGATAATTGATTCTTAATTTCATCCCTGCCTCATGTATCACTCATGTAGCTGAGATTTTCAGGTTAAATTATCCACAATCGTGTTTAGATATTGAATTACAAACTGCTAAATATTTCAGCCCTAAGTAATTGTAGTTGAGTTTAAAAACGCTTGAATTAGCAACAATTATGCACTACATGCAATTATACTCAACATCACTTTATTCCAGCTAGATTGTATTTAAATGCTTATCAAAATTCACAAACTTCAATTGAAGTGCTTATTATTAGTAAAAATGCAACTGAATAATATTTAGGCTGTGGAGAATAGCCACACACAAACAACTGGTGCAATAAAATTAACCTGACTACCAGGAGAGAATTACAGTAATATTCTTGACAGAGCAAATTAGTTCTTATAGAGCAAATGTTCAAAAGACAAAAAATTCCTTTCCTTCTGATTTGAAGGATAAACCAAATAAAAACAAGATATTCTTTAGTTGTCCTCTGTCATAATTTACTGGCTAACATATTGCTTGTGTCCATGTTATGTATTTCACTGTTTTAATAGGCCAATTGTGTTGTTATGAATTCTATAATACAGTAGATCCATTACGGTTCACAATGGTCTGGATTTCTGCTTTGAGGAAAAGGGGAGGCTAAAGTCACTCAGTGCTTTCATGGTGGAAATCAGATAATGTCTGCTTTCCCATATTTGCTATAAAAGTCTCCTGTAAAAAGACTCAATTTTGAGAAATATTTTGCTGTATCTGCCCTCTGTAGAAGCTGTTAAATGCAAGAGCTAGAGCGTTCAGGAGCAAATAACATTTTAGCTGTGTTAAGTGATAACTAATGCCAAACATTCTCCCGATCTGAAAATTTTATTTAAAAAAAAGTATGGAGTTATTTTGAACTCATTAAATTTTACAGAACTTTTTAGAAACAAATTTCTTTTAAACCAAAATTATTTTATTTCAATATTTTTCTCTCTGTCACTAAATCCATCTACTTTTCCCAACCTTTACTGAACTTTCTATTCATGATATAAATATAATTTATACTACCTAGTTTAGGTACAGCAGACAAGAATTTCATTGACTGATGGGGTCAGGGATTGCAGGTACATAATTTTGTGTCACCAACCTGTCTATCAATTCACCAACACCATCCCACCACTGCAACTTGAGGTCAGGGTTTAGAACAACTGTCTGTTCAGAGTGAGAGGCAGTTAGTTAAACTCAGAAGGCAATAAAGGTATGAATCAGAAGTAAACTAGAATTTTCCTGGATTTGGCAACACTGCAGCTCCCCAGAGAAAACGACCCAACAACAGACCAGCCTTAACAGTTCAGGATAACTTTGAGGCCTCTCAACTGCTCACAGCTGCAAACATAGGAAGCCTTTGCCTTTGTTGTAACACTGGTCTGGCAGCTGCAGCTACCTTTGACTACCCATTATGTCAACACTTGAAGAGTACCTCAAAATAGGGGAAAACCTCTCTTAGAAAGGAGCCTACAACTCCTTCCAGAATCAAGAATCTTCTCTTGGCCCTCCAACTTCTGGATCTCACCTGTCATATTTAATGAAATCATTAATTGGCCATTTGAGGGAGTATTAAGGTTGATTGGCTGCCACTTACACAGCATGAGGTTGGAATGCCCACTTGGTCCTCATGCTGGTGTCCCAATCCAAAGTGAAAACTCATCCCTTGTGGACCTGGTTTTCATTCTGTTGAAGAATGGGTTTTACGTGAGTCAAATTCTCTCCCTAATAATCTGATGATCTAAAGGGCCTGGATTATCTTGCTCACGGATTCCCTAGATGTCCAATAGATGGCACTGCACTGAAAGCTCATAAAATCTGGGCTACAGTTGGTAACATGAAAGATGAGTGCCATGCTTTCACTGCTAATTGTAAGACCCTGTCCATTGTCCCATACAACGCATTATCCTCCGACACTTCCGCCATTTACAATCCGACCCCACCACCCAAGACATTTTTCCATCCCCTCCCCTGTCCGCTTTCCGGAGAGACCACTCTCTCCGTGACTCCCTTGTTCGCTCCACACTGCCCTCCAACCCCACCACACCCGGCACCTTCCCCTGCAACCGCAGGAAATGCTACACTTGTCCCCACACCTCCTCCCTCACCCCCATCCCAGGCCCCAAGATGACATTCCACATTAAGCAGAGGTTCACCTGCACATCTGCCAATGTGGTATACTGCATCCACTGTACCCGGTGCGGCTTCCTCTACATTGGGGAAACCAAGCGGAGGCTTGGGGACCGCTTTGCAGAACACCTCCGCTCAGTTCGCAACAAACAACTGCACCTCCCAGTCGCAAACCATTTCCACTCCCCCTCCCATTCTCTTGATGACATGTCCATCATGGGCCTCCTGCACTGCCACAATGATGCCACCCGAAGGTTGCAGGAACAGCAACTCATATTCCGCCTGGGAACCCTGCAGCCATATGGTATCAATGTGGACTTCACCAGTTTCAAAATCTCCCCTTCCCCTACTGCATCCCTAAACCAGCCCAGTTCATCCCCTCCCCCCACTGCACCACACAACCAGCCCAGCTCTTCCCCCCCACCCACTGCATCCCAAAACCAGTCCAACCTGTCTCTGCCTCCCTAACTGGTTCTTCCTCTCACCCATCCCTTCCTCCCACCCCAAGCCGCACCCCCAGCTACCTACTAACCTCATCCCACCTCCTTGACCTGTCCGTCTTCCCTGGACTGACCTATCCCCTCCCTACCTCCCCACCTACACCCTCTCCACCTATCTTCTTTACTCTCCATCTTTGGTCCGCCTCCCCCTCTCTCCCTATTTATTCCAGTTCCTTCCCCCCATCGCCCTCTCTGATGAAGGGTCTAGGCCCGAAACGTCAGCTTTTGTGCTCCTGAGATGCTGCTTGGCCTGCTGTGTTCATCCAGCCTCACATTTTATTATCCTGACATTTGTATGATGTTTGGTGCATTATGATAGTTGAGATATTTTAAAATGTAAGATTCACTTGTTCGCTTTTGTGTTTGTCTGTTGCAATCCATAGGCTGAAATTTATATTTGCCTTGAAGTTGTTGATCTTTTGCTAGATTTTTTAAAATTTCAACATTATATTTTATTCACAAAAAATGTCTTTATATATGTACATAGTAACAAATGCAATTCGGTTCTGTACAGTAGTATATAAAGGAAACAAACAAACATTGGTGATAACAAGATGTAGAGCTGGATGAACACAGCAGGCCAAGCAGCATCAGAGGAGCAGGAAAGCTGACGTTTTGGGCCTAGACCCTTCTTCAGAAATTTCAAGGCCCGAAATTTCAGCTAACTTGCTCCTCTGATGCTGCTTGGCCTGCTGTATTCATCCAGCTCTACACCTTGTCATCTCAGATTCTTCAGCATCTGCAGTTCCTACTATCTCTGAAACCAACATTGGTGTTCGACTTTATCCAAAAAAACCAAAGATATCTCTTACTTGAACCAGACTATATTTACATGCGTTTTAGGCACTGGGAATGTCTGATAAATGAACAGACCACTTAATTTCAGCAGGAAGACCTGAGACTGTAGTGTTTCCCCACTGTGACTTGACAGCAGCTGCCTCAAACTTTAATATGTCCCTTAGCATGTAGCCCTCTCCCTTGGAATGTGCCAGTCAGTAACACTTGGTCGAGGTCAACTCCTTGTTCTGATTGCTATATTTTCCAGTTAAATATACACCGACTGTGATAGTTCACTTGACCAAGGTTCTGTAGGATTGGCGACAGTCACCGGACTATGTCTCAGCATGAGTGATTACCTTTGAATGATGAGGGAATGAACAAACAGAGCATTGGTAAATAATGTATATTGACTAGAAACACTACTGTTTAAATAAATAACAACATTTTTTGGCAGGACAAGTTCAGAAAAGTATTTAATCAACTCAGGTACTAGATTTTTCATAAGATACATGTGACATGTAAATGAGGACTCTCTGACCATGTACGAAATGTTTAGTTACCGCATAAGATGGTTTTGATGGAAGGGCCCACTTACCTAAATACTTCTATTTAAGAAATAAACCTAAAGTATTATTGTATTGTTATAAAAGACTGTAAAATAACTTATTATAATTATAAATTTGACTGTAAAGTTTAGCTATTACATATCTTGTTGATTATAAATAGGATGCTACACCCAAATATTTGCCAGATGTAATATTTTTGAGAGGTCATAGTTTTAAGCCAAGGGGTGGCAAATTTAAAACAGAGGAGAAGAAATTACTTCTGTCAAAGGGTGGTGAATCTGTGGAATTCACAACCTCAATGTTCCGGAGTTCCGGAGCCTTGATGTCATGATGCAATTGTACAAAACGCTAGTGCGGCCTCATTTGGAATATTGCGTGCAGCTCTGGTCGCCCCATTACAGGAAGGATGTGGAAGCATTGGAAGAGGTGCAGAGGAGATTTACCAGGATGTTGCCTGGTCTGGAGCGCAGGCCCTATGAAGAAAGGCTGAGGGACTTCGGTCTGTTCTCATTGGAGAGAAGGAGACTAAGAGGGGATTTAATAGAGACATACAAGATGATCAGAGGATTAGATAGGGTGGTCAGTGAGAGTCTTCTTCCGAGGATGATGACTTCAGCTTGTACAAGGGGGCATAGCTACAAATTGAGGGGTGATAGATTTAAGACAGATGTCAGAGGCAGGTTCTTTACTCAGAGAGTGGTAAGGGCGTGGAACGCCCTGCCTGCCAATGTAATTAACTCAGTCACGTTAGGGACATTTAAACAGTCCTTGGATAAGCATATGGATGATGATGGGATAGTGTAGGGAGAGGGGCTTAGATTAGTTCACAGGTCGGCGCAACATCGAGGGCCAAAGGGCCTGTTCTGCGCTGTATTGAAAAAAAGTACAATGGACACTGGGACAGAGAGTAAATTTAAGGAGGAGATAGATTTTTAATTAATTATGGCTTAAAGGTTATGTGGAATGAGCAGGAAAATGGAGTTGAAGCCAAAATGAGATTAGCCATGATTGTGTTAAATGGTGGAGCAGGCCTGAGGAATTAAATTACCTACTTCTGCTCCTAATTCATACGTGCTTACATTTTTGCTGGCAGCTTTATTTTTGCAATGATTGGAACAGCATAACAGCTTTAGCCAAATGGTGAAGTCACGCTGTTTCCCCGCAGCACTACAAGGGTGTGCATTTTCAGTATCCACCCAGAGATGCGCATCACAGAATTTGTACTCACAAGGCTGTTGGCTGTTTTTTCTGTTGAACTATTTGTCAGAAAACATTAGGCATTTCTCCAGTATTGAAATGCATAGCACCAAAAAGTACAGTGTAACAAATCATTTTCATTGGACATTGTTGCTGCAAATTAAATATCTCAGAGTGTGTTGATCTAGCACCAGTCTCCAGAATGATCGATAATAAATAAATAAATAACGTAAATACTGTAGATGTTGGTGTGTTTGTTGAGCTGGGAGATTTGATCGCAAGCATTTCGTCGCCTTAAAAGGTGACATCCTCAGTGCTGTGGAGCCTCCTGCGATGCACTGTTGTCTTGTGCCGGTTTGAATTTACATGGGATAACATGGTGTGAAGCTGGATGAACACAGCAGGCCAAGTGGCATCAGAGGAGCAGGAAGGCTTGACGTTTCAGATAGGGTCCCGACCCAAAACGTCAAACTTTCTTGCTCCTCTGATGCTGCTTGGCCTGCTGTGTTCATCCAGCTTCACACCATGTTATCTCAGATTCTCCAGCATCAGCATTTCCTATCATCTCTATGAATTTATATGGTTTGGTTTCTACTGCTTCTGGCAGATATCAAACCTCCCAGCTTGGCAAACACACAAACATCCACAACCAGCACCCGAGCTACAAATCTTTACTCAAACCCTGAATATAAATACTAAATTGCAGGTTCATGCAGCACTTAACCCCACATTCAGTTCCACCTTAAATGCAGCATGTTTTTAAAATGCTTCACACCAATTGTAGCAAATTGAATTTATATGGCATGTTTAATGTAAATTGCTATGTTTAATGTAATTTCAAGACTTACCACCAGAGTGTTATCAGAGAAAACTTGTTGCCAAGCAAAATTTACAGAGAAATTGGTGCAGTCCTCAAGTGTAGAGAACAACAAAAAGCTTGTTTTTGTTTACAAAACTAAAACTGTCAAAATAAGAGTCGGAAGGACAAGTAAAATATTCCTGTAAAAGAAGTTCCATAAAGAATAGGAAAAATGCAGTGCCAACAATTTACTTTTATACCATACATTTATTTGAATAAAATGTGTTGAGATGTTTCACAGAAGTATTAAATTATGACACAACCTCTATAAATCGATCAGATGAATTGGCTAAAAGCTTGGGCAAAAGTCTAAGTTTTAAAGCATGTCTTAAAGGAGGAAAATGAGGGCAAAAGGCGGAGTGGTGCAGGGAGAGAATTTCAAAGGTTCAGCCTAGTCAACTGAAGGTGCAGCCACACTGATGAAGTGATTAAAATCAGGACAGTATTAAAACAGAATGTTGATTTTTACCTGCAAGGTAACACCTGCAGTAGTCATGCTGAGTGAAATGGGAATGTTAACTTCAGCAAGCTATCTGATACCTAGTGATAAAAATGCAAAAATGCTGAGAGGCTTTTTAAAACGTGCAGCAGCATTGTTCAGTATTTATCAGTAGCTGCAAAATGTGGGAGTACACCACAGAACCTGGTATGGTTGATCTGAAGAAACCCGGACCGAGTTAATCTAAGGCATACAACACAAATGAGCGAAGGAACAATAATTCTGGCTTGATCAGCAGAAGATGCTGACTACAGAGCAGTTTCAATTCTGGGCTAGTTGCACCTTGCATTGAAGTTAACGCCACATAATTCTGCACCAATCAAAGTGATGCTTGCAAAGTCACACTAAACCCTGAAAAACATTGAGTGGTTTTCTGGCACAGACACTTAAATAGCTCATGTGTTGTTTTAGTGCTGATCTTGTGATATTGTGTCTTTGTTAAACTAAGAAACAAATATAATCCCTTGTTCATTACATTAAAAACAACTTCCTGTCTTAGATTTGATGATTGAACATGATACAATAAGTGAAAATTCACAGGAATACAAATTGTTCTGGTTTTTGAAGCCCTTAGCAGATCTGCACCTCAACTCTATCTACCTGCCTTTAGTCCAGGTCCCCTGATATCCTTACCTAAGAAAACTTGTCAATTTTAGCCTTGGACATTATAATTGACCCAGTAAGTTCTCAATGAAGTTGCCAGAAAAGTATTTCAATTTCTTTATTGTTACCTGAGATTGGACAGCACGGTGGCTCGTGGTTAGCACTAGTTCCTCAGAGCACCAGGGTCCTAGGTTTGATTCCAGCCTTGGGTGACAGTCCATGTGGAGTTTGCACGTCCTCCCAGTGCCTGTATGGATTCCCTCCGGTTTCTTCCCTCAATCCACAAATGTACAGGTTAGGTGGATTGGCCTGGCTAAATTGCCCATGATGTCCAGGGATGTGCAGGCTATGTGGGTCAGCCATGAGAAATGCAGGGTTACAGGGATAGGATAGACAGTTGTGTCTGAGTAGGGTGCTCATCGGAGGGTCGGTGCAGATGTGATGGGCTGGATGGCCTGTTTCAGTCTTATAGAGATTCTAAGAAATGGGCAAGACTTGTTGCCAGTTTCCAATCCTCCTTGAACTGAGTGCCTTGTTGGGACATTTAGGAATGAACCATGATGCTGTCGGTTTGGTGGCACATATAGGACAGACCAGAGAAGGATGGCAGACTTCTTTCCCATTAGTGAACCAAATGTATTTTTACAATCATCCATGACACTTTTCATAGTCACTAGGTTTATATTCCAGCTGCTATAGTGTGTTAAGAAGCTATGTTGCCCGATAATGAGCAATAGGATCTGGATTTATAGACAACTTCCAGAATCACTGCTCTACCATCTTCCCTGGCACGCTCCAAGTTGGAGCAGAAATGAAATGTCTAAACTGGGGGAAAGCTGATTTCATTATCACCAGACAGAATCTGTCAAACATAGACTGGCAGAAGTTACTTGCAGGTAAGTTTACATTTGAAAAACGGGAGTCTTTTAAAAGCAGTATCGTAAGAATTCAGGTCCAGAGTTTTCCTCTTAAGAGTGAAGATCAAAGGCAGCAATTCCAGTGAACCCTGGATGTCAAGAGATATCAATAATTTGATCAAGAAATAGAAGAAAGCAAATGTTGGGTACAGTGCGTTAAAAACAAGGAGGCCCATCAAAAGTGTAGAGAATGTAGGATGTTTCTTAAAAAGGAAATTAGGGTGGTAAAGAGGGGCCATGAAATAATTTTGGCAGATGGGATCAAGGAAAACCCTAAGGCTTCTTATAAATATGTTCAGAGTAAGAGAACAACCAGGGGAAGGGTAGGACCTATTAGAGACCAAAGAGGCAGTCTGTATCTGGAGCCAGTGGATGTGGGTAGTGTCTTAAATGAATACTTCTTATCTGTATTCACTTAAGAGAAAGCCAATGTAGTGGGCATTTTAGTCATAATGATGAGGTTCTAGAACATGTTAAGTCAGTAAGGAGGTGGTATTGCATGTTTTATCAGGCATACACGTGCACAATTCCTCAGATCCTCATGAGATGTATCCCAGGTTGCCATGGGAGTTGAGAGAGGAGATCATTCCTCTCCTGGCAGAGAAATTTAACAGGTCACTGGAAACAGGAGAAGTTCCAGATGACTGGAGGATAGCTAATGCAATTCCTTTGTTCAAGAAGGACAGCAGGGATAGACCAAGTACTTAGAGACCAGTTAGTCTGACGTCAGTGGTAGGGAAATTATTGGAAAAACGTCCTATTGGAAAGGCAACAATTGATTCGGGATAGATCAGGGATAGCCAGCATAGATTTGTTAGAGGAAGATCTGACCATTTTCGAAAGGTGACTAAATATATTGATGAGGGTAGTGCAGTTGATGTGGTTTACATGGACTTCGGTAGGGTCTTTGACAAAGATCCACATAGCAGGCTGATTCAAATGGAAAGTGCCAAAGGGAACCAAGGCAATTTGGAAAAAAGGCGGCAGTTGTTAATGTAATTGGAAGCCTGTTTGACCAATGGTTTTTGCAGAGTTTGGTGCTGGAACCTTTGCTGTTTGTTATGTACATTGATGATTTTGATGGGAATGTAAAAGATATTATTAACAACTTTATAGGTAACAGGAAAATTGTTGATGTTGTTGATAGTAAGGAAGATTGAGTCAGGCTATGGTCTGATATTGATCAGCTGCTAAATTGGGCAGAGCAACTGCAGATAAAATTTAATGCTATAAGTGAAAGGTGATGCATTTTGGGAAGTCTACAAAGGGAAGGAAATACACATGAATGACAGGTCTATAGAGTTTTCTGAGGAACAAAGGGACCTTGGTGTATAATGCATAGATCTCTGAAGGTGTCCGCACAAGTAGGCAGGATGGTGAAGAAGGCATAAGGGACGCTTGCCTTCATTAACTAGGGTGTAGAATATAGGAGCAAGAAAATCTTGTGACAACTTAATAAAACATTGATTAGGTCACAGATGGGATGCTGTATGCAGCTGTGGTCACCGCATTATCAGAAGGAAGTGATTGCACTGGAGAAGGTGCAGAGGATATTCACCAGGATGTTGTGCGGTATGAAAAGTCTCAGCTATGAGGAGAGACTGGATAGACTGGGCTTGTGTTCCTTGGAGCAGAGGAGGCTGAGGGGGGAATCTGATTGTGGTGGACAAAATTTTGAGAGATAAAGACAGAGTCGAGCTGAGAATTTCTTCCTTGTGGCAGATGTGTCCAAGACCAGACAGCAGAGTTTAAGGTGAGGAATAAGTGGTTTAGAGGAGACCTGAGAAAGAATTTTCCACCCAGAGGGTTGTAGAAATGTGGAAAATTCTGTCTGAGAGGGTTGTGGATATAGATACTCTCACAACATGTACGAAGTATCTGGATGAGTACTTAAAATGCCAGGACATAGTGGGCTATGGAGCAAGTGCAAATAAATGGAATTAGGATAGCTTGGTGTTTGTTGGTCAGCATAGACCTAATGGGCTGAAAGGTCTGTATCTGTGCTATGTAACAAACAATACTCTTTGACCTTTGGATTGAAGATCACTCAAAAGTCATGGATATGTAAATTTCAACGTGTGAGAAATTCCAAGAGCATGTGAATATGCTTGAATTTCACCAAATTTGGAACATTAATTTATCAGTAATATTTGATAATTGCTTTTATACCTGGTGAAGCCAAAAGATTTTTCACAAAGCATGGAATAAAACTGAAAAAAGTAAATTTTTGAAATATAATATTTCTTTTTTATGAGTTTCTGAATGACATTCTTCTTTCTTTCTCTTTGTTTTACTTCCTATAAGTGATTGGAAAATGCATTAATTATTCAAATTTACACCTTGCTTTATACTCTGTGTGTCTCATTAAGGATTCTTCAGTTTGATTGTTAAGAATGCATACTTGTAATGTTCACACAGTTATATGATTTCCTGCAGAGGCACCTTCTACAATTTTCTACAAATTCCAGTGCAATATCCAACAGCAAATCTGTGGGAAAGTGAAAGAGTAATAATAGTGGGTACTTTTCATTCACCCCTGAGTGTAAAATCTGGTTGTAAGTTGTTTCTGGAAACATTAAAAACTGACATTATGCGGTAGGACTTACTGCAGGCTTCTTTCTGAATCCCACAGTTGAACTCAAATGTGGGTGAGAAGCTCTCAATTAAACTGTCGCTTAAGGTGATTTTCACCATCATAGCCAGACGGCAGGCTCACTCTCCATTTAAGAATGGTCTATGGGCTCTTAATGCTGCAGTGCCAAATGGAGGCCTCCAGCTTGCAAGCAGCAGCAGGATGCTACAGCCAACAAGTGGGGAGGAGAATGTTTCAGTATGGCTTTTGCAGTTGCCTCACTATTGTGGGTGGGTGGCCTCTTCTGGGCAGCTTGCACCCTGCCCCCTCTACCTGCCCAGTCTGTCGCCGGCATGCTGACTTTGGGCAACTAAATTGGCTCCTGCCACTCTGAAAAGTTTTAATCACCCTTTAATAACATGCCTTACTAGGACCCTGGGCAACCAGCATCCAGACCCAAATTTGCTTCTCTTCCTGGGCTTAGAGCAGCCTCCAAAATCAATACTGGATATGAAAGTTGACATGGGTACGATTGTATTATGGTAAGTGACAAAGGATAAAATCCTAGATAATAAAATGTGAGGCTGGATGAACACAGCAGGCCCAGCAGCATCTCAGGAGCACAAAAGCTGACGTTTCGGGCCTAGACCCTTCATCAGAGAGCTTGTTGAGGGTGAGGACGAGTTCGGCTAGGCAGATGAGGGTGTCGGTGGAGGGGGACTGGTCGGGCCTGCGGGACAGGAAGAAGCGGAGGGCCTTGAGGCCATCTGCATGCGGAATGCAGGTGTAGAGGGACTGGACATCCATGGTGAAAATGAGGTGTTGGGGGCCAGGGAATTGGAAGTCCTGGAGGTGGTGGAGGGCGTGGGTGGTGTCACGGATGTAGGTAGGGAGTTCCTGGACCAAAGGGGAGAAAATGGAGTCCAGATAGGTGGAGATGAGTTCGGTGGGGCAGGAGCAGGCTGAGATGATGGGTCGACCAGGGCAGGCAGGTTTGTGGATTTTGGGAAGGAGATAGAAACGGGCTGTGCGGGGTTGGGGAACAATGAGGTTGGAGGCTGTGGGTGGGAGGTCCCCTGAGATGATGAGGTCATGAATGGTGTTGGAGATGATGGTTTGGTGCTCGGGTGTGGGGTCATGATCGAGGGGGCGGTAGGAGGTGGTGTCGGAGAGTTGGCGTCTGGCCTCGGCGATGTAGAGGTCAGTGCGCCATACTACCACTGCGCCACCCTTGTCTGCGGGTTTGATGGTGAGGTTGGGGTTGGAGCGGAGGGCTGCCCGTTCTGCGGGGGAGAGGTTGGAGTGGGTGAGAGGGGTGGAGAGGTTGAGGCGGTTAATGTCTCGACGGCAGTTGGAGATGAAGAGGTCGAGGGAAGGTAGGAGGCCTGGGGGTGGTGTCCAGGAGGAGGACTTGTGTTGGAAGCGGGTGAAGGGGTCAGTGGAGGGAGGGTTAGGTTCCCGGTTGAAGAAGTAAGTGTGGAGGCGAAGGCGGCGGAAAAACTGATGAAGGGTCTAGGCCCGAAACGTCAGCTTTTGTGCTCCTGAGATGCTGCTGGGCCTGCTGTGTTCATCCAGCCTCACATTTTATTATCTTGGATTCTCCAGCATCTGCAGTTCCCATTATCACATCAAGGATAAAATCCTACCATTTTGTTTGAATAGAACAGAGTGCTCCACATCATATGTCTCTCAGGCCAAATCTCACAATAGGTAAGGGTGACTCTCTTGTTTTAATGCTTTGCATTATTAAGTCTTCTTTTAATTAACATTTTAATGGAAATTATGAGCGGCACTGCATGTTGTTCTAAATTATGTATTTAGCCACCACCCTCTCTATTTCATCACAGGATCATAGACAGGGTGAGTTAAGAAATCCTTTAAAATTTCCCCTTTTCATTAGCCCTCGCTTTATGTGTTTACCTAAGTCAATAATTCTGTATAAGGAAGTGAAAACAGTCTACACGTCTGGGCTATGTCAAATAGCAGCCAAATCTGCCTGCAGTAAGGCATTGTGCTGTGCTCTTTTCTTTCCAATTTTAAAGAGTTTGCTCCCCTTATACGCCAGCTATCTTCCCGAAAAG
Organism: Stegostoma tigrinum; assembly: GCF_030684315.1. NCBI lineage: Eukaryota > Metazoa > Chordata > Chondrichthyes > Orectolobiformes > Stegostomatidae > Stegostoma > Stegostoma tigrinum. The sequence goes on along the minus strand of NC_081376.1, from coordinate 39,797,624 downwards.
GATAGAATTCTGTTGCTTCCTTTGAAGGTTGCCATGGTTTCATACATTTAAGTGGCTACTTCAGTTAATTACGTAATTTTGAGACCTTATCGCTTGCAACTATGCCAGACCACCAGAGAATTGTGTACATCCATTTTCATGAATTTCAAATCAAGGTGAAATTTCTCCCTTGCCCAACTATAAACCAGAAGAGCATATGAACTAAGAGCAGGAGTAGGCAATTCAACTCCTCCAACCTGCTCCGCCATGTAATATAATCATGGTTGATTTCCTCTTGGCCTCAATTCCACTTTCCTGCTCACTCCGCATAATGCTTTAATCCATTACCAATTAAAACTCAGTCTCCTCCTTAAATTTATTCAGTGTCCCAGTGTCCACTGTCCTCAGTGGTAGTGAATTCTACAGATCCATGACCCTTTGTGAGAAGTAATTCCTGCTCATATCCATTTTGAACCTGCCAACCCTTAACTTAAAACTGTGACCTCTTATTCTAGATTGTGTCATGGGAGAAACGTCCACTCTGTGTCTACTTTATCAATTCCCTCAATTAAACCTCTCATTCTTTTAAACTCTGGTGATTTTGGTTCAAATTGTTCAATCACCCCTCATAAGACAAGCTTTTCATCTCTGAAATCTAGTGAACTTTCTCTGAAGTGCTTCCAATACAACAACATTCTTCCTCAAGTAAAGGGACCAAAACCGTACATCTAAAAACAAACTATGTTCAAATACAGAGATCAGTTCCAAAATTCTTCACCATTCAGCAATCTCAATTAAAGGCCACTAGGTGTATTGACATTGTATGCTGCCACGGAAGTGGGTGTTGTCGTCAAGGTTAGGGTAAGAAATATTAATGGAGGGATTAGTGTGGACTCATTATATATTGCCAAACAGCAGTTGAAGTTCACAATACAAGCAATTCAATAAAATTGAAACATTCTGCAAGTTAATGAGCCAAAAAACAAAACATCGTTAAATTAAAACCTCTCCATCAGTAATCGTTATGTGTTGATTTATGAAGGTTGTGCAAGAGGAATCAAAAAGGAAATGTTGACACTACTTTTCAGGGTTGGAATTGAATCCTGGCCAAAAGGTGAAGTGGCTGGGTTATGGCCCTACTTAACCACCCAATCCAGTAAATAATTTGCTCAACACAGACATAGAGGATCGACTCTTCAAATGATGATTTCCCAACATACAAGGCCAGCCCTGATGTTCACTTCCTCCATTCAGTGGAGACAAATACTATTAACTTTCTTGGGGCCCAATGACTAAAATGGACTAGGGTCCCACGTTAACACCTAGGCAAAGGAGTTAACATTCTCCAATGATTATTATGAAAAATCCTGATTATTCCACTGTCAATGCAGTGTCTTTAATCTTAATTAAACCATGATGGACATTATATAAACCCTAATGTTGCATGAACATAAATTGTCAAAGTTGTACTTTACCCAGTCAAGATCGAAACTACTTTTGCCAACCTTGAGGCTAATGTCTTCAAACAATTCAGGTTGCCAGGCACTGACTCATATCATTCTGCTGTTTATGTTAGACTAATCCAATTTAACTGTTTAGTTAAGTGTCTCCACACTTTGTATCTGGGTCCAACAGAAGTTAAAACCATTACGTTATATTGAAGAATTGAGTCATTTCACTTCAAGAGGAGTTGACAGAGCTACCATTCCTCTCCATCCCTCCCCTCCCCGACACCAATAACCGAGTTTCAGTCATTGAATGTTTATAGGTTTGAAGTAGACAAAGCCATTCATTGGGCACAGTTCTGAGATGTTGGATAACATTGGATGTTGCTTACTCAAACAACAGATATGTTGATAAACTATGAAGAAAGGTTTGACTTTTGAATGACTGAGATCATTTCAACTCCAAAACTATTGCAAGATTTTCTTCTGTACCTCATACACTAACAAAAACAAGTGTACAAAGAATGCCTTTTAAGAAGCAAGGTCAAACTTGAATTAGCACCAGACTTATAGTCAAAACACATTCAGTTGTTAATTATGCTGAAGCACCAAGGACAGTCATTATTTTTCAATATCCTCCTACAATTTGCATAACAGAACTTACTGGAAACCAAGAGAGGATAAAAAATAATTTGGAGCAAGGAATATGTCTTCAGTGCTTAAATGTAATTAACAGCTGACTATATCTTGATTATATATTTGATATTAACTCTGACCTTGCTGCAAAATGGGGTCTGTTCTGTTTTTTTTTGTTTTGCTTTTATACGATGTGAAGGTGATAAATGTAAACTCTTGCATTGAATAATGCAAATGCTGGATCTCTGAAATGAACATGAAGAGTGCTGAAGAAACTCAGCAGGCTTGGCAGTATCTGTGGAGGAAGAAACAGAGTTAATATTTTAAGTCTGATTTGACTCTTCTTCAGAACTGAAAGTTTTGGAAAATGAGGCCTAGTTCCTCAAGCCTGCCGATGAAGCAGCATTTGACTTGTACATCTTTAATATTGTCTACCGTGTTTGCTGCTCACAAAGCTGCCTTCCTTATGTTGGTGTGACCCCAGTCTCCCAGCGGCTCACTATTAAAATGCCTCCCTGCCATGCTCACAATTCTGTCCTGGCCCTACTGCAGTGTTTCTACAAAGCACTACCGAAGCTTGAGGGACAACACCTTATTTTTCACTTAAGCACTTTATGTTCTTTAGGTCTCAGTATTGAATTCCATGACATTGGAAAGTGATCACATGATGTTGGTTCTCCATTTTTCTTACATTTCCCTCCCCATCCCTCCAACAGACTTGCCTTGTTTACTTTGCTGTCAGTAGACAGGACCCATTCACTCCCTTTCTCACCTTAATTTATACCCATTTTACATCTCTTTTTTTTCTCCACTGCTCTTAACAACCCCTTCATCTTTTGCATTGGGTCTCCTCACCAACTACCCTTTGCTGTTCCTCTTTCTCTGTCAAAAGTATATAAAAACACTTACCAACATCTTTTAGTTCTGAAGAAATTAGAAGAAATGTTAAAATTTTGCAATGATTGAATAGCACTATGGTTGTCAGTCATTCATGCGACAAAGCTCTCTTAGTAGTTTATAAATGTATTGATGGCTTAAGAAATAATAATCAAAAGCTCAGCAATTAAACAGATGGTAGTAATGCATTTGGTTATTAGAGTTTGAACCCATACACGCTCAAGGATTTGATTTATTATCACATGTACCGAAGTACGGTGAATAGTTTTGTTTTGTATGCAGTACAAGCAGGTCATAACAAAGAAGGACATGCAGATCATGTGTTTAGACAGAACGAGGCATACAGGGTTATGGGTGCACGGGAGGTGCACAAAAGCAGGATTAGATTAGAATGTGCTCCTGAGATGCTGCTTGGCCTGCTGTGTTCGTCCAGCCTCACATTTTATTATCTTATATTAGAATTTCAGCAGTCTAATAACAATGGGGAAGAAGCTATTCTTAAACCCGTTGGTATGTGTGTTTAAGCTTCTGTACCTTATGTCTGACAGAAGAGGTTGGCAGCTTTTCCACAGCAACGAGAAGTGTAGATAGAGCCCATGGGTGAGAGTTTGGCTTGCTTGATGGTTTGCACTGTGTAAACCCGGGTTGGGTGGAGCAGAGCGGGAGACTACTGAATGGCGGACTCCTATTAGTTGTTAGCAAAATCTATTTGGTCTTTTAGAAGTGAGATGACTCCATTCATTATTGTGAGGTGTTATATAATGGCTCAACCTACATCAGAGCAGCACTATATTAGCTAGTCTGCGTTGGTGGTCCTTTTTCCTTGGAATCATCACCTGAAAGCCCTGTCCAGAGGGTATATTCCAAGCTGACACTTGTTCATTGACACCCAGCCAAAGTATATTCTGTCCATATAAAACAAAACGAATGAACCGCGGATGATGGAAATCAGAAACAAAATCAGAAATTGTTGGAAAAACTCTTTACAACAGATCTGAAGATGAGTCATTGGATCCAGAACTTCAGCTCTGCTTTGTCTCCGCAAATGCTGTCAGACCTACTGAGATATCTCTTTTTATATTCTATCAATGGCTAATTATTTCACTGTTGGCAAATTCTGTTGCTCGGTATTTAAAATTGCCAGAATTGTGAAATGGTGTACATGAAAATTAAGGCTAACGAATGATGCAATGTATAAAATTATAGCTGGCACTTTTCCTCATTCTGACATCACTTTCCTTTAATCAGGATCCAAGAGTAATTCAGATTTTAATGAAATGCACAGCTTCACATATTCACCTGCAGTCCTAATACACAGAATGGCAACATCTTTTTGCTGAAATTCATGGGATTTTGATTTGCTTAAATGTGGTTGGTGGCTGTTGCATCTTGTAGTACACAGAACACATTTCGTTAATCTATCGGTATGTCGGAACATAGCAGCATAGAACCTTGAAGCAGGAGTAGGCCATTCAGCCCTTCAAGTCTACACTGTTCATCCCATTCAATAAGGTCAAAGCTGATCTGGCTGTGGTTTCAATTCCAGCATCCTGTTTTCCTCCTTACCCCAAAAGCCCTTCAGTTCCCCATTTATTAAAATTCTAACTCAGCCTCAAATACATTGATTGCTTTCTTGCAAAGAGTATTCCTCAGACTAGTACCAGTCTGAGAGAGAGGAATTCTTCTAATCTCTGTGTTAAAAAGGACAGCCCTTATTCTTAAACTGTATTCTTTAGTTCTAGTCTCTCCTATGAGATGAAATGTCTTCACAGGGTCCACTTCGTCAAATCCCCTTAGGACCTTACGTGTTTCAAAAGTTCACCTCTCATTCTCCTAAACTCCAATACAGGCTTGGAGTTGGCTCACCAGAGTTATGAAATGTATACTTGTATTGGAAGCTGTTTAGAGAAGGCTCATTTGGAATGAGAAAATTACGTTGAGAGGGAAAACTGGGTTGGTTAGATCGATACTCACTGGAGTTTGGAAAATGAAAGGTAACCTTATTGAAATATATATAAGATTTTGACTAGGCTTGTAGATCTTGAGAGGATGTTTCCCATCACGGTATTATTTGAAGCTGACTAATTACACTCCTTCAAATAATGGGTGGAGATTTATGTACAGATGACTTATACCCCTTCCCCGGAAGAAAGTTTGGCAGCAAGCCAACAGAGACAGAACAAACCTGCCTATTAGCAATAAAATAGTGTGGGTGGGCTAAAATGGGTGTGACATTGTGGATAACATCATATCTGTGTGGTAGGCACCACTGGAATTACATTCAGGCCTAGCGTGAAGGCCCAATGAATCGCTGGACCCAGCAAAGTCAGGAGCAATAGGCAAACTTAGGGAGGGAGGGGGGATGTATGGTTGGGGGGGGGGGAGTGGGGCACTTCAGGTGAAGGTGTGGGTTTTGAAGCCCAAGAGAGTAGGATGGAAAGATAGGGTATAATCTTCTCAGCAGGTGTCCTTGATGGACAATAGAAACCCTCTGAAAATTGAACCCAGCTTCTGTCCCAGGGTTTTCAAAAACTTGCCAAAGAGAAAAACCCAGGCTGCCCACTCCTGCCTGCCTGTACCAACCTCTTTAAAGAACAACTTTTGGCCATACTCCCAATAGCTATTCAGGGAGGTCCTACAGGCCAGCTCCGTCCTGAGTGGTTCTGACACCTCAGCTCTGACATTGAGTGTCTGGCTTCAGTTATTTAATCTGTTCTCTGCTCCATGATCCGTGATGGGCTTTTGAAGCCATCAAATCTCATACAGGTACGCTTTTGAAAAAGATCGTTGCATTTTGGGGTCTCCTTAGACACTTGGTGGGCCAGGAATGAACCTTTCTTTAGAACAAGGGGCTCCTGGGGCAGAAATCGCACCTGCCGACAGCTCCTGACCAGTCAGAGGCTAGCTGCTCCTCTGCACTCAACAGTGCCACTCAGAGGCTGTGGTTGATGTTGATATTACAGCTACCTGAGGGTTCAGAATGAGGAGGCACCCAGACACCGGTGAATGATAGCCGGAAATAGAAGGATGTCACTGCAGAGGGAATTGGCAATAGAACAGGAGGGTGAGTCTCAATGATACTCCTCCACCCCCAGCATTTCCCGAGCTCAAACCCTCAGGCACTGAGTATCTTTGAATGAGGGAACAACTCTCAGATTCCAAGGACACTTTGCTTATGTTGCTCCCTACACGGCCAGACCCCCAACCTGTCACTGGGTTAATACCAGCAGCACTGGCCCCAAGCCATTACTCAGACATTAATTGTGCAACACAATTAATTAAGATGGCTGTTCTTGGGACTTTCCACTGTGGACCAAAGCTGGGGAGAGGCAGAGAGAAAGTGGTGTCTGCACCCACCAATCCATGCGATTGAAAGCTCCCCCCATCAAATACCATGAGGGTAGGATTCAATGTTTTCTGTATGTTTCTGAACGATGACTTCCTGTCAGAATTGAAGAACGTAATCATTTAACCAAAAGCAAATCATCCGGCATCATTAATACCATTTTCTCTCCCCAGCTGCTGAGTATTTTTCGCATTTCCTGTTTATATTTGTTGCAGTTTCCCTGCTGTCTACTGATAGCTGGGCCGAGCTACAAACTACAGGTTAAATGCTTTCCTAACAAAACCGCCAGTGAACTCATATCTGAAGAAGGGTCTAGGCCTGAAACGTCAGTCTTCCTGCTCCTCTGAAGCTGCTTGGCCTGCTCTGTTCATCCAGCTTTACACCTTGTTATCTCAGTGAACTCAGGAGGGTGTGATTCCCTCTGACTAGTTTCTTTCTGGCTCTGACAATGCAAATGGATTACAGTAAACTCTAAAATATCATCAATATGAGTTTCAAAAGGCCATTAATAGAGTTGCAAGCAAAGTGCCGTTGAGGGAATGGATAAGACACTGACAACAACTATGGCAACAAATTGTATTTAGTTTGCACTTTTAACGTGGTACAACATCCTAAGATGCTTAATTGCTGGTCCCTCTTCATAGCTGGTTTGCAGTATTTCTCATAAACTTTGCCTTAGTTGCAGTTTGAGCTTGCATAAGGGGTATCTTATTTCCATTTTTAAGCGGGACCATTGCAGCCTATCCCTAAGCTGCAGGAACTTGAAGATCCATATACTGCAATTTCTCTTTAGTCATCCAGAGCACCTTTCTCATCCCAAGTCATTTTTAAATTCAAGTCCTTCCTTGACCATAACCCTCCCGATCATTGTAACCTTCTCCAGCCCCAATACCCTTTGTGATCTTTACACTCCTTTATGTCTTATACATTCTCGATTTTAAACACTCTACTCTTTTAAACTGAAAGCAAAGCTTCCACTACACTGTCCCCACCAAACACTCTTCGTACAGGTACAGTATGGAGTTAGACACAGACCAAAGCTCCATCCATAACACTCTCAGGACAGGGATAGCATACGGTCAGATATCAAGTTAACCTACCTCTACTTTTTTCAACAGAAAGTCACAAAATGGTTAAAAAGCCCCAGATGCTGTCTCATTAGTGACTGTCTTCATCTGCCGAAACTCCATCCTCTGGAATTCTAGCCGTAAATGCTTCCATTTCTCGCTTCCCCTTTGAGCCATTCCTTAATCCTGCCTCTTTAATTTAGGTTTAGGCCATGTATCTGCTATCATGTCAGTTGCACAGTGCCCAATTTTATACAACAGTGCTCCTGTGAAACAGCTTGGGTCATTTTACAGTGTTCATGACATGTTATAAATAGGAATCGTTGTGCCAGTTTTTTTATCCATCCCAGGATTTACTCCGAATCCCCACAGATATTGTATTAAAACAGTTGTCTTTGATCTGGAACGTTATTTATGACTGTCCGAAATTTAAATTAACCATACTTTAGAGCTTACCTCAATGCACTCGCATTGTTAGGTTCTGAAAGAAACTGGTAAAGTGAGATCCTCCTCTACTGAAAGTCTGCACTGCTTCGTTTTAGGTGAAGGCACTTGCCCTGCATTTGGCACCCAGTCCTACATTTCCAAGTGCAAACCCAGGTCATTGGAAGTTCAAAACAGAAAATACTGGAAATACTTACCAGATCAAACAGCATCTGTGGGGAGAGAAAAGCAGCCAACATTTCAGGTCGATAATCTTTCAACTAATTGTCTGCCTATTTTTTAATGTTGATGATGGGTCATCAAACTGAAACACTGGGAGAAATATGCTTTTTTTCCGAGATTGAGTGGGAGGCAGTTTAAAACGAGGTGGAATTTCATTCTGGGGCAGCACGGGTTTTTTTCCCATGCTATCATGTTCTTTGCAGCTCATTAAGAGTGCAACATGTAGCGAGTACAAAACCGGAAGCTGGCCTACCTGAAAGCTTCTGAGAACTTAATAGCAAAACCTTGGCCTACTGTTGGGAAACTGAATTTTTGCCTCCTGCTCAAATAATTTCCTTTGTTTGCCCTTCCAAAAGCTCAGAGTGCACCCAGAAAATTTTGCCCTGTAATTCTGTTTCACTATCCACAGATACTGAATGGCCTGCTAGTTATTCCCAGCATTATTACTTCCATAAGCTTGTCATACTATAATCACTATGATTTCATTGTTTGAGTGGATCTGCCGTGGGAATAAAATAGGTTGTCTCATTTCCTACATTGTAACTAATCTGTACACTTCAAACTCTTATTGGCTGTAAAGCAAGTTGAGAAATCCTGAGGTTTCAAGACTCATTAAATCAGCCCTGAAAGTTTATTTTCTGAAGTGTATGTAAAATAATGCCGAAAAAAATTCCAATAATAAAATTGAGACACTTCCAGTGAGTGTTGAAAATGTGAAAGTCGATACCAGAGGAGTAATTGAGGAGTGTGGCATTTGGGAGGGAGTTATATGAACATGAGAGAGACAGAATAGATGGGTTGAAGGACTTGGCCATTCAACCCATCAAGCCTGTTTCATCATTAATATGAGTATGGCTGTTGAACATTTCAATTCCTCATATGCACTCCATCACTATAACTCTGTACAATATTGGTAATCAATCTGTACACCAAACATACTCAAAGTTTGAGACTTAATGGCCATCTGTTCCAAAATTTGGATTCCAAAGCAATAGTAATACAATGGATATGCTGGTCAGAAATATTTTCAATTGCCCTATAGTTATTGAATCCCAACATTTGATACCTCACCAAGCTCAACAATATGATATCATATTTAAACATCATTTAACGCTGTTCATTGGAAATTCTGCAAGCTGCTATGGAGTACTCTCATTCACTCATCTGCACACTGAAATTTGAATGGAAAAGAAATGTAAAGATATTGTTTCTCAGTAAGATATAAGAGGTTTGTTTATGAAATGTGAAATTAAATGAGCTATACAGATTTATTTTTAATTAGCGTGAATTAGCCTTTAATTGCTACTATGTTCAACTTTTGCGCTGTCTTTCAGTGCATTTAATTCTTTACCTATTAACCTGTAATAAAGCTATTCACAGACAATCTCAAGTTTCAACACTACTTCAAAGTGCTCAATGTGAAATCTATTGAATAGGAATAGTAATCAGGTGCCAATGGCTAGGCGAAAGTGGATCAATTTCTGCAGGATGGGTGTGTAATAACATCTCTGAACAGGTTGGTTAGGAAAATATCAATTTCTATGGGACAACACCAGAATCTTCCACCCCCGCCACCAAAGGACTCTGTATTTCTCCAAATTCAGCCTCAAACATCACCATCAACTTGCACTGCATCGTGCAAGGCCATACCTTCTATTCTTAGGTTTTAATCTCTGAAATTCTCTCGCTAAACTTCTCTGCTTCTCCATCTCTTCTCCCTTAAAACCTACTTCCTTGCCTCATTTTTTGGTCGCTTGCCTTAATGTCTCCTTACAGGCCTACGTGTTATTTTGGTCCAATTATGCTCAATTGGCTTCTTTACATTTAGTTCAAAGCCTGTAAAAATGTTTTGTGTCAACATTTTGTGCTCAAATAGAGTGTGATGTTGGCATTGCATACAATATGTTCATGTTCATTCTTGAAAAAACAATTTTTTGTGAAGTATATAGAGTTATAATTACCAATATAAATCCGGCCTTGCTACTTTGTCAATTCTCATAGAAAGCATGATTCATAATTGGTTTTAAAGACATCCCATCATTATATACGTATGTCAAGGGCTTACCTCTTTAAATAAGGAAATTACAACTCAAGTAGGTCGTTAATGACCCAAACAAGCGTTTCACCTTTATAGACCATAGAGCCATTGTTATTGAGTATTCTAGTTTGGTTAAAATAGTGTTGTATTGTTAATTACAGTGCTGGTGTTTGGAACACATTCCTTCTTTGCTTTGTAATCTCTTCTGATCTTCCTTAAACTCCTGTATAATTAAATCTTTACCCGTGCCATAAATGTCTACACGCAGAGAGAAAAGTTCCTTTTAGCCTATGTTCCCTATTCCTGCAAAACAGGGGGACCACAAGATTGTCTGCTGTCCTTGTTCAATAATCTTACAAGAAAGGCCAATCCAAACAAATAAAAGGAAAGTAAAAGAGAAAAGGAAAGGAAGGAACAGGTAAAAAAAAAATCTGCTTTTAACAGGTTCAAAACACTCCAAAGGAGAGAATGAAAATAACTAAAGAACAAAGAATAGTTAAGCGTGGAATCACTGAGATGTTAATTGGTCAAAAAGGCCATTAAACAGATTCACGTAGAAAAATGGGACCATAACAGGCACCAGGCAGCTCTGTGTTATGTGATGAAATGTCTCAGTGTTATCATGAATGTTGTAACTGCCAACATACAAGCGATAAAAAAAGGCGTTTGTGTGATATGGGTTTTGCTGTTACGGTCAGCATTGTTGCCCATCCTTAAATGCCCTTGAGTATCTTGCTAGGGCCGTTTCAGAGGAGCAATTAAGAGTCAATTACATTGCTGTGGATCTGGAGTAATATGTAGAACAGACTGGGTAAATGTGATAAGTTTCCTTCCCTTAATCAGATGTGTTTTTAAAGCACTCAACAATGGTATCACGGCCAGCTTTTAATTTTGGATGTTTTCATAAATTCAAATTTCAACATCTGCCATAATACAATAAAGAATTGCAAATGCTGCAGACCTGAAACACAGCAGATCTGGCAGCATCTGTGGAGAGAAAAAAAAACTAATACTTTTGAGTCCAGTAACTCTTCATCAGAACTGACAGAAGCCAGGAAATAGTGCTTTTGATGTTCATGACAGAGGGAAGGTGGTGGATGAGACACATAGACAGAGACAGCAAAAAAAGGGAAGCAGACACAGGAATTGGTGGTATTAGTCAGGGAAGAAGAGGTATTAATGGGGATTGTGAGTACACGACAACAAGTTGTCTTTAGCATTGGGGAGCTGAAGTGCAGATTGGGCAACCACTTTGCCAAACTCTTATCCTCTGTTCATAAAAATGACCTCAAGTGTCCAGTTGCCTGTCACTTTAGCACATCACCGTGTGCACGCATGTCAAAATTTTGGTCTCAGGCCTGCTGCAGTGCTCTGACGATGCTCAACACAAACTGAAAGAACAATATCTCATCTTCCACTTAAGTACCTCACTGATTTCGGCACTCAATATTTTTAAACAATTTCGGAGTGGGAACACCTCATTACCCCGAGGTGCTGTCCTTTATGTCTCGTTCTCAGCGCATCAATTCAATTTCAGGTACTCTCAGGCGGTTATCACCTCTGCTTCCCTGATTATTGTCAATAATAATCCATTTTCTCCCCCTTTCTCCAGGTACTGTCTCATTCCCATACCCCGTAACCATCATTTCCTACCTAAGCTCTGTTCTGATGAAGAGTATGTTCACAGATGCTGCCAGCCCTGCTGAGTTTTCCCAACACTCTCTGTTTTTGTTTGACCATCTGCCACATGGGGACTAGAATCCATGTGCCCAGAGCATAGAAAAATGGAAGACAAAAGCAGGAAGAGGCAATCTGGCACTTCGAGCCTGCTCCACCATTCTTCACAATCATGGCTGATCATCCAACTCGACAGCCTAACCCTGCTAACAAAGTGTGGAGCTGGATGAACACAGCAGGCCAAGCAGCATCTCAGGAGCACAAAAGCTGACGTTTTGGGCCTAGACCCTTCATCAGAAAAGGAGGACGGGGAGATGATTCTGAAATAAATAGGGAGAGAGGGGGAGGCGGACTGAAGATGGATAGAGGAGAAAATAGATAGAGAGGAGAGTGTGGGTGGGGAGGTAGGAAGGGGATAGATCAGTCCGGGGAGGACGGACAGGTCAAGGGGGCGGGATAAGGTTAGTCAGTACGAAATGGAGGTGCGGCTTGAGTGGGAGGAGGGGATAGGTGAGAGGAAGAACATAGGTGAGAGGAGGCCCAGGATGGACATGTCGTCTAAGGAATGGGAGGAGGAGTTGAAATGGTTCACGACTGGAATTCCACAGGCTCACCACTCTTTTGTTGAAGAAATATCTCCTCAACTCTGTCCTAAATGGTCTACCCTGAATCCTCATACTGTGACCCCTGGTCCTTGACACATCCACCATCAGGAACATCCTCCTTGCATCTACCCTGTCCAGTCTATTTGGATTATTAGTCCAGTGACATCATTACACCTTCACCTCTCCCAAAAGTAGCTCATTATTGCTTCAATGTGATTCCCACCTGTGGAAAAATATTCATAGCTCAAGTCTTCATTCTCAAAATTGCTTAATTTGAATCAATTTATCCAAGAGTAGTGGGCATGTGGAATGCGCTGCTGGCTGTGGTAGTGGAGTTAAATAATTTAGAGACTTTTAAGTGACTCTTGGATAGGCACCTGGAGGAGATTAAAATGTACGGTATGCAGAGTAGATTGATCTTATTAGGATAATAGGTCGGCACAACATCTTGGGCTGAAGGGCCTGTACTGTGCTGCACTGTTCTATGTTCTTAAGAGGTCAGAAAGCATTCAGAATAACCACAAATCTGTTTTTCCTACTGAAAAAGGACTTTGCATCAGAGCTGCAAGTTCTAAGAATTAATTCTATTTATTATTCCCCTGTGGGAGTTCCCTGTTGTTCAATAATCTATTGGGCTTATCACTAGGTGCAAGATTTAGCTTGGCAAGAGTCCCAGGATGGACCTTTCCCAAATGGTCAAAACCACGTGAAACTAAATCAGTTCCAAATAATCCCAACCAAACCCCAACTCCTTATGTAAAGCAAAGCAACAATAGGGCTCACTGCACAAGTTCATTTTGTATAAACCAAAACTTCATTGGTACATTAAACCAAGCATAACTGTAATATGTTTCCTTGATTTGCGAATGTCGTACAACAGTCTTTATTATTGTTGGATATAACATATCCCCTCAAACCAATTATCACAATACTGTTGCCACAGCTTTTAAAACCAGAACGAAGCTTTCTTTCTCTTCTCTATTTAAAAGTTACCTATTTTTGTTAGTAATTGTCAGCATCTGATAACTTCTATTTAATTGGAATGTCCTGTGGGGCTAGCAGCTTCGATTGAACCAACCTTAGCAGCAGATTGTCCTTGCAACAAAATTCAACATGTATTTAATGAATTCACATTCTACTCCCTGCAGTTACAACTGAATGAATTTGATTCAGTGCAAGTGACACAATCTGTTTACAAGATGATCTTGTTTCCACAACTGGTTAAATCTTTGCAAAAGTTTTAATTTTGGAATTGAATGCACAGTGCCAATATTTAACAGTGACTCTGTTTCCCCTTCTAACATGAAACTGGCTTACAGAAAAAGTTTTACCCTCCAATCTCACAAGTACATGCAAGTACCAACATTTCTAACTCACTATTTTACACCCCATCCTTTTGAGTAAACAGTGGAGCATTTTCTAGCTCTGGAACTTCCATCCTCCCAGCTTAATTCTTGCTCCAGTCTCCTTGCAGCTGTTTTGCCTCCTGTCTTCCATCCCACCCATTTCCGCTACTCTTTAACTTCCCTCTTTCTTGCTCCAACTATGTCATTTTTGGGTTTACCTCCTCCATGCCAAAAAAAGCACAGAACAGGTCTTTTAGCCCAACAATGTTATGCCACCATTTATGCTCCAATCAAGTTTCCTTCTTCACCCAACCCCAGTAACACATCCTTCTATCCCTTTCCTCTCAGGTATTTCTCTAGTGTGTCTCCTTAATTTATCTGCCTCAACCCAATGTTCCACATTCTTACCACTGGTTGAGTACTGAGAAGCTTTATTCTCATATGTACTTAGCATGGTCTGTTTTCCATCTCATGTCTAAAAGCAACATTCTTGGCCATTTCTTTCTCCCTCCACAGCTACTTCCCATAAGCACCCTTTCTTCCGTCTCCTTTACCAACGTCAGTATTGGGTTTCTCTCTTTCTCCTTCCAAATGTCATTCATGAACTCACCCCCTCCCACCATCCCTCACACGTTGCTGTCAGTCTTCGATCTCACATGAATGGCTTTGAGTTAATATTTTAATTATGTGGAAACTAAGCCATACCATTACTTTGCACACTATCCTTTTATGTGAAACCTAGATTCATAGCAGTTCTGAATTTTACAGTGATGATTTTATCAATGCCATTGGCCATGAATTTTAACAATGCAACACATAGTGGCTACAAGTTCTTACAAAAAATACAGCTAAGAATTTTTCAAAATATGGTGCCAATATAAAAATCTCATTCAAAAAGAAATAAAGTCCAGGGTAACTATGCACACCCAACACTCCGCTTCTTCCTGTCCCGCAGGCCCGACCAGTCCCCCTCCACCGACACTCTCATCCGCCCAGCTGAACTCGTCCTCACACTCAACAACTTCTCTTTTGACTCCTCCCACTTCCTACAGACTAAGGGGGTGGCCATGGGCACCCGCATGGGCCCCAGCTATGCCTGCCTCTTTGTAGGTTACGTGGAACAGTCCCTCTTCCGCACCTACACAGGCCCCAAACCCCACCTCTTCCTCCGGTACATTGATGACTGTATCGGCGCCGCCTCTTGCTCCCCAGAGGAGCTCGAACACTTCATCCACTTCACCAACACCTTCCGCCCCAACCTTCAGTTCACCTGGGCCATCTCCAGCACATCCCTCACCTTCCTGGACCTCTCAGTCTCCATCTCAGGCAACCAGCTTGTAACTGATGTCCATTTCAAGCCCACCGACTCCCACAGCTACCTAGAATACACCTCCTCCCACCCACCCTCCTGCAAAAATTCCATCCCCTATTCCCAATTCCTCCGCCTCCGCCGCATCAGCTCCCACGATAAGACATTCCACTCCCGCACATCCCAGATGTCCAAGTTCTTTAAGGACCGCAACTTTCCCCCACAGTGATCAAGAACGCCCTTGACCGCGTCTCCCGTATTTCCCGCAACACATCCCTCACACCCCGCCCCCGCCACAACCACCCTAAGAGGATCCCCCTCGTTCTCATACACCACCCTACCAACCTCCAGATACAACGCATCATCCTCCGACACTTCCACCATTTACAATCCGACCCCACCACCCAAGACATTTTTCCATCCCCTCCCCTGTCTGCTTTCCGGAGAGACCACTCTCTCCGTGACTCCCTTGTTCGCTCCACACTGCCCTCCAACCCCACCACACCCGGCACCTTCCCCTGCAACCGCAGGAAATGCTACACTTGTCCCCACACCTCCTCCCTCAGCCCTATCCCAGGCCCCAAGATGACATTCCACATTAAGCAGAGGTTCACCTGCACATCTGCCAATGTGGTATACTGCATCCACTGTACCCGGTGCGGCTTCCTCTACATTGGGGAAACCAAGCGGAGGCTTGGGGACCGCTTTGCAGAACACCTCCGCTCAGTTCGCAACAAACAACTGCACCTCCCAGTCGCAAACCATTTCCACTCCCCCTCCCATTCTCTAGATGACATGTCCATCATGGGCCTCCTGCAGTGCCACAATGATGCCACCCGAAGGTTGCAGGAACAGCAACTCATATTCCGCCTGGGAACCCTGCAGCCATATGGCATCAATGTGGACTTCACCAGTTTCAAAATCTCCCCTTCCCCGACCGCATCCCTAAACCAGCCTAGTTCATCCCCTCCCCCCACTGCACCACACAACCAGCCCAGCTCTTCCCCCCCACCCACTGCATCCCAAAACCAGTCCAACCTGTCTCTGCCTCCCTAACCGGTTCTTCCTCTCACTCATCCCTTCCTCCCACCCCAAGCCGCACCCCCAGCTATCTACTAACCTCATCCCACCTCCTTGACCTGTCCGCCTTCCCTGGACTGACCTATCCCCTCCCTACCTCCCCACCTATACTCTCTCCACCTATCTTCTTTACTCTCCATCTTCGGTCCGCCTCCCCCTCTCTCCTTATTTATTCCAGTTCCCTCTCCCCATCCCCCTCTCTGATGAAGGGTCTAGGCCCGAAATGTCAGCTTTTGTGCTCCTGAGATGCTGCTTGGCCTGCTGAGTTCATCCAGCCTCACATTTTATTATCACAGATATTATTCCAGCTGTGGTACACTGAGAAACAGCAAGTGCGCCTGGCATCTTATGTATCACTGATGGCTGAAGTACAAATAATTTCCCTGATTACGGCATTCAGTTCTAGTTTCCATTCTATGGGAAAGATTTTTTTAAACTTAAGAGGATACAGAAAGGATGTTGCCAGGTTTGGAGGGTTTGAGCTATAGGGAGAGGCTGAATAGGCTGGGGTTATTTTCCCTGGATTGTCAGAGTTTGAGGAGTGACTTTATTTAGGTTTATAAAATCATGAGGGGCATGGATATAGTGAATAGTGAAGGTCTTTTCCGTAGGATAGGGGAGTCCAAAACTACAGCATGGGTTTGTGATGAGAGTGGAAAGATTTAAAAGAGATATAAGGGGCGATGCTTTCATGCAGAGTGTGGTACATGTATGGAATGAACTGCCAAAGGAAGTGGTGGAGGCTGGTACAATTACAACATTTAAAAGCCATCTGATGAGAACATGAAATAGGAAGTGTTTAGAGGGAAATGGGCCAAATCCTGACAAATGGAACTAGGTTAATTTAAGATAACTGATCAGCATGGATGAGTTGGAGTGAAGGGTCTGTTTCCATGCTGTATATCTCTATGAATCTATGATTCTAGTATTGTTTAAACAAAATGAGAAAATATCCTTTTTGCTTAGCTCCACTGAAGGAAAATTAATTATTTTTCTTCAGAAAACTCTGCAGTACAAATTAACACAGAAGCTGATAATTGTTTAAGTGTCTAATGACAACAAGAATATTCTAATCATCATCTCTTTGGAAGAGTTGACATTGGAAGAAATTTCTGTCAGTGATATTAGCAGACAACTAGTTATGCATTAATTATTTGTTTGTGATTTTATTGAGATATTAAATTAAAACAATCTGAATTTACATAGCATCTTTACCAAAATAAAATTTCAAAAGGCATTCCACCCAAGTGTAATCAGACAAAAAATATAGAAGCTGAGCTAATGAGAACTGATAGGTAAATTAAGACAGACAGTTAAAAGCTTAGCCTAGGAGTCGGGGTTTTTAATGGTTTCCTTAAAGGAGAAGAGCATGAATACTGGGACAGGAAAAGTCAGGAATAGAAAAATACAGAGTTTTCAGGAAGTTGGAGAAAGTTACAGAGATAGGGAGAGGCTTTGGTTGAGTTTGAACACTCAAACAACAAATTAAAAGTTGAAGTGTTTGGGTGTAGTTCAGTAGCACTTCATGTGGACTAGGATTCCAATTTAAAGTAATGCAGGTCTTAAAATATCTAACAGCTGAATGTTATAGATATGGATTAGCAATTAATCTGTGACTGTCAGTATCAGCAGTTTTCAGGGTCTGCTGTTTGTAACTCCGTCAATACTTGAAGCACTGCTTGTGTGTGTGAAACCAGCGGTGCTCACGCAGCTTGACATTTTTTCACAGCTACGGAAAACATGTGCAGCACTTTAAGGTTCTTCGTGATAAAGAAGGCAAATATTACCTGTGGGAAGAGAAGTTCCATTCCCTGAATGAGCTAGTGGATTTCTACAGGACCACAACAATCGCGAAGAAGCAACAGATTTTCCTGAGAGACGCAAAACCTGATGAAGAGGTATTTTAGTTATAGGTGACATATGATAATTGAGTGGGGGAGGGGGTTGCTACATATCTAATATAATTATTTCATATATTTAATTCTGCATGGATTCTTCAATCCTAGAATCGCACCATTATGAGACACTTACCAGAAGACCATAAGATATAGAAGCTGAATTTGGCTGTTCGGTCCATTGAATCTGTTCTGCCTTTCAAAAATGACCCATTTCTCAAAGCCATTCTCCTCCCTTGCTCCATGACTTTGACCTCCTAACCAATCAAAAGCTATCTACCTCTGTTTTAAGGACACTCAATGATTTGGATTCCACAGCCCCCTGTGGCAAGGAGCTCCACAGATTCATCACGCTCTGGCTGAAGAAATTCGTCCTCATCTCAGTTGTAAAGGTAGACATGATGTGGAGGTGGTGGACCAAGTCAGAAGTCACATGACACTAAGTTATAGTTCAGCATATTTATTTGAAATCTCACATTTCCGAAGCATAGCCCCTTCATCAGGTGAAGTAAGAAAGAAGCACACAGAGCACAGAATTTATGGGCAGAGAGATCAAATGGTGTGAGCGCAGTGTCGAATAATAAGTTCCTGAGGCTGATCCAAAGTGTTAGATGGTGTGAGTAACGTGTCAGCAGCTGAATGACAAGTGAAGGGATGACATATAATCTGATTAAATGAGGCAGAGAGATAACTACAAAAAAATTAAAAATAGGGTGGTGCTGGAGACAAACTAAAAGACTGGAATAACATAATAGGTAAAGGAGGTGCATGCTGAGTCTAACCAAAGCATTAAGTAGTCCAAAACTGTACAAACTAAGGTAAAGAGATCAGAACAAATTATTGAGGTGATGGTGTTAAAACAAAACAGTAAGGAAGACCAGTATACAAACCAGTGTATTGGAATTACATATAGCCTGACATGAACCCAAAATCACCATTGAGGCTGTCCTCATGGGTACAGAACTTGGCTATCGGTTTCTGCTCGGCGTAAATTCAGTGTTCTGTGTGGTTCTTTCTCACTTCACCTGACAAAGGGGCTGTGCACCAAAAGTTTGTAATTTCACATGAACCTTTTGGGACCATTACATGGTATCATGTGACTTCTGACTCAATTCTAAAGGGTTGTCCCTTCACTCTGAGGCTATTTCTCTGTGTTCTAGTCACTCCTGCGAGTGGAAATGTCTTCTCCATGTGCACTGTATCTGGACCTCTCAGTATTCTGTAAGCATTTTTATGCATTAGTTAGCGTCTATATTGCAATCTTCAGAATTTAAAGGAAAACCTTAGCTTTGCTTGTTGATCTCCCATTGAGCTCATTTATTCCTCTACTTACTGAAACCTTGCCAGTTTCTAACACAATCAGTTGCTGTTAATCTCATTTTTAACGAATGTGTACATATACCTCCAGCATAGTGCCAACATCTGCCAGGTATTCTTGGCAGTCATGCAGGTCATGTGTATTTTTCTTTCCAATTCTTAGACGGTGCAATGGTTGACTGACTCATCACAACATTTATTCAGAGCAATTCTTATTCTTGTAACTTCCCGAGAGATACAGAGACACTACTTCAGATTCTGGACAGGGGTATGTCAGTTTCTCCCCAAGTTCTCAATCAAATGCCAAGGGCTCCATCTCTTCCCCACTAATTCCAATATTCATTGGATGAATTAAAGCAAATATTTTCCCAAATTTGTTGTTGAAACTCTGTTTAATTCAGCAATCTAAGTCTTATAATTACTGAAACAAAAGCAAAATACTGGGGATGCTGGAAATCTGAAATAAAAGTAGAAGGAAGAGACTCAGCATTTCTGGTGGCATCTGTGGAAACAGAAACATAGTTAATGTTTTGAGTCTACAAATTTGACTGAGTTATGTTGGATCCAAAACCTGAAAGATGTTTCTTTAAAAATGAGTTGGGGGCGTTACTGGCATATGTTGCCTGTCTCTCATTGGCCTGGAACTGAGGACTTGCCATATATACCATCTCAGAAAGCAGTTATAAGTGAAAGGCATTGCTGTGGTCTGGAGTCACATAAAGGCCAAACCAGGTCAGAGCTCCTTCCCAAAAGGATATTAGCAAGCTAGACGAGTTCTCCCTTATTAGTTAACAGATGTGTAATGATTATAATGAGGTCAGCTAGCAGGACATCGTAGAATATGAATTCCTTGATTGGAGCTTTTAATCTGGTTCGATCAGGGAGCCCTGGCTGACAGATAAACAGAGGAGTGTCAGAAGTTCTGAAACTCTGGGTGTTGATTTTGACGAGGCTGAATCAGAGTCGAGGACTTTCCATGTGTAAATAAATGCTGACTTGGTGACAGGATACTGGCCTCTGGGGAGTTATTTCAGAAATTGTCTTTATATTCCAGACTGATCAACTGAATGCAAACACCACTAAGACACTACAATGAGATCAGAACCCACATTCCCAGACCATTAACATGTGCACCTGGAAATTTGGGTTAGTCACATTACCAGAACTCCACCATTTTTCCCAATATAAATCAGTCATATTTTTGGAGTCAATATGTTAGCTCTGTTTCTAACTCCACAGATGCTGTCCAACCTGTTGATCTTCCCAGCACTTTCTGCTTTTAAGTTTTAACAGTAGTTTTTTTCCCTTCTCTTTGCTACAATGATTCTGATCTGACGTACAATACACTTTTCTCTTGGCTTATATATTTAGCTTTGATTTTACACTATTGTATATGACTTCCATAGGGATCAATGCATGGTGTAAGAGATTGACTCCAATAATAATACCATAATTAAAATACCATAATATCTCCTACAATAGCCTAATGAATAGGGGCATTATCTGGTGTGGTGTCATGCAACAGAGAATGAGCCCTTTTGACATAGCGTGCTGCAGGTGACTTTTCAATGTGCTATCCATTTGTACTCATCCTTTGTTGTTGTCCAACTGCCTTGTTAATTTTCCTTTTCAAATGTTACATGCAAATCCCTTTTGTAACTGAACAGGCTGCACCACCCAATGCTCTGTAGATCATAACAACTCACAAGCAAAAAAAAACTTCATCTTCCCTGAGACTTCAGTATCATAGAATCCCTACAATTTTACAGAGGGCCATTTGGCCCATTGAGTTCACACCAGCCCCTTGAAGGGCACCCTAACCAAACACTCCCTATCCTGGTAACCTCGCATTTCCCATGGCTAATCCAATCAGTTTGCACATCCCTGGGCACAATGGACAATTTATCATGGCCACCCCACTTAACCTGCACAGCTTTGGACTTATGGGAGGAAGCCAGAGCACCCAGTGGAAACCCACACAGACATGGGGAGAACGTGCAAACTCCACGCAGACCGAGGGTGGAATTGAACCCAGGTCCCTGGCACTGTGAAGCAGCAGGGCTAACCACTGAGCCATGATGCCGTCTCTAATTTAGCTGAAATTCTAACCTTTTTTTGATCTAGCATTTCAACAACAGCAACGGCTGTGCTCACCACTCCTGTGTTACGCAACTTAAGTGACTGAAAGTTCAACTACTGAGAGTGTTTAAAACCATCACTCTTTCACTTTAGTTACAGAAACCCGAACACGTCCAGGCATGCTTTGATTTTTCTCCCCAAGATCCCTCAGAGCTGATCTTTTATCGAGGCGACATCATTGAAGTTGTGGAGAGTGTGGATCCAAACTGGTGGAAAGGAAGGTGCAGAGGTCGCATTGGCTTTTTCCCACGGAACTACGTCCAGCCGATGGTCCAGTAACTCGCGGCAGCAGCTTGAGCCTGTTGGTGTGTGGAAGGACCGGGCCTGTTACATCTGCCTCTTCTGTTTTGACATCAAACCTCATTCTCGCAATGGCGTTCTCCACTTCAACTGTCCTCCATCAGTTGTAAAGCGCCTCGGGACGTCCTGGGTTCATGGAAGATGCTGTACAATAGCAAATTCTTTCCTTTTTGACATGAGCACAAAACTACCAGTGGTTGGACCATGTGTTTCTCTTGCTGACTATTTTTGTCAAACTTTGTGCATGACTTTATTTGCTTTGCACTTGGATCACCGCAAGCTCATTTTAATACTGAATCAAAAATAATTCCTGAGAATATTAGCTGGTGATTCAAGAAAATCAAATCTCTCAGAGGTTGTCAACTTTGCAATGCATCTTTGATATTATCGACAGCATTTCTCCGAGTTTGTATGTAAAATTAGAGGTCTGTTGTCTTATAAGACCATTTACAAATAAATTCCAGTTTTTGTTCATACTAAACACAGGGGTGTTTTAGTTTTAAATGAAAAATAATAGAACATTGCACTATCCCAAGTGTATTTCTTTTTCGGCTTTTGGTTAGGTATGTTGTTTCTGGCTGTTTTGTCTCTTAAAGTTACAGGATTAAACTGGCAAGAGTTACTCATGAGATCTGCTGAGTTGCTACAGTACATAACCAGGCACAGTGCTTAAGAAATATCATTTCTGCAGTGGTGAAAGAAGTTGTCAGTTTGAGTGATAAGTGCAATCAAGTGTGTTCTCCACTCATTTCAGTTCCAAACTGGAAATATCCAGCTACTTCACCAAAAATGATTTTTTTTTCTTCACCTTACACACCCATCAATTGCTTGCCTAAGTCAAGCTACAATCATAAAATGCAATGCCTGGTTGGGCAGGCAGGTTGGAGGAAACTGGACAAGGAGGTAGTAAGGTGCAGCAATGTTCTGGGATACGCAGTGAGGCAGCTAGACAGGGCCAGGCAGTGAGGCACTGGAGTTGAAAAGTAGACAGTGAGATTTATAATCTGAGTCATGAAAAGTTCTACTGGATTTATTGGTATCATAGTGATTAGGTAATTCTGACATTAATAAACTCATAGACCAGGATTTAGTGAGGAAAAGTTAATTTTAATAATTACACATGTCATCCACATCACATGGGAACAGTAAGATTAAGACTAAAAACACGGGAATCTGAAATTAAAATATACAGGGCACACACCAGAAGCGTCACAGATGCTTATTGACCTGTTGCATATTTCTTGCATTTTCTGACAGGTTTTCTTGTCAGTATTTACCATTTAAAACAATGTGTTAATTGTCAGTTTATAGAACATAGAACATAGAACAGTACAGCACAGAACAGGCCCTTCAGCCCACAATGTTGTGCCGACCATTGATCCTCATGATCCTTATGGGACTAAAAATTTAGGGCCTCAAAGAGTAGGTACAGCACAACAACAACAACAACTTGTGTTTACATAGCTCCTTTAGTGCAGTGAAACATCACATCAAGCACAATCAAACAAAATTTGACATTGATCTGCATAAGATGATAACGGGACAGGCAATCAAAAGCTTTGTTGAGGAGGCACATTTTAGGGAGAGATGCAAAGGCAGAGAGGTTTAGAGAGAGAATCTAAAAGATGAGGGCCAAGGCAACAGAATGCATTACTGCCAATGATGGAGCAACTCAAATTGTTAACATTCAGGACGCCAAAGTTGGATTCATCTTGGAGGGCTGCAGGAAATTATAGAAACAGTGAACACAGCAGTTGTGAGGGAACAAATGTGAAATCAATTGTTCTGCATATACCACTGAAATTTCTTTCTATATATATCACATCACAAACTCTTTCATCCCATCGTCTTTCAGGTAATTTCTTTTATCAAGCAAAGTACGCATACAAGAAAATGTTCACACACATGAGAATGATTGCATTTATACAACACACTCGCGACCAGAATGGCTTCTCATGGATTTCAGAGAGGTTGCATTGTACAGGCATGTTCTCTCTGCTTGTCTTAATACTACAGAATAGGTTAATCCATGACCATTTCTGTTCTACAGCCTCCTCAGCACCTAATGCACAAAGAAAAGGATAATTAATTACTATGCAATATGGGAATGATAAAAACTGCAGAAGGAAAATAAAGCAAGTAGTAAATTAGCAACAGCATTGAAGGAATTTAGAAAATCTGATATAGTTTGGAAATAAGATAATAACACTTAGATCCTCCAATCGCATTGAGGTGTCATGTGTAGGCAAAAGATTCTGTCCAACTACTTTCAAAGGAGTATAGAAGTTCTATTTGGCAGCCTGGCCAATAGTTACCTCTCAAATAATATCACTGAAACTGATGAAATAGACCATTTTCTCCTTGCAGCTTACTGTGCGCAAAATTGGTTGCCACAAGTCCAAAGTTTCAGGAGTCCAAAAGTAATTCATTAGATCTACAGACATTTGGGATATTATGAGATATTGAAAGGCACCATGGAAATGTGTTCTTTCAGTCTCAACAGGAACAGCTGAAGAACATAGTTGCCACCAGATCCATTCAATACGAAATGACTTTGGCTAAGCCAATGAATAAGGTCATAAATCCACTCAAATATAATGTAGTTATTCAATTGGTATCAGAACAATTAACTCAAAAGAGATTCAGTACAAAGAATGACATGAGGGATATTTCTTATGTATGTGCTCTGCAATACTTGAAGATGATAGAAGTTGAACATTATGACCAAACTGCAGCTGGCACCTATGCTCCTATCCCTTCCTTGCTCTTTTGCTTGCTTTCCACCAAAACCTCGAGGGATACCTCTTTATATGGTGTCATTGGAGATTGTGTCGAAGATGTCCCACTGACTGAGGTCAACCACATTAACTGGTTGTTTCCTGCTGGTACTTCGAGCTTACCTTCTCCAAAATGATATCGTAACATTTCTCTCTGTTTACTGTGAAAAGTGATCTCAGGCATCTATCAACTAGCAAATCATTCAACACAACTGGCTGCAACATTGACTGATTTGGTGAGGTAATTGAACTACTTGAATTGCTGTGTTACAAGATGAGTACGTGATGGAGAAATGTCACTGCCTTCTCCTGTTTCTGAGTGTTTGTATTCAATTCCAGGCTCATAGGCAAATAGCTAGTCCTTCCTGGTTCTTATTGAATCCTCCAGTGAAAAACCTTTGGGGCTCAATATCCTGAAGGCCACTTTAGGCTGCAATCTTCCAACTGCAGTTGGAGCTTAGAGTAACATTTCTTTCCTGGAGTTTTGCTATGCTTAGTTAAATGTTCATCAGTAGCATTGATTTCATTTGCTATTCTGGTTTCTAAACCCAGTTGTTACAGTACTGGTTCCACTGGTGCTGCTCTCTCCTGAATTTCACGCAGATAATTTGCATGGAATTCGCAAAAACAAAGTCATTTGGCCATGCTTTGAACTATATGTTGAACAATTTACGCAATAGGCGACATTGTGAACGTTTGTTTGAGTTCAGCCACCGAACAGAGAAGATCACAAGGAGGAAAAACTCTCAGAGTCTCATGGGTAAATACCTACTAGTTCAACAGGAATGACATTAACATGCAGAGATTGTTACTGAGGGTGTGTCAGACTAGGCAAGGTGCATTTTGGTAAGCAAGCAACTGACATTTAATTGTACAGATGCAAGTGATCATTGGCTGCCTTTGGACACATAAATGAGGGAATTTTCAGTATTATGGGCAAAGCGCCCTGACAAAGCTACTGTGGAAAGGTCATGTCATCAATGGTGATAGTCCCTTGCACTTCTGCCTCAAAGTGTTAATATTTCCACAAGAACCTACAAGGAGCATGAAGTCATTCAACATCTCAAATCTCCTTCACCATTTAATTGAATCATGACTCCATCGACCTGCTTTCCTGCCACATCACTGATACCATTGCCTTGCCAGGTTGAGACGTATTGAGACGTATACGATCATTAAGGGATTGGACATTGTGGAGGCAGGAAGCACGTTTCCGCTGATGGGTGAGTCCAGGACCAGAGGACACAGTTTAAAAATAAGGGGTAGGCCATTTAGAACAGAGTTGAGGAAAAACCTCTTCACCCAGAGAGTGGTGGATATATGGAATGCTCTGCCCCAGAAGGCAGTGGAGGCCAACTCTCTGGATGCTTTCAAGAAAGAGATAGACAGAGCTCTTAAAGATAGTGGAATCAAGGGTTATAGGGATAAGGCAGGAACAGGATACTGATTGTGGATGACCAGCCATGATCATAATGAATGGTGGTGCTGGCTCGAAGGGCCGAATGGCCTACTCCAGCACCTATTGTCTATTGTCTATTGCCACCTTTTCCAGGGCACTGAGTCACAAATGGAGATAGCTGTGAAAAAGCTTAATGGAAAACAACAGAGATAACGTGTAGATAATAAAGTGTGAAGCTGGATGAACACAGCAGGCCAAGCAGCATCTCAGGGGCACAAAAGCTGATGTTTCGGGCCTGGACCCGAGGGTCTAGGCCTGAAACGTCAGCTTTTGTGCTCCTGAGATGCTGCTTGGCCTGCTGTGTTCATCCAGCTTCACACTTTATTATCTTGGATTCTCCAGCATCTGCAGTTCCCATTATCAGAGATAACGTGTAGAGCTGGATGAACACAGCAGGCCAAGCAGCATCAGAGGAGCAGGAGAGCTGCTGTTTTGGGTCTAGACTCTTCTTCAGAAAATGAAGAAGACCCTTCTGAAGAAGGGCCTAGACCCGAAACATCAGCTTTCCTGTTCCTCTGATGCTGCTTGGCCTGCTGTGTACATCCAGCTCTACACCTTGTTATCTCAGACTCTCCAGCATCTGCAGTTCCTACTATCTATGAAAAACAACAGGTTTCAAGGTGTGTCTGAAAGGAAGATAGAGGAATAGAGAGGTGGAGAGATGTAGTAAGGTGTTGTGAAAATGATAGCGCTCGAATAATCAAACATGCTACCTGCACATTCCAGCCAGACTATCTGGTATACAGAGTCACAGCGTTATACATACACTGTGCCTAGAATCCTTAAAATTGGGGCATCTTAAAGACAATGGTATAGTATAATATTACAGCAACATAGGAATCTGAAACAAATCTGACAGTGATGCAGGAAGGGGTAAACCCTGTACTTTTAATTTTCCTTCTCAGCCACAGGCAGCAATGACATCACCCATTCACTGGTGGGGCCAATGTTCACATAGATCATTTCATTAGTTGTGTCAGTCAGTCATTTAACCCCAAGTGTATTACAGCTGAAACATTGTTTTCACTGCTGAGATGTGGGATTCACTGATGAGGCCAGCTTTTATTTCCCATTCCTAAATGCCATTGAGAAGGTGGTAGTGAGCTCACCCTTAAACTGCTGAAGTCCATATGGTGCATGTACACCTCCAGTGCTGTTAGGGAGGAACTTGCAGGATTTTGACCCCGTGACAGTGAAGGAATAATGATTGCCTTTGACATCTCACCTTGTGTTTCCAATAGAAATCATTGAGCAGTGATCTGGTGTGAAAATCTTGATCGGTTGACAAACCTCTCTGCTCCCAGACACTAAAACAACACCGACTAAGAATTGGACATGGGAGTTTTCTGGTCTTGCCATAGATTCATTGAGTATGATAATGTGGATCGGTGGTGGAGAGGAGGGTCATCTTTCTTGCAGACCATTTCACCAGACACAGTTAGAAACATGGGACAGTGCTGTTTCATGGATCATGAAGAATGCCCAGCAGTGTGGTAAGAAGCTTTTTGACCATCTACACTTTGCAAAGGTAAGTGCCACCACCTTCTCTATTTCCTCACATTCACGTACTCTGGTACTACACAGTAACATCTACACATTTAACGGACTATAACTCTCACCATAGCAAGCAGCAGCTGCACTCAATGCTGCATAGTCACCTCATCTTCCTAAACTACTAACCATTTCTGGCTTCTGCTCTACCTACTCACTCGTGTAAAACCTTCTCGCGTCTGCTTCTCCTGCACCGCCACTAACCGTCCTTCCATCCAGTTACATGGATCGAAGTTTAGCAGGGGGTGCACCAATGTTAATTATATTGTACTGGCTCCAGCTTGCATGTATCTGGCTGTCTCCACGAACAGGTTTGCAGATGACACAGACAGCCAGGTCCAGCAGAACACTCACAAACAAAAACAAAAGTTGCTGGGAAAGCTCAGCAGGCCTTGTAGCATTTGCAAAGAGAAATCAGAGTTAATGTTTTGGGTCTAGTGACCCTTCCTCAGAAATGAGCAGAATGCTCAATGGCTGCCAGAAATACATGAAACCGTCAGCAGCAAGGCGAGAGGGACCTTGACTTCAGTCCAAGTGCCCTCCCTCACAAGGAGATAGGATGGTGTCAGCAGGCACTGAGACACACACACACACACACACACACACACACACAAACACACACAATCTCCAAACCACAAACAGCCTCTGGGGACATCCACCTACATCCCCTAGGACAGCAAGGTCAATGATAAAGCAGATCCACAGAGCAGGGCTGCGTTACAGTGGGAGAGCACGAGTGACACAAGTGACAATATACTTTCACATAAGTGTGTGAAATTTTGCTCGTCACGTCTTATTGATTATCATTTTAGTTGCATTTCAGCTGTTTACATTATTACTATGTCAGAATAATAGTCTCTTTGTACATCCCAAGGGGTGTAAAGGATATATCTGAGAAATATCCTGGAAAGCAGCATATTTGAAGCCTCCTTCAACACCTACATGTGTGAGTTTGCACTCTGAGATCATTGAGGCCAAAAATCATGTGGAGGTCTTGTGACAGAATCTTCATGTTCCACACTTAACTTGAGTATGGCTCTATGATCATTTATGAGTGTGCGCTTCTCTAGTGGCAAGGATTGATTCTGTCTATGGACTTAATAAGGGATCATGGACTCATTCAAGCGTGGGTGATGACCAATGCGCAACTACAATCCAAACTCGCCTTCATTGTGCAAACGTGCGCCCTGCCCCACTCAATAAAATCAAACAGAATCATAGCTTTAAATTGAGGGGTGAACGATATAGGACAGATGTCAGAGGTAGTTTCTTTACTCAGAGAGTAGTAAGGGAATGGAGCGCTTTGCCTGCAACGGTAGTAGATTCGCCAACTTTAGGTACATTTAAGTCGTCACTGGATAAGCATATGGACGTACATGGAATAGTGTAGGTTAGATGGGCTTCAGATCGGTACGACAGGTCGGCACAACATCGACGGCCAGCAGGCCTGTACTGTGCTGTAATGTTCTGTGTTCTATGTTCCATGTGTTCTGCCCACCGTGAATGAGTTGGCAGCCATTTTCCTTCCTTATTGTGCAATTAGTCAAAGATGTTGCATGACCTAGCTCACTTGCCTGACTCACAGGCTTTGTCAGATAGACAAGATTACCTGCGCCCTCTTCCTTCGTTACTTAATTGTTTCTATCCACATTTTTCCCACTCAGCTCTTGGCTCACTGCTATCCTTTGTCTGCTCATTGATACAAGAGTGAGGGTGCTTTACAAAATCCCTCCCTCCTGCAATATTCTGTGCCCTCCTATGCTATGTCAGATCCCACCCTTATATTTGGAGTTGGCCCTCTTCTGTGTTCTTACTGCCTCAGTATCAGAGCACAATATTTCAGTCTGACAATTGAATTGCCTGCTTTCCTCTAAACTGCATGGACTGCCCCCTGACATCTACTGCCCTCATACATGTACTCACCATCAGCCACCGTCCCTTTGGACTGATATGTGAGGACAGCCCTGATTGATGATGGCTCAGCAAACTATTGTTTCTAATGGGCTTACTGATGATCCTCGGACAGGTTGAACTTGACCTGCAGGACTAACTGTTGCCTAGTCCTTAGACTGCAAAGTAAAGGTTCCCTGGCACCTCATCTCACCAAGAGCCTAACTGATCATGGTTAGTCACTTGGACTGAGATTAGATGATGCTGATGACTAGGTGTTGCATCTCTCTCTGACTGACCATAGGCCCCTTCCACTCCAGTAAGGACAAGTCTTTCAAACTTGGCCATTTGGTTGAAGCACATGCATTGTGTTTGCCACACAAGCTGCTGGAAAATTTTGTAGGGGTAGCATTGATGCATCATGGTGCCATACAACAATATGTCCACCTTCTTGACTGTTCATGGCTGGCAACCATGACAAGCAGCTTGCCTTTCTGCCAGTGCTAAAAGCAGGGCAAGGCAGAGATGCTGTGTTTGTACAAGTAGGTGCAAATGTGTCAATGATAAGAACATGAGCTAAGAACTATAAGCATTCTACAAGCATTCATTCCCTCCACCAGCGACCCTCAGTAGCGGCAGTGTGTACTATCTACAAGATGCACTGCAGGAATTCACCAAAGATCTCAGACTGCACCTTTCAAACCCATGACCACTTCCATTTAGAAGAACAAGGACAGCAGACATATGGGAACATCCCCATCTTCAAGTTCCCCTCCAAGTCACTCATCCTCCTGACTTGGAAATGTATCGCCATTCCTTCACTGTCGCTGGGTCAAAATCCCTCCCTAATGGCATTGTGGGTCAACCCACTGCAGGAGGACTGCAGCGGTTCAAAAAGGCAGCACACCACCACCTTCTCAAGGGCCCGTCAGATCTGGAGTCAGGCAGGGCTGCCCGCTCTCTCCTGCCTTGTTCGTGTGCTGTGTGGAGCCCTTCGCCGCATCCATCAGGAACTAGGGATGTGCAAGAAATGCTGGCCTGCCAATGATGCCCATGTTCCATAACTGAATTTTTAAAAAGCCACAAAATGCACGCAGTGCAAATGTACAAGATGGGGTTGTATTCTCTATGCACAAAATGACCCACTAGCAACATTGCAATACATAATGGTGTCCATAAGCTCTAAAGTGCAGTTAATGAAGAGCTGCAATGTATTATGAGTTGGTCCGAATTGGCCATGATGATGTGGTGAGGCTGATGTTTTGCTGGTGCTGATTTCTGCTGATGATGCAAGCAGGCAATTACTGTCCATGGAACATGCACTGAGACGCTGATAAATAGACATTAAGATGAAGGCCTGGAAAAACAAACAGTGAGCTCCATTGACCAGGTAAGCACACTGATATTCAAGATGGCACTTGACGTGTCTAATTTCTCACCAGTGCATGGAAAAACTGCATAGAGATTTGACATGAGATGACGATCAGATGCAAATATATGAAAATAAGGTGCTCATGGCTTACTAGCAAGATTTGGAACTTGTCATTAAAACTTTAAGGGGAAACCTGTGCTCTTTTTGTTGAGAATCAGATCTTTTCCATGGTCAGTGTATTTTCTCAAATTTCTTACCATTGTCAACTCCACTCAATGGCTGGGAAAATTCTGCCCTTTATATTGTTAGCCTCTTTTGCCAATTACTTTAAATCTGTGTCATCTGGCTCTTAATCTTTTTACCAATAGAAAGTTTCTCCCTAACTGTCCAGACCACTCGGGATTTTGAATGAAAATAAATTACATAAATAGAATTCATCCTCAGTACAAGGGGTCTTCAAACATAGCTCCAGGGCTTCTGCAGGATCTCTGCAGAAGGAGTCCCCATTTAGGTACAGCAATGACAATTCTGCCAAAGGTGTACGCATTCGGCCTCCTGCTGTCAGTTGTCCCTACTCCAGGCACTGCCTCCACCGCAGCCAACGACCCGCTGCCCCCAACAAGAGTCTCCACTCTGGGCACCACCATCACTGCAGCCAATGACCCATTGAGGCCGAACCAACATTGTACACAGGTTTACATAACCTCCCACAGTCCAAAGATGTGGAGGTTATGTGGATTGGCAATGCTAAATTGCCTGTAGTGTTCAGAGAGGTGTAGATGAGGTGAGTTATAGGGGGATAGGTCTGGGTTGGATGATCTGAGGTTCAGTGTAAACTTGTTGGGCCAAAGGGCCCGTTTCCACACTGTAGGCGTTCTATGATTCTATGATTCTTTGTTTTTGCATTTTCTGGTCCAGTGGATAAAGCCTAGGATCCTTTTGTTTTAAAACTTCCAACTTTTCTTGCCTCTTTCAATGTATTCTCCCAGAATTGTATACATTGTCTCTGCATTCTTCCTGCCAAAATGAATTACTTAACACTCCTTTAGATTAAATTTCATTTGCTAATCCCCACCCCCACCACTAACCAATGTTGTTTTGAAGTTCTGCACTATCCTCTTCATGATTCACAGTACTTCCAATTTTCACGTCATCCACAAATATTGGAATGGTGCCTTGGACACCAGGTCTAGGTCATCAGGACAGACATGGTTCAGAGCATTGGTCCCTGGGGAACTCCATGACAAACATTCCTCCAGTCCTATGGCTCAGCTGTGACTACTCACCACCCAATTGAGTGGGGAGCGTGGCTAGAAGGGGCTAGTTATCATTACTTACCTTAAAGATCAAGTGGTGTCCCCTTAGACCTGCATAATACAAAAAGGGTGAAATAATCCTACCTTCAATTCTGTTGTCCCAGGCGTGCCTTTCTGGAGATACCTTTTGAAGGATGATGTCAGGCTGCCTTCTCTCTTGTGAAATTGTCCACCATGTTACATTTTTCAACTGAAGGGGAAGTGTAAATATTTAATAATGGTACCTTTTAATTGTAGTTCAATTAATGACTATCTTCAAACTGACTGGGTTATTAACAAAAATTAAAGATTTAATTTTCACTATAAATAATCAAATGTTATTAGAACAATTTGGTCCAACTCCCCTAATATTGATCTCTGGTCAATAATAGGTTAAAAAATTACTTTAATTGGCAGAGCAAGTACAAGAAGCAAGCTCTTAAATTTCTTATTTTAAAACATACCCAGTGGACAAAAGGCTATCACTTGTAATGTCTATTTTCTTGCTACTTTACGTGTTTTATGTGCATGACATACTTTCATGTGTTAGCATGGGTGGATCACAATCTCAGTTTGGACAGGTGTGCTCAATTTAAGGGTTGGTTCTAGTTAAAAACAAATCCAAATATTACAACATGCACCAGCCACACTAGCCTTTTGATCCCTAAATGCACATTCTTAAAAGGCAATGTAATTTGTCGCTGTTGAATTCTTTTGGAACGTAATGAAGCAAGCTTGATTCTTTTTTGTCCAAATCAAACAATCGGTATGACCAATCTTATTGTTCATTCTTCTAATATAAATACTTCAAATTCAGTTCCCCACTGAATCAATCCAATCTTTATTCTTTGTCTCACAGGCCTGAATGCCCCCATTTTAACTCCATAGCCATTACAGGCTAGGCTGGATGATGGAATGCCATCTCTTTTGGTCTTACTCCTGGAGCTTATCACATTACTTCCCTCTTCCTCCCACTTTCTGTTCAATCAATCATCCTCGCCAATATTTTTTATAACATATGAATGAAAATGTTCCATGAAAAGGTCAATTTTTAAAAGTAATTTTCTAATATGTACATTATCAGTCAGACCAAATTATTCCCTATGGGCTTTCAACTGATAGACTGTAGACCTCTTCTTATGTGCATTTATTGCAAAGGGCTCCTCTATTCTAGGCTTAATCCTGAATAGCCATTGGAACCACTGCAAAGTCAGACTTTAATATGCTGGCATGCATTTTGGAGGATAGTCTATCTGCTGCACCTGTACTTTCAAAAGCATTGACCAAAAACAGAATTTGATGCAGCTGACATAATGCAAGGGCCTACAACATTCTACAGTGCTTTGCTGCAAAGATTAAAACCATACAATGTTGAATGTGTGAAACATGGTATGAATCAGTACAAATATCTTCAGATGTGTTACCAACTCCCTGAAGTTAGCCTGGAGTCCCTAGGATTCAATTCACTGCAGTCCAGTGCTACAAATAATGAACAGACATTGAGATGTGGAATGTCCAGAATGTCCAGCAATCAACTGTAACATCAGGTCACTGTAACATGAAAACATTTTACATGGCAACAGCTTATACGCAGAACATATTAAGCATAGTATTCATGTTTTTCCGACATAACTAAAGCAATAGCAGACACAATATACCTGAGTTCCTAGGAATTTCTAACCAAGACTTGCTAGGGTCATGGTG
Organism: Stegostoma tigrinum; assembly: GCF_030684315.1. Classification (NCBI taxonomy): domain Eukaryota; kingdom Metazoa; phylum Chordata; class Chondrichthyes; order Orectolobiformes; family Stegostomatidae; genus Stegostoma; species Stegostoma tigrinum. The sequence continues at coordinate 39,763,834 of NC_081376.1, read as the reverse complement.
AGTAGTCAAACCAATACATTTGTGACTTCCTAAAGGAGATGGTGGAATGTCAGCTTTGGTACCTATATCTCATTTACATCACGTAATGGGTTTTGTGGTGTGGTGTTAATTAAAATTGGGGAGGGGGCAAGGCCATGGAGGGACTTGAAAATACGAATTTGCATTTGAAAAGCATGACATTGCTTGACCAGGAGTCAAATGTAGGTCAGGAAGCCTGGGGAACATATTGGAGTGGGATTTGGTGTGAGTTAAGAGAACACCAATATAGTGTTTGACAATATCCTAAATAAGCCAATATCAACATGTTGATAGCCTAAAGAGTAGTTCATGAAGGCAGTGGATATTGAGATTGGCATTATGGGTCATGTATCAGCTATAGATAGTTCCAATTCTCATTTTATTAAAAATATCACAGGAATTTCTATAACAGCAGTCCTATAGTCAGTTCTCCAGCCTCGGGTAACTGTCTGTCCGGAGTTTGCACATTCTCCCCGTGTCTGCGTGGGTTTCCTCCGGGTGCTCCAGTTTCCTCCCACAGTCCAAAGATGTGCAGGCTAGGTGGATTGGCCGTGCTAAATTGCCCGTAGTGTTCAGGAGTGTGTGGGTTATAGGGGAATGGGTCTGGGTGGGATGCTTCAAGGGGCAGTGTGGACTTGTGGGCCAAAGGGCCTGTTTCCACACAGTAGGGAATCTAATCTAATCTAAATAAAAAACTACAGTCGGTTTCATTCAGCAGAAGAAGGTGGGATAAATCCCAGGTAGCAACCATCCATTCTGAACTGATCACATGGGAAACAAAACCTCAGCACGCTCTGAGGGGGAGAGTTGCAATGGTATTAACCGTGCCAAAAGCAGAAGCTGTACCAAACCTGGCTTTCATGAGGAGGCTTTGTCAGCAGGCTGATCACCACGACGATTAGAGCCGTAAGGGTGCACAGAATAACCGCAAAGTGGAGGTAGTGAACCTTCTTCAATAGTGATGGCCTTAGATCATACACTCCACACCGTGGCGAGGGATACACAAATTCCATGACCATTCGCACCAGGCCAGCTGCTAGTCCAACCATTAGGCCCCAGAATGCACCCTGGAAACAAGCAGCAAATATTTACTGGGTCTCAATATCACTCTAACCAAAAACAGGCCACTCATAATTTGGGTTAAAAACTGGAAGAACTGCAGATGCTGTAAATCAGAAATGAAAACAGAAATTGCTGGTAAAGCTCAGAAGTTCTGAGGAAGGGTCACTCGACCCGAAACATTTACTCTGATTTCTCGTCCGACACCAGGATATGGTCCAACAGGTCTATTTGAAATCACAAGCTTTCCAAGCACTGCTCCTTCATCAGGTAAAGTGAAGGGATGCGCATAGGCACAGAAAGATCAGAAGATCGTACAAATGGTGGAGATGGAGTGTCGACAGGCTAAATAGCAAGGTGATCAAAAGTGTCAGACAATGTGGGTAAAGTGTCAACAGCTGAAAAGCAAGGGATGAAGGGATGTCTTATGATCTGATTATTTGAGGCAGGGAGATAAATACAAAAAGTTCAAAATTAGTTGATGCTGGAGGCAAACCAAATAGCTGGAACAATATAATAGGTATAAGAGTCACAAGCCAAGGGTCTAACCAAAGTAACAAGTAATCCAAAACTGTACAAACTAATTAAATTAGAGAGATCATAACAGGTTATCAAGGTGATAGTGTCAAAACAGGATAGTAAGGAAGATTTTACAAATACAGAACAGTATGGTGGGGTCACGTGCAGCATGAATGAACCCCAGATCACAGTTGAGGCCATCCTCATGGCTACGGAATTTGGATATCAGCTTCTGCTCAGTGATTCTGTGTTGTTGTGTATCTTGGATTTCGCTCTGGGGGACACTTGCCCGAAGTTCAGAGGCTGAATGTCCTTGATCGCTGAAGTGTTCACCGACTGGTTGGAAACATTCCTGTCTGGCAATTGTGTGGTGCCCATTCATCCATTGTTATACACCTGCATGGTCTCACCAATGTACCATGCCCAGGACATAATTGTCTACAGCCTATGAGGTAGACAAGATTGGACAAGTCACATGAATGTCACCATGCACGTGGTGGGTCGTGTTCCCACATGTGATGTTAGTATCCATTTCGATGATCTGACATGTCTTGCAGAGGTCACTGTGGCAGTGTTGTGTGGTGTTGTTGTCACTGTTGTCCTGAAGGCTGGGTAGTTTACTGCAAAGGCATGCTTGAAGTCATGAACTAGAGGCATAGGAATGATCTTTGTGTGATGTTTATTGTCATCAATGACATATTGAAGGCTGCAAAGAAAATGGCGCAGTTTCTCCACTCCAGGGAAGCACTGGACGATGAAGGGTACTCTATCGGTTGTGTCCTGTGTCTGTTTTCTGAGGAGGGCATTGTGGTTTATTGCTGCGGCTCATCAAACCTGGCGACCAATGAGTTGAGCATCATATCCCATTGTTATGAGGGTGTCTTTCAGCATCTTTAGATGATCATCATGTTCCTCCTCATTTGAGCAGATCCTGTGTACATGCAGGGTTTTTTCTGTAGGGAATGGCTTCATTAACATGTTTAGGGTGAAGCTGGAGAAGCACAGCATCGTTTATCTGTGGGCTTGCGGTGGACTGAGGTACTGAAGGGTCTGTCCTTGATGGAGATGTGCATGTCCAAGAATGAGACTGATTCTGAAGAGTAGCCCATGGTGCAGTTAATGGTGGGATGAAACTTGTTGATATCATTTTGCAGGTATTTCAGTGATTCCTTGGATGAATGGACACCATGCAACAATTGTCAGACACAAATGTTCCCTCCCAGCAGTTAAGGACATTTAGCTTCCCATCTTCAGGTAAGGCAACCTCGGAGATACACAACAATGCAGAATTGCATTTTGTGACCTCTGACCTTGTCCACTCAGTCGAATACTGGCACCTCTGCATCCTGATTTCTTGCCACAGATACTACCAGACCTCCTGAGCTTTTCCAGCAACTTCTGTTTTTGTTTATAACTTGGGTTCATGCTGGTCACTACTCTGGTTTCTATCCTGTTACTGCATCAGAAAAATGGTCAGATCCACCAGCTACAAGGTCAGCTGGCTGTGTGGCTCAGAAGTATCACTTTTGTTTTAGTGTCAAAAGGGAGGGGATTTGAGGCTTATTCCTGAGATTTTAAACACATACCGCAAATGCATCAGTGCAATACTGAGGGAGAGAAAAAAAAATGACCAGATCATCTTTTTTTCAAAGTAACTTTGTTTCAGGGATAAATATTGACTACAACATTAGGAAAAATGGCCCAGTTTTCTTCAAATATCATGTCACAGAATCTGTTACATCCACCAGAGAAGATAAACAAGGCCTTTGTGTAATACCTCATCTGTAAAATGGCACCACCAAAGAGTTGTGCTGGAGTGTCAGTCTGGATATTCTGTTCAAGTATCTGGAATGGAGTGTGAACAACTTTCTGACTCAGAGATAATCCAGGCCTGATGATTCACAATGTTGATTAGCCCCTTCCTGTGCTGTATAGTTCAACAAATTTGGAAATGATGAATAATAATGAAAAGGGAGCTAAAGATTTTCTGCGAAATATTCTCACTTGCAGAATGAAGAGATCATAGGCTATATCTGAACATTTTGATTTGGAACTTTTTTCAAGAAATTGCATTTATATAACACCTTTAATGGAATAAATTTCCAAGAGCAAAGTTTGACAAGAAGCCACATAAGGAGATAGAAAAGCAAAGTATTATGGAATTTTGAAAAAGCCCTGAGAAAAGCTTATTATTCTGAAAAGCTAACTGAGTTTCTCTCTCCACAAATGCTGTGAGACCTAGTGATTGATTTTATCCTTTTCTAGTTTTATATAAGGTGGCCTTTGGTCGAAGAGGTAGTTTTTAAATTTCGGAATGGCAGGCAGTGACTAGTGCAGTAAGGATTGGTACTGCCCCCCAGCTACTCAGAAGGTATGTAAATGATTTAGATGAGGGAACCAAATGTCATAGCTCAAAATTTGCAAATGACACAATGCTGGGAGGAAGGGTAAGCTTTCAGGAGGATGCAGAGATGTTGCCCTGTGATTTGGACAGACCAAGTAAGTGGGCAAATGCATGACTGATGCAATATAATATGAATAAATGGAAGGTAGCATAAATAGGAACCTATGTTTGAATGGCTGTAAGTTGAGAGAGGGGAATATTCAGCAAGATCTGGGTGTCCTCATGCACCAGTTGCTGAAAGTAGGCACACAGGTGCAGCTGGCAGTAAAGGCAGCAAACTGTATGTTGGCCTTCATAACAAGAGGATGTCTTGCTTCAATTATACAAAGCATTCGTGAGGCCACACCTGGAATATTGTGTGCAGTTTTGGTCTCCTTATCTGAGGAAGGATGTTCTTGCTATAGAGGGAGTGCAACAAAAGTTTACCAAATTGATTCCTGGGATGGCAGAACTTAATGTATGAGGAGAGATTGAATCAGTTAAGATTGTATTCACTGGAGTTTAAAAGAATGAGGGGGATTCCATAGAAACCTATAAAGCTCTAACAAGAAGAGACAGGTTAGGTGCAGGAAGGGTGTTCCTGACGGTAGGGGAATCCAGAACAGTGGATCATAGTTTAAGTATAACAGGTAAACATTGCAGGACTGAGATGAGGAGAAATTTCTTCACCCAGAGAGTTGTAAGCTTATGGAATTTGCTACCACATAAAGTGATTGAGGTCAAAAGATTGTGTTTTAATAAAGGAGGTGGACTTTGCTGTTGTAGCCAAAGGGCTGAAGGGACTTGGAGGGAGGGCAGGATTAAGGCATTAAACTCAATGATCAACCATGATCGTATTGAACAGTGGAGCAGGCTCGAGGGGTCAAATGGCTATTCCTGCACCCAGCTTCTATGTTTCTTTGTTAAGTCATGTCTTAAAGGTGAAGGGACATGTAGAGTGGCACAGTGGCATAGGAAGGTAATTCTGTAGTTTAGGGCCTAGGCAACTGGAAGCACCGACCCATTACTCACAGGTTCATTAGTTCGTTTCCAAAACACAGCAAGAACAAAAACTGCAGTTACAGGAGGAGCTAAATAGCTGGTCACCGATTGAATATAATTGAAGAGTTGCCCGCTGTTAGCACTCTGCAATATTGGGATCCATACCAAGCTTACTGCGACCAGTATCACCGTCACAATCCTAAACAGAAAGAACAGGAAACATGTGAGAGGTATCCAAATAGATGAGAGTCAACCTTCCATTATCATTAGTTTTATTCAAGGTGGAGTGGAATCTCAATGCAATTCGAGTCCAATTTGACACAGTTGTCCAACTAAGATACTGAGTACACAGAATATGGTACTGACTGGTGGGGCCTAGTTCTCAGTCTCTGCTCAATCTCAAAGGCAGGGAACAAGCACCACGAGGAAGTAAAGAATTCTGGAGCACACCATAGTCTGATTGCCAGGGAACATCTTTATTTTATCAAAGGATGGATGAGGGACCAACTGAATTAGACTCTGATATGATGCCATTGTGCTGAAATAGTAAGAAGAGTTTGGCCTCAGTGAAAGAATTTACAAGAATCTCCAACAGGTAGATGAGAAACGCACGTTATTCTGTTTTTGCACATGGGTTTGCAAGGCAAATCAGATCAGGCTTGCTATCACAGGATTCACAACATGTGAAATTAAAACATTCAATAAACTTCATAACTGCTCTTTATTCCTAACCAGGCTTTCCAGCCAACCAATCTTGGGCACCAAGTTTCCATCTTAAAAAAAATGAACAATTTATTAACAATGTACTTTGGCAGTAGACATATTAACTGCAAGGCAATCTAATTAATATCTACAATCTAAGCCCAATTTTCTTTGAGCACCAACATCAATGGTGACCAAAGCTGAAACTGTCTGATTATATGAAAAATCCATCTGGTTCACCAGTGTTCTTTAGGGAATGACAGTGTCACACTTAACCAATCACCTTGTGTGCAGCTCCAGACCCAGAGTAGTGTGGTTGACTCTTAGCCTCCATCCATAATGGCCTCGCAAGCCTTTCAGCTGTCTTCAAGAAGGAAAATCACTGCCACGTTCTTGGGCAATTAAGACTGGCAGACACACCCATAACCCTATCATTAATTAAAAACACTTATCAAGCATGAGGTAATTGGTCATAATCCAGGGAAGAAAGGTTCTAGAAAGAGAAAATTGCCACTCTATGTATGGAGAGAAATAACAAAGCAAAGAGGAGGAAGTGGGTGAAAGGATAGGCCAACATAGAATGCCATGTGGGACTGGACTTGGTCAATGGCAACACTCTCAAACTGAATGACATGGAGAAAAGTCTGTGCAAGAAGCAATGCCGTGGAGCAATGGTTTTCTTGCAGGCAAAAGACAGACAATTAAAATGGCAGAAGGATTCAAGTCAGAATCTGTAATGAAGTTCAAGATATGTACTCCAGCTCTTTGTTTTCCAGAACAGATCTTATTGTCTGCTTTCTCGGGGTACCTTTACCTTTCTCTGCTTGGAATATTTAATAACTTAAGAGATGCAATGATCCTTACATCTGCTACCTGCTGCAAAGTATTTCACAGTCCAACAGTGCTCTGTGAATGAATGGATGGTAGAGTCATAGAGTGATAGAGATGTACAATACAGAAACAGATACTTGGGCTGGAATGAGTTCTGTGACTCCGTGAGATTCAATTCCCAACATAAAATCCCTCACAGAGCATATTCCACAAGACCCACCACTGTTCATTCAACATTCCCATGTAAGAGTGGACTCATGCAGAAATAATTCTCGAGAAGCTCTGAGTCCTGCCAGCAGCTGTAATTGTGGGTAGGCAACACTCATGGCAGGCTAGTGGCACCGTCTCGCTTGATTTTCATGTATAGATCACCACCAGGGGTCTTATGGCACAACAGTAATATCCTGACCAGTGGGCCCGAAGGTTCAGATTTAAGTTGCACCAGAGGATATGATGACCATGAAGGCCCAAATGCTAAAAGACTAAATGTAAGCAAGTAGCCAGCAGGGTTGCTGCCCTGTGCAAGATGAACTGATCAGAGACCTGGCAGCTTGACAGTGCCATCACGAGCAGTAGTCAGAGGTGAGGGCGGCAGGGGACCAGTTGCCGACACCATGTAGGCCAAGGAAACTTTATCAAAACTGACACACAGGGAATCACTCTGAGCCAATCGCTGGAGCCAAAGGGAGCTCCTTTACCTGATCACGATTCTTCTTTTGCAAAAAAATTGTAGTTCCCTTGGGGTGAAACTGGAAGGCCACCACCATTCATCTGGGTCAGGGGGAGAGCTGGTTCAATCCAGGGCACAGGACAGGAGATTACATCCATAGCCAGGACTGAGTCTCCAAGAAGCCCATTGTGATTGGCTTGAGGGTCAAAGGGAAGGGTGAGAACCCAAGCCAGGAGCGCACCAGGGTTCCTGGTTTCTCTTCTTGCCTTTGGGTCAATTCATTGCCAGCAAAGGGCCAGTGGTTCTTTAGGGACATTTTGGAATTTAAAAGCTTTCCTCCCTGTTCTGGGAAACCTGTCCTATCCTAATCCAAAAATTGTCCAATAGGAACATGGTCAAGGAGCTACACGACTATGACTGTCCCTGCCAGTATTAATTACACCCCCCTCCATCACCACATCACTCCTCTCATAACATTCTCTTCAATAAAACTGCATTATGCTTTTGTGCTCCTGAGATGCTGCTTGGCCAGCTGTGTTCATCCAGCTTCACACTTTGTTAGCTATTATGCTAACTTCAGTATGGTTTGTATTTAGCTTGCACTATTGAGAAGGGGTTGCTTAGCCTGGGCATCTGGTTTGCAATGCACAGTATAATGCCAACAATGTGTGTTCAATTTCTGCACTGGCTGAGGTTACCATGAAGGTTCTACTTTGTCAACCTTGCTCCCTACTTGAGGTCTGGTGACCCATCAGGTTAAACTCGGCACCAGCTGTCTCTCTCTCTAATGAGAGACTGGTCCTCTCGGACAATTGCTACTTTACGATCCCTGGATTTATTTTGTGCAAATACCTCCTGAGGGTGACACAGTGAATCCTACCTTCCAACCAGCAGTAATTCCCGTTCACTGGCATCCTTCCGAATCTTTCTCCAGATGTCTATTGTAAACAGTGTACTGCTGCTGTTGAATATTGATGTCAGAGATGACATGAGAGCAGCCATTATTACTGCAATCATAAGTCCACGTAGACCTACAATCAGGTTGAAGAGCATCAATAGTTAAGTTCCTGATAGTGTGAGCTTGTTAATGCAAAATGCCAGGCTCAGATTTGACACAGTTCATGCATCATCAGCAGCAGATTGCCTTTATATAACCACTTAAATATTGTCAAATTTCCCAGGGTGCTTCACAGGAATGATTATCAAATGAAATCTGAAATTGAGCCACATGAGGATTTACAACATCAGATCAGCAAATGTTTGTTCAAAGAGGAAGTTTTTAAAATCGTCTTGAAGCAGGAGATAAGGGGAGAGGGAAATGTTTCAGGAGGGAATCCCAATGCTTAAAGTCCAGGCAGCAGAAGGCATGGCTGCCATGGGGGAGTGATGGAAATTGGGAGCACATAAAAGACCAGAAGCAAAGGAATGCAATATTTGCAGAAGGTTGTACAGCCTCAGGATGTTATAAAGAATCGGAGGGCGTAACAGCATGGAGAGATTTGAAACCAAGGGAAATAATGAAACAAAATCAGACCAGGAATCAAAATCAGTCAGTGAATGTAGGCGTGAGAGCTGAACGTTTGAGCTTAAATGTCAGCAGCAGAGCTTTGGGCTAGTGACGTTTGTGGGAGGATGGGGTATGATATAAAACTGACCAGTTGTGCATTGAAACAAACAAGTGAAGAGGTAACAAAGGCATGACTGATAAGACAGGGATAAAGGAGAACAGATGAATAAATGTTTTGCTCAATTTTGTTTTTAATTCACACGTGGGCATTACTGGGTGGCCACCCCTAACTGTCCTTGAACTGCAAGGCTTGCTGGACCATTTCAGGTAGATGCTAAGAGTGAACCACATTGCTGTGGGTCTGGAGTCGTGTGTAAACCAGACCAGAAGAGGATGGCAGATTTCCTTGCCTGAAGGACATTAGTGAGCCAGATGTTTTTTTTTCTCCCTAAAAATCAGCAATGGTTTCATTATCATTAATGGATTCTTAATGCCAGATTTTTTTAAAAATTGAATTTAAATTCCATCTTCTGCTGTGGCAGGATTTTAACCAGGGTCCCCAGAACATTTAACTGACTTTCTGGATGAATAGTTCAGCAATAATACCACTAGGCCATCACCTCCCCATGTAATGGGTTAAATTGTGGATAAAAGAAATAGTTTGTTTCTTGAATGGAGCAAAGACCAATTTCAAACAGAAATTACAAGAGCTATTCTGTGTAACTGAACTCATTCTACAACTGAGCAGGAAACAAGTGAATTGTAAAACTACTTTTACCTATATAGAAATCCTTGTGGTATAGGAGGTAGTGTCATATCCCTACCTTTGAAGCAGGAGGCCAGAGTTCAAGACTTACCTGCTCCAGAGGTATAAATAACAGATCAGAACAGGTTATGTAGAAAGTATCCATAAGCACGGCCGATTGTCATAAAAACCCAGCTGGGTTCACTAATGTGAAAACTGCTATCCTTATCTAGTCTGGCCTACATACGACTCCAGATCCACAGTAACATGGTTGATTCCTAATAAGCAATAAACATCCACATCCTATCAATGTATCAAAACAAATTGTTTTCACTCTTCCGTGAGAGGGGAATTTCAACAATGCCAACACCTAATAGTTCAAATTTTTAAAATAGTTGTACCTGTCACCTGTTCATTATTGCTTTCTGAAAATATCAAATTGTGCACTGTTATAAGTTTGTATCTGATGCTAAACTCCATTGGTTCAACAAACATCTTTTTATTGCGGTGTGTTTGGTATCAGCTGGTAGCAAATTTAATTACTATTGGTAGAATCATGAAGCATAGCAGGAGACCATTCAGTCTAACGTACATATCCCAGCTCTCTCAAATGTATTAATTGCTGCTCTTTCCTCACAGCCGTACAAAATTTCAATTTGTATAAACTGCAACAATTGTTCTCTCTGAGCAAACAAGAAGATAACAATTCTGTCAATGATTTCCCCATTATTATTCCTACTGCAACCATGGGAACTTCGTCCCTCAGGGATCAGAGTATACTTTGCCTTTCTCTGCATGTTCATCTGACCTTGAAACCTTTCTTATGGCTCAATGTCAAATTTCATTTGATAATCACTCCTGTGAAGCACCTCGGGAATTTTGATTATATTAAAGTGGATATATAAAGACAATCTGCGGTTCAATTTAGGGAAAACTTATTCATCTTGTCATTTCCTCAGATCCCTTTGCTGTGTGTAACTGGTCAGCCTCTGCATGGTGGTTTCATTTTTCCAATGCTATCATGTTCTTGTTATTCACTCTTAGAATGTAGACATCACTGTGAAGGTCATTCTGAGCTCTGCATGAGAAGGTGGTTGTGAGCTCCTTCTGAATACAACCGAAGAGTTTGCAAGGGGAGTTTCAGAGAGCATATAAGAGTCAATTACTTTGCTGTGGGCCTGGAATCCCATACAGGCTGGACCAGGAAAGACGACAACAGTGACGCGTCTTTGAGACAATCCAGTGATTTCATGGCCATCGCTGCTGATCCTAGCTTTTTATTCCAGATTTGCAAATTGTATTGAATGCATATCCCCAGTGACAGGACTCATGATTCTGTGTAATTTATTCCAGGTTTCAAGATTACTAATGCAATAGAGTTACCTCTTCCATATTCCTTTCTGGTACATCATGTAACTCATCCTTATGCAATTTCCTTATAATTAAGTTCTGAATTTAAGTCTCAACCAGGACTTGAGCACAACTGATTGTATTTTAATTATTTGGTGCATAACAATCTGATGAAACTGGACGAACGAGTAATAATAACGATTCCAGCCAGACTGCTTTGGGTGTAGCATCCTGTTTGTTGCTATATTATTGTGTTGCCTATCATGTTTTTACTCTTGGGTGTGTGCCTAACAAATTATGATTCCACTTGTAGAAAACTGAGCAATAGCAAATTGGCTGATCAATTGGATTCACATTGCGCATGACGTGGCTATGGATAGTCACCTAGGCAAACATTTTGACCATTACAAATGTAGTGACCCCTATCATCCCACTGTATTGCTGTTCTCCGAGTGGGTGAGTGTCAAGCTGTGTGGAGTTTGCACATTCTCCCCATGTCTGCGTGGGTTTCCTCTGGGTGCTCCGGTTTCCTCCCACAGCCCAAAGATGCGCAGGTTAGGTGTTTTGGCCATGCTAAATTGCCCGTAGTGTTCAGGGAGGTGTACATTAGGTGGGTTACAGGGGGATGGGTCTGGGTGGGATGCTCTGAGGTTCGATCTGGACTTGTTGGGCCAAAGTGCCTGTTTCAACGCTGTAGGGGTTATATGATTCAATGACCACCTCCCAGCTTTAAAGTGATAAACCAGTCTCCAGGGAAGATGGCCACTGCAAGAATGTTTCAAACTCATTTTCTTTTCTCAGCAATATTTTATCAAAGAGCATCAGTGAATTTTCTCCATTTCCTTGCGTATTCTTTTTCTGCAATCTTCAATGATTCTCTATTTTTATTCGTTTTTGACCGTATTCCTATATGAGACTTGTTCACCCATAATCATTGACTTTGTGAGGATAAAAAAAAGAAACTTGTAAATAAAGTTACCATCAGGCATCAGCTCAATCACAAGTTTTGGGAAAGCAATGTTAGAACATCCCACTTCAGTGCCACACACCTTTATACATTCTTCAGGATCAACACAGGCAACTGAATCTGATGTGAACAGAAGAAAATAATGTTAATTTTTGAGTCCTGGTCATAGATTTTATTTTATAATATTTTTTTAAAAACTGTTAATGTTTGCTTATGTAAAGGTTCCTTCAGTGAAAATACTTCCATTTTAATTTCAGTGTTGATATTTCCTCAATAAAATATAACCTGATAACTATACTCCTATTTAGCCCAGCCAATTTAATCTTAGAATTTGGATTCAAAATCTTCTGTCTCGCCATCTCACATGAGCTGAAATCCATTATGTCAACTGTTACATAGTTAGTTACACAATCACCTTTGAGTTCAAAGTTCTGAATTTCAGTCTCAACCAGGACTTGAGCACAAAAATGATCACCAACACTGCAGTGCTGGGCTGAGAGTGTACTGCAGCTTTGGAGCTCCTATCTTTTAGATGAGATGTTAAATTGAGAACTCTCGTCTGCCTTGCTGCATATAAAAATTGCATGGCACTTATCTGACACAAAGTGCAGAGCAAGTATTATGGCCATAAAAATAGATGGCTTAATTGTTATTGCGTTGTTGTTTGTGGAAGTTTGCTGGGCATCTAATTGACTGCTGTATTTCCTACAATGATAACACTTCAAAAGTTATTAATTGGCTACAAAGTGCTTCGAGAAATTCAGTGGATATGAAAAGTACTATGTAAATGAAAGTTTTTATCTCTTTCCATTGTCTGATTTTACTGATTCAGAAATGGCAGCGTCTATGGAGTCTATATAAGTAGCCAGTTGTAAGGGCCACATAGTTTTACATCAACATCTCATCTGCCTTAATTATGTAATGCAGCTTTCGTGTCTTCTTTATTTTGGATAAGCAGCATTGAATTTATATTAGGTGTAAGTTGTGGCTCAGCTGCTGGCATTCTCATATCTAGATCCGAAGTCTATAAATTCAGGCCTCACTCCTTGCATTTGAAAACAAACAAATCCAGGCCGACATTCCAGTGTTGTGGCAACGGAGTGCTATGCTCCCTGAAGTACCATCTTTTGGTTCAGGCTTTAAACCAAGATCTGCCTGTCTCTGCTTAAAAGATCCCACTGTACTACGAAGATGAGTGGGTGCTCTCTCAGTAACCTGGCCAGCACTTATCCCTCTATCAGAGAGGTTTGAATGTTATGAATAATGAATCTGCAAATTTATTAATTATTGCAGATTAGTGACTTTAAGCTTACGATTACAGAAGCATTTCATCACCTTATCCTTTTTCAAAGGAAAATTCCCTTCTGCAATTTAAGGAGAGATGGCTGAAGCTGTCCTTTGAAGGGAATTATATTGAATTTATGGTATTTGCATAGTCTGTGTAATTATTTGTGCATGACGATGACAAGTTCAGTCAACTACAACCTCTGTCAGAAAAGATGCAGCATCAGCTTTAATTTTTTACTGACTGCAGCAGTAGATGACTCAAAATTAATTGCAGATAAAATAGAATGCAAATATCTGCTACCTAATAAGCCTGAGTAAGCATTTCCAATTTTTGCACGAGTAATTTAACTAAAGGCCTTACAATGGAATAAGCTGCTATGGTTTCCAATGGATGTTGGGTGCTGTGCTGAGGTCTCCTCTCCCTTTTTTTTTCAGTCCTCCACAATGTCTAGTTAAAATCAATGTAAGGAGTTGCTTTGAGACTGCAGGCCAGAAAGAGGTCACTTGACCCAACTGATCCTTGCCTAGATTAATACTCTACTCCAGTCAAAAGTCACCTTATCCCTCTTCATCAAACCCTTTCAACATATCAATCTAATTTGGTCTCCCCTTCATGCTTATCTAAGTCCCCCTTAAATGCATTAGTGCTATTTATTGTAGTGATGAGTTTCATGTGGGGTGGAAGGATTTACTCCAGATTTCTCTATTGTGTTTATTAATGGCTACTTTATATTTATGGCCATACTCTCATTCAAGTTGACCCTATCAAACCTGTAAATCTTCATAAAAACTTCTATCTTCTCACTGCTTAGCTGTCCCTTTTACACGGAAAAGAGCTCTAGCCTCTAATATCTTTCTGAAGTTCTCGGATCTGGCAAGATAGTGCAATGTATGATCTAACACAGGTTCTAGGCAAGTTTAACATGGCTTTCTTACTTTTCAATTCTACTCCTCAAGACATGGGCCATGGTGGTTGGATTGCTAAGAAATTTGGGTGGTTTCAGTTTAATGCATTAGCAATAAGTTGAAATCCTACTTCTCTATTAACATTACATTTCCTATCTATTGAATGTCTTGCTTAATTAAACATGTATTTAATGGAGAATGTGTTGTACGACTGTCAATTTTATGCTTAAATTGGAGGTTGAGTTCAGAATACACTGATTAATAAGGAGATCAAGGGTTATGGGGAGAAGGCATGAGTATGGGGTTGAGAAATACATTAGCCGTGACAGAATGACACAGCAGACTCAATGGGCCAAATGGCCTAATTCTGCTCCTATATGTTATAATCTTATGCAAATAGCGTGCTTATATTTATCACAGCAGCTAGAGTCAACAACTATTCTATGCTCAGATACAAGATAAGTTAGATGCAATGCAAAAGGCAACTCATAACTGTCCACTAATGTGTCTCAATCTCAACTGCAAAGGAACATTTACTCCTATCAGTAACTGTTTTCCACATCAACATCATGTGGCTGTGCTACATAAATTAGTCCTGGCTGGATTTGATGTACCACTCCATTCTTTTAGAAGGCATTTGTAAAATATAAATCTTTAAATATTGTTCTTGTAAGCTGCAAATTTCAAACACCCAACAAGAAAGAATGTTATGCCAAACTGGATCATATCTGAGGTGATAGCTGAAGCTGCGTTTTTCCTTAAACCAAGAGACAACAGTGTGGAGCTGCAGGAACGCAGCAGGTCAGGCAGCATCAGAGGAGCAGGAAAGCTGACATTTCTGAAGAAGGGTCCCAGATCCTCTGATGCTGCCTGACCTGCTGTTTTCTTCTAGCTCCACACTGTGTTATCTCTGACTCCAGCAACAGCAGTTCTTACCATCTCTTTCCTTAAACCATGTGGTGTTCTGACACCAAGACAACTTGTTTACACATTTGCTGCTGCTCAACGTGATTTAATCTGTTCAGTGATTTGCTTCATCAGTTTTCTGCTACTTCTTGGAGAATTAATCAGCTCTTTGAGAAATTAAGGATTTGATTGCTTCGATTATGCCAAATTACAAAAAAAAAGAAATTCTCCAAAATCAGAATACCAGTAACAGCATGTCAACTGTTCCCAAACTGATCTCTAGAAGGAGTTGGCCATCATTTACTAAATCAGCTACATTGTATGGCTTCATTATAATATGGTGAGTTTTACGTTTTTATAATGTTCATTATAACAATTGGATAGAGCTTACATTTCTGTGTTCTAAAAACTATGAAATAAATCAATAAATGTTCCGTTTTACCAGGGAAACATTCTAGTAATCTTTTGGAAGGTTTAAATATAGACTTTCGCCTGTTGGGGATTATCCAGTTCTGGTTACCATTCTAGTAATCTGTCCACTTGTTAAAAATCTTTCATTAGCATGCACACCCTTTTTCATTAGAAATTCATATTACTCCATTTATAATGAAAACTACCTATGTATGCTTGTAAGTATATTATCCTAACAACATGACTTGCCATTCACTGGTTCTCTGCCTCTAAGAAGTTACACTTTCCAGTTACCCTTAAGATGTGAACTCCTACATTTGCACATTTGCAGTTCTCTTTTTGACACTGTAACCTCTGATTCACCTTGAATAAGCCACAAATCTTACATATGCACAAATTGATGCCAAAACACTTCCGAAGGGAGGAACTTTAACATATTAGAGACGTGATCTGTTATTAAGATTTGGTTTAATCTCACATAATTCTGGATGGGGGGATTTTTACAACAGCTGGAAATAATGAAATAGTTAAAGTTGTTCATTTGCAGGATAGTTTAGCATTTAATGCATCGGGGTGCAACATAGCTGACCTGTGCTGTTTAATGTTTGCTGAAACTGCACAAAATGTGATTCATATCTGTCTGACAATGTTTTCCATTGAATTGTAATTTGATACAGCAAAGATGGTCATGAGATAAGGAGACAGAAAATGATTGCTTTTAACAAGCTTGAGGGTAATTAGATTGATCAACTGGAGTTTCTGAGCATTTAACATATTTCAGAGACCTGTCTCCACAATAAAATTTATCATGCTATAATGAATCACCAATGACAGTTTACATGCCTAGACGGTTATATATATGTGAATGTTAATGTACAGAATGTGGCAAATAAGAATGGTGAGTCCAGGTGCAGATTGCTAGGTGAAGATGCAATGTCATAGCTGTAATGGAGAGCTGACTCATAGAAGAGAATGATTGAGTGTCCAATATTCCTGGTCACAATGTGTTCAGGATAAAAGAGGAAGAAAAGAACAGGGGAGGAATGGCAGTATTGATAAAGGAGAGAATTGTGATATTGGGAAAAGAAGATGTCAAAGTGGGGTCAAGGACAGAATCTATTTGGATCAAGCTAAGGGAAAAAATGTGCAGTTACAACAAGGTGTGTAGCTGGAGGAACACAGCAGGCCAGGCAGCATCAGAGAACCTTCTGAAGAGTCCCGACTGAAAACATCAACTTTCCTGCTCCTCTGATGCTGCCTGACCTGCTGTATTCCTTCAGCTCCACACTGTGTTATCCTGACTCCAGCATCTGCAGTTCTTACTATCCAAATGTCTACTTACATTGCTTGGTGTTGTCTATCAGCCACCCACCAACTCGTGAAAAGGATGCAGAGGAATAAATTGGTCAGGAAATTAGAGAAGTGCAAAAATTATGGTAATGTTATTATGGGCAACTTCAATTATCTGAATATAATTTGAATAGCAATAATCTAAAGGTAATGAGGGGCAAGACTTCTGAGAGCATTTGAGGGAAATTTTCTGCAGCAGTGTGTTTTCAGTCCAATGAAGCACTGCTAGATCAGGTTTTTGTGAATGAGGTGAGCAAAATGTCAGTCAGAAAACATTTAAGGAACAGTGATCATTACATCATAAGATTTAGACACTACGGAAAAGGTCCAAGAAAAAGCTAATAATTATCAATTGGCAGCATTTATTTCAATGGGGAAAGAAAGAATCTATGCAAAATAAAATGAAATCAATTCTTGGCAAGAAAAGCAGTATTTGAACAATGGGATACTTTCAAAGAAGAGGTTTGAGGGCACAGTCAAAGTCTATACCATGAGAGAGACAGGTAGCATAAGCAAAACCAGTGCTCCCTGGATGAGCTAGAAATCAAAGTCATGATGAAAGAGTGTGTTTATGACAGTTGTCAGGTGGAAAATGCAAATAAAAATCAGATTGAATATAAAAGGTTCTGTGGTAAAGTAAAAGAAAACAAATAAAAGAAGCAAGGAGGGAGTATGAAAAGAGACTGGCAGCCAACATAATGGAGAATCACAAAGCCTTCAGTAAGCATATAAACAGTTTTAAAAAGTACTGAAAGGAGGAGCAGAGTTAATTAAATTTAAAAAGAAGATCTGTGCATAGAGGCAGAGGGAATGGCTGAAGTTTTAATTATATTGTATCAATCTTTACCAAGCAAGAAGATGCTATCCAGATAACAGCAAAAGAAGAGGAAATTCACAATCGAGAAGGGTCTAAAGTTGATAAAGATCTCTACATAAAATGGATAAGATGACAGAACCGAATTGGATGCATCCAAGGGTACTGAGAGAAGTGAGAGTACAAATTGTGAGCATAAATATGACCATTGCCCACAACTTTTCAGACTTGATTAGACTTTGGGGGTGGTACTAGAGGGCTGGAGAATTCCAAACATGATGTACTTATCCACTAAAGATGTAAAAATAATAAACTGCAGGCCAATCTGTTTAACTTCAGTGGTGGAGAAACTTGTAGAAACACAAATTTGAGACAAAATAAATAATCACATTGACAAATCCAGGGTGATTAATGAAAGCCAACATGGATTTCCTAATGGAAAACTATTTAACTAACTTGCTGGAGCCTTTTGAAGATGTGACATGGGGATATTGCAAAGGCATTCAATACAGAGCCACAGCAGACATGCAAGGAAAGTCTGAGTGTAAGTTTGTACAAGATGAATGATGCTTTTATAAAAAAAACCCCTGTATAAAATGTGTGCAAAATCTATGACCAGTAGAACTCTAGTTCTGCCTCAGATGAAGTACTGCATTTTGACTGGGTACTGCACTATAAGAAGAATATGAAGGCATTGGAGAGAGTGCGGAATAGACATACCAGGGTGAGGATTTCACAGATGAGGAAGTTCTATTGTGAAGATATATTGAAGAAAATAGCACTGGTTTTCCTGTTGAAAGTTGAAAGAAGATTTCATTGAGATATTCAAAATCAAGAGGGGCCTAGGCAAAGTAGATAAAGAGAAACTGTCCCCAATTGTGAAAGGATTGAGAACAAGGGGGCCCAGATTTAAAATAATTGGCAAAATAAACAAAGTTAACATGAGGAAAAACATATTCATCCAATCAGTGACCAAGGCCTGAAGTCCACTATTATCTGAAAAGAAGGACTGTGCAAGGTAAGCAGAGAAGGCTGTAAATGAAATTCTCACTTGGAGAGCTAGTGCAGACATGATAGACTGAATGGCCTCCTTCGGTAGTGTAACATTTCTGCAATTCTATGAAACATCTTGACTTACTGTTAAAATTTGGAAGCAGAGTCAGGATTGTAACGATCAACAAAGGCTACATTTCTGCCCAGAGGATAAGGGGGTGTGCAATATTATTCATTTTACTTTGTTTCAGCTGTATATTAATATTGTACCATTTAGTAATATATAATTAACATGCTGGAGCCTTTTGAAGACTTGAGGACATTGCAAAGGTATTTGATAGAGTCCAATGCCAGATGTGTGAGGGTGAAACACAATAAAAAGAATAAGCTGTAAACCATTTTTGGTGCCAAAATGCAAATTCTCTTATAGTGCATAAACTGTCAAAGAAAAACTGCTCAGGATGTAGCAAAAATGACCAAATAAGACTAGTAATGGGGGTGTTGGTATATACAGAATGAAATTATGACTAACAGTGGGAGATAATTTACACCCCCCCCACCAACCCCACCACCTCCCCCCCTCATCTTCCATGGAAAACCAGAAGTTGCAGAATAGGTTTTTAAACTAATATCTGCTCAATATAATACATGGAAAGCCTTGAGCACTAATTAAAACATAACTGACATCATATGTTGAGCAGGATTACCATGCAGACAATATTCTGACCATGTTACTTGTGTTTTTCTGTTTCCAATGCAAGTGAGTATTGATACGATCGCTGAAATGTACTTTCCATGTCATACACACTGTGAAAATGTCCATGACGTGCCAGTTTTCATTTTCACTCTATGTGCGTAAATCATTCACATGGAGTTCCCACTCCTACTGGTTTTTATTTGATTAACTTGATCACAATGGACCATTCATCACCACCAGCTTTAGGCCTGGACAACCAAGTTGCAAATCTGCTTCAACCATGAATAACTAAAATCCATCAAAGCCTGTCAAAGTCAGAAGTTACACGACACCAGGTTATAATCCAACAGGTATATTTGAAATCACAAGCTTTCAGGAGTTGCTCCTTCATTCCATGACAGTTCAAAAGCTTTTGATTTCAAATAAACCTGTTGGACTACAACCTGGTGCTATGTGACTTCTGACTGTGTCCACCCAGTACAACATCAGCACCTCCACACCATCCCTGTCAAGTTATAATCATCAGTGTGCACCATTGTTGAAATTCCAATATTGTCCTATTTATTGTTAATAGTATGGGGAAAAGAAAGGGAAGCAAATAAACTGTTGTTTATTGGGAAGGAATTGGAGTATATAAAGTCGGAAGTTATGCTACAAACATATAGGGCCACATTAACAGTGCTGTATATAGTTTTGGTCTCCTTAGTTGAGAAAGAATACAATTGCATTTGGAGCAGTCCAGTTCACTTGACAAATTCCTATGATGAAGGAATTATCTTCTGACGGAAAGTTGGGCAGATTGGGTTTAGATCTATTGCAGTTTAAGAGAATGAGAGGTGATTTTATTGAAACATATAAGATCCTGAGGAGAATTGACAGGGAAACAAGGGAAAATGGGAGAACACTCTCAGAAATAAGGGATGTCCTAATTGAGACAGAGATGAGGAGATTTTTCAATGGGTCATTGGTCTGTGGAATTCTCTTCCCCAGAAGAGACAGGGTCATTGAATTTTTTTTAAAGGCTGACTTAGATGGGTTCTTGATTTAAAGGAGAATAGGGATAGATAGTGGAGTTGAGGCCATAATCACATCAGTGATGATCTTATAAAGTGGTGAAGCAGGCAAAGGGAGTTAATGGCATACCTCCTGCTCTTAATTTGTATGTTTGTATATGTATGTTCATTTTAAAGGTTCACAGGGCTGCCAAATCCAATCCAAGCTAAGTATCTATCTGTCAGTTGATCGCTATTTTAACAATACATGATATATTCTTAAAGCCAATTTAAGATGACAAGACAAAAATCAATATAATATTTATCACTTTTCAGTTTACCATTGCAAACTGTTGTTTTATGAGGAATGAGACAATGAAGAACAGTCTAATGTTTCTTGCCCTGACTTCCAAAGTACATAGTTTTGAAGTGGGCAAGTTGTGGGTTTTATTTTCTTGACATGTTCTGTGCAGGTGTGCAAAACAATATGTGCCATTTAGGATGGATTTGGCTCAATAATGCCTGCAGAATTCATGTACATTGTCCATACAACACTTGGCTGGATGAACAATGGAGCTGCATACCGAATTGATAGCTATTTTGAATTGTCATCAACAGAATTACAAAGAGACATTTCTTTCCAAATTAATCATGGTATGTTACATTCTCACGCCCAAACTGTACAACTTAGTTTTACATCTAATTTATTGGCACTGCATCTGAAGAAAAAAAACTGTAAGTGGCACTAAAACTTTCAGTAGCAATTTAAGATCAAATGGCATAATGTTTTACAATGAAACGCGACCATAATTTTATAGCACATTACTCGAGTTTATAAAGACGTCAGTGGAACTTTTGAGCGTCAGTTAATTTGATTAGTATTTGCTTGCGTGTGCTTTGCTTTCACAGTATATACCTATACAATGCTTCAAATTTCTTTATATTCTGAGTCTAAATTTCTCAATTGTTCACATTTGTAATAATTGAATTCTTCTCAGTGTAATCTCTGATATTTGCAAGTTTCCTTTTGGTAATGCTGGTGATCCTTCCAATTCAGAGGATCAGTGAAGTTGTCCTTGAATCCCTGTTCTTGCTGTTTCAATTAAGACAGTGAATGTCATTATTTATCATGGACAAATTCGAGTTAGATTTCTGTTATGTGATGTTTTCCAAATAAATCCCTCCTTACAGTCAGGTAAAACCATTTGAAACACAGGTAAAGGAGGAGGCCTCTTCATGTCTGAGTCTATTCTGCCACTAAAGGAGATTGTGGTAGCTCTATTATCAAAGTGTTGGCGCAGCATCTGTGTACTTGTTTCCAAATGTGCAACTGACCTAGTGCCTTTCTCTGCCAATTTTTCTGTAACCCTGCATATTTTTTCTTGTCATATAAGATTCTAATTTCCTTTTGAGTACTCCAATTGAACCTTCCTGTTCGGCAGTATCAGACAACACTTATCTGCCTTTGATAAAAGATTTAAAATTGACCACTGATAACTTCATAAGAGATAGAAGCAGGAGTAGGCCATTCAGCCCATTAAGCCTGCTCCACCATTCAATAAGATCATGGTGATCTATCGGTGGTCTCAGCTTCTCCCATGTCCATTATTCCCATCACCCTTAATCCCCCTGCCTTAACATCGTTGTTTGGCATGTTAGACACATTTTGCAGTGTGAAGACTGACACAAAATAGTCATTCAAGGCCTTGGCCATTTCAGTGTTACCCAATATAAATCCCCCCTTCTCATCCTTCAAGGGACCTGCGCCCACTCTAGCCACCCTTTTCCATTTTATATATTTATAAAAACTTTTCCTTTCTGTGCTAGTTTGCATTCATAATCTATCTTTCCTTTCTTTATTGCTTGCCTCGTGGTTCTTTGTTGCTTTTTAAAGTTTTCCCAATCTTCCTGTTTCCCACATTTCTTGGCAACTTTGTAACCCTGAGCTTTTAACTGGATATCTTCCTTTACTTTCTTAGTTACCCAAGGCTGGCTCTTCCTACATTTGCTATCCTTATTTTTGAATGAAACATACATTTTTTGAGCACTGTGAAAAATCTCTTTGGAATTCTTCCGCTGTTCCTCAACTGTTCCACCATACAACTTGTGTTCTTAGCCACCTCTTTCCTCATCCCATTGTAGTCTTCCTTGCTCAAGCATAAAACCCTCATTTTAAATGATACTATTTCACACTCCATTCGTACCTGAAATTCAATCATTCTGTGATCACTATTTCTGAGAGGACCCCTAACTACGAGATCATTAATTTTGCCCATTCCATTACACAGGGCCAGATCTAAGATTGCACGTTCCCTTGTAGGTTCAACAACATGCTGTTCAAGAAAGTTAGCATGGATGAGTTCTACAAACTCCTCTTCAAGACTACCTCTACCAACTTGATTCGCCCAATCAATGTGCAAGTTAAAGTCCCCCATGACTACTGCCGATCCTTTCTAAAATGCATCAGATATTTCCTGATTTATTGCCTGTACATGGCTGTACAGGTGACTTAGAAAACACCTAAGCTAAAAATTCAGTGGAGGTCTTTTGTGGTACAGTGGTAATGAGCCAGGAGTCTACATTTAAATCCCACCTCCTCCAAACTGGTGTCATGGTATATCCGATCAGAAGTCACACGACACCAGGTTACGGTCCAAAAAGGTTGATTTGAAACCACAAGCTTTGGGAGCAGCTTCTGGCCTTGTACATCCCAATTCAACACTGGCACCTCCACGTCATTTTGATTAAAAAAACGCCAGGGCAAAAATTCTGATGTTTCATGATGACTGATAGTGACTTTTCACACTTAATACACCTTACATGTATGGAGTGGTCATGCTTTTGGAGCGAATTAATTCCGTCGCAAGTTGGAATCGAGAATTAAATTAGGTTTATTGTCACGCATGCTCCACCATCCTGTCCAAACTGGCACGTTCCTTTGACCGGTTTTAAGGGACTTTCAATGATGGAACATTCTAAACGAGCTGGTGGGAAGTGAGGGTGAAATCTCGGGGTGGTACTATACCGAAGCACAGCTCTGTTGCCAGGGTGGCCTTCTGCCGCAGGAGATACAATTTAACGGCTGTCAGAGAAGTCTCCGGGTTTCAGGGAGTGAATCTGTGTGTGTGTGAAGAAAGTGTTTGCCGACTGAGTCAGCTTCCTCCTGCTTTCAAAACACAAAAAATATGGCCCGGACCGCAGGTGAAGGTGTGCCTGAGATACTGTGGGGAGATGAGACTTGAGACCTGGGCAGATCCAGGCGTGGTGCTGTGATCAGGCAGAGGGAGGGAATGCGAGGCGGAGCATCCAACTTGTCACAAATTTTTTTTTGCTTCCTAATGCCATTCAAAATTCCTGCTGTGGTGAACGGTCCTTCCCGGGGCAGACTGCGGAGTTTGCTTCTGGGGCTCTGGGGTTGTATTTTGTTTTGGAAATGGCTCTTTCGCAGTTGCAGTGTCTGGACGAAGCGAATGTCAATTTTCGGACCAATGAATCCAAACCGGACTTTTATTACAGCGAGCCCCAGAGACTGGCGCTGGAGACACTGCTGGTTCACGGCACACAGGCTTTTCATGAATTGCTCACCGGGGAAAACTTGAGGGAATTCTTGTCCGAGGTGGATATTGAGCAGATCCTGAACTCGGTTCGGGATTTCCTACCGGACGAGCCGGACAGCGAGGGGCCGGAGGACGATGAGGGAGAGGGCTCGAACCCGGGATCCCAGGCGAAGTCCCTGTCTCTGCATTACTGGCCTGAGACCTCAGATATAGCCCGGCCCCGTTTGGAGCTGGGCTGGCCGGACACTGGTGCGTACCGCGGGGTGACCCGGGCCAGTGTGTGCACACAGCCCCCTCTGGATGGCTCCATGAACATCAAGGAAATGATCCGGCGAATGATCAGCCAGGCGCAAAAGGTGAGGGGCGGGGGGGGGGGGGGCAATCCCGTGGGAATTTCACAACGTGGTTGGGCTTATCTTTGCAGTTTTTGTAAGGAAGATCCGGTAACGAACTGGAAAGGAGCGAACACCCTGTGTTAGGAAATCCGTCTGTCCCACTTGGCAGAATATCCCAAAGGAACGATGATCCTAAAGATAATCGGTGCATGGAGCACCCCAACACTTTAGTGGGTGAAGCTACGTCTCAAGAGGGTCTTAATGAAATGGGGGTGGGGGGGAGATAGAATCCTAAAACAGCACCCATACTAACCACAGCTTGCAGCATCAGGGAAATAGAAGTTAATGATCTCTTTATCCAAAACATGAAAGAAACATTTCCAATCCGTCATTGCAGCCCATGTGTGCTACCTGAAGACTGTGTAACGTGATCCTTCCATTGATTAGACGGGAAGTTGAAAATAGGGTACATTACGTGCCTTTTTTTTACCGGCCCGGCTGATTTGTACTTTTAAAATGTAATTGGTGTCAGTTATGACATGATTTCAAAGCCCTCACTGTAGCTGTGTTCAGGTAAGCCCGAAAGGATGAGTTCAGACAGTTTTATTTTGTTGGATTTCCGCTTGAATTTGCGAAATGAGAGTCATGTCATCATTGTGGAATACATTTCCGCTGTGATGGTGGGAAAAGTGTCCCATTGACGACAGTGACATAATGGAATAGGCGAGCCTGAGTAGGCGGGGATTAAGATGGTGGGGGATTAGATACAGGTAGTTGCTGGCCTCCGGGGTCTGTGCTTCTATTTCTCTAATCAACACTGTCACAGCGGATCAGTAACTCCATTGCCGGCGGGTTTGCTTCAGACGAGTCTCCTCCCAGCCCATTTACCTGATCTCCACCTTTTTAGCTGACGTTGCTATTCCCTCATCCCACAATAAGTCATCTCATCGCTATTTCCCTCCATAACTTCCTGTGGTAGAGAGTTGCACATTCTAATCACTGAATAAAGACATGTCCACTTATCTCCCTGTTGCATTTGTTAGTAAATTTTGTTCTGTACTTACCAACCCTACTTTTAGATTTTCTCACAAGCAGAATAATAACTTCCGTACCTAACCTGGGCAACATTTTAATTTTAAAGCAGTCCAAAAGGCCTTCTCAAAGTTTCAAGAAAAAGAAGTCGCAATTTGTGAGGTTACGTACAGAAACCTGCCTCAAAGCAAAATCATGCGGATGTTGGAAATCTGGAATACAAAGAGAATGCTGGAGAAACTCCACAGGTCTCAACCATTGGAGGATCTGCCTTTCAAAGAAGAAGTTAAACTTCCTTCCCATGTAATGTAAAATGTAAAGCTGAATGTAGAAGGTCCGATGGCAACTTTTTTGAAGAGGTGCAAGCAAGTCCTCCCCGTGTCCCAGGCAACAGTTAACCTTCAAATAACGTCATGTAAAATCGATGAACAAAGAAACCCCAAAGAACTGCGGATGCTGGAAATCAGAAGTTGCTGGGAAAGTCTGGTCACTGTTTGTGGAAGCCTGTGTGCGAGTTTACTGTTGTATTTCCTACTTTACGAAAATCAATTTTTTAAAAAAGTCTCAATTGGCTGTAAAGCACATCGGACACAGTTTGTGGAAAGCTGTATAAACATAGAAATTCCTTCTTTATCTAATTAGTTTTTTAAATTCATTCACAGAATGTGGGTATCACTGACTACGGCATTTATTGCCCAGAGGGCAGTTATTCCTTTGGGTCTGGATCAGACATAATTCGGATCAAGGAAAAGTGACAATTTTCTTCCCCACAGGACATTAATGAATCAGAAGTTCTTTTCCCTCGACATTCATTTAATTCAAGATTTTACTGAATTCATATTCCAATAACTGCTGTGCTGGCATTTAAACCCAGATCCCCAAAACATTACCAGGATCTCTGGATTAATTGTCTAACAATAATACCATGAAGCCATCACTCATAAATGCAATGTGCTAGAGAGGAGTTGACAGCATAGAACTAGGTCATTCACTCCACCTTCATCTCTGCTGATGGTTATGCTCCACACAAACTTCCACTGCACATCTCCCACACACATCCCACCCCATGTAATTGAGCACTTGAGCTATCCCAGGTATTTATACAGCTTTCTGTTAATTGCATATGCATTAATACATTATGCTTCTAATCACACCCTGTATACAGTGGCTTATTCAAAATTTCCTCTTGGGCTTATTACTGACTACCTTATCTTCACAACCTCTAGCTCTTTTTTTCTAACCATGCTTGCAGGAACATCATCCCAACATCTGGCTTATCTGCCAATGGGAACTCCAGTTCATAATGTGATTGCATAGACGATGCATGATATAAGCAATGACACGATTCCACAAACTTGTGGCACTCCAGTGCATAAATGCAGCTTGTTTTATTTTAACTATTCACAGGTAATCGCTGTCGTAATGGATTTATTTACAGACATCGATATTTTCAAAGACTTGCTGGATGCCAGCTTCAAGAGGAAGGTTCCCGTCTACATTATCCATGACGAGGTTAACATCAAATATTTCTTGAAGATGTGTGAGAGTTCGGGAATGCATATGGGGATGCTGAAGGTAACTTGGATAAAGTGTATAGCCAGATTGGTCAGCATTGATATTGTATGATGCTCTCAGTCACCAGTATAAAAAGAAGTTGTGATCATTTGTCAGTTTGTGGTAAACACCTAAAAAGCTGCCTGGAGGAATGTTTTGGCATGAGGCTTTACACAAGGTTTACTCTGATGCGGCAAACTACGAAGAAAAACTGAGTAATAGAATGCAAAGGAAAGGCTATCTGATAGGCTGATTCTCACATTCCTTCCCAGCTCCTCATTGCCACTTCAGGTGGGACACAGGGAGAAAGTGGCGCTCAGAAGGAAGAAACCTTGATGAGCCAAGATCCTGGAGTCACTATATTCGCAGCAGCATCTCTGTGACAGGCAGCTACTGCTGCCAACACTCCATCCCTGTCCAGTGATATTGCACTGGAGCACTGTGCCCCTGAACGTTATCCCACCTGCGAGTGTCTTTTTTAAATAAATAAAGCCTGAGACAGAATGTACAATACTCTTTAATGATAGACTTTTTTTTACATATGGAAGCATTTTTGTATTGCAGCCTCGCTTTCAAGTTATTCTAAAGGTCAATTGCCTTTAAACATTTCGCGAAGCCTGTCACAGTGCTTAAGATAAAATAAACAACTGTGTTCCCTGCCCCCTTTTACTATTAACTTGTACAAGGAGCTGAGAATTAATATTAAGGGCAGTACACCAAGTGCTGATTCAACGCTGATCTTTTACCAGCATTTGAAATCTTGACATTCCTTGCTTAAATTGGTTTTCCTCCATCCACTGCTAATCTGAATGGAAGCCAGCAGCCCTCAATGAGAAATTTCTCTCTGTGAATCATTAAACAGTTGCTTTCATCTGACATCCCACACCACATGATCACTTTAGACTCGCCCCTGAATTCCAAACTTGGATTAGTGCCTTGCATTCATTGAAAGGGTTGTATTCAAACTCTTATTGACTACTAAATCTCCATTTGATTGCAGCTTATGTCACCATGCCTGATCTATTTCTGAAGTGTGAAAGCATTTTCATATTACAGTTTAAATGTAATGTAAACAGGAGCTGTTTTCAGTAGTTTACAATGGAGGACAAAATTCTTCCTGCGTGAATTTCAATGATCATTTCTTGTTTCAATGGCATAAAAATATTGATAAAAGACTGGTGCTGTCGAGGAAACAATGCTTTGTTCAAATGTGTAGATCATTTCTGTGATATACTTAAGAAAAGCCTCGATTGAGATGTTAAAAATGATATTTTTGTTGGATGGGGTGAACTGGCTGCTGCAGAAATGACTGAGGGAAACAAAGTGGCAACTAGATAAGTCCATGAGAGAAAAAGATGTACTGGGGTTTGGGAGGAAGGAGAGGAGATTCATAGGGAGTATTAACTCTGGCATAGACAAACTAGGCCAAATAACTTGTTTCTCTTGTGATCCATTGAATAACTCTCTTTGATCAATTTTTTTTGGTTGCCTGTCATAGTATTTCTTTTTATGACTTAGTGTCAAGTTTTGTTAGATAATAATGTGGACTGCTTGCTCCAGTGAAGTGCTAGATAAATGCAAGTTGTTGACATTTAATATGTACGATTATGATCAAGTATCTACATAACCAGCTGGTTCATTGGGGCAGATATAACTGTGTAACAATTCCATTACTAGAAGTAGTCAAAATGCCTTTATGTTTGCTGCGTCATCTAAAAGTGTCAGAGATAAAACTCACTGGCTCAGGGAGTTATAGAATTCCATGCAAGTATCATCAGTCTAAATTTTAAGACATGGTCACCACAGAGGAAAATTACATAGAACATTACAGCACAGTACAGGCCCTTCAGCCCTCGATGTTGTGCTGACCTGTCATACTGATCTCAAGCCCATCTAACCTACACTATTCCATGTACGTCCATATGCTTATCCAGTGACGACTTAAATGTACCTAAAGTTGGCAAATCTACTACCGTTGCAGGCAAAGCGTTCCATTCCCTTACTACTCTCTGAGTAAAGAAACTACCTCTGACATCTGTCCTATATCTTTCACCCCTCAATTTAAAGCTATGCCCTCTCATGCTCGCCGTCACCATCCTTGGAAAAAGGCTCTCCCTATCCACCCTATCTAACCCTCTGATTATTTTATATGTTTCAATTAAATCACCTCTCAACCTTCTTCTCTCTAATGAAAACAGCCTCAAGTCCCTCAGCCTTTCCTCGTAAGACCTTCCCTCCATACCAGGCAACATCCCAGTAAATCTCCTCTGCACCCTTTCCAAAGCTTCCACATCCTTCTTATAATGCGGTGACCAGAACGCTACACAATACTCCAAGTGCGACCGCACCAGAGTTTTGTACAGCTGCAGCATAACCTCTTGGTTCCGGAACTCGATCCCTCTATTAATAAAAGCTAAAACACTGTATGCCTTCTTAACAGCCCTGTCAACTTGGGTGGCAACTTTCAAGGATCTGTGTACATGGACACCGAGATCTCTCTGCTCATCTACACTGCTAAGAATCTTACCATTAGCCCTGTACTTTGCCTTCTGGTTACTCCTACCAAAGTGCATCACCTCACACTTGTCTGCATTAAACTCCATTTGCCACCTCTCAGCCCAGCTCTGCAACCTACAGCATCCTTCGTCACTATCCACAACTCCACCGACCTTCGAGTCGTCTGCAAATTTACTAATCCATCCTTCTATGCCTCATCCAGGTCATTTATAAAAATGACAAACAGCAGTGGACCCAACAGCGACCCTTGCGGTACACCACTAGTAACTGGTCTCCAGGATGAACATTTCCCATCAACTACCACCCTCTGTCTTCTTTCAGCAAGCCAATTTCCGATCCAAACTGCAATATCTCCCACAATTCCATTCCTCCGCATTTTGTACAATAGCCTATTGTGGGGAACCTTATCGAACGCCTTGCTGAAATCCATATACACCACATCAACCGGTTTACTCTCATCTACCTGTTTGGTCACCTTCTCAAAGAACTTGGCAGCAAGCAAACTCAATTTTTTGGGTGTGTAACAAGAAGCAAGCATTTGCATTATAAATAAAACAAGTGGAAACTCTGGCTGAAGCATCTAAACTTGTCATTATCTATTGAATACTGTTAATGGCAGATCTATTACCTGCTTTGATTGCTGACATTAATTCTGGTTGACGATATTTGGGCAGTTTTTATTAAAACATGGTGATTTGGAATACATTTACAGTTACAGAATAATTGACAGTAGATTAAAATGAATATTTCTAGTGATCCTTAAAATGAGACAGCAAGAAACTTTGTCACCTAACAAAGCTGTGAGACTGTGGAATGCGCGACTGAAATTAATGATTGTAGCCGGAAATCTGTGAGCATTGAAGAATAGGTCAGATAAATGGTTAAATGAAAGGAAATTAAAGAAATATGGGAATTGAAGAGGCTTGCAAGATTAGGATACTGTTCATTATGGATCATTGTCAATCTGGCTCAGTTGTGACAACCTGCTTCCGGTTGTAAGTTGCATGTAAAATCGTTATTCAAATCTTGCCAGTTTTCTAATCTATTGAAAGCCAAAACCTGCTGAGTTTGGATAGACAAATGCAATAGCAATGTAGCTATTTTCGAATCGGCATGTTCAAAGATGTTATTCTCACTTCTAGAGCATGTGGTATTTGAACCTGGGCCTCCTGACTCTGAGGAGAGACACTACGATTGTACCACAAGAGCCCTAAAAATACACACTTCTCTATGCACAGCCAATCACACACAGTAACAGGGCATGCTTGCATCAGTGTGCATGTGTATGCACATATCCTTCAAAAGCATCATAGTCAGAAGGGCAAGTCATCTTCTTTACTGTGTTAAATCTGCAGAATTATTTCTGATTTTCAGAAAACTTATAAAAATTGGTTCACACTGTATCAGAGTTAATGGGAACTGCAGATGCTGGAGAATCCAAGATAATAAAATGTGAGGCTGGATGAACACAGCAGGCCAAGCAGCATCTCCGGAGCACAAAAGCTGACGTTTCGGGCCTAGACCCTTCATCAGAGAGGGGGATGGGGTGAGGGTTCTGGAATAAATAGGGAGAGAGGGGGAGGCGGACCGAAGATGGAGAGAAAAGAAGATAGGTGGAGAGGAGAGTATAGGTGGGGACGTAGGGAGGGGATAGGTCAGTCCAGGGAAGACGGACAGGTCAAGGAGGTGGGATGAGGTTAGTAGGTAGATGGGGGTACGGCTTGGGGTGGGAGGAAGGGATGGGTGAGAGGAAGAACAGGTTAGGGAGGCAGAGACAGGTTGGACTGGTTTTGGGATGCAGTGGGTGGGGGGGAAGAGCTGGGCTGGTTGTGTGGTGCAGTGGGGGGAGGGGACGAACTGGGCTGGTTTTGGGATGCGGCGGGGGAAGGGGAGATTTTGAAACTGGAAAAGTCCACATTGATACCATTAGGCTGCAGGGTTCCCAGGCGGAATATGAGTTGCTGTTCCTGCAACCTTCGGGTGGCATCATTGTGGCAGTGCAGGAGGCCCATACGGGCCACAGTGATGCCACCCGAAGGTTGCAGGAACAGCAACTCATATTCCGCCTGGGAACCCTGCAGCCTAATGGTATCAATGTGGACTTCACCAGTTTCAAAATCTCCCCTTCCCCCACCGCATCCCTAAACCAGCCCAGTTCGTCCCCTCCCCCCACTGCACCACACAACCAGCCCAGCTCTTCCCCTCCACCCACTGCATCCCAAAACCAGTCCGACCTGTCTCTGCCTCCCTAACCTGTTCTTCCTCTCACCCATCCCTTCCTCCCACCCCAAGCCGCACCCCCATCTACCTACTAACCTCATCCCACCTCCTTGACCTGTCCGTCTTCCCTGGACTGACCTATCCCCTCCCTACCTCCCCACCTATACTCTCCTCTCCACCTATCTTCTTTACTCTCCATCTTCGGTCTGCCTCCCCCTCTCTCCCTATTTATTCCAGAACCCTCACCCCATCCCCCTCTCTGATGAAGGGTCTAGGCCCGAAACGTCAGCTTTTGTGCTCCTGAGATGCTGCTTGGCCTGCTGTGTTCATCCAGCCTCACATTTTATTATCTTCACACTGTATCATGTGATTTTACACAGTTCAAGATTTGATTAAAGTTTGTGAGAAACTTAAAGCAGTCTCTGGCTGACATGTTGATGATGGCATTTGTAATTCTTGAGAGACAGGTCAGATTTTAGTGTTGATGGTTCATGGTTTAACTTTTCCAAGAGTAAAACTGGCCTTCTCATTGTACTACTTAGAATTTCAGCCTGAATAACTACGCTGTGTCTTAGCCACAATGCAATTTATTTTAAATACTGGTATAGAGCAGCACTTATTTCTGACTTAGTTCACAATGAAAAATGGAAGAGTGTTCAGAAAACCTCATTTTAAAGTATTAAGACAAGTATAATCCATCAGTAGTGCTCCAACAAATAAACACCTAATTACAGTGGTAAATGGCAAATAATAATCTTGGATTTTTTTTAAAATTGCACTCTACTTACTGTGTGTGTAGTTTTGTAATTTCCAAGCAGGATTTGGAAACTGAAATGTAAACTCTAGTCATGTGTTGTTTTCATATTTTGGTATGGATTTGAGAGGGCATTGTTAGCAGAACTCACCGAACCTTTGTCTGTAATCACTTGTCTTTACAAAGATCTTGTTAGTGCTCCATTATGTGCAATGTGCAAACAAGCTTACGATTATACAGTGTCTTTACTGCACATAAAATATCCCAATGTACTTTCAAGGACCAATTATCAGAAAGATTTGACAGCAAGTCTCATAAGGATATATCAGGACAGGTGACCGATAATTTGGTAATAGAGGTAACAAAAAAACATAGAAAATAGGAACAGGGGTAGGCCATTCGGTCCTTTTGAGCTCACCGATTCAACTCAGTACCCACTCCCTGTTTTCTCCCTGTATGCTTCGATTCCTTTAGCCCTAAGGAATATATCTCTCTCCTTCTTGAAAGCATTTAATATTTTGTCCTCAATTGCTTTCTGTGGCAGAGAATTCCACAGGCTCACCATTCTCGGGTTGAAGAAGTTTCTCCTCATCTTAGTAAGTTTTAAAGCTGGAAATATTTTTGGGGGGAATTCAGAATGAGAGGCCAAGAGACAGATGAAGACATACCTGCCTTTGGAATGATGAAGCAAATTGAAGATTTAAGAGACCAGAAGAGCATAGACGTTTTCTATTTCACTGAAAGACTACTTCAAATTGAACAATTGTTGTAGTGCAAGTCTCTGCTACAATGTAGAGAATTTGATGTCTATTTGACATAAAACTGAACTGAAATGACTGGCATCCCCATTGTGAACACAGACATACAGGATGGAGAGTAGCACAAGTCACATGGCTTCCATGTTGTTTTCTAATCAGTTTGTTTAAAAATGTTACTACACACCTTTGGAGTATGTTTAAGACTTGAACCCTGGCCTCCTGGCTTCGAAGGGGGGCATTATCTCTGTGCCACAGCCACGTGGTTTACTCTTAATGATCAATTAGGTATGGGCAACAAATGCCACATCCCATGAAATAATAATGAGGAGAAAAAACATTTGCCATCTGTGAATTTTAAACGGCCAGTATTTGCTGCATTGCGAACTCAGATTGCTTCAATATCTGAGGGGTCATGAATGATAGTTAATGCTCTGTAATCATTAGTGACTTGGGCTGCTGCATCAATTGTGGTGTAACTGAGCATGGTTGAACATTCGGAGTTCTCCATTCATTATACACTCTGCGTCCTTGCTGCATCTCTCAACCAGTGTTCAACATGGGGAGGTGCCAATTCACAAGTTTCCTTGCCAGCATTTGACCCAATGCCGATCTGTGGGATTTGGGGTCCGTATTGAGGGCTCCAAATTTTGCAACAGGTCTCAGATA
Organism: Stegostoma tigrinum; assembly: GCF_030684315.1. Lineage (NCBI taxonomy): Eukaryota > Metazoa > Chordata > Chondrichthyes > Orectolobiformes > Stegostomatidae > Stegostoma > Stegostoma tigrinum. Next base: position 39,730,332 of record NC_081376.1, on the reverse strand, counting down.
ATAGGATGAGGAATTTAGTGGGGTCACTGGACAACAGTGCTGACACTGTGAATACATGGTTTAGAGCTGGATGAACACAGCAGGCCAAGAAGCATCAGAGGAGCAGGAAAGCTGACGTTTTGGATCTAGACTCTTCTTCCGAAATGGGGGAGGGGAAAGTGATTCTGAAATAAATAGGGAGAGAGAGGGAGGCAGATAGAAGGTGAATGAAAGAGAAGATAGGTGGAGAGGAGACAGACAGGTCAAAGAGGGAGGGGTGGAGCCAGTAAGGGTGAGTGTAGGTGGGGAGTTAGGGAGGGGATAGGTCAGACCAGGGAGGACAGACAAGTCAAGGGGGCGGGATGAGGCCAGTAGGTAGGAGATGGGGTGGGGTCTGAGATGGGAGGAAGGACAGGTTAAGGAGGTTGGGACAAGCTGGGCTGGTTTTGGGATACGGTCGGGGGAGAGGAGATTTTGAAGCTAGTGAAGTCCACATGGATACCATTGGGCTGCAGGGCTCCCAAGCTGAGTATGGGTTGCTGTTCCTGCAACCTTCATGTGGCATCGTTGTGGCACTGCAGGAGGCTCAGACGGACATGTCGTCTGAGGAATGGGAGGGGGAATTGGGATGGCCCACGACTGGGAGGTGGAGTTGTTTGGTGTGAAAAGCATCAGTGCTGAGACTGTTCCTAGTGCATTGGTCATATCATGTTTGGTCACTTTTAATTTTGGTTGACTTTCTTGTGGTTTGATATAGTTGAGTGGCTTTCTAGGTCATTCAGAGGATAGTTCATGTAAGAATGATATCGAGTTTTAACAAAATCTAACAATAGAATTGAGCTTTGGAACAGCCAGTGGCACAGTTTTTGACTGCTTTGGTGGTAACTATCTGACAACATTGCGATATTTTTGCTAACTTAGGGCTCATTATAATGATCAGCTTAAAACTACCTCCATTACAGTGCACAATTCAATTGTCTAATTTTCTGAAGGTGTACAGTTTCTTCATGAATGTCCTTTGATGGCAAACTGCAATTTAATCTTGAACCCAACTCGTAATGAACACCAAGTGGAAATAGAGCTGCAGGGTCTTTGTTCTTTGCGTGTTGGTTGAAGTTTAGAAGCAGCCTTCTGAAAAATGCAATACCTTCGTTGCCGACTTTATAACCCGACCTGTTGTACAGGTATGTGAGTAGATGACATCAACCATCCTGCCCTGGCCTCTAGCGAAACAAGCTGAGTCTTGTCACACTTTAGAGTTCCCCTAACTGCTTTTATATCGCTTAAGCAAATTAAATTATATTAATTTCACCAGCTCTTTGTTCCTCCTGCAAACAAATGATTATATTTTGGCTATTCTTTTATTGGCAGCAACTGATGAGGGAAGCAGGATGTGAATTTGTCTGATTCCTCTATTTGTAAAGGATTTCACAATTGTTATTTAAGTGGCTTTCATATAGCTGCTGTGGTACAGTGGTAGTGTCTCTACTTCTGAGCTTGGTGATCTAGGTTCTAACTCTGCCGACTTCAGAAGTGTGGGAATAACAGCTCTGATCAGGTTGATTAAAAATATCTTTAAGTGGCTACTATTCTTGTAAAAAACAAATATGCCACACCTAGCCATGCACCCATGCCTCCTCTCATCCCCAAACACACAACCCTGATAAAACATAACCTCTTGAAACAAAGGCAAGTTTGGAGAAAATAACTATTTTCACGTTACTTGTGTATGATCTACCTGAGAGGAAGATTTGACCATAAGAACATTGTGTACCATTCAGGCCCTCAATTTATTCTGCTATTCAATCAGAGCACCTCAAATTACCAAATATCACCCCACGTCTCTTGCTCCCCTAGTAAAACACAAAATCAGTTGCTTTTGCTGTGGAAAGCTTCACTAGAAGCCTGCAGCATCCATAGCTTTTTGGGAGTGGGAGATCTAGACCCTACTGCTCTTTGTTTTTGCAAAAGCTGCTTTCTGATGTAATCTTGAAAATGGCCTGCATCCCATTAAAGGTTATGCCCTGCTTTTTTTGGGACTGGCAACCAAGCAAATACTTACTTCTGTAGAATCCCTATCGAGTTCAGGCCACTTGGTCCATCGAGTTCACACCGACCCTCCAAAGACCATTCCACCAAGACCCACCTTCTACCCCATCCCTGCATTTCCCATAGCCAATCCACCTAACCTACAAATCTTTGGACTGTGGGAGAAAACCGGAGCACCTGGACACAGGGAGAATACACAAACTCTACACAGTCTCCCAAGGAGGAATTGAACCCTGGTCCCTGGCTTTGTGAGGCAGCAGTGCTAATCACTGAGCCTCCATACCACCCCATACAAAGTTGACTCGAAAATTAGGGGACGGTCCTTTCAGTCCAGCTCAAAATGGGCAATTATGATACATCCAATGACATTATCACGTTTAATAACTGTAGTGATGGTGGGTCAAACTTCAAATTACTGATTTTACTCAGACCTTTCAAAAGCTCGAGCTTCCCACAGCACCCAGAGACTTCCCAATCATTACTAATACACAAATGTCAATTTCCAAATGACCAAAACAAGGTACAGATTATACCTTCATAATCCATCAACCTTGGGACAAGGTCGTGGCCAGAACATGGAATTCGTTAGATCACAGGTGCTGGCATGTCAGGGCCAGCCCTGGAATTCAACAACAAAGTGCTACACAACCTAAAATGAAATGGAACACAGCTAGTACAGATAATCTATTTTATCTTGTTGCCTGTCAGGGCAACTCCAGAAAACGTGGCACTGCAGGGTTCACCTCTGCATTACATGTCAAACTGAAGTTGCCAGAACAGGAAGGTACAGTCTGTATTTGTACTGTTACTTGAAAGTGAAAAGTATGATCCCATCTGATGGCAAAGCTAGTAAATCAGAACCCAGAAAGACACCTGGCTTGATGTGCATGCGCTTGGGGCTAACATATTGAGATGGGTAGAAAATTGATTAGTGGACAGGAAACAAAAGTAGGAGTATTTGGGCCTTTTTCTGAATGGCTGACAGTGACTAGTGGGGTACCATAAGGATCAGTACTGAGACCCCAGCTATTCACAATCTGTATTAATGATTTAGATGAGGGAAATAAATGTTATATCTCAAAATTTGCAGGGGATGCAAAACTGGGTGAGCTGTGAGGATGATGCAGAGACATTGCTGTGTGTATTGGACAGGCTGAGTGATATGGGAAAATACATGTTTATGGATAAATGCGAGGTTTTCACTTTGGTAGCACCTTGGTTGAATGGCTGTAAAATGAGAGAAGGGAATGTTGACTGAGAATCAGGTGTCCTCACACTCCAGTTGGTGAAAGCAAGCATGCAGATTCACCAGGCAGTAAAGGCAAAGTGATTTGTGACCTAGTGATAATACTGTGGCTCAACAAGTTCTATTTTGTCCTGTTTCAAGGGAATAAAAAAGGTTTTAGGACGGAAGTACTGACCTGTCTGTTTGAAAAGCTAATAAAGTAAATAGCTTGTGAGACCTTGAGATTTATATTTTTGTAAACATTAATGAATTTCTTTATCATTTTAAAACTGCCAATTAAATCGCCCTTCAACATTCTAGATTTGGAGGAATGCACACCTAATTTATGCAGTGTCTTCATAGAAATTACATTATGTTGTGTGTTTGGGATCCTAAAGTCTTTTAAAGTTTCTGGACTCATTGGTTCTTTCGGCAAGAACTCTTTAGTTACAATTTGATCTATACATGTTCTCTTCACACTTGGTTAGAGATATTGCTCCCCTCCAGTTTTCTTGACTTAATCATGTGATTTTGACATTATCATTACACATTATAATGTGTTACCATCAGAAGCATATATCTGCAGTGAAGCTAGTCTTCAAGTAGTTCCAAGGCTAATGATCTTTGGATTCAGTGCCCCAAACTGAACATTATTCTCCAGAAGGGGTCTTCAATCTCTTTGTTTCCTTCATAAGAACATGATAAAATTTATTTTGTCAACAAGAAACAGTCTCTTTTAACACTGTCACCCCTCACAAATCCTTTCTTTTCCTCCAGCTGACTCATGGCTTTAAATTCCTTGTTTTCTGCCAATGTTTTGTCAAATGTTCCTTTGTTCATAATTTTCACGGTGATTAACAGGTGGTCTGACATGTGCTTCTTGTCCACATCAAATATCTCTAAATAACAGCAAGTGACTTCAAGTGTTAACGTATTTGCAGTCTGTAACATCTGCTCAATCTCCAGACGTGCAAAACACAGATGAAATCTTCTTCAAGTTGCTGAGTTGTTCAAATAAATTATTTAGAATCTCAAATTATGATAGTGATGCATTCCAGAGGCCGAATGTTGACATCAAAACAAGGCAAAACTGATTATTTCTTCTAGTACCTGGATGATCACATTTCTTAATCTGCGCTAACATGTTGAACTTGAAAGGTTTGTTTTCATCGTTGAGTCATCGGTTTTCGTCCAGATGAACAAAATAAGTTGATTTGATTGCATTCAAATTACTTCCTTTCATGGATTCTGCTTTAATACATTAATAATGCAACATGCAACAGTACATAATGCAGCAAAGTCCCGGAGGTTTTCATAGCAGCTTGTGTTTGCAGAGCAAGTAATGTGACATTAGGTTCTTTGTCATGCACTGTAGCCTGATCTTTTGGTGTGAAGCATGTTCTTTTCTGATTTCTTCCACCCACTTTCTTCTAGTAAGTGTATCATCCTTGGCAAAGGTCTGGCAAATGGAGTATAACAGACCATAAGACATAGGAGTGGAAGTAAGGCCATTCGGCCCATCGAGTCCACTCCGCCATTTAACCATGGCTGATAGGCATTTCAACTCCACTTACCCGCACTCTCCCCGTAGCCCTTAATTCCTTGCAAGATCAAGAATTTATCAATCTCTGCCTTGATGACATTTAACGTCCCGGCCTCCACTGCGCTCCGTGGCAATGAATTCCACAGGCCCACCACTCTCTGGCTGAACAAATGTCTCCTCATTTCCATTTTAAATTTACCTCCCCTCATTCTAAGGCTGTGCCCACAGGCCCTTGTCTCCCCGCCTAACGGAAACAACTTCCCAGCGTCCACCCTTTCTAAGCCATGCATTATCTTGTATGTTTCTATTAGATCTCCCCTCAACCTTATATACTGTAATGATTACAGTCCCAGGTTCCTCAGCCGTTCATCATATGTTAGGCCTACCATTCCAGGGATCATCCGTGTGAATCTCCGCTGGACATGTATTCTAAATGGGGCCTAACTAGAGCTTTATAAAGTTTCAGAAGCACATCGCTGCTTTTATATTCCAACCCTCTTGAGTTAAGTGACAACATTACATTCGCTTTCTTAATCAAGACTCACCCTGCAGGTTAACCTTTAGAGAATCCTGGACGAGCACTCCCAGATCCCTTTGTACTTCAGTTTTATGAATTTTCTCACCGTTTAGAAAACAGACTATGCCTATATTCTTTTTTCCAAAGTGCAAGACCTCACATTTGCTCACGCTGAATTTCATCAGCCATTTCCTGGACCACTCTCCTCAACTGTCTAAATCTTTCTGCAGCCTCCCCACCTCCTCAGTACTACCTGCCTGTCCACCTAACTTCGTATCATCGGCAAACTTCGCCAGAATGCCCCCAGTCCCTTCATCCAGATCATTAATCATTAATCATTAATCAGTGATCAGTGATCAGTTGAGGCCCCAACACTGAACCCTGAGGGACAGCAATTGTCACTGGCTGCCATTCTGAAAAAGAGCCTTTTATCCCAACTCTCTGCCTTCTGTAGGACAGCCAATCCTCAATCCATACCAGCAGTTCACCTCGAACACCATGGGCCCTCACCTTACTCAGCAGCCTTCCATGAGGCACCTTATCAAAGATCTTTTGGAAGTCTAGATAGATAACATCCATTGGGTTTCCCTGGTCTAACCTACTTGTTACCTCTTCAAAGAATTCTAACAGGTTTATCAGGCATGATCTCCCCTTACTAAATCCGTGCTGACTTGTTGTAACCCGATCCTGCACTTCCAAGAATTTAGAAATCTCATCCTTGACAATGGATTCTAGAATTTTACCAACAACTGAGGTTAGGCTAATCAGCCTATAATTTTCCATCTCTTGCCTTGATCCCTTCCTAAACAAGGGGGTTACGACAGCGATCTTCCAATCATCTGGGACTTTCCCTGACTCCAGTGACTTTTGAAAGAGCACAACCAACGCCTCCGCTATTTCCCCAGCCACCTCCCTCAGAACCGTAGGATAAAGTGGGAAAATACGAGATGGCATTTTGTTAGGAAGAATCAAAATGAAGCACATTGTCAAACTGGTGAGATTGTAGAGCTCTGAGATGCAGAGGGATCTGAGTATCCTAGTGCGCAAGTCACAACAGTATACAGATCAGCAAATGATTAAGAAAACCAATAGATTGTTGCCATGTTAAGTATTAAAGTAATGAGGTTTTGCTTCAATTATACAGAGTACTACTGAGACCATATTTGGAGTACTGTGCACAATGTTGGTCCTCTTATTTAAAGAAAGATATAAATGCACTGAAAGCAGTTCCAAGAAACTTTACCAGACTAATATGTGGAATGAGTGGGTTGTCTCATGAGGAAAGATTTAGATAGGCTAGGCTTATATCTGCTGGAGTTTGGATGAACATGAGGTAACTTGTTTGAAACAATATGTAGCAATTGTAATGAGGTCAGCCAGGTGGACTCATAGAATATGAGTTCCCTGATTGGGGCTGTTATTCTGGTCCAATCAGGGAGCCCTGGCTGAGAGATAAGAACAGGAGTGTCAGATATCCAGTACACTCTAAGATCTGGCTCTGCAGGAGCTGGATTGGTGTCAACTTGGTCAGTGGTAACTTGTGTGTGAGATACTTGCCTCTTGTGTGGAGCTAATTCAAATCAAAATTCTGAAGAGTCTAGACAAGGTAACTGTGGAAAGGTTGTTTCCTTTTATGGGAGCATCTAGAATTAAGAGTTGCTTTCTAAATATCAGTGGTTTCCCATTTTAAAAATGCAACACAAGAACTGGGCATGTCACACATCCATTCTAGTGAATTGAACCCATTACAAATAACATCAATCTTCATTTGCATAAATGATTATGCAGGTCATAGGGATGATACTATCTTAGACTGAGTGTCTGAACATGTCTGCTGAAATGATGGGATTTTTCTTATGAATAGGTCAGTAGAGAAATAAATGAAATTTCTTTACCAAGTGTGGCTAGATTATGAAACTCGCTGGCACGCCTGATTGTTTACACTGTCTGCCACCACGTGAATCATCAATACCACATCAAAGCTCCTCTTTCCCAGTGCTTTGCAGGAAACCCACTTCTGCCAAGCTGTTGGCATTCTCCACTTGATTTCTTTCCGGTAATTTCAGAGTCACATTGCATTCAGTGTACACAATGTTTTACAGAGTGACAAATCAACACCTTAGAAGAATGTTGCACAACTTTTGTTAATAGACATAACAAGGTGTAGAGCTGGATGAACACAGCAGGCCAAGCAGCATCAAAGGAGCAGGAAGGCTGATGTTTTGGGCCTAGACCCTTCTTCAGAAATCTGAATTTCTGAAGAAGGGTCTCGGTGCGAAACGTCAGTATTCCTGCTCCTCTGATGCTGCTTGGCCTGCTGTGTTCATCCAGCTCTACACCTTGTTATCTCAGCTTCTCCAGCATCTGCAGTTCCTACTATCTCTGAAACAACTTTTGTTAAGTTGTTTGTCATTGTGCTTTATTGATTTTGTTATTAATACAGGAGCTTCATTGCTTAGTCTAATACTAATATAAAACTTATCCTGCAACAGAATAAGATTCAGCAAATAGCTGATATTTGCACCCTATCCCAATATTATTTATTTATTACCAGATATGCATTCCATTTGTTTACATTTAATCCTGATGTATTTAGCATCGTAAATTCAAGTGTATAACTCTGTCAGCACCAAGCTGTAGTCTTATCTGAGTACCTATGTTTCATTAATTCATGGGATAAGGGTGTCGCTGGCTAGTCCAGCATTTGTTGCCCACTCCAAATTACCCAGAGGGCAGTGAAGAGTCAACCACATTGCTGTGGGCTTGGTCTCACATGTGGACCAGATCAGGTAAGGACAGTAGTTTCTTTCCCGAAAGAACATTAGTGAACTAGGTGGGCTTATCCTGACAATCAGCAGTGGATTCATTGTCATCATTAGACTCTTAATTCCAGATGTTTACTGTTAGATTGATTTCAGATCTTTCCACAGATACCAACACAGAATTGAAAGAGAGGGGGCTACCACACTGCAGAACCAATTCTCAGATCTGCGTTCCCATCAAGCAAGGAGGCACTTTGCTGGGAATGGAGGATTGCTGAATTTATTCAGTTGTGTCCAGAATTGGTTCCAAACAGTAACATCCAATCATTTTAGCAGAAGCAAAATACTGTAGGTGTTGGAAATGTGAACTTAAGGCAGAAAATACTGGAAACACTCAGCATGTCAGTACAGATCCTTCTGATGAAAGGTCATCAGAAATCTGAAGCATGAACACGGTCTGTCCTGACAGATGTTGTCATATCTGCTGAGTATTTGCCAACCTCTTGCAAAATTGTACACTGCATATTCACAAACTATAATGATAATAGCAATTGTTGTGGTATTAACATATGCATAATTCTTCACTGGGATCTAGGTGCAGCTGGCAAGTTTAGCAATAATTACCCATACCTACTTGCCATGAGAAGGCGATGGTAACTGGCTTGTAAAATCACTTCAGAGAAAATTTAGAGTCAATTCACAATTGTGCGATAGTGGTCACGTACAGACCAGATTGAGTAAGCACAGTCTGTTTCTTCCTTAAAGGAGGTTAATGAACCAGTTGGGTTCATTGTCAATTGATACTGAATTTGTTATTTCCATATTCTCTTAATCAAAAATCTATTCGAGTGACAACCATGTTAGAATTCAAACTCATATTCTCTGGATTTCTAGTCCAGGAACATAACTATTACACCCAGGTCTACATGTGCACTGACTGAAGTTATGGAAGTAACAAACAATGTTTGTCTGAAAAACTCATGTTCCAGAACATTCTTTAATGCAGGCCAGCACATTACCAATCACAGCTGAAAAATTACAAACAACAATTTGTTTAATACACTCTTGAACTATGTTCATACTTTTAAGCAGGGGTGGTTTACGTAGCGTTTGCCATAATTATTTTATTTGCGTCACTCACCAAAGACTGCTATTGAAAGAAATCAACGGGCATTGGTGAAATTGTTTTTCACACTTGATGGTTCCTAAACAAAGTACTTCATTTTTAATCATTATGGTAAATGATAAGTTACAACACGCCCACTTTTTTTCCTATTCCCTTTTCATTTAGATCAAAGCTATTCTCAAATGTTGGCATATAAGATAATTTTCAGTTTGCAGCTGGGCAGTTGCAGATTGGCAGGCACTCTACCTGACCTTCCATTTTTGTTTGACTTCAAGGACAGCTAGAGATTGCTCACCTGCTTCCAGACTGACAATAATCCCATGACCTCTATCAAGTGCTAACTTCAGTCCTGTAGAGCTATACTAAAGCTATGCTGGTGCAGCAGAAACATCACTAGGCTAATGAAACACCAGACTCTATGGATATGGGTTCAAATCTCAAAATTACAGCTGATAGAATTAAAATTAAGTTTAAAAAGTCTGGAATGTAAAACTAGGCTAATTATGGTGACCATGAAAACTGTTGTATTGTTATTGTAAAAATCCACCTAATTCGCTAATATCCCATTTAGGGACGACAACCTGCCATCCTTACTCTGCACGGCCTGCATGACTCCAGTTCAACTCTGAAATGGCTGAGAAAGCCACTTTTTCAAGGGCAATTAGGAATGGACAACAAATACTCACATGCCATGAAAGAAATTTTTTTAAAACCCTGTGTGGAAAGGTTTCCTGTTCCCTGTCCTAAATGTTATGTCCCCTTTTTTATCAGACTTTCGAACATTGAAAATAGTTTAGTTTTCTATGACTTTTTTTGTTTCACCCATTTGTCAATTAAACATCGCAATCTAATCACCAGAGACTATATAATTTCTTCCATTTCTGTAAAGAAACAGCATTGATTTTATCTATGTCTGGCTTCTAACAATCCCTCCTCCTCCACACTCCTACACCTCCCAATCCTCCTGATTTTAATCATTTCAGCATTCTCCAGATGCTGAGCCCCTGTTCTCCACAACACTTTCTCTAACCTGCTTCACCTCTTTCTATCCCTTCCTCCTTTAAGACATTCTCTTTAAAACCTTTTATCAAGATTTCAAACACCTATTACCTCCTAATGTGGTTTGGTCTTGGATTTTGAGAATCATGATGAGATATTTTACTAAATAAAAGATGCCATGTAAATGCAGGCTCCAGTTGTTGACTTTTGCCATTAAACGAGTTTTGATGCAAACACCTTTTAATGTGCAATCATATCAGCTGCAGCCTGCTGGATAAGAAACATTTTAAAGTAGCTTGGTCAACCTATAATTCTTCAATACATGTTAAAATCAAACATGACCATTGATCTTTCCCTGGACAATATACCATTTGCCTTGTTACGAAGCTTATTTCCTCCTCAAAAGAAAAACAACCACATAAATTTCAGTAATTCTCTAATTCCCCAATGTAATTGGTAAAGTGTGCTGATTCTGCTTAAATTGAAGTTCATGGCAGTAGCACCGAGGAAGCAATGTAGCACAGACTAACCACAATCCTCAAAGTCCTTGTGCCTCATTCCTCATGATGTCAGAGTGATGAAGCTGGAGTTATGCCAACTTATAACACAGCATACTTTGACCATTGGAACCATGTCAAAAGTCAGCAAACAATGTCAATAAACATGTACAATCAACCTTTGGAACATTCATGAATATTTTGCCAAGTCAGACATTTACATCATCTGCTATGAATAAAAATATGAAATTAAAATATGCTTCAAAACGCAGTTTCTCACCTCTTTCAAGGGACAGTGAGCTTTGTAAAAATACTTTTTTTAAAATTTCTCCTTTAGAACCTGAGAGTCTACTCTGTTGGTGGGACTGAATTCCACGCACGTTCAGCCAAAACGATTGTAGGAAGACAGATGCAAAAATTTCTACTGATTGATGGAGACAGAGCAGTGTGTGGATCATACAGGTGAGCCAATTTTTGAAAAAAAAGAGAAAATTCAAGGGAGATTTTCAGCTTGTCCACCCTCTTCAGAGAAACCCATCAGCTTTTTCCCTTTGATTTCAGCTGTAATGAGAATTAGCTGTTTCTACAATGGGTATTTTATCCCAAAAATACAATCTAGTTCTGTTAAGGGCATGATCCGTTCAATGAAAGTATTGGGGAAGAATGTCAAATAGAGTTTCATAGAGTTTATAGCCATTTGATCCCCCACATGCTAGTGATTATGCTTCACTTGACCCTTTATTTACTTCCTTAATCTTTACTATAACATGAACAGTCATGAACTCTCCCTCATGAACGTGTCTAGCTTCAGCTCAAATACGCCAATGCTATTTACCTTGAGCACTCCATATAGTAGTGAGTTCCAAAATATAGCCAACCTCTAATATAAATTTCTTATGGATTCCTTTTAATTAGATTTTTCAAAATGACTGACTGATATTAACGGCTCCTGATTTTTGATTTCCCCACAGGAGGAAACACCTCAAAGAATACTCCATGTGGTAGTAAATCCCACTTCTCTGAAGTAAACAGTCATTAGTCAGCATCATTAATATTTTGAGGCTTAATATTCTCAATAAACCTCAGGCCGAATAGATCACAGAATTGTTGTGGTGCGGATGGAAGCCATTCGCTTCACCATGTCGGCAATGGTTCTCTAATTACAACTTAATGCCATTCTCCCACCCTTTCCCCAAATTGTTATGCGTATTATTTTGACTTACATAATCATATAATTCCCTTTTAATTGCCTTGATTGCCTCCACACTTTTAGTCAATGCATTCTAGACCATAACTACTTGTTTGAAAAAGATTTTTAACACACCTCATTTACTACTTTCACAAATTATTTAAAATTTGTTCATTCCTATCCTTTTATGAATAGCAAGTTATTTTCCCATCTGCTCTGTCCATATCTCTCAAGATTTTGAGAACTATCAAATCTGCTTGTAGCCTTCCCTCCTTCAACTAAGTAGCCTCAACTCCTCAAATCTATCTTCCTAACCAGTTCCAGGGATTAGAAACTTCATTTTGACAAACTTGTTATGCACTGTTTCCAATGCATTCATATGTTTCCAAAGTACAGCACACAGAACTCCACATCAGTACTCCACATGAGGTCTGATACTGTCTCATGCAGGTACAGTGTAACTGCCCTGCTGTTGTGATCTACAACACTCTTAGTAAGGTCAAGGTTAGTATGTGCTTTATTAACCACACTCTCCACCTCTACTAACACTGCAAATAACTCATGCGCCTATTCACCATGTTTTTCTACTCCTGTACACTCTGTAGACTAGTACCCTTTATTTTATGCTATCCCTCTATGTTCTTGATCCTAAATGTATCACCTCTTATTTCTCCACCGTGAATTTCACCTATTCCACCAAGCTGTCTGTGTCCTTTTTAAGTTCTACAAAGTTCTTTTCACAGGGTGCAATATTGCCAAGAATGAAAATAGAAGGAGCAGGAATTAATCTATGGTGGTAGTGCTGATGAATCATTTACCCTTTTATATCAAACAGACCATTTTCTTTTCAGTTTCTTTTGGCAGAGTGGAACAGGCTGGTGATACACTGCTGCCCATTTTGTGCTACACTCAAGATGGAATTTCTACTTCAAAACAGTTCTCAGAGTTGATGAGCCTGAGTGTGCTATGTGCTGCTGTATGCTGCGGCAAATGCAACAATGTAGTGGGTATCTTGAAACTGAGTGGATTCAATTTATATACTAATTAAGCAGCAAGAACCAAAAGAAGTATCTCTTGCAGGATTTAGAGATGTATTGCTTTGCTGTAAGTCAATGCATGCATTTAGAATTTTTTATTTGCTCTTTCCTTTCAGCTTCACTTGGACTGCATCGAGACTAGATCGCAACATTGTCACCATGATTTCTGGTCAAGCTGTAGAAACGTTCGATTATGAATTCAGAGAACTGTTGCACTTTTCCAAAGCAGTTGATATGCATAAACTGAACTTGGCTCCAGAAATAGCAGAACCCGAACCTGTCCAGCAGGCACCTGTTTTAACGGCAGAACAAAGTGCTGCCATTGCCAGGAAGCTCATAAACCCCAAGTATGCTCTTGTCCGGGTAAATGACCAGAACACTGGTTCAGATGGGTCCGAGAAAAAAAATAACTCAAATGATACAAAACAGTCAAATGAACCAAATAAGGCGCAGAAAGCTGCAATGGCAGCAGACCCCAAAGGCGAAGAGTCTATAACGCATCCAGCTCTGTTGAATATGCCCAAAGTGGACATGTTTCTTTATCTCCCTACTTATCCAGAGATCCCTCATAATGAGAAGCAACGGCCAAATGGTCTCTCGAATGCCAAGGAGAGGGAGCGCGTAGTTTGTCAAAGTGATACAGTGGATGCTGCGTCCAGAGTTGGTCCAGATCCCTCGACTCCAGCAGTGGCTCAAAAGGATGCAACGTGTAAGATTTCAGGCATGAGTCAGGCTCAAAATTTAACTGTGAAGGAAAATAAGTCACAAAGAGATGGAAATAACACGAACACAGAAAATAAACCAAGCACAAATAAAAAAATTTCAAAAGCTAAGCAGAAACAAAATAGAAATGTGGGAAAAGTGGCCTTAAAATCGACAGAACCTACTGCCATCAACTCCATGCAGGATAAAGATGAAGCATTGCACAATAGCACAGAGGGTGTAGAAACCCAACATGTGGATTCGGGTATACCAACATATAGAGAACACAGCATCAAGCAAGTAACTCATGACTCAGAGAGAGAGGATCAGAAAGAGGAGGGAGCATTAACTCTTGCCATGGATAAAATAGAGGTTGTGACAGAAGACAATGAAGCAGAGTCCGATCATGTGATCCCTTTAGAGCAGACTGACTTGTGTCAAGAGGATGACTGTCGTTCGAATCCTTCAACAAATTACACTCCAGACTGGAATACAGACAGCAGCTCTTTCCACGAACAATCATCTGACTCCGATGACTTTTACGAATGTGACCTCGATGACAACGAGGTGAAAAGACCCGAATCTCAGCTGAATAAGGCCCATGATGAATTTACGATTGGAGAAGTGAACAACATTGTCAGCCGAGCCACTTTTGCACATCCATTGGCTAATAATAAAGAACTATCCAGCTCGATGAACGATGTAAGAGAAGGCAAAACTGTAGGAAATAAAGGTGTGAACACTTTCTTCCAGGAGAGAGCAAACTTGAGGAGGAAGGCTCTGGATAAATTAAAGATTACACTGGCAATAAATTATCATGATAAATTCCAGGTAACTTTCTCATCTGATTTTCTTTACTATATGTTTAGAATGCATTGCCTAGTACATGATGTTTATAACAAAATATTAGCTAGTGATATGTAGGTGGTAGCATAATTATCAAAGCAATGGCTGTGAATACCTAGTGGGAATTCATCTTATTTTTAACACTGAATACATAATATTTACCATTGGCAAACATAAAATGCCTTCTAAATCTCATAGCCATTCGATCAACAACAGCCAAAACAAGTTCAACACTAATGTATAGATATTTTTAATCTACCTGATCAGATTTGTTATGACACAACACAACATGGAGCAGGTGAGACTTGAACGTGGGTCTCTTAGCCCAGAGGTAGGAACAATACCACTGCACAAGAACTCCCTCACACAAATGAGTAGGACCTTGATTACTATTTCAATGGCTGTCTAAATCATCAACTGTTGCTGTATTCAACAACTAGTAGCATGAATCCATGCAATAACTGGTGGGTAGAATCCTGGAAATAGATTATTTTCTATTCTCTAGTGGGACCTGGGCATTGCTGGCTGGGCCAGTATTTATTGCCTGTCCCTAGTTGCCCTTGAGAAGGTGGTGGTGAGCTGCCATGAGTATTCATATGGTAAACCAATTTTAATTTGAAACAACAGTGAAAGAGCCTATTTAAAGCTACCCACAGAGAAAAAGAAAAACTGCAACTTGACTCATCACTGGCAAGACCATCATTTGTTCCCCATTCTTAATTGCCCTTCAACCAAGTGATTTGCTAATCCATTGCAGTGGGCAGGTAAGAGTCAACCGCATTGCTGTGAATCTGGGGTCACACAAAACCAGGCCAGTAAAGCTGTCAGATTTACTTCTATCCAGGACATTATTGAACCAGACTGATTTTTGTATCAATCGTTGATAGTTGCTGTAGTCATCATCACTAAGACTAGATTCATAATTTCAGATTTACCAACTGAATTCAAATTCCATCAGCTGTCATAGTGAGATAGGATCCAAGTTCCTAGAGAATTAGCCTGCGATTACTAGCCCTGACACAAAATCAAATATACCATCATCTTCCCCCATATTAATAAACCCTTCACCTTGAATGAGAATTCCTGGTTCCTGCTCAGAATGAGAAAGTGATCTATTTCATTTGAAATACAGGAAGCAAGTTTAATCTAATGCTATGGTGAGGAAACACATGTAATTTAGGGTAACACTAGTTTTACACTCTGCCCACAGGGTGCAAAAAGGTTACACCTGATCCTGTGATTGTCCCACCCTGTGAATGAGTTTAAATTGTTGCTGTTATATGTAGAAACATCTTTGGAAGATGGATTTGGAACAGAAAGCATTCACCCCCAAAGATGCTGCCAATTTACGTGGAATCAGAATGTATCCAAGTACCAGGACTCCAAAGGCATAAATAAGCATAAGAACCACTTTTAAAAGTGCTTTTAAAGCAAGATAAAGGTCTGAACATTTACAGGCAAATGAAGCAGAATGTTCTCAATTCCCACCCACCCAATTCAGACCAAAATACACAGAGTGTATTTCTGAATTTCTGAAGAAGGGTCCCAACCCAACTTTCCTGCACCTCTGATGCTGCCTGGCCTGCTGTGTTCCTCCAGGTCCACACTATGTTGTGTCTTACTCAGAGTGATAGTTTCTTCCTCACAGTACTTGGATAATACACAGTAAAGAAAAATCTGGCTTTGGTATCCAATTTGCTTTCAGCATCGTTTTATTTCTTGTTTAAAAGGGATTTATGAGTTTGGTACCTGATGCATCTCTATCACAGGTACCAAACATTCTGTGTGGGGAACCACCTACACTACTTGTGAGCGCACATTGCTTGATCCTTATTCTATGGAATTAAATGTTTGAACGATGCAATGTAAAACATATCAAAGCTGTGCCAATCCAACAATTTGGAGTTTATTCAAATTACATTAATCCATTATCAGTCCCTTAAAAATTCCTATGAACATTTTCCTGTGTTACATACATCAATGCAGTGACATCTTTTAGATGTTTTCTCTTCATGGCCAATGTGTTCACTTGAAAATTTTTAAATATTCATGTCACAGCAAGCTGAGGGTAGAAAAAGGCACTAAACATTCTCAGAAATAACTTGATTAAAAAACCCAGAAGGGTATTCTTCTTAGGCTGCAAATGAAGATCTCAGAAGCAATGGTAATTGATGTGTTTTGGTTTTGCTTTCTTGGTTTGCTCGCTGTGAGAATCCCTCAATCTCTCTCCCTATTTATTCCAGAACCCTCTCCCCATCCCCCTCTCTGATGAAGGGTCTACGCCCGAAATGTCAGCTTTTGTGCTCCTGAGATGCTGCTTGGCCTGCTGTGTTCATCCAGCTTCACGCTTTGTTATCTCCCTATGTCCCTGATTTCTTGGGTCAGTACTCAATCAAGGAGATGTGCCCACAGTAGATTTCCCATTTCATAAAACTCATTACGGAACAAATGCCCTAATCATTAATTACTGTGTGCTTTCAAACCAGGAGCCACATGACCCCAGGAACAAAAACAGAAGTTGCTGGAAAAGCTCAGCAAATCTGTGAAGAAAAAAATCAGAGTTAAGGTTTTGGGTCCGGTGACTCTTCCTCAGAGCCCATTCTGACTAGTGATCAGTCAGTATCTGGGGTGGGGCAGTGGGATGGAGCAGGCTCTGGTTGGTGGGAGGGATGTCAATCTGCAGTTTCCAACTAGTCATCATGGAGGGTCTTGAATTTATACAGAGATTGCCCAGTGTGTGTGCTCTACCATCGAAACCCTTGTCATCAAACTTTGCCAGATGGTAGTTTGCTACCAGATGGCAGATCCAAAATGCCCTTGTAACCAGGGCCACTTTTAACTGGACTAATGAGGAGTGACCACACATGATGTGTGGACTTTGAGAGCCAGACTTGAGCACTTCCTTGTGACCATGGATGGTGTGGGTGTGTGCAGAGGCTGTGTCACCCAGATTCACTTTAGAAAATTATGCTATACATCGACATGTTCACATTCATTGAGGGTTTACATTACACTACAGTTGGCCACAATTCTGTTCGGTTGATTATCTTTTTATCAGAAGGGAAGGAAAAATGCATGCAGACACCGAACAAATTGAGATGGAGGGGAGAGGAAAAGTGCAAGGAGACTAACAAAACAAGGGATGACATGATGAATGGCAGTGCTGAGGATTAGAAGGACCTTGATTTGCACGTCTATAGATCCTTGTAGGCAGCAGGGCAAGTAGAGAAGCTGGTTAAGAAGGCCATGTGCGATCCTTGCCTTTATCAGTCAAGGCATTGAATACAAGAGGTAGGAGGTTATGATGGGGCTGTGTAGGACATTGGTTCGACTATAGCTGAAGTATTATGTGCAGTTCTGGTTGCCACATTATAGCAAATATGTGATTGCATGAGAGAGAGTGGATTGGAGTTTAATTTCTGGCATGGCCACGATGGACTGAAGGGCCTCTTTTCATGTAATACTCTGACTTATGACTGGTTAAAGTAAGGAGGCTCATAGTAGTTTCAAGGAAGGGATGAGTTATAAATGTATTATGTTTACTCTCTGGCACATTATTAGTTTTCTTATTTTTCTGCATTGTCGCTGTATCACACTTATACACTATGGAGAGGAATAAATTATTCAACTGAATGACAAACCAGAAGGTGAGCTTTGCAAATTGGGATGCCATTTCTAGCTGCGTATATTCACTACGGTTCACCGTGTTTGAGTTGCTCAATGGAAACAGAAGGTGTTTGTTCGTTTCTTCTATAATGACCACAAGCCACATGTTGTCTTACCCAAATCCAGCAACTGGTTTATCCAAAAATAAACTTATTTCCTGGGCTGTGCTTGACGACTAAAGAAAAGGATTTATTTAATGGGCCAACTTATCAAATAGCACAGAAATAATACTGGTATGATACGAGTATCAGATCTGTGCGATGAGAATGGGTGTTTGGTTGGTATAGCACAACTCCATTTGGAAAAAAACACTCCAGTGTCAGTGTAACCCTGCCTAAAATCTGGCCAATACTGATGCCAAATGTCACTTTGTTGTTTTAAGATTGCTATCCTTGTAAAGGTTTGTTCATTCTCACAATGCTTTTTACAGTGAGGAAATCTGAAACCAGGAAACCTTGTTCAATCATTTTTCAGTGGTAGAAGACAAAGGGAAAATCCTTTAATTGTTTTCTTCTTGCATTCAAATCTGAGCTTTATCTGTGAAAATGTCAGGCCTTTAATCAGGTCTGTCTGCAAAATGTCTTGTTACTGGTCCTTCTAGTTTTAGGAGGAGCAAGCACAAATGGGGCACCAGTTACTAATTTTATGTTTATTTATTTTTCGCAAGTGCTGATTATTTCACATCAGTAGAAACACAGTTCTGTTAAAAAAGTGAATCGTCAATGGCAAATTCCAGATATGTAATTATCATTATGGGAACCAGGAGATGGCCCATGGTAAAACTTAAACAAGTGATAAACTTGAAGATTAACCTGATTTTTGAACATTAATCTTCATTGTTTGTAAAATCATTTTGAGACAGACCCAAATTAATTTTCTATTTCTAAGGTAATGCCATTTGCACACCGATGAAGGGTCTAGGCCCGAAACGTGAGCTTTTCTGCTCCCAAGATGCTCCTTGGCCTGCTGTGTTCATCCAGCTCCACACTTTGTTACCCTGCTATTTGCACACTTCTGTTTTCCATTAACAAATGCTTACCTACATTGCGAAATATATACACTAAATATTGTGAAAAATTCTGAAGAACCAACTGCTAATAGTTCGCATAATTACGATCAATTTTGCATTTATATAGCGCTGTTTTAACCTCAAACATTGCTAGATGCTACGCAGAGTGTAATAGGTTAAAATGTGACATTAATTCATACAACTGTATCTGGAACTGATGCAACATCTATGACACATTTAAACTGTCATTTAGCAGGGGCAAGTCTATTACTGAATGCGTTACTGTCATAACTATTACATAAATAGTGTAAAGGTAGCATTTATGACTCTTGCACAGAGCAACTATGACTGAAATTACAGCAGGCAGACGCCACTGACTGACATCACCAGACTCTCAGGTTACACAATAATTGTCCAACAGTGCACATATTTCTGAACAATGAGGGACAGGAAAAGACCATTCAGCCCATCTAGCCTTTTTCACATTAGCCTGTGAGTGCATGTAAGTAAACATAGAAACATTCAGCAGGAATAGACCATTCAGTCCTTTGAGCTTGCTCTGCCATTCAGTATGATCATTGGCTGATTATCTAACTCAGTGTCCTTTTCCTGTTTTCTCCACATACCTCATAATCCTTTTAGCCCAAATAACTATAGGTAAATCTCTTAAGAAAACATTCAACGCTTTGTCCTCCACCACTTTCTGTGGCGAAGAATTGCACAGGCTCACCGCTGTCTAGGTTGAAACCACTCTCCTTATCTCAGCCCTAAATGGCCCACTCCAGATCTTTAGACTGAATCCAGGCTCTTGATGTAGACTCCCAAAGAAACCGTTAATTGAGATTTCTAGCAATCTGGTGTCTGTTTGAATTTGGCATCCTTTCCAATAGGAATATAGGAACAGGAGTAGGCCATTCAGCTCCTTGAACCTCTTCCCCCGTTCAATGAAATCATGGCTGATCTGTTGGCTGATTCAATACACCTGCCTTTGGCCCATAACCCTTAATAATCACTTTGCTAAACCAAAGTTTATCTGTTTCAGATTCAAAATGAATTAGTGATCCAGCATCAACTGCCATTTACAGAAGAGAGTTCCACTTCTCTACCACTCTGTGTGAGAAGTGCTTCCTAATGTCCCTCCTGAATGGTCTGCCCTGATGTTTGGACAATGTCCCATAGTTTTAGAATCTTTAGTTTATCTTTATTTATAGAACAGCCTCAGTTCTGACAAAGAGTCACTGGACTCAAACCATTAACTGTTTTTCTCTTAACAGAAGCTGCCAGACCTCCTGCTCTTCTCCAGCACTCTTTTTATCCCAGATTTCCAGCACATGCAGTTCTTTGTGTTTAGCTTAGCCTGTAGCAGAGGTCAGCTATCCATTGGGAAAGCAACCACCTTCTGACATTAAACCATAGTGTAGCCTTGTGCAACTTAACACTAATCTAATCATTCCCTAATCAATTTAGTTACAATTGCACAATCTATTCCCTTCATTTATCTGATTAAACTTGATCAAATCACTTCTGATCCATGCTTTATTGAAATATAAAGTTCGAGCTCTTTGATCTATTTTGATAACTAAAATGATTCAAACTTGGAGTACATCTAATGGCTGCCTCATGTTTATGATAAGCATTGCAACTGCTGACATAATATATCATCAGCATTTTTTAAAAAATAACTTGCATTCATATAGACCCATTGACCATCGGACATCCCAAACAGTTTACAGTCAATTAAGTACTTTTGAAATATAGTCACTGTTTAATACAGTAAATATAGCAGCTAATTTGTGAACAGCAAATAGTAATGACCAAATCATCTGTTTCTGAGATATTGATTGAGGGATAAATGTTGATGAGGATACTCTGTGTAGTTTTCTGTGATATAGTGCCTTGTGATCAAATACAGCCAGTTAAAGTGTCAGGTGGAACCTTAGTTGCACATCTTGCCTGAAAGATAACAACAGTGCAGCACTCCAGCAGTACTGCTCTGCAGGATCGTTCTTTCCTTTTGCATTGAAGTCTCTAAAGTGGGACTTGAAGCCATGACGTTCTGATTCAAAAGTGAGTGGTGTGAAATAATGCACAACGAACATTATAGTTTTTATATGCTCATTATAAATAAGGAGGTATGTCTAGAGATGAAATGTTATGACTATTTATATGCAATTGCAAAATCTGTAATAACTGCCTTTGAAAAAGGCTCAAATATTTGAACTAGATTTAGAAAAGATGACAGCTTGAACTCCATTACCTGGATAGAGGGCACGGCTGATCATCCCGGGCATTATAATGAAAATCATAGGCAACATTTTGAGATAGCTTGCCAGTATTGAGCCACCCTTTGCATGGCTCAGATTCTTTGCAGATAGTGACCGTTGCACAATTACCTGAGAAATCAAAAGTATTTTCCATTGATTAACTTACTGCTAGGAACAGATTAATGCCATTAAGCTCTTTAAACCTGCTGTGCCATTCAATGTAATCATGGTTTATCCGCATTTTCGCTCCATCTACCCATCCCTGATCCATCCATCTGTGTCCCTTAATACTGGGACAGGATGCTCTTCAGAGGGTCAGTGTAAACTCGAAGGGCCAAATGACCTCTTTCCACACTGTAGGGATTCTGATTGAGATTTCTCTTTTAAAAGTTTACTATTAAAAATGTTTTCTTTATGAAAGTAAATAATGGGGGGTGTGGCTAAATCATTTTGCATTTCTAAGTGTAAAAGAGAACTCTTGAAAACAGAATATCATCCAAAAGCTGGTGATGTTAGATTTGCTTAGCAAGTTGTCATTTTTAGAGGAAGAAATAACAGGGCACAACTTGACTGACAGGAGTAAAAGCTAAAATAAACTGAAGAAAGTCTATTCATGTTAATTGGAACTTGGCTACTCCCTGAATTGACTAGGTTTGTTTGTGGAGTAGGTGTACCTGGGAAAGCAAACTAAAATGCACAGATATCAAACCACCTTGTTTCACATCAATATAATAACATGTTGAAAACAAATTTCAAATTAGATAAACAGCAAACCCAACGAACTTGCCTCTCAGTCTATCTGACTAACTCATTCAAATGTTTCTTCTTTGTTACAGAGGGAGAGATACACAGCCCCAACAAAGTCAGCAGCTGCTTTAATTCGGTCGACTGTAGATACTCGGACTTTTCAACCCCTCCACCCTGTTTCAAGCAGCCCTGATTTGAGCCAAAGTAGAAGACCAATGCTCAAGCTCAGTGGCCTCCAAAATGCAATGGTGCCACACAATAATTCCCAAAAGGCCGTACCGCGCCGGTCAGTGACAACATTCCTTGAACAGAAGGGTCTGGGCAGACCGGATTTGACAGTGGGTCTGGGTGTGACTGAGTCCAGAAAGTACAGTAACTGCAACAAATCCAGTGGAATCTCCATGGATTCAGACATTTCTTCAATGAGCACAACCACTCCTTTGGGTCTCTCCGTCTCCAAATTAACAACGCAAAAGAACTTGAAGGCAAAGTTGCCAGTTAACAGAGTTGCACAAATGACAGAGTCCACACCCAAAGCATTGACTGAGTGACCCATTGAAGCATAGTAAATTCAATAAATGCCTTCTGAATTAAGCAATTAAACTGTGCTCTTTGGACAAATCTAAGTATTTAACATAGACCCTGCATTTTGGATTGTGTATATTTTTTAAAAAAATGAAAAATATGAATGTAAGATAAAATATGTTTACATTACCTGATCTGTGCACCAATACCATGTCGCCAGGATGCTCAATCCAAAGATCATGCCAGTCCATGGGAGATCTCCAGTCACTGGATCTCTGAATAGATGCATGGCATCTGCCCTGGGGAGATGGCACGTTGTATTGGGAATAATCTTTGTTGGAACTGCCTTTAGGTATACACTTTCCAGGTTGTGGTACCCTCCAATCTTGTTAAAAGCTACAAGAATATTGTAAATAAGAGTTTTTAAAAATACATTTAAAAACTATCATGCCAGTCCAGCTGCTATAATTAATGGTCTTGCTGATTTTTATCTGTGCAACCTATAGATATATTTCAGGATTTGGTGCAGTAGCCAGTTGAGCTCCTGTATCTTGTATTAGGAGAATGCTCTGTGCAATAAATCTATTCTTTCAAAATAGTAATGTGAATGAGTGGCATGGACAATCTATCTCTACTTTGAAGTTTTAGTTACAAAGAATTGTCTCTGAAGCCTTCATATATTTATCCCAGATATCTCATTCTTCGTTTGGTTAGCCCTTGATTGATTGGAAAATTTGATCTTAGGTAATAGAGAAGGTTGAGAAAGAATGTTTTCAGATCTGGCCTTCCTCTTCACCTCTTGGAAGTGACCTCCTCTTTTTTGGAGCATTAGAATAAGATGTTCTCCATCATTAGTTGCTCTTGAAGCACTCCAGTCCATGTGTTTTAGGTATATTCACACTGCTATTGGGAAGGAAGCTCCCAGAACAGTGAAGGGACAGTGATCCAAATTCCTCGTTATGATTATGAGTAATTTTGAGGAGACTTGCTGATGATGGTGTCCTAATGTGCTTTCTGCCCATGTTCTTCCAGGTGGTAAAGGTCACTGGTTTGGAAGATACTACCAAAGGAGCCTCTGCAAATTGCCTGCACTATTCTACCTGCAAGGTTATTCTAAACATTGACCACACTAAATATTCACAGATCTTCGAGTGGAGACTTTTCTGATTAGTTCTTTCCTAAATGGTTACCCTTGTCCTGAGATTATAATGCCAAGTGTTCAGCTCTCCAACCAAGCAAAACAGTCTCTCGATATCTACTTTCTCATTCTTCTAAACTCTGTAATAAATCTACTGGATGACTCTTCACAAGACAACTCTCTCATCTCATGAATCAGTCTAGCGAACCTTTGTTGCAACCTCTCGAGGCAGGTATGTTCTTCCTTGAGATCTTATACACAGGAGTGGTCTCAATAAAGCCATGTTTGCATTAAGTCTTACTTACTCTTCTTCTGCACTTTTTGTTTATTCCTACAATCTGTAATGTTGGTCTTTTTATTTCTTTACTTTTCTAATTTTTTTTCCCTAATATCTTGTACTAAACAAACTGTATCTACATACTTGGTACCTTAGATGGTGCCATAATAGTAACTTGTAAACTTGTCACTGTACTTACTTGAGTACATCTGACAATAAAGCTAATTCAATTCAACCCTCTTTTAATAAATGTTAACAACACCATTCCCTATTTGCATATTGCACCTACATATTTATCAGTTGCCTACAAGGAAAACTCAGCAGGAAAACTAGCATTTTTCTAAGATTTTCTCATAATCCAAAATCCTGACACAACTGATCAGCCTCCTGTCTCTTCACTGCCACCAATGTTTGGATGCCTGTTTTCGCTTCTTGCAACTGAAACTGGATGTACTGTTCAAAATGAAGTCTATCCAAGTACTAACAAAGTGCTAAAGTAACTCATGAGGTCTGGCATCTTTTGAATCAGAGTCTCATTCAATTTAATTTTTAGCTATTTCAACATTGTACTTGAGGAAGACCCTCATGATCAGAGAATTTGGCTTTCATTGGCAGAGGAATTGAGTTTAAGAGCCGCGTGATTATGCTCAAACTCTAAAACCCTGGTTAGACCACACTGGGAATATTGTGTTCGGTTCTGGTTGCCTTATTATAGGAAGGATGTGGAAGCTTTAGAGAGGGTGCAGAGGAGATTTACCAGGATGCTGCCTGGACTGCAGAGCAGGTCATTTGAGGAAAGGTTGAGGGCGTTAGGGCTTTTCTCATTGGAGCGAAGAAGGATCAGAGGTGACTTGATAGAGGTGTAAAAGATGATGAGAGGCACAGATACAGTGAATAGCCAGAGACTTTCTCCTAGGGCAGAAATGACTATTACAAGGGGGCATAACTTTAAGGTGATTGGAGGAAGGTATAGGGGAGTTTTCAGAGGTTGGTCCTTCTCAGAGAGAGTGGTGGGTGCGTCGAATGTGCTGCCAGCAATGGTGGTGGAGTCAGATACATTAGGAACATTTAAGCGACTCTTTGATAGGCACATGGATGATAGTAAAATATAGGGTATTATATCTTGAATTTGGAGTCTAATGATGACATTAAACCATTGTCAATTGCTGGAAAAACCCATCTGATTCCTTAGTATCTTTTATGGAAGGAAACTGCCATCCTTACCTGGTCTGGCCTGTGTGTAATTCCAGATTGTCAGCAATGTGCTTGACACTCAACTGCCCTTTGGGCAATGAGGGGTCTACTGGTTAATATTAAGTAATAAATGCTGGTCTGGCCAGTGACATCTACATCCTGGCAATAAGTTTAAAAAAAAAGCAGCAGCCATGCACCCAATGAAGCCAGTGAAAAAATGACTCAGGATCCGCGTGGTGAATCACACAAGCAGTACCTGCAATGGTTAGTATCACAGTTCCAATGATCATGATGACTGTCTGGAGTGTGTCTGTGTAGATAACAGCAGCCAGGCCACCTGAAACCAGAGTAGAAAGGGACAATATAAGAAATCAACTTGTTCACTTTTTTATCATCCCATGCCATGACACAATTTTTTTCCATTGAATCAAGCAGACGGAATGTTGCAGTCATAAAGCACCCAGCTTCTTTCACGTTGCAATTGCCAGAATTCTACGATAAATACATTGATCAGGGATCATGGAGATGACAAGCACATTTTAGATTTATGAATATTATCGACACAAGAGGGCAAGAATTAACATGCTTTCTTGAAAAATCAACAAAAGTAACCTACAACTAGGCAGGCAATGGGAACGGCAGATGCTGGAGAATCCGAGATAACAAAGTGTGGATCTGGATGAACACAGCAGGCCAAGCAGCATCTTAGGAGCCCAAAAGCTGATGTTTCGGGCTCAGACCCTTCGTCAGAAAAAGGATGATAAAGGGTCTAGGCCCGGAACATTAGCTTTTGTGCTCCTAAGATGCTGCTTGGCCTGCTGTGTTCATCCAGCTCCACACTTTGTTAACTAGGCGGGCAGTGTCTAATTATGATTCAGCAGAGACCACATTTCAAAACTGCTCCATTGGATTCAAAGCCTTAGTTCATGAACGGTGTTATATAAATGCACATCTTTCAGAAGAAGGAAGAAAGAATTTGGAAATGGTTTAGGGCTGATGACAACTGAGTGATATTTTACCCTTCTGAAATTGACAATGCAAGTGCTAACTGTGGCATATGCAATGGTAATGGGTAATGTTTCAAAGAGACTCCATCTGCTGGGTCCTACTGGCCAAACAATGCAATGGCCACCTCTGAAAAATACACAAGAATGTGAGTACTGTAACCTGAAAATACTTCAAAGTCAAGAGCGCAGAACGCTGAAAGATTCAACGTGTTCAGACAATGTATTGTACCTTTAAAGTTAAAGTATGGTATTCTTCTTTGTGTTTATCTTAGAACCATTAAACACAAAAGGAGACTATTATGCCTGTGTCACCTCAAGAGCCATTCAATTGGTCCTCATTGCCCAGTACTCTTTTTGCATGGCCTTCCCAATTGTTTTCTTCTCAATAAACATCCATAACATCTGGCAAATAGGATAATAGTTTCTGAGTAACAGGAAATAAACAATAAACTGAGGACTTTTTTTATCAGCCAAATTAAATCAGGCCTTTTCAAGTGAGAAAATCAGAACAAGAACCCACTCCTGCACACCTATGTGAAGGGCTAACAGGTTGGCCAAGCAGACAATGCTATAGCGGATAGCCATAATTACTGGTGAATGTTTGCATTTTCCTCCCAAGTTATTAAGTGTTGACATGAAGCACACCCAAATCCTGTGATAACAGAAGCAGCCACAGAATCAAGCTCTTTTGACTGTGCAAATTGCTTTTCCCCAAAATTTAGGAAAGCAATGCATTAATCTGCATTTAATATTTCCACTATCAGGATATCCTTGCGATTGCTGACTTCAGCTACAGTTTTGTATTGCAAGGTTATATTTTTAATCACTCAATTCAATTTACTTTCAGCCAGTGGGAGACATTTTCAGAGTCAGTCTGGTTCAGAGCTGATTGCTACTCAAAAAACAGGATAGGCCACACATTCAAAATCAGTCTTTTCCCAACTTTTAACTAACTCGGCAAGCATCAGCATTTCTCAAATTCAACTTAATAAATCAGCATTGGTTGTCAAAAATCTCCACAGACTGGTTCCTCCCCTCTCCCCTCAGCCCATTCCCTTCCTGGGCCCAATAGTTAGACAGCACCTCCTCTTCAATCTTTCTTGCGGCTAAGTTTTGTTCTGTTCATACATGGAATGTGGTTATCTCTGGCTAGGTCAGCATTTATTCGACGTCTCAGTTTGCCCTTGAGAAGGTTCCTCCCTGAACCATGAGCGAGCAACAGAGAATAATTGATTCAACCACATTTAGAGTACTGCAGACAGTTCTGGTCGCCACATTACCAAAAGGATGTGGACGCTTTGGAGAGGGTGCAGAGGAGGTTCATGAAGAGAGGTAGAGTAGATTAGAATTATTTACATTAGAAAGACAGAGGTTGAAGGGGGACCTGATTGAGGTCTACAAAATCATGAGAGGCATAGACAGGGTGGATAGCAAGAAGCTTTTTCCCCAGAGTGGGAGACTCAATTACCAGGGGTCTTGATTTCAAGGTGAAAAGGGGAAAAGTTTAAGAGAGCTATGCGTGGAAAGTTCTTTACGCAGAGGGTGGTGGGTACCCGGAACACACCAGTTGGTGGTCGAAGTGGGCGTGATAGCATCATTTAAGATGTGTCAAGACAGATACATGAATGGGCAGGGAGCAAAGGATCCTTGGAAAATAGGCAACAGGTTTAGGTAGAGGATCTGGATCGGTGCAGGCTTGGAAGGCCGAAGGGCCTGTTCCTGTGCTGTAATTTTCTTTGTTCTTTGCTCTAATAAGCAGAGTGCTGGTTATCAGCTTTGAATCTGCTGACCCAGCTGGGTTAATTAGTGGGAAAACCCAGAGAGAGGAAGAGGGGAGGATTTTTTAAACTATAAAAAGCCCAGATAGATATATTGTAAATCTGCCATGAGCTAAGACCATCTCAACACCAAAATATATAAGCAATGTCACCATTGTAACAAGAACCAAGCAATGTTCCATATCACTATTCTGTTGTGATATTGTACTGAAGTCAGCAGGCTGATTGCTCTTTCCCAGCAAATAAATGTGTCATGAACAATGCATACACTCAGCAGCTGCTTCTCATAGCTCTGTCAGTCTGTGGCTCTCTGGTAGCAGGCTTGCCTATCAGCTAGTGAAATAATTCTATTGAGGCCAGAATCCCACAACTAGGTCATCCTTTATTTCCATGTGCATAGTATTTGACACTGGTCTGGCTGCCTCAGAGACAGCTCTCAGAGTGAACAGAACCTCTGACTCAGAGATAGTCGGAACTGCAGATACTGGAGAATCTGAGATAACAAGGTGTAGATCTAGATGAACAGAGCAGGCCAAGCAACATCAGAGGAGCAGGAAAGCTGACGTTTCAGGCCTAGACCCTTCATCAGAAATGGGGGAGGGGAAGGGGGCTCTGAAATAAATAGGGAGAGAGGGGGAGGCGAATCAAAGATGGATAGAGGAGAAGATAGGTGGAGAGGAGATAGACCGGTCAAAGAAGTGCAGATGGACCCAGTAAAGATGAGTATAGGTGGGGAGGTAGGGAGGGGATAGGTCAGTCCTGGGAGAATGGACAGGTCAAGCAGGCGGGATGAGGCTAGTAGGTAGGAGATGGGGGTGTGGCTTGAGGTGGGAGGAGGGGGTAGGTGGGAGGAAAGACAGGTTAGGGAGGCAGGGCCTCAACCCCACCTCTTCCTCCGCTACATTGATGACTGTAGCAGCGCCACCTCATGCTCCCATGAGGAGCTTGAACAGTTCATCCACTTCACCAACACCAGAGCTCCCTGATCGGACCAGATTGATGGCAAGATGGCAGCAGGGTAAGTTGGTCCATTCAGAGCTCCACTCTGTTTCCCAGTCCCCTTTCCTTTTCCTTTCTTTTCTCTTCTTCTTCTCTCTCCTCTCTGCAGTAATTCTGTCCACACCAACCCCTGCCCTTATAGCTACCTACCTCAGGAAGTGGGTTGCAATCGGGAACCAGCTGGTGGGAGCTGAATGCGTTGGCCATGTCCTGTAGTGGCAGTGAATCGAGTGTGAGCCAGAGTGACGATGAGAGGGCACCAGAGGGTGGTGAGAGGAGGCTGGCGAGGGGGCAGCAGTGGGTGGTGAGAGGGGGCTGGCGAGGGGGCAGCAGTGGGTGGAGAGGGGGGCTGGCAAGGGGGCAGCAGTGGGCAGTGAGAGGGAGCTGGCAAGGGAGCAGCAGTAGGCGGTGAGAAGGGGCTGACATCAACACAAAATATAAACTGGCATGGCAACAATTCTTTAATTTATAAGATAAATCTCTACCAACACAGGCAGAAGAAACATGGAGTTCTTGACACTTGGAGATCTTCTCCAAAGTAGAGAGGGGGTTGCTGGGACAATTAGATCTTACAAGGCTAAGACAGATCATTTTGTCACAGTTACAGATACCAAGAGATGTGGAGTAAAGGCAGGTAAATGGAATTGAGGTACAGGAGGTCACCAATTTACAAAGTCCAACTTACAAATGCTTGTACTTATGAATGCAATGCTATAAAGCAGTGTAATTGTAAAGAACCAATGTATGAACATTTCCTGTATTTAACAAATGGTGACTTTATATTGTCCTGCATTATTTATACATTGGAACACAGGCTCCAGCACTGAATGTGCTCACTACCTGGGAAACAGCCTGTACAATTTAGTCACAATCTAATAGAAATTTAGGCTTCAGGAGTTGAATGGACTACTATTACTTGATTTTAAAAGAATGAAGAAAGTGTCCAGAAAAAGCTCAAATCATTAAACTCCTTTTGCTTTAAGGTTCCACAAGGGACGAATATACTCAGTTAGGTCACCTGTTACTCAGGCAGTGCAGTTCTCGCTGGCCTTGTCAGATGATAATGTATCTGCTGGTGTTGTTTGTTGTAATTAAATAAAAGGATTAGAAATAGCTTCTAGAAATGGCTGTGTCATTCTGAATGGCTAAATTTTAATTCACCGGGATTTGTGTGTTGTGATTTGCAGCAAAACAGGAAAATAGTTGCCTTGGAACTCCAGGAAACAAATTGAGATATCATGCCGGAACCACCTCAAATCTGTCCTCTCTACACCCCACCCCTAAAACTGACAACTCGCTGTGGAACAAGTGGTGACATAAATTCAATTTAACTATTCCATGACCATGTTGTGGCTCAGTGTGTCGTACTCCCACTTCTGTAGCCACAAGATCTGCCAAAGACTTTGGCTCAAAAAGTGAAAGTGAACACTCTGTGCTGTCAGATATACAGTCTTTCAGTTGAGCTGATAACTTGAGGTCTGTGATAGGGTTAACCTGGACCTAAATAATCTTGAGGTTCTTTTTCCAAAGACGGCTGGTATCCCAGGCAACACCTATTGTTCCAGCAACATTGTGAGATTAGAATATCTGGCCATAACCATCTAACACTGTTCATGAGAGCTTGTTGTGTGTAAATTGGTTACTATATTACAACAGAGACTACAAGCAATAATTTCAAAGTTCTTAAGATGTCTGAATTCTGAAAGGCATTATATAAAAGCTAAATTAATTTAGTTTCCTTTCACAAGCAAAATAAAAATGAAGGATAAAAGTACTCAGTTAAATACTTGTTCACAAAATCCTATATTTGGGCACAATATATATGGACCAACCGGTTGGTCATCATGGAACCTTAAAATGCAGTTATGCGTGGGGGTTTGATGTTCCAGTCATTGCAAACTCAGGATTTTTGATTCCCTAGCAGTTGATACATGACGGACCTGAGAAACTCCAACTCTTTCTATGCAGGCAATTGCTAACCAAAACTTTAGCTTCATTTGAGCTATTGACTGGATTTGGTTGGTTGGTTACAGGCAAAGCTTTTGGAACTATCAATGTTTGTTTTGGCTCAAAAACTTTGTTTTGATTGTGAGGAGGTGTATTGCATCACAGCCAATAATAGCATGCGATGAGAGATAGGAAATACCCTGGTAAGACAGACATGATATCAGACTTGTGAAAGGCTGTGTTGGTAAAGCATGGGAGAAAGAGGAATCTCAATTTCCCGCTGCCGGCCAGAATGATGTTACGCTGGTATGTATAGACACCTATGTATATGCAGGTATGTTATAGCAGTTTTTTTAAAGCACATTCATAGGACGTGGGCATCACTAGCTAGGCCGGCATTTATTACCCATCCCTAGCTGCTCACAAGGTTGCAGAAAACCACATTGCTGTGGGTCTGGAGTCACACGTAGGCTGGACCAGGCAAGGATGGCAGTATCCTTTCCTAAAGGACATTAGTGAGCCAGATGTTTATCTTCCAACAATCAGCAATGTATTCATGGTCATTATACTGTTAATCCTATATTTTCACTGAATTCATGTTCACCATCTGCCTTAGCAGGAGTCAAACCCAGGTCCTCAGTATTAGCTGGCTGTCTGGATTAATAGTCCAGCAGTAATACTGCTAGGCTATTGCCTCCACATACTTCATTAGTGACACCAGGGGGTGGATTTAATTCTAAAACACCAACCCTTGCATGGGGTTGTCTTTTGAGTTGAAAACCTGGAACTACCAAAGGCAGAACCCTTGGAGTAATTTTTTTTTGAGTGGCCACTTCCAGGTCACCTAAACCAATTAAAAAGCTCCTGATGCTGGAGAGCCAATGAGAGCCTCCAGCATTGACAAATCAGCAGCTCCGCTGTCAGAGATGAGTGTCAGGAGAGGATGCCTTAAGGTAGAAGCACTCATTCAAGACTTTATAAGGACATTTTAAAAATTACCAAGAATCCCCAGCTGCTAGGCTGTCAT
Organism: Stegostoma tigrinum; assembly: GCF_030684315.1. NCBI lineage: Eukaryota > Metazoa > Chordata > Chondrichthyes > Orectolobiformes > Stegostomatidae > Stegostoma > Stegostoma tigrinum. The sequence goes on along the minus strand of NC_081376.1, from coordinate 39,698,283 downwards.
TGTTTTGAATTTCAAGAATACACTAGATTCATAAGATATCTTTACATATATACATAGTCCCTAAAGCAGTTTGGTTCTATACAGTTGCACATGAAGGAACAAACAAACATTGGAGTTTGACTCTATCCAACAAGGAACTACTCGTGACGAACGGTGACAAAATCCACTGCATCGTTCTCCGGACTTCCTTTGCAAAGGCACATTCCAACAGATGTACGACAGATTCAACTCCCCCCACCCCACCACCACCACTACTGCTTCGAGAGCAGCAGACTGACTGGGAGTACATGAAGGATCTCGCAGGATAGTGCCCTTCTCACTACCAGCTAAGCCATGTCTTGGAGCTTGTTGGAAAGTTCTGATGATGAGGCATTCTGCCAAATGACTTTGACGGTCTGCTCAGGGAGCCACTTGACAGGATCCATCCTGTCCTTTTCCCGCAGGGTCTCAAGAATGCTATATGCTGAGCACTAAACGGATGAATTCGTGGTCAAAGGTGCTTTTCTTTGCAGATTTCTCCATGAAGGACAAGTGATATGGAATGAATGAACCACTTGTGTTCTGCAATAACATAGCCAGACCCATCCATTGAAACACCAGGGACAAGGTAGAACCTCAGTACATAGTGACACTTGGTGCTTGCATGTGGATAGTGTGCACACAGCTTGATGCAACCTTGTACAAAGATGGCCATCAGGATGAAGGCGATGTTGGGTACATCCTTCCCCCTGCTTATCCAGAGTTTTGTGCGCGGTGTCCCTGCAGGCACGGTCCATCTTAGATCTCGAGATGAAATGGAAGATGGCTTGGCCGACTGCAATGGCACGGGTTCTGGGAATGAGGCTCAGGCTACAGATTCAGACCTGCAGCACATTAAACCACACAGAGAGTGCCTGATACCTGATGGCCAGGTTTTTACAGCAATGAATAGGGAGCAATGCTCCCAAAAGCCCAGTTTCTGCCTCACCTGGTGATACGCTCATTCCAAGCTTTTATGCATGTCCTGGCCTCTCCAACACTGTTAGGTAAGCTCCCTTGACGGTGAAGGGGATAAAAGGTTTGGTCTGCCCAGTTCCCAAAGCACATGGCCTCTCTCTTACCTTGATTTATTTTGGCATCCGAGGCCAGTTCGAACTGGTCACAGATACTCATGAGTCTGTGCACTGATAGTGACTCTGAGCAGAAAATGGCAAAGTCATCCATGTACAGGGAGGCTTTGACCTACAGGTGTCCACTGCCTGGAATAGTCAGCCCTCTCAGGCTCACATCATGCCGATAGATTCAGCAAAGGGCTCTATACAACACACAAGCATGGCAGGAGAGAGCAGGTAGCCCTGCCTGACTCTGGATCTGGTCATTAAGCTTTCCAATTCCTGTGCATTAATTGCACTAACCATGTTGGTGTAGAGCAATCAGATCCAATTGCAGATCACCTCCTCAAAGTCCATTTGGGACAGCATGTCCCACATGACCGTGTGCGGTATCTTGTCAAAGGCTTTCTCCTGGTCCAGGCTGATGAGACAGGCATCCACCCCCCACCCCTTGCCCTGTATATAGGTGATTGTATCCCTGAGGAGTGTGAGGCTCTCAGAGATCATCCTGCCTAGTACAGCACAGTTAAGGTTGGGGTGAATCATCGATCCCAGAGCAGACATGACCTGATTGGCGATAACCTTAGACAGAATTTTGTAGTCTGCTTTCAGCAATGAAATTGTTCGCCACTTTCTGATTTCCTCCCTCTCTCCCTTCTGCTTGTAGGAGAAGTTGATGATACCTTTCCTCATGATTTCGCACAGTGAAACTGCCAGAAGCAAACTGTCATACACCTCCAGCTGATCCTGGCCAATCAAGCCCCACAGAGCTGAATACTACCGAGCTGGTAAGCCCTCTCTCCCGGAAGTTTTATTCTTTTCTAAGCACTTGAGGGCTTTTGTTAGCTCATCCAGAGATAATGGTTAGCCCAGCCTCTCTTGTGTGCTGTCTTCTAAGATCTCCATGACAGACTGGGAGGCTGTGCTGTCTGTGGGCTTTATGTCATACGGTCTGGTGTAAAAGCATTTGCTGATCCTCAGGATATGAAACTGAGGTGATGTTACTGATCCATCATCTTCCTTCAGGTTGCTGAGCAGAGAGCTCTCCCTGTGCATCTTCTGGAAGAAGAAATGGGACCAGGTCTCATCCTACTCCACAGTGCAGACCCTGAACCAGAAGATTATCTTGGACATCTCTGAGGCAAACGGCGAGACTAGCTGACTCTTCATTTCCTTGGGATCCTCCATGACATCAACCTCCACTGACTGCAGCAGGACCAGGTTCTGTATGCTTTTCTGGAATTAGGATAGTTTTCCCCATTTCTCTCTCACCTTCTGACCACGTTTAAAGATAACGAACCTCTTGACATTCCCCTTGATTGCTTCCAACCAAGCTGCTAGAGACTCAAAGCAGGGCTTCACACTCCATCAACCTGTGTAATCCCTTTTAAGATCATCCTTGTTTTTCTGGGTCAACCGTTTCACGTTCAGTTTTCACACTCCCTTGCCAGAACGTTGGTCATTAGTTATTCTCAGTATCCAGTAGGAGACAGTTGGCCAGCAGGAGGCAGAGGTCAGAGGAGAACACTGGCTTGATGTTGGTGGACCTGACCAAGAACATGGGAGGACACAGACAGGAAATCAATCCTTGAGTGGACAAACCCATCTGGATGCAACCAGATGCACTCCATCTGCAAGGATGCTGAAGACTTTGTGAGGCTTGGTGACTTGAACCATTTCTTATCAGGAATCTGGATGTGGCATCCAGTTTGCTGCCATGCTGTCACATAACAATCCATTCACAGTCAAAATGGCTGCAAAATAGTAGCAAAGGCAAGTCCTTTGCCAAACATGTTTTTGGGTGAATGAGTTTAAATTGTGGCTTGGGGTCCACGTGCTCAGCTCTGCTCTCTACTTCCATCTCTCAGGTGAGTTTTAGATCAAAGACTGGCCTGAATAGACTCTTGAGCAGCCTATATGGTGGTGATCTGTCAGTCACCCACTTGTACCCTGATCCAGTCCATTCAAAAATGGTCTGGAAGTAGGAAAATCCTCAAAAACCATCACTCTGGTCGGCAGCTGGAAACGAAGATTCCTCTTGTCTCCATGTTTTAGCGATACAGCCCGCCAAAAATCCAGCAGCATGTCTCTCTCAATTGTGTATTTCTTATCTGTCAGTACATGCTATTGCTGGCTGCAATGCAATACACCTCCTCACAATCAAAAACAAAATTTTGGAGCGAAAACAAATGCTAAAGGTTCCAAAAGCTTTGCGAGTAAACAATCAGTTCAACTCAGTCACTACTTCAAATGAATCCAAAGCCTGCTCAGAAAGGGCTGGAGTTTCTCAGGTCAATGGTGCATCTGAGCAATGTCTCCAAATCCGGGATAAAGAAGACTGCGAAGGAATCAAAATTCCTGAGTTTGCAATGACAGGAACATCATTCACAGCCCCTCTGTTCAAGGAGGACAACCAATCAGTTGGGTATCTGCCCTGACTGTTCACATGCCTGAGCAGGCAAATGGGATAGTGTGATCCAAATGCCAACTTTGCTTCCCATTCTCTGCTGTAACTGCTCTGTATCATCATTGAGATATTGCGAGTCAAAGCATGAGACAGATTGATGGACAAATTGTCCTTCATTCAACCAATCTGTAGTAAGAATGGGATACCCGAACATTTAGAAAAAGAATGGTAAAATTGAGAGGAGTGAACAGGTGTTTACAGAATGGGAAATCACTTGGATCAAATCAAGTTTGACAAACCTGTTGGAGTTTTTTGAGGAAGTTAACTTCTAGCATAGATAATGGAGAACCTGCGAATGAGGTGTATTTCGATTTTCAGAAGGTTTTCGATAAGGTCTCACTTAGGAGGTCAATAAATAAAATTACAGTGCATGGGATTGGGAGGAATATGTGAATATGTACTGTAAGTTGGTTAACAGACAGAAAGCAGACAGTAGGAATAAACAAATTGTTAAATGGCAGGTTGTTACTAGTGGGTTACCGCAAACATTATGCTAGGTTCACAGCTGCTCCCAATCTACACAAATCAATTGGAAGTAGGGACTAAGTGTATTATTCCCAAATTTGCTGAAGACCTCAAACTATATGAAATGTATCTTGCAAGAAGAATGGAAGGAGTTTTAGTGGACTCAGGCATGCTAAGGGAATGAACTGGAACATGGCAAATGGAACGTAAGTGTGAAGTTATTTACTTTGATAGAAGAAGCAGAAAAGCCAAATAATACTTAAAATGGAGGGAGATTGGGAGGTGTAGATGCCCAAAAGGACCAGTGTCATGAGTCAATCAAAGTTACTTCAGCGAGTTTAGCTGTTTGGCTGGCTAGCTTGTGATGCAAAATAATACTAATAGCAAGGGTTCATTTCCCACACTGGCTGGAGGTGATGATTAAAGTCCTGCCTTCTCAACCTCATCCCTTGTATGAGCTGTGATGGCCCTCAGGTTAAACTACCACTGGTCATTTCTCACTAATGAGAGAGCAGCTCCATGATCCTCTAATAAGATTATCTTTACCTTACTTGACACTGATAGGCTTTAAAGCTGTCTGCTTCACATCTCCCACTTAGGACTGTACATGATCATGAAGGAGTTGTAGGTTTATGGTAAGATTTTGCAGATATTTTTAACCAACCTGTTAAGGTCTCTATAGCAGATGGGACTTGAACCTGGTCCTCCTGGCTCAGAAACAGGACAGAGGCTAGGAATACTGTGGCAAGAGAGACACCTCCTGACTCCCCAGAGCCTGTCCAGCATCTACAGGGCATTAGTCAGGGGTGTGATGGAATACTCCCCACTTGCCTGGTTGAGTGCAGCCCCAACCACACTTAAGAAGCTTGATACTATCCAGGACTAAACAGCCTGCTTGACTGACACTGAATCTGCAAGCATCCACTCCCTCCACCACTGTTGCTCAGTAGCAGAAGTGTGTACAATCTACAAGATGCACTGAAAAATTCATCAAAGACCCTCAGACAGCACCTTCTAAACTCATAACTACTTGCATCTAGAAGGACAAAGGCAGCAGATACATGGGAACACCACCACCTTCATGTTCCTCTCCAAGACTCTCACTATCCTGACTTGGAAATATATCACTGATCTTTGACTGTTGTTGGATGAAAATCCTGGAATTCCCTCCCTAATTGTAGGTCAACCCATAGCAAGTGGACTGCAGTGGTTCAAGAAGGCAGCTCACCATCACCTTCTCAGGGGCAAATAGGGGTGGCGCAATAAATGCTGACCAGCCAGTGATGCCCACATCCCACAAATGAATATAAGAAGACTACCATTGTGCTACACTAACCCTTGTGCAGATGTTTGGAGTTCTTCTCAAAATCAAGTCAACTCATCTTAAGAAGAGAAACAAAGTTGCAAAATTCAAATGAAAAGAAGCCACATAAGTAATTTCTCAAACAGTTGCTACACATTTTATTTTAGGGCTAGGCTCGACAGGAATGGAATTTTTGCCATTCATCAAGGGCGCAGGTCTGACCCTTGTGATTATAGCTCTATTGCTTCAGGAGTTACGCTAATTCTCAGCATATCTTCTTCAGGAACTTAATAAATCTTGAAGTTTGAAAGCAGTTAAAGCTGCTAGCAATTACTTATTAGTACTTTAATTAGGTAATTCTAAACATCTATTTTAACATGTCTTTGTGACATCTGGTAAGCTCACAACTGGTAACATCAAAGAAAATGTTGGAGCCTCACTTAGTGCAGAAAAAATGATAGACTGTAAACCATTTGTAAAAAAATTGTCACCCTCCTCCCCCCAGCTTCCCTTTCCAACTAAAAGCGAATGAAGCTTGATAGGTTCAACAAGTCTGCTAAAATGGCTTGTTGGGCTTTATCCCAAAAGAGGAAGAAAAAAAATCAGCTCTTCCCAATTTGGAAATTAAGGTTTCACCTAGAGATTGGAAATGAGCATCAAGAGTCTGTTTATTTTATACCTGTACGCAGACTTTTATATGCACTTAACTGTAACTGCGCCACAAGCAAAAACAGCAATTAAAACCAGTTATTGGTTGGCAGGTCTAACTTAATTTAGTTGAAACTATTTGAAACCACATTCTCCACATAAACTAAATTAAATCTCTTCAGGTTTCCTACTGCAATCTTACAAATGCAGGTGCATGTGAGAGGCTGTTGGAGAGAGCAGGGGGAGGCACTTACAGATTCCATCAAGAGGACAAGTCAAGGGATTTCTTTACTAAAATAAATTCTCAAGATGTGGGCATCACTGGCGAGGGTGGCATTTAATGCCTCTCCCTATTAATCGGTGAAAGCAATGGCGAGCCTTGTTTTTGAACACATTGCAACAGTTTTTGATACAAATGAAAGAATTGCTGGATGACTCCAGACGACAATTAAGAATATATGCTTTCAAAGAATTACAGCAGTGTTATGATGCTGAATGAGGCCATTCAGCCCATCACGCTTACACCAGCTCTTTAAGTGAGCATTGTGGCCTGGTGCCAATCTCCTGTTTTTCCCCCCGATCCTGGCACATTATTTTTATCCAAATAACCATCCAATACACTCTTGACCATTTTAAGATATTTAAGAGTTGGCAGAGGCAATTGTTCCTGCTCCACCATTCAATAAGATTACCTTTGATCAGATTGTGGCTGCAACTTCACATTTCCAGCTACCATCCAATAACGTTTGACTCTTTTATTAGCCAGAATCTACTCCTGCTTGAGACATATTCACGTCTCAACTTCCACAGCTATCTGCAGAAGAGAGTTCCAAAGATTCATGACACTCTCAGGGAAAAATAATTCACCCAATCTCTGCCTGGAAGACCCCTTATTTTTAAATGGTGTTCTCTAATTTGGGTAACTTCCACAAGAGGAAACATCTTCTCATCCATTCTCTTGTCAAGTGCCCTGAGGATTTTATATATCTTCATAGCAATCATCTTGCGTGTAAGCAATGGCAAATCTGCTAAGCATATACCCTTTAGACTGGTCACGAGCAACGCTGACTCTTTAGATTATTAGATTAGATTAGAATGATTGTTTCTAAATAATTCACTCTGGTGGTAGAAAGGATGCCCTGGCAGGATATCTATGGAGACAAAATGAAGAGATAAGAGATAGGCATTTGACCATGGCCATAACAGCTGATGCTAGTCAAAGGTGATAGCTGAGACTGAATGGACAGAGGCTGCCAGAGAATTGGTCGTCTCTGTGCTGTGTTAAAGAGTGTGGATGAATTAAATACCTCCACATTCCATAGGGCAAGTATTTGCAGAATAGAGAGATTTGGGGCAATTTTCCAATGACAATTACCTTTGATTAGAAATTAGAATTGTGCCCAAATGCATGCCCAAACAAGGTTTGGCACATAGGTATTGCTTGACTTTCATTGATATACTACCTGTATCTCAAGGAGTTCTTGTGGAGCTGTGGCAGTGTACCTACCTTTGAGCTAGGAGTCCTGTGCTCAAGTCCCACCTGCTCCAGAGGTCTGTTATGACATCCTTGAACAGGTTGAGATAGAAACTGTCTACTACCTGTATGTCACAGTCGAACATTAGAGGATTGAAGAGGGTGAGGCTAGTGCTATGGTACTGTATCAAAACAAACAGATGCAATGACTGCAAAATCTAATTCTAAACAAGGCAGAGCATTTTTTAAAAAAATCAGGGGATATTGCCCAAACCTAATTGCTCTTGGGTAGGTGAGCTGCCTTCATGAACTGCTGTGGTCCTTGGGGTATGGGTAGACCCACAATGATGTAGGGGAGGAAGTTTCAAGAGCTTGACCCAACAACAGTGAAGGATTGGTGATATATTTCCAAGTCTAAATGGTAGTGGTTGTGGGTTTGGAAAGTACTGTTAGGGGCCATGATGAGTTGCTGCAGTGCATCTTGTAGACAGTACACACTGATGCTGCTGTGAAGTGTTGGTGAAGTGAGTGAATGTTTAAGGTGGTGGATGGGGTGCCATGCAAGCAGATTGGATGGTGTTGAGTTTCTTGAGTGTTACTGGACCATTAACACGTCAATAATGAAAACATTTGAGTTTTATAAGTCCTCTCGATGATCTACAAATTAACTCCCGCAAAAATAACAAATTGATCTTAGTCTTCACCAGCATCAACATCCTGGACAGGAATAAAGCGTTGCAATTTATTTTGTTCCAGTGCTGGGGCTGTTCCATTGCTCCTGTTGTGACATGATCCTTTCTGTTGCAGGCATGGCACAGTAGCTAAGCAGTTTTCTCACTGATGGGGACAATTCCCATCATACCATGAAGGAGTAGTGGCAGAGACCACACCTTCCTGACATTGTACTCACTTTCCATAAAACCCATCTGGCTTGTGGTTAACAAACTGGCCACATTCAACTGTGGGCTCTCAGCAACTCTTTGGTCTCTCAGAAGAGAGGATTTGTTCTGGTTATGGATTTTAGCTAGCCATGCTATTTCAAAAGCTTTGGACAAAGGGAAATTTTCTTTGGCTAAGATTTGGCCTCATCCTGAACACGGACTATAATGCAGTCTCAAGTAAGCTCATCTCATGGCGTTCTCTTGTAGTCACAGTAGTCTGCTAGACAATACTACATATTTATGAGGGAATCCCTAATCTTCCTCAGTTCCTGGCTGTGTTGATTAAACCTAAAGTAGTTGATATTTCATTACACCTTAGACGAAAATAGATGTTGAGCACTTTGACTCATTCCTCCATTTTGCTGTTTTGCTCACATCTTGAGTCAGCAACAAATTGAATCATCAGTGCTGCCAATGGCATTTAAAAGCACCTTAAACTGATCTTTGGTTTGGAAGCAAGGCCTGAGGGGTACAGCGTTAGCAAACTTATGCACCGAGAGCCCCATGGACTAAAGGTTGGATGGCAGTCGAGACTTACCCACCTCAAAAGGTACACTAATGTTCTACAGACAAGCAGGCGTATAAGTGAATCTGTTTGTGTTCAATAACAAATAGCACTGTTTGCACCAATTTGTTTGCAGCTTCTGTAGCCTGGGTTAGGAGGCTTCAAGGAATTTTCCCATTATGGAGTTTCTGAGATGCACTGACTATCTGAGCAATCGATTGCACAAGTCAATGTTGTCTACAGGAGTGACTAAGCTGGAGAGTGGCTTATGCTTTCTGCTTCAGGCCTTTTCCAAGGATTTGTTTTATGTTGCTGATTGCTTAGAGTTATTCCCACAATCAACAGGGTCACCTGGCGTTTTATGAGGTCGTATTGACTTTGTACAGAAAGGGACAGAGATAGAGAGAGAGAGTGATTCCTTCGAACTGGTGAACAGAAACCTTTCTTCAATGAAATGTACTGTAATCATTTAGCAGTAAACAACTTAGTATTGCTGAGCGAAGGACATATTTTGTCAAAACCTTTTGTCTTACACTCATCAGAACAATTTGTGAGAAAAGCCAAGTACAAAGGAAAACTGCAACATTTATAACAAAAACAGAGAGTGTTGGAGGAACACAGCAGGCTTGGCAGCACCTATAGAGAAAAAACAGAGTTAACATTCCCATTTCAGTGACATTTCATCATTACATTTTTAACTGTCCGTCAATCATCATCTAACTGCTGTATTCTCCGTAGCAATGGCTCTACCAGTCAGCATCCTTCTTGCCAACCATACAAGACTCTCCTTCCAGATAGTTTTGATATTGTTTTCCCTTTACATTGGTGCCTCTGATGAGTACAAGACAAAACAGCTTCAACAAAATGTGTATATATTGCTGAAAAGGTGAAACAATGTACATGTTAAGTAGAAGAGGGCATTTCTAGAATCATGCTGGTTGGTCCTCATTCCAAATGTATCTGCATGTCAGCAGATATCAGTGATGATATATCCCATTCTGTAGCATAATGGGAATGAACCATTATCCTATAATTATAAGGTTCCTTTAGAAATCTTCCTCTGTATTTAGACACCAATTGACAAATAATTATAACAGCCAGAAAATAACCACCTTTGGAACTTTGCATGTATCTCATGAAAGATAAAATTGGATTATAATCAAATACAACATTGTTTGTAGGAGATACTAATATGGATAAAGTCAAAAATCACCTTAGAAAGGATTGGAGTACATCAACACTACTAGTTTGAATTGTATTATTATATACCTACATTCTTCATGAACATTTATAAAGCATAAAGAGGACTTACTGTTTTCATTGAATGAAAACATCAACAATTTATATTTATATCATGTGTTTAACATGATAACATCTTCCAAGGCACTTATGGCAGCATTGTTAAACAAACTTTGATGCTAAGTCACATGGGCAGGTGACCAAAGGCTTGGTCAAAGATCTACATTTTAACAAACACTAAAAGAGGAAAGAGGGAGAGAGGTTTGAGTTTTGTCAAATTGACGGCACAGCCAGCAATAGTGGAATAAGTAAAACCAGGAGCTCACAACAGGCTGGAATTGGAGGAGGATGGATACCTCGGAGAGTTCTGAGACTGGAGGAGATAACAGAGATAGGCAGGGATGAAAATGTGGAGGACATTGGAATAAAGGATGAAAATTTCGTAATTGGGTCATAGCTAAAGACCAACTTGAGTGAAGAGCAACTTCCTCACAACACCATGTTTAGATATATTCCTAGGGTGACTGTTCATTTCCAAATAGCCCTCCCAAACTTTCCCACTATTGGTTCTGCAGCACATACATTCTCAAGATGTCCAATTTTCCTACACCAATTAGAAAGTGAAAAGACTCTATTATCCAATTGGATGATCCTTGGCTGTGTGTCAAACTTTTCTTTACCCCTCATCCAATAATTAATAGGACAAAGGTGTTCAAAGATATTTCTCACAATAAAAACACTATTTAATGTCTTAATGATTTTAGTCTCTGCTCACCGCAGCAGCATGGAAATTAGCCTGTAAATTCATGGGGCTCCTAGTGCAACTCTGGAAACTGGAAATTGTTAATTGCCAAAAAGAAAGGACAGATTAAGATCTCAGATACAAGTCCAACTTCTGAGCAACTTCTGCTTGGGGGCCAGCTTGTTGCAGCAAGTGTGAAGAAAATGGTGAGATTAATGGCACAGTGACAGTAACTGAACAAATCAGGAGAAATTCTGGGCTCCCTCCATTGTCCCTGAAGGTAATCAAAATGCCTTACTTCCCAAAGTCAGACTGACTTACTGTATAGGATGGGCTGAAGAGCTAAAAGTTAATGATGACATTTGACAGCTGCAAGGGAAAATAGATTGTATAGGATGGAAAAATAGACTGGGAAAGTTTAGAACAATGCTTGACAAACTGAAAGACTTTGAATAAGTCCTGCAAACATTCCTAAATGGACTGAAGATGACACCTGTATCTTGTTTCTCTGCAGCTGTTTTCTGTATTGGCCAGAGGTTTTGTCCTCTGTAGTTGTTTTTCTGTGCTGGCTGTTTGTTACACTGTATAAGAGAGAGTTTCATTCCAAGTCACTGGACTTCACCTCAGACCAGGATTGTGAACTGTGCCAGAAACAAGCTCAGCCTTCAGCCCAGGCATTGATCGAGGGGTCCCCAGTGGCCAGGCATGCATGAGGCTTATTGTTTTTACCTTTTCTTTCTCATTCTTTTTATTTACTTAATAAATGTTCCTTTCTTTTTCATCTTTGTTTTATTACTCAACAAATGTTCATATTTAAGCAAGATAACAAAGTGTGGGGCTGGATGAACACAGCAGGCCAAGCAGCATCTTAGGAGCACAAAAGCTGACGTTTCGAGCCTAGACCCTTCATCAGAAAGGGGGGAATGGGGGAAGAGGAATTTGAAACAAATAGGGAGAGAGGGGGAGGTGGACCGAAGATGGATAGAGGAGAAGATAGGTAGAGAGAAGACTGTGGGTGGGGAGGTAGGGAGGCGATAGGTCGGTCCGGGGAGGACAGACAGGTCAAGGGGGTGGGATGAGGTTGGTAGGTAGGAAATGGATACCATTGATACCACTGGGCTGCAGAGTTCCCAAGCAGAATATGAGTTGCTGTTCCTGCAACCTACAGGTGGCATCATTATAGCACTGCAGGAGGCCCAGGATGGACATGTCATCTAAGGATTGGGAGGGGAAGTTGAAATGGTTCGCGACTGGGAGGTGCAGTTGTCTACTTGCGAACTGAGCATAGGTGTTCTACAAAGTGATCCCCAAGCCTCCGTTTGGTTTCCCCAATGTAGAGGAAGTCACACCGTGTACAGCAGATGCAGTATACCACATTGGCGGATGAGCAGGTGAACCTCTGCTTGATGTGGAAAGTCATCTTGGGGCCTGGGATAGGGGTGAGGGAGGTGGTGTGGGGGCAGGTGTAGCACATCCTGCAGTTGCAGGGGAAAGTGCCAGGTGTGGTGGGGTTGAAGACCACTCTCTCCGCAACTCCCTTGTCTGCTCCACACTCTCCACCAACCCCACCACACCCAGCACTTTCCCCTGCAACTGCAGGAAGTACTACACCTGCCCTCCCAGTTGCAAACCATTTCAAACCCCCCCTCCCCCACCATCCCTTAGATGACATGTCCATCCTGGGCCTCCTGCAGTGCCATAATGATGCCACCCGAAGGTTGCAGGAACAGCAACTCATATTCTGCTTGGGAACCCTGCAGCCCAATGGTATCAATGTGGACTTCACCAGCTTCAGGAGTGCGAGCAGCAGCGGAGGTAAGATGAACCCGGAAGACTGCAGCTAAGGTAAGGCAGTTTTTAAAAATTACTTACCGGTAGCGGGCAGCGGTGTTTTCTCTTTCACAGAAGGAGCGGGAGCAGCGGAGAAAGTGACGAGGACCAGAGGGGCAGACGGGAAGGAAAGCAGTGACCATATATATCAGCAAGGCGGCTAAACCCGAGACTCTACAACTGTAGTGTCTCTCACCCGCCCTCCTCCTCTAACCTAGTTATTAAGGTAAGGTTCATTCTAAACTTTCTCTATTGAATATAAGTTTGTTATTAATTTTATAGCAACTTGAAGTAAGCTTTCCACTTTAGTACTGAGTGGGTGTTCAGATAAGTGGGGTATGGATGCTAGGGCAGTTGCTTGCTCCTCCTGCAGAATGTGGCAGGTGGGAGACATGGCACACGTCTCCGCTGGCTACATCTGCGGGAAGTGCACCCAACTCCAGCTCCTTGAAAACCGTGTTAGGGAAATGGAGCTGGAGCTGGATGAACTACGGATCATTTGGGAGGCAGAGGGGGTAATTGAGAGGAGTTACCGGGAGTTGGTCACTCCTAAGGCTCAGGACAAGGATAGATGGGTTACAGTTAGGGGAGGAAAAGGGAGAGACAGACAGTGCAGAGATCCCCTGTGGGCATTCCCCTCAGCAATAAGTATACCGTTTTGGATACTGCTGGGGGGGATGACCTACCAGAGGAAAGCCATAGTAGTCAGTTCTCTGGCACTGAGCCTGACACTGTGGCAAAGAAGGGAAGGGGGCAGAATAGAAAAGTACTCGTGGTAGGGGACTCGATAGTTAGGGGAATCGACAGGAGATTTTGTGGTCAGGATCGGGATTCCCGGAAGGTATGTTGCCTCCCTGGTGCCAGGGTCCGGGATGTCTCCGATCGGGTGTATAAGGTTCTAAAAGGGGAGGGCGAACAGCCAGAAATCGTGTTACATATTGGCACTAATGATATAGCCAGCAATAGGATTGAGGATATAAAAAGTGATTTCAGGGAGTTAGGATGGAAGCTGCAAAGCAGGACGAACAGAGTGGTGTTCTCTAGTTTACTACCGGTGCCACGAGATAGCGAGGCGAGGAACAGGGAGCGGGCGCAGCTTAACACATGGCTGCGCAGCTGGTGTAGGAGGGAGGGCTTCAGATATGTAGATAATTGGGATGCCTTCTGGGGAAGGTGGGACCTGTACAAGAAGGACGGGTTGCACCTGAACTGGAAGGGGACCAATGCCCTGGGTGGAAGGTTTGCTCGAGTAGTTCGAGAGGGTTTAAACTAGTATGGCAGGGGGGTGGGAACCTGAGCTGTGTACCGGAGGTGAGAGTTGACGCAGGTGAGGTAGTAGCAAGAGGTAGACCAGCTAGTGGGAAGGATTTTCCTGGGAAGGAACCAAGGGATCAGTTAAAGTGTGTTTGCTTTAATGCAAGGAGTATCAGGAATAAAAGTGATGAACTTAGAGCATGGTGCTATGATGTTGTGGCCATAACAGAGACATGAGTTTCTCAGGGACAGGAATGGTTGCTGGGTGTTCCAGGGTTTAGAACATTTAAAAAGAATAGGGAGGGGGGAAAAAGAGGAGGGGGTGTAGCACTACTAATCAGAGAGGGTATCACAGCTACAGAAGCTCCCATTGTCGAGGAAGATCTGCCTACTCAGTCAGTATGGGTGGAAATTAGGAAGAGCAAGGGAGTAGTCACCTCGTTAGGGGTTTACTACAGGCCCCCCAATAGCAGCAGGGAGATTGAAGGAAGCATAGTTCGACAGATTTTGGAAAAGTGTGGACGTAGTAGCGTTGTTGTAATGGGTGACTTTAACTTTCCCAATATTGATTGGAACCTCCTTCGAGCAGAAGATTTGAATGGAGCTGTTTTTGTAAGGTGTGTTCAGGAGGGTTTCCTAACTCAGTACGTTGACAGGCCGATGAGGGGAGAGGCCATTCTAGATTTGGTGCTCGGAAACGAGCCGGGGCAGGTATCAGATCTTGTGGTGGGAGAGCATTTTGGTGATAGTGACCATAACTGCCTCACATTCTACATAGCTATGGAGAAGGAGAGGATTAGGCAAAATGGGAGGATATTTAATTGGGGAAGAGGAAACTATGATGCGATTAGACATGAGTTAGGAAGCATGGACTGGGAGCAATTGTTCCATGGTAAAGGCACTATAGACATGTGGAGACTGTTTAAGGAACAGTTGTTGCGAGTGATGAATAAATATGTCCCTCTGAGACAGGCAAGAAGGGGTAACATAAAGGAACCTTGGATGACAAGAGCGGTGGAGCTTCTCGTCAAAAGGAAGAAGGTAGCTTACATAAGGTGAAGGAAGCTAGGGTCAAGCTCAGCTCGAGAGGATTACAGGCAGGCGAGGAAGGAGCTCAAAAATGGTCTGAGGAGAGCCAAGAGGGGGCACGAGAAAGGCTTGGCAGAACGGATTAGGGAGAACACAAAGGCATTTTACACTTATGTGAGGAATAAGAGAATGGTTAAAGAAAGAGTAGGGCCGATCAGGGATAGCATAGAGAACTTGTGTGTGGAGTCTGAGGAGGTAGGGGAAGCCCTAAATGAGTTTTATGCTTCTGTCTTTATGAAAGAAACGAACTTTGTAGTGAATGAAACCTTTGAAGAGCAGGTGTGCATGCTGGAATGGATAGAGATAGAGAAAGCTGATATGCTGAGGATTTTGTCAAACATTAAGATTGACAAGTCACCAGGCCCGGACCAGATTTGTCCTCGGCTGCTTTGGGAAACGAGAAATGCAATTGCTTCGCCACTTGCGAAGATCTTTGCATCCTCGCTCTCCACTGGAGTCATACCTGAGGACTGGAGAGATGCAAATGTAATTCCTCTCTTCAAGAAAGGAAATAGGGAAATCTCCGGCAATTACAGACCAGTAAGTCTCACGTCTGTCGTCTGCAAGGTGTTAGAAAGGATTCTGAGGGATAGGATTTATGACCATCTAGAAGAGCATGGCTTGATTAAATGCAGTCAACACGGCTTTGAGAGGGGCAGGTCATGCCTCACTAACCTTATCGAGTTCTTTGAGGATGTGACTAGAAAAGTTGATGAGGGTCGAGCTGTGGATGTGGTGTACATGGACTTCAGCAAGGCATTTGATAAGGTTCCCCATGGTAGGCTCATTCAGAAGGTCAGGAGGAATGGGATACAGGGGAACTTAGCTGTCTGGATACAGAATTGGCTGGCCAACAGAAGACAGCGAGTGGTAGTAGAAGGAAAATATTCTGCCTGGAAGTCAGTGGTGAGTGGTGTTCCACAGGGCACTGTCCTTGGGCCGCTACTGTTTGTAATTTTTATTAATGACTTGGATGAGGGGATTGAAGGATGGGTCAGCACGTTTGCAGACGACACAAAGGTTGGCGGTGTCGTTGACAGTATAGAGGGCTGTTGTAGGCTGCAGCGGAACTTTGATAGGATGCAGAGATGGGCTGAGAGGTGGCAGATGGAGTTCAACCTGGATAAATGTGAGGTGTTGCATTTTGGAAGGTCGAATTTGAAAGCTGAGTACAGGATTAAGGATAGGATTCTTGGCTGTGTGGAGGAACAGAGGGATCTTGGTGTGCAGATACATAAATCCCTTAAAATGGCCACCCAAGTGGACAGGGTTGTTAAGAAAGCATATGGTGTTTTGGCTTTCATTAACAGGGGGATTGAGTTTAAGAGTTGTGAGATCTTGTTGCAGCTCTATAAAACTTTGGGTAGACCGCACTTGGAATACTGCATCCAGTTCTGGCCGCCCTATTATAGGAAAGATGTGGATGCTTTGGAGAGGGTTCAGAGCAGGTTTACCAGGATGCTGCCTGGACTGGAGGGCTTATCTTATGAAGAGAGGTTGACTGAGCTCGGACTTTTTTCATTGGAGAAAAGGAGGAGGAGAGGGGACCTAATTGAGGTATACAAGATAATGAGAGGCATAGATAGAGTTGATAGCCAGAGACTATTTCCCAGGGCAGGAAAGGCTAACATGAGGGGTCATAGTTTTAAGCTGGTTGGAGGAAAGTATAGAGGGGAAGTCAGAGGCGGGTTCTTTACACAGAGAGTTGTGAGAGCATGGAATGCGTTGCCAGCAGCAGTTGTGGAAGCAAGGTCATTGGGGACATTTAAGAGACTGCTGGACACGCATATGGTCACAGAAATTTGAGGGTGCATACATGAGGATCAATGGTCGGCACAACATCGTGGGCTGAAGGGCCTGTTCTGCGCTGTACTGTTCTATGTTCTATGTTCTATGTTCAATATCTCCCCTCCCCCCACTGCATCCCAAAACCAGCCCAGCTCGTCCCCACCTGCCTAACCTGTTCTTCCTCTCACCTATCCCCTCCTCCCACCTCAAGCCGCAGCTCCATTTCCTACCTGCTAACCTCTTCCTGCCCCCTTGACCTGTCCGTGCTCCCCGGACTGACTATCCCCTCCCTACCTCCCTGCCCATACTCACCTCTGCACCTATCTTCTCCTCTATCTATCTTCAGTCCGCCTCCCCCTCTCACCATCCCCCTTTTCTGATAAAAGGCCTAGGCCCACAACATCAGCTTTTGTGCTCCTGAGATGCTGCTTGATCTGCTGTGTTCATGCAGCTCCACATTTTGTCATCTTGGATTCTCCAGCATCTGCAGTTCCCATTATCTCTGTTCATATTTAAGCAAGTTGCTGTTGTTGAACCTTTCTTTTAACTACATTTAACCAAAACTGAAGAGAACTGCTTGGGTACACTCTGTGATCCACGACATTACTGTGATCTCCAGCAACTTCCCTGCAAGTGCACTTTGCATTTCTAGCAGATTTACTTTAAGAGTCGAGTGCCTTGTTACCTGCTATGGTATAGAGAGCAGTGACGACCAGCATCAGAATTGTCGACAAGTAGAGATTCCATCCAAGGCACACTTGCACAAACAAGGCTCCTGAATACAAATCTGTCTGGTGAGGTAAAAATGATAAATTATTGTTTTGTTCTCTGCACAACCCACTGCAATTGAAACACAAGTTATTGCGCATATGGCCTGAAGGGGAAACAGTTGGCAATGAAAGTAACCTTAAAGGCAGGTTAGAAAGGTTAAAGGAAGATATGGAATGGTCCTGATCTTTGTCACCTCCCCCAGTGCCACATCGCCTGTAGATTCCAGATTTGTCTCACTCTGGGCTTTGTGAAACTGTTACATCACCATTGGTGTGTGTGTGTTTTCAGCTACAGAGCCAGTGGCCCCATCTCTCCGCCTTCTCTGCAATCCACTTTGACCAGTTTTTTGCCAGCTATCACAACATTCCCATTTTGGCTCGGCATCTGTTATTTTTGATTGTGCCGCTGTAAAATGTCTTGGGTAGGTTTCCTACATTAAAGGATACACTGCGCATCCAGAAATGAGGGACTACAGTCATGAGGAGAAAATGGAAAAGTTGGGTGAAACTGCTCCACAGATGTCGGTATCCCGTCATCAAGTCAGCCTTTATTTACACACAGTGAGTCTTTGACACTGAGAGATAGCAAGAGCTGCAGATGCTGCAGTCAGAGATTACACAATGTGGAGCTGGAGGAACACAGCAGACCAGGCAGCATCAGAGGAGCAGGAAAGTTGACGTTTCATGTCGGGACCCTTCTTAAGAAATGGGAGAGGGGGGAAGGGAGCTCAGAAATAAATAGTGAGAGGAAGGGTGGGGCTGGATAAGGTAGGTGGGAGGGTGATAGGTGAGTGCAGTTAGGGGGTGGCAGGAATTGGTCAGTTAGGTGGGAGGAGCGGATAGGTGGGGTAGAAGAACAACAGGTTGTGTCAGTTCAAGGAGGTGGGGATGAGAGGGAGGGTTGGTCGTGGGATGAGGACGGGGTTTTAAACCTGGTGAATTCCATGCTTAGGCCGTTGGGCTGTAGGGTCCCGAGGCGGAATATGAGGTGCTGCTCCTCCAGTTTGCAGGTGGCATCATTGTGACCCTGGAGGAGGCCCAGGATGGACATGTCACCCAGGAAGTGAGAGGGGGAGTTAAAATGGTTTGCGACTGGAAGGTATTGTTCTTTGTTGTGGACAGAGCGCAGATGCTGTACACGTGGTCTCCGAGTCTCTGCTTGGTCTCATTGATGTAGAGGAGGCCACATCGGGAGCAGTAGATGCAGTAGATCACAATGGTGGTTGTGTAGGTGAACTCCTGTCTGATGTGGAAGGTTTGTTTTGTGCCTTGCATGGAGGTGAGGGGGGCAGGGGTAGCACCTCCTGTGGTCGCAGGGAAAGGTGCCAGGGCTGGTGGGGTAAATGGAGAGTGTGGAGTGGACGAGACTGTCGTGGAAAGAGCAGACCCTATGGAAGGAAGACGAGGTTGGGGGGGGGTGCGTGGGGGGTGCGGGAGGGAAATATATCTTTGGTTGTGGGGTCGGATTGCAGGTAGCAGAGAAAGATATGTTGGATGCAGAGGTTGGTGGGATGATACGTGAGGACAAAGGGGATTCCGTCTTTGTTTTTGTTTGGGAGAGGTAATGAGAGGGCAGAAGCATTGGAAACGCAAGAGATGCATTTGAGGACATTTTCGATCACTGGAGGGGCAAGTTACAATCCTTGAAATAGGAGGACACCTGGGAGGTTTGGGAGTGGAATGCCCCGTCTTGGGAACAGACTTGGTGGAGTTGGAAGAATTGGGAGTTGGGGATTGCATTCTTGCAGGAGGGTGAGTGAGAGGAGGTGTAGTCCAGGTGGCTGTGGGAGTCAGTAGGCTGAAATAGATATTGGTTTTACAGCGGTCACCAGAGATAGAGACAAAGAGGTCCAGGGAGGGAAGTTTCAGAGATGGTCCAGGTGAATTTGAGGTTGGAGTGGAAGGTGTTAGTAAAGGGATGAACTGTTCAATCTCTCCGTGGGAGCACGAGGCAGTGCCAATAGTCATCGATGTAACAGAGAAAGAGGTGGGGGATACTGCCAGTGCAGCAGAAGAGAGACTGTTCCACATATCCTATGAAGAGGCAGACATAGCTTGGGCCCATGCAGGTGTCCACGGCCACCCCTTTAGTATGTAGGAAGTGGGAGCCTCTGACACTGATCCAGTTCCCTGACGGCCAGCTCTCAGAATGAACATAACCTCTGATGCTCCTGTTCTTATCAATGAGCCAGGGCTCCCTGATAGGACCAGGTTAACAGCCTCAATCAGGGAACTCATATCCTATAAGGTCCACCTCATTACAATCATTACAGTGGGGGAGTATTCATCTTAACGTGGGGAAAGTTATGTGGAGACTTGATAGAACTATCAGAATCATGAATGATTATGCTGGGGTGAATACTAAGAAATATTTCCCAGTGGATAGTAACTAGTAATCAGTGACAGTTTCTGGTAACTAATGGACAAGGATTTAAGGTGATTGGCAAAAGTGACAGCATTATAAGTTTTGATTGTTTTTACACAGAGTTGTTGTGATCTGGAATACAATGCTTGAAATGATGGAAGCAGAGGCCGTGCTAACTTTCAAAAGGGAATATTAAGTACTTTGAGGTGAAAATGAATGCAAGGCCACAGGGAAAGAATTGATGAATTGGAATAATTAGATTGCTTTGCCAAAAAGAGTTGAATGCCCTCCTTTATTGTGGTATTACCCTATGATTGAATGTCACTATTATCATTGCATTTTACTCTACTGTTTTTTCACGCTGTTTTGAACATGAAAATCTGTACAGAGAAAGCATTTCAGATCTCTCAGTTAACCAACACTTTGTACTGATTTCGCAGGTATAATGGCTGATTTTGTATATATGGCTTGGGCGTACTTGCCTTGATCAATGAGACAGACATTTGAGAAAGAAATCCTTTA
Source organism: Stegostoma tigrinum (assembly GCF_030684315.1). Taxonomy (NCBI): domain Eukaryota; kingdom Metazoa; phylum Chordata; class Chondrichthyes; order Orectolobiformes; family Stegostomatidae; genus Stegostoma; species Stegostoma tigrinum. Next base: position 39,677,790 of record NC_081376.1, on the reverse strand, counting down.
TACTCTCCAGCACTAAAGGCAGTCTCGAAATAAACTAGCCAGAAGGCCCCACGATTAACAGAATGGAATTTAGAACTTCTGACGCAACAGGTTGCAAATGACATGCTTGGGCATCTGATCTGAATCACAAAGTGTTTAATCAGAAGTGTTAGACATGCAAAACCCTTCACAAAAAGAGGAAGATCGGTGCTTTGGGAGTCAAAAGATCTATTAATGTGACAAATTTCATTTGAAGAGTCACCATGAGCCGGAAGTATTTTCTTTTAGTTTAGGACAAACGGGAACAAACTCCACATGTTATGGTGCAAAGATTGTAGTCAATTATACAGTTGGTTTCACAAAATAAATGCAGTGTATTTTCGAGAGAGTGAAAGCTGGAACTAAATCTCAGCTAACCTCACTCGCAGTCACTCATGTTCATTGGGCTCAATGTGAGAAGAGAGCCTGGGTCAAGATTAGGAGAGCCGCTTCTACACACAATGCATTGCCATGGTCTAGAATGTAAAGCCTGAAAGGCTGCTGGAAGCAGATTCATACAATACTTTCTAAAGAGAATAGAATGCACACTTGACAATTTTCAGAGTGGGAATACTTGGATAACTCTTTCAAAATAGCCAGCACAGGCACGATTGACCAAATACCTGCTTCCTGCACATTCTGATTCCACACTGGGGAGGGGGATGGAGTTGGGGGATGTGGTGGGGTTAATATTCCTCCTGAAGTGTGCTACCTGCCAAATTTCCAAGTATCCAAGGTTCCTACATGAGATCATAAAGATAGGCTGTTTGGACCTTCTAGGCTGCTCTGCCATTTAATGAGATCACGATATGATAATGCTCTTTCCTGCTTTATCCTATAATCCTTGATTCCCCTAAGATTAATAATATTAACTGTGAGCACATTTAACAACACAGCCTTGACAGTGCTCTGTGGAGAGCATCTCACAGCTTCACTACCTCATCTGTTGTAAATGGACAACCCTTTAATCTAAGATTATGCTCTCAAACCTGCCCTGTATTCTATAAATTCACTGTGCTACATCACTGCAAAGTAATGGAATGGCAATTGCTGGGAACAAAGAGAATATCAGGCATATAATCATACTGCCAGTTAGTGCTGTTTGGAACTGACATCTGAGCCGACATCCAGGAAAGAGATAATTCCGGGCTGTAATAGGGACAGGAGTAACAATGGCGTCAATGCATTTATAATCCCAAGAATGCAACCATTCAACCTGTGACTACATTTTATTACAGCTTGTTTTGACTGCTTCCAAGTTGCCTTACTTATTTCTTATCATCCAGGGGACAGTGTTTTGTTGCTAACTGGATATAGTTCACTAAAGTGAACCTCTATAGTGGCCTCACTAAACACAGCACTAGAAATACTGCCATTTACCTGTGTGCCTGTGCATGTTTGTGTGATGGAAAGCACATGTGTGCATTCTGGCTCAGCGCACGTCAGTTGCCTGTGACTTACTATACCTGGCCAGTCTGTGAATGTACAGATGGCCATTTTGTTGGCCACCTTTGCATTCAGGCCAATTACTGTGGGAAAACTGTAAGGCAAGCCACCCTGAGCCACTCTCAATCGGTATTCTATTGCCGAACACACAATGGCACTAGCACTAATCTCACTGGCAGTGTTCACATACATGGCTGTCCTGTTCAGAAGGCACTGGTGTTTAGCGGTAAGATTGGAAGCAAGGAAAGCTTCTTTCCAAATGTTTAATATCACCTGGTTAAAGATCTAACAGCAATCTTCAACAACTCCAGAGATATTTGTGTTAAAATTAATTACTTCTAACTGACAACAAACACTGTAGAAACATAAGGTTAATGCAGATAGCATATTTCTGACTCAAGACTAGCTGTAATATGTCTGGGTGTGTCATGAAAAACGAGATCAACAGAAAGTGATTTAAGCGTAATAAAATTTGCAGAAGGTGTGTCTGTCTACTCACCTTTCCCCTTACCACCCCCATTGCATTCTCCTGCCACAGGGTGTGGTAATTCTGGCAAATTCAGGGATGAAAATACAGGTGAAAACAGCCAGGTGAAAGAAATGACATGTCAGTCAAAACCCAAATGTATTAAAACCAAAGGAATGTGCTCTCCAGCTTTTTCTAGGTCAACACAGAAGGACACAACAGTGGTGCTTAAGAAGAAACATGTATTTGATGAAGATTGAGCTGGGAATGAATTTCTCATGAGCTGTGAGGATGTTTCCCCTTGCCAGGGAGCCTAGGATTACAGCTTTCAAAATAAGGGGCTTCCCATTTCAGATTTAAAGATTTGGTGACTCACAAGATGAGCTCAACAGCAAATATTCATTTGCCATCCTGTTCTTGGAGCTGCACTCATCCAGGCAAGTGGGAACTATTCCACCATAATCCTGACTTGTGCTTTATAGATGGTTAGATGGGGCTTGGGCAGCCAGGGTGTGAGTTACCTGGTGCATCATTCCCAATCTCTGTCTAGCTTTTGCAATCATAAAATTTATATGGCTGGTCCAGTTTTGTTGCTTCTAAATAGTGACCCTTTCACATTAATAACAGGGGTTTCACTGGTGGCAATGACATTGAATATCAAGGAGAGATGGTTAGATTCTTTTTATGTGAGAGGTGGTCATTGCATGGCATTTGCGCAGGCCTAACGTGACTTGAAAGTGGCAGCAAGTCTGGGAAATGAGTCTCCAAAATGGGATTGATTGACTATTCCGTGAACTTCAGTGGGAAGAAAAATCGGTCATGGTTTAAAAAAAACAGCTGATTCGTCATGAATTGGATTATACACCTGATACAGACCTTGCTGTGCCTTAAAAATGCTGCTGCCAACTCTGAGACAGTCAAGTCTATAATTTGCAGCATTGATCATTGCCACACTATCAAAGGAGCCGTCGTTTGAATACAGTGTTAGACTGAGGCACCAGCTGTGATCTCAGGCAGATGTGAAAGATTCTGTGACCATTTTTAAATAACAGAAACACAGGAATGGAAACAATCTTTACTTACAGATATCTTGGTGAATACAGACAACAGCAGTGAAAGTGCAGATAAATACATTCGAATCCGTTCCCCTCCAAATCTCTTTTGAAGGTATTCAGGCATGGTCACTATCTGTGATAAATAATTTGGGGAAGAAAAGGCATAATAGCATGAACAAAGCTAGGCATTTGCTGAACTTCTGGAATGAAGCTACTTACAAAACACATCAGATGTACTTACTCCAGATGATATGTAGACAGGGACAAATATCCAAGCCAGCATCAAAAGCACATAGGTGGCCTGTTAAGATAATGACAGAATTAGACCCCAATCAACATAGATTACTACTCAGTAATAGATCATAGTTATGTAGTTATATGAAAAGTCATACAGGTGAAAGATTAACTCACTTTCTCTTTCCACGGCTTCCACAAAACCTGCCAACTATCTCCAGCATTTACTGTTTTGGTTATAGAATCACAGAATTTACAATTGTCATAGTTCAAAAGGAGGTCATTTGGACCATTCTGCCTGCCCTGGCTCTCTGAGCATTGTGACTTATTACCAATCTCCTGCCTTTCCCCTGTGCCCCTTGCATTATTGTCCCCATTTAAATAGCCATCTAATACCTTCTTGAATGCCTCAAGCAAACCTGCTTCCGCCACAATTCCAGGCAGTGCGCTCCTGACCCTAACTACTCTCTCTGGGAAGGTTTCTCTCGCCTTGCTTATTCTGGTAAAGATGTAGTGGGGTAGTGTTGCCATTTAGAGTAAAATCAGGTACTCCACTGCAAACTACTACAGAAATTGTGCTCATTTCACAAATTGTGCTCATTTCACAAACTGTGCTCATTTCACAAATTGTGCTCATTTCACAAGATGTGCTCATTTCACAAATTGTGTTCTTTGAAGTTTCTGTAAACTAATTTACATACTGTAACAACAGAACCAAAATAAAGCATTGCAATTGGGAACGGTTCTAAAGTTTGTAAATAATTTTCTTTACATTTTTAAGATTGAGAACAGCAATTCGGATAATACTGCTGAAAATAGATTTGTCATGAAATATAATTATAGAGCAGTGTCAACCCATCACTGTCAAGCCAACCTAAACTGACTGAAAATGAGTGTTTAAAAGATGTGCAAAATTATTTTCTCAACAAGTGAGATGTAATGCCGTCAATTTTTCCAGTAAGTTCTGAAATGAAAATAAAAACATGGCCCAAACCTTTTGAAGTCTCCTCAAAGGTCTATAGACAAGCTTAATTGTGGGAACTCCCAATAGTGATTAATTCACTGGAGGGGCATGGCTGGCTTTGGAAGCAGCACCTGCTTTGAGAATGATGTCTCTAACACAAGCACAGAAGTTGATGAAAATTTGATTTGCACTTGTATACAACTTGCATTTTAAATTTGGCATTTTTTGCAGTGGTGATGCTTACTAAGCCAAAAATGTCCAAGTGCGGTGAAACAGGAACTCCAGGCTGGGGAGTGATAGCATAATACAGCACAGAGTGAGGCCGTTTGGCCCATTTTGTCTGAGCCAGCTGTTTGAAAGAAACCCAATCCCTTGCATTTCCTCCTTTTGTGGCCCCACAAATATTGCCTTTTCAGGTATATAGGAATGTGCACTTTAAATTTCTACCAATCTGAAAGGTCAGTTGTGCTTCTATTGCAGTACAGAAGAGCTTAGTTCATTACAATTTGAGTCAGTTGCACACTGGTATTTGTAATATTGTTAGAAATTGTGAGATTGTTTGAAACACGTAAAATATGGGAATTGAATTCTGCATTAAAGATTGCGCAGTATTACTTCAGAGAATAGCTAGGGTGTTCTCGCATGTGTTCTGGCTAATATGTTTTACTCTCTTAGTCTCATTATGTGATATCAATCTAGTTGTTATCATATTGCTTTTTGTGGGAGATGGATGAGTGCTACCATGTTTTCTACAACAAAGACTTCTCTTCAAGAGAGAAAAGTATTCTAATGCTTGTAAAATGTTTTGTGACATGCAGTTGCTGTGAAAAGTGCTTTATAAATGTAGATTTCTTCTGCACCCCAATTTTCCTTTTCAAACGCAATGGAAAATGACGATGGTCATTGGCTGATCCCAATTTCTACTATCAGCCAATGCCCAAATTTGAAATAAAAACTGAAAGTGCTAGAAAAACTCAGCAGTTCTGGCAGCATCTTTAGACAGAGAGAGAAAAACATAGTTAATGTTTTGAGTTCTATATGAATTTTTGAGTCATAGAATTTCACAGCACAGAAGTAGGCCATTCAACCCTTTGTGTCTGTACTGTTTCCTTAAAGAGCTACTTAGTTGATCCTATTCCTGAGCACTATCTTCATAGCACTCTAACTTCATCACTTTCAAATATATATCTCGCTCTCTTTTGAAACCTTGTATGGAATCTTCCTCCACCATTATCCCAGGCAGCACATGCCAAATCCTAACAACTCTCTGAGTAAAGAAGTGTCTTTTCATCTCGCTCCTAGCTCTCTTGCTGACAATCTTGAAAGTGTAACTCCTAGTTACTGATATCTTCTTGGACTCTAAATATTTCCTCCGTTTCTCTCTCCTCTGATGCTATCACACCGGTACAGCTTCTCCAGCACTTTCTGCTTTTCTTTTGTTTCAGATCTCTAGAACCTGCAGCACTTTGCTTTTGTCTGAGTGTCCGAATTTGAATTTTGTTGAAAGGAGAGGCATGTTAATACCCAGGAGCTTGGGAAGTCGACGGTACTCCTACTGCTTTCAATATGGTCATACCTCATCCAATCAGCATCAACTTGCAAACCAATCAGCATCATTTTCTCCTATTAAATACATTGCTGTGACAGTTTGAAATTTGATGGTTATGCATTTGTCCTGTTGAGGGGAAGACAAAAAACTTTGGAAAAATGCCTTTTTTTTTAAAAAAAAATTCCCCTGAAAATTTGGAAATAAATTTCTGGTCACACAGCATGTACATTGTTTGGAGATGTATTATGTACTCTGAGAACAACCTGGGGCTTTAACTATGCCTACATGCTGGTTAAGTTGATATGGTCATACGTCAAAAATGATTTTTTTTTAATAATAAGGTTCATGATTTATCAAGTGATGTATGGGTGTAACACTGGGAAGTAGCAGAGTTGTCATACCACCTTAGGGTGTGAAACATCAGATTCTAAGAAACAATTATTGCAACTGCTGAAAACTTTGATCAGGATTGATATCTAAATTTACAATTCTAATTAGTGCAACTTACCAGCCAAATAGATGGAGACAACTTGCACCAAGCAATTCACTCACAATGGTAATCTTCAGTGAAGTTGCTGAGCCTACGTTCTAAGAAATCCTACTTGAGGAACTTTTTTCTTAGGAAGGGAAGCAAGTAATGTTTAGGTTCACTGGGAGATTAGAGAGTTCTGGAAAGTATTTGAATGCAGTTGGAACAACAACTTCAAATGAAGCTTGGGAACAAGAGAGATCTCGATTAAAAATGCTAGATAACAAAGTGCGGAGCTGGATGAACACAGCAGGCCAAGCAGCATCTCAGGTGCACAAAAGCTGACGTTTCGGGCCTAGACACTTCATTTGTGCTCCTGAGATGCTGCTTGGCCTGCTGTGTTCATCCAGCTCCACACTTTGTTATCTTAGATTCTCCAGCATCTGCAGTTCCCATTATCGCTTATCATCGATTAAAAATGCTGATGTGAGTTTGCTGACAAATGTATAGAATGTAGCTACAAATTTCCATAAGCATTAGGAAGATGTTCCACCATGGCTAATCTCTCTCTCCCTCTCTATTTTATTGTCTGAGGGTTGTTAGTCATGGCTGCATGGTATCAAAAAGGGAAGGCAGCTCCGAAAAACTATGCGCAGTAAACCCATACTGTTGACATTGAGCATCACTTAACAACCCAGGGCTAAGTGGCTACCCCTTCTCAGCTAATCTGCTTCAGATTATTTACCTATCCCATCTGCATATCTTTTGTATCAAAAATTTAATCGATCCCAGTCTTGAATACACTCAAAACTGAACATCAATGGCCCTTTGAGATAGAGAATTCACAAGATTCATAGTCCTCTAAGTGAAGAAATTTCTCCTCAACTCAGTCTGAAACAACCACTCCATATTCTGAGACTAATGATCCCCAGGCCTAGACTCCCCAGTCAGGGAGAATTAGCCTCTCAGCAAAAAGCATTTATTTTCATGATAAATTAATTTGATCACTTCTTATCATTTGATGCTGGATTGTTCGGACCCTAAAATATAATCTCCAAGCTATTGTAATCAAGCTAGCACAATTGTAAGCCTTGACACATGAATATAAACATGTTTTAAATGCAGCAAAATCATAAATGATCCTTTTAAACATTTGTACAATTTTACTACATCTAGTCAGGTGAGGAAACCTACTCCATATAGCTCAAGGATCATAACCTACAAAAGCAGAAACTGCTTACTATCTCTGCATGCTCATTATCAGCAAACGAGTTGAGCATATTTTTGTGATTGGGCCGAGTTATAACCTAGCATTAACATAAACGAAGTAACTTTTTGGTGGCATTCTCTTCATTCACTCATTTCTGGTCATGGGTTGGCATCAGGCCAAATACATAATGAAATAAAATAAATTACAGAGAATTACCGCTTTCCACACGTTCTCCTCGGAGGACTTGCTCAGTCATTGAGTATATATTCAAGGCTGAGACTGAATGGTTTTTGGACTCAAAGGGAATCAAGTGATAATGGGATCAGGCAGAAAAGTGAATTTGAGACCAAAAAGCAATTATAGAGTTACAGAGTCATAGAGATATACAGCACAGACATAGACCCTTTGGTCCAACTCTTTGCATATCCTATATAAATCTAGTCCCATTTGCTGGCTATGGGTCTATATCCTTCTAAACCCTTCCTATTCACAAACCCATCCAGATGCCTTTTAAATGTTGTTGTCATACCAGCTTCCACCACTTCCTCTGGCAGCTCATTCCATACAGGCACACCACCCTCTGCGTGAAAAAGTTGCCCCACAGGTCCCTTTAATATTTTTTCTCTCTCACCTTAAACCTATGCTGTCTAGTTTTGGACTCACCAACTTCACAGAAAAGACCTTTCCTATTTACCCTATCTATACCCCTCATGATTTTATAAACCTCTATAAGGTCACCTCTCAGCCTCCAATGCTCCAGGGAAAATAGCCCCAGCCGATTCAACCTCTCCCTATGGCTGAAACCCTCCAACCTGACAACATCCTCATAAATCTTTTCTGAATCCTCTCTAATTTCACAACATCTTTCCTACAGGAGGGAGACCAGAATCGCATGCAATACTCCAACAGCAGCATAACCAATGTCCTGTACAGCTGCAACATGACCTTCCAACTCCTATACTCAATGCAGTGACCAATAAACGCAAGCATACTAAACACCTTGTTCACTATCCTATCTACCTCTGACTCCACTTTCAAGGAACCTTGAACCTGAACTCTTTGTTCAGCAACATTCCCTTTGACCTTACCATTAAGTGTATAAGTCCTGCCCTGATTTGCCTTTCCAAAATGCATCACCTCACATTTATGATTGTATTAAATATGTTATGATCCCAGCTGATGGTAACACTTTGACACGTCAAACCTGACTTGATAGATCCTAAATTTCATTATTTCAGTTTGGTTATTGTGGTGGTTAGTTTACTGAAAATATTCATAAGAGGCTGCCAATATTCTTTTAACAAAAGAGAATTAAAGTCATTCCACACATAAGAAAAAAAAACACAAACTATTGCACTGCACAAGAACTAATTGAGACAGTTTTAAAACACATTTAAAAAAAAAATCTTTTTACCCACAACAGCGCCATTACAGATGCTCGTACCTCCACAAAGTGTCACCTTGTTTCTACTTTACATTGGTACAATTGGTACAACCATAGGTGGTACCTTTCTGGCAGTCCTGGCAATTTTTAAAATCAAAGTATCTTTCTGAGATGCTTAAACAATCTGCTAAATACAGCTTACATATTTCCTACAATGATTCATTAAGACCTTCAGAAATAGCGGAGTTTATCTTACTAATATTTCTTCCATGACACCTCTGCGGACTGCTGAACTGCACTGTTGCTGATACTGGACTTTTTCTCTAAGCTTAACTTGCAGGCCACCATGAGAAAGCCATCTCACTCCTTGGCTTTCTGGATGGTTCTGTTTTTTTCAAAAAAAATTGGTTTTTGTCTCTGTCTCCCTGTGTCATAGGACACTTTATTGCCATACAACTCCCTCATCTTTCTTCTCTTCTATTCTTATTACTAAGGAGCTGGACTAATCACCCGTAGGGTTTTAAAAGTGTCATTTAGATGAATGTGGACAAAACTTTGGAAACTTAGCTACCACTCACAGATCTTAAAAATGAAACTACAATATGTCCTTGCCTTCTTAACACACACAATACAGAAATATAAATCAACTTAAAGCCATACATGGTATTGTCCACTTCAGAATGCAAATTTTCAAATAATAGTAGATCACTAGTCTTCATCACAAATGGCTGTGTAGCCTTGAGGTGCCATATGATTTTTCAAAATTCATTTGTGGGATGTGGTGTTGCTGGTTGGGCCAAGCGTTTAATGCCCGTTCCTTGGGAAGGTGATGGGGATCTGCCTTCTTGAACCACTGCAGCTCACCTGCCATGTGGGTTGGCCCACAATGCCATTAGGGAGGGAATTCCAGGATGTTGACCCCACTTAGTGACAGTGAACGAATAGGGATATTTTCAAGTCAGGATGGTGAGGGACTTGGAGGCGAACTTGAATGTGGCGGTGTTCCCATGTATCTGCAGCCCTTGTCCTTTTTATATGGAAGTAGTCTTGGTTTTGGAAGGTGCTCCCTGAGGACTTTTGGCAAATTTCTGCAGTACATCTTGAAGATTGTACACACTGCTACTACTGAGTGTGATAGTGGAAGGGCTGGATGCTTGTAGATGTGGTACCAATCAAGCGGGCTGCTTTGTCTTGAACAGTATCAAGCTTCTTGAGTGTTGTTGGAGCTGCACCCCACCAGGTAAGAGGAAGGTATCCATCACACTGCTGACTTGAGCCTTGTAGATAGTGGACAGGCTTTAATCTATTCCTAATCTGATTTCTTATCTTCTTAAAAGACTCCTGTCTTTCTTCTTCCATAAACTAAAAAGAACACAATAATTTGAACCAGTATCCAACCAGTTCCTGGTTGGCACAAATCAACAGCCCAAGCCAGATAACAAGTGAAGATCTTAATTCGGAGTTTACAAGAACAGCTGCTGTGATGATTAGCATTCTTCAGAGACTGGGGGAAGGAGGGGGGGCAAAGGTAGGAAGATTACTCTGCATTTAACCCAAGCCATAATCAACTCAGGATCATTGATGATCATGATGCACTTTGTAAGGAGGATAAAAGTGTATTCATTGCTCGGCACCCACCAACTGTTTAGCGAGCTGAACAATTAAAACATGATTATTTATACAACAGAAAATGTTAGTGAGAGATATTGGAAAAATTGCATTTCGAAACATATTTTCCCACACCGTTCACTCATAGTGATGCCTAGCGTACATTTTGCAAGTTCAACATTAATCTTACATTCCACTCAAATCCAGCAACAGCAATTCCTCCAGCTGCGCCAGTGCCAGCCAGGCCAATGAACAGTCCGGAACCTTCACTGCTGGCAAATAGCGATGCCCCAATCTATAAGAAGTTGAGAGGAAAAAGATAAAGTCTATTTTGGCCTTTTGTAAAATGGTTAGTGAATGCCCCCTAAAGTCAAAGCCATGTTTTGCACTTAGACTGATGAGAATCAGTTCCCAAGTTTCATTGCATTAAAAAGATCATTAAAATAGAAAGATAACCGGCCAAGAGTATTTATAGCAAAATAAAAATTATGTTGACAGTTAAAGGATGATCCATATTAAAATTACAAACTAATGTAGTTTATACCAACTTGGAACATACTTGCACCAACTTTAACATAGGAAAGTCCCTGCTGCATGTAAAGTTGATGCTTCTCAAGAATTTGTTATTTGCTCACAATGAATGTTGCGCACTGTTGAACCTTACTTTCATTCTTCCCACAGACTCCTTGTGCGACATAACCATCACCAAAAGAGGTGGTCTTAATCATCTTATTGGATGAATGTCCACAGGAAAATACCAGAGAACTAGAGTGTTCTTATAGTTGAAATTGAGGGGCAGACATGCGATGGGATCACTGTCATTTGCATGACATTATGCACTGATGTAATGTCTCAATGTGTAACACTCTCATCCCTGAAGCAGACAGTTGAAGGTTCAAGACCCCATACAGTCAAGCAGGAATCCTATCGTTCTCCTCTAGGAGCCCTACTCTGTGACTATGGCAAATATACTTATCGTCTGCCAGTTTGAAAAACAAACTTCTCCCATTGATCTCCGTGTACTGTCACTTCATAGAATCCTTTCAGCCTGAAAGCAGGCCATTCAGTCCATTGTGACCCTCCAATGGGTATCCAATCAGACCCATCCCCCTATCTCTGTAGCCTTGCAATTCCCTTGGCTAATCCAGCTAGCCTGCATATCCCTGGACACTATGAGCAAATTAGCATGGCCAATTCACCTAACCTGCACATCTTTGGACTGTGGGAGGAAACCCGCGCAGTCACAGGGAGAATGTGCAAACTCCACAAAGTCAGCTGTCTGAGGGTGGATTCAAACCTAGGACCCTGGTGCTGTGTGGCTTACCACTGAGCCAACCCTTAATCGATTTTGTATCCAATCTGCTATTGTCCCTTTTTATACTCTCCACTCTAACTTTGCTGGCAATCTTGTTACACTGCACCCAACAACTTTTTAAGGCCTTGTACCCCACATCAGTTGCATTATCCACATCAATGCTTAGCTCAACAAAAAACTCAGGCAAGTTAATTGAACACAATTTGCCCTTAATAAATCCAAGCTGACTGTTTCTAATTACATCATAATTTATCTAAATGATGGTTAACTAAGCCCCAAACTATAGTTTTCAAAAGCTTTCCTTTCAACAAGGTTTAAATGATTAGTCTGCAGTTACTCAGTTTATCCTTGCACCCTTGCTTAAACAAGGATATAACATCTGCAATTTTCCAGTCCTCTGCCGCAAAGAGCATTCTGCAAATGTTTGACTCAAAAACAGACTTTAGACTCGTAGAAATAATGAATTATGAAAGTTAATTGGGTGGAGTCGGCTCCTATTTAGGTCAGTTAGACAAAAGGGCTGAGTATATAGTTTCAGTCACCTCTCAAACTATGTCCCCTGTTAATAATTATAGCCGGTTAGTTGTGTGGATCTTAAGTTTACGTTGTGCAATTCAATCTTCATCACAAGATGTGTTACTCCAATAAACATGCATCTGTCAAAGGAAAACTCAGGAGTTGGCCTGTCTTCAAGGTGCATTTATTCACAGTCCTCACATTATGTAAGTTGGACTACTTTTCCATGTCGTGGAGCAGCTCATCCCAACTGGGTCTTAAAAAATCTTTGAATTAATCTTTTTGGACATACTATGACCCATCTCCACAGCCATCACATCCTGATGCAGAATATCAACCCAGAACATCTGGTCCAGATTTTAAAACACTACAACTGCACCATAAGAGCCTTCTAACTCTTATATTAAAAAAAAATTATCACCCTGTTCATATATGTAATGACCCACTTCCAAGACAGGTGAGACCTGAAGTGCACATTCTGGCACTACCACTGCACCAGCCCTTATTGGTTCTCATTAATATGTGTGGTATTCTTTCCGCAGTTCATATCAGTAGGACTTAATCTTAACTAGAGTGTGCACATATACATAATCAATTGACACAACTAATTAGCAAACCACCAAGTGTTAAAAGCCAAGAGAATGTTAAGTTGATGTTCTTTAGCTAATGATGCTAATGCTCTACTGTCAGAGTTACCAGGGTTTCACATAATCCTTTAAATGAGCAGCTTGTTAAATTAACGATAACAAAGTGTGGGGCTGGATGAACACAGGAGGCCAAGCAGCATCTCAGGAGCACAAAAACTGACGTTTCGGCCCTAGATGAAGGGTCTAGGCCCGAAACGTCAGCTTTTGTGTTCCTGAGATGCTGCTTGGCCTGCTGTGTTCATCCAGCCCCACACTTTGTTATTTTGGATTCTCCAGCATTTGCAGTTCCCATTATCTCTGAGCTTGTTAAATCATCTGTATTTTCATTCTCTGTCTTCACATTTTAAGAGAAAATGGAGGTGTCAGTACTTACAGGCCACCACGCCATATTCCTGCCTGCAAGAAAGTATCCACTGAGTGTGTTCCTGCTTACTCTGCATGTGGACTATAACGAAGGAAAATAAGTGGTATTAAGCAGGAAGACAAACAACATTTTGCAACTGTTGTGACAAACCATACCATGCCCAAGAAAATGCTGGATTCTCATTTTATTTATTTTTTCATGAGACTTGAGCCAGCATTTCTTGCCCATCCCCTACCATCCTTGAACAAAAAGGCTTGGGAGGTCATTTCAAAGGGCAGTTAAAAGTCAGCCATATTACGGTAAGTTTGGAATCCCATATAGGTCAGACTGGGTAAGGGCAACAGATTTCCCTCCCTGAAGGAAATTAGTGTAGCAGATGGGATCTTATGAAAATTGTTGATAGTTTTATGGTCACCATCAGGGAATCCAGATTTCAGTTCCAGTTTCATTCGTTGGACCTCAAGTGTGTTCACTGCCATGGTGGGGTATGAGCCCATGTTCCTTCAGCATTACCCTGGTCTTATCGGATTATTAATCCTTGCCTCCTCCTTTCAGCAAATACTCTTATTTCTGAGGATGGGGCACTTGACTTGAAACATGTAAACCCGAAATGTGGACTTTCCTGTTCCTCTGAAGCTGCCTGACCTGCTGTGTTCCTCCAGCTCCACAGTGTGTTGACTTTGACTCCAGCATCTGCAGTTCTTGCTCTGTCCACAGATGCTGCCAGGCCTCCTGAGCTTTCCCAGCAATTTCTATTTTTGTTCCTATTTGTACAGTTCCTGACATTGTTACAAGGTGCACCGTAACAGAAGAAAAATTAATGCTGATCCACATAAGGAGACATTAAGATTTGTGACCAAAGGTTTAGTGTAACTGGTAGGCTTTAAAGAGCATCTGAAAGGATGAGAAAGGTGTTGAGAAATTGAATGAGTTAGGGAGGGTGTTTGAGAACATAGGGTCTTGACAACTGAAGGTAATGCTACAGCATTAAAAATCAGGGATGCATGATCAGTCAGAATTGGAGGAATGCAAAATGTCTCAGAGGATTCGAGAGCTGGAGGTCATTGTTGCAACAAAGTATGCAGAATGTGTTTAAATCCCTCAAAACACAACAATTTATATTCATTTCATGAATATCCAGATAGGACGCAGGATGAAAAAAAATTGAAACTGTATGTAAAAGTCAATTAGGGAGGGATAGTTTGTTAAATAATTTACCAAAGAACTGTAACCAGTACAAATGTGCCCTTTATTTACTGAGGGAGCATAAGCGATTCAAATGGGGCATTAAATCAAGGCCTTACCACTCCTCCCCATAATAAGGTCCAATCTTAATGGTAAGCAGCGAATTAATCTTCAGAATCTGAGCTTCAACCAATATCACAGAGACAGATTTTCTCATCATTATCACATTGCTGCACAAAAATTGGGAGCTGAGTTTCCTACAATGGTAACTACACTTCATAAAGTACTTGATCAACTCTGGAATGACTTGCGATATTCTGAAGTCATAAAAATACTGTAAAAATACAAGACTTCCTTTTCTTGCTCTGAGTAGTCCACAAAGCAAAGGCACCGAATGAAGAGGAAATGGAAGAATGTTCCCTCACCAGTTCTGACCTCCTCAATAGACCTGGTGGGAAAGGAAACTGAAAGGGGTGCTGGAACAAAAGGACCTCTGGGTATACGTATACAAATCAGGGTCTCAGCAGGTTGAGAAAGTTTGTAAGAGATATGGATTCCTGGCTTTGTAAATAGCAGGCAGCATAGAATAAGATAATAAAATGTGAGGCTGGATGAACACAGCAGGCCCAGCAGCATCTCAGGAGCACAAAAGCTGACATTTCGGGCCTAGACCCTTCATCAGAGAAGGGGATGGGGTGAGGGTTCTGGAATAAATAGGGAGAGAGGGGGAGGTGGACCAAAGATGGAGAGAAAAGAAGATAGGTGGAGAGGAGAGTATAGGTGGGGAGGTAGGGAGGGGATAGGTCAGTCCAGGGAAGACGGACAGGTCAAGGAGGTGGGATGAGGTTAGTAGGTAGGAGATGGAGGTGGGGCTTGGGGTGGGAGGAAGGGATGGGTGAGAGGAAGAACAGTTTAGGGAGGCAGAGACAGGTTGGACTGGTTTTGGGATGCAGTGGGTGGAGGGGAAGAGCTGGGCTGGTTGTGTGGTGCAGTGGGGGGAGGGGACGAGCTGGGCTGGTTTTGGGATGCAGTAGGGGAAGGGGAGATTTTGAAGCTGGTGAAGTCCACATTGATACCATTGGGCTGCAGGGTTCCCAAGCGGAATATGAGTTGCTGTTCCTGCAACCTTCGGGTGGCCTCATTGTGGCAGTGCAGGGGGCCCATGATGGACATGTCATCTAAAGAATGGGAGGGGGAGTTGAAATGGTTTGCGACTGGGAGGTGCAGTTGTTTATTGCGAACCGAGCGGAGGTGTTCTGCAAAGCGGTCCCCAAGCCTCCGCTTGGTTTCCCCAATGTAGAGGAAGCCACACCGGGTACAGTGGATGCAGTACACCACATTGACAGATGTTCAGGTGAACCTCTGCTTAATGTGGAATGTCATCTTGGGGCCTGGGATAGGGGTGAGGGGGGAGGTGTGGGGGCAAGTGTAGCGTTTCCTGCGGTTGCAGGGGAAGGTGCCGGGTGTGGTGGGGTTGGAGGGCAGTGTGGAGCGAACAAGGGAGTCACGGAGAGAGTGGTCCCTCCAGAAAGCAGACAGGGGAGGGGATGGAAAAATGTCTTGGGTGGTGGGGTCGGATTGTAGATGGCGGAAGTGTCGGAGGATGATGCGTTGTATCCGGAGGTTGGTGGGATGGTGTGAGAGAATGAGGGGGATTCTCTTTGGGCGGTTGTGGCGGGGGCGGGGTGTGAGGGATGTGTTGCGGGAAATGCGGGAGACGCGGTCAAGGGCGTTCTCGACCACTGGAGGGGGAAAGTTGCGGTCCTTGAAGAACTTAGACATCTGGGATGTGCGGGAGTGGAATGCCTCATCGAGGGAGCAGATGCGGCGGAGGCGGAGGAATTGGGAATAGGGGATGGAATTTTTGCAGGAGGGTGGGTGGGAGGAGATGTATTCTAGGTAGCTGTGGGAGTCGGTGGGCTCGAAATGGACATCAGTTACAAGCTGGTTGCCTGAGATGGATACTGAGAGATCCAGGAAGGTGAGGGATGTGCTGGAGATGGCCCAGGTGAACTGAAGGTTAGGGTGGAAGGTGTTGGTGAAGTGGATGAACTGTTCGAGCTCCTCTGGGGAGCAAGAGGTGGCGCCGATACAGTCATCAATGTAATGGAGGAAGAGGTGGGGTTTGGGGCCTGTGTCGGTGCGGAAGAGGAACTGTTCCTCGTAACCTACAAAGAGGCAGGCATAGCTGGAAAAAAATTCTGGGAATACTAGAGATTTAGACTGGACTGGCAGTTTAATGTTTCAGAGTACAGATGCTATAGGAAGGATAGAAAGGGGAGCATGGCGTTTTTGATTAGGCATAACATTATGGCTGTACTTAGGGAGGATATTCCAGGGAGTACATGAAGTGAAGTTTTTTTTTGGTGGAACTGAGAAGAACGAAAGGGATGATCACCTTATTGAGATTATACTACAGACTCCCCAGTGGTCAGCAGGAATTTGAGAAGCATGTTTGTAAGGAGATTTCAGTTATCTGTAAGAATCATAGGGTGGTAATGTTACAGGATTTTAACTTTCCAAAAGTAGACTGGGACTGCAATAGTGTCAAGGGCTTGGATAGAAAGGAACTTGTTGAGTGTGTACAAGAACATTTTCTGCTTAAGCGTGTGGAGGCACCTACTGCAGAAGATACAAAACGTGACCTATTCTTGGGAAATAAAGGCAGGGCAGGTGACTGAGGTGTCAATGTGGGAGCACTTTGTGGCCAGTGATCTTAATTCTATTAGTTTCAAAATAGTGACGGAAAAGGATAGACCGGATCTAAAAGTTAAAGTTCTAAATTGGTGGAGGCTAATTTTGATGGTATGAGGCAAAAACTTTCAAAAGTTAGTTGGGGTCAGACATTTGCTGAAGGGACAGTCGGAAAGTGGGAAGCCTTCAAAAATGAGATAACTAGAGCCCAGAGACAATATGTTCCTCTTAGAGTGAAAGGTAAGGCTAGTAGGTGTAGGGAATGCTGGACAACTAGAGAAATTGATGTTCTGATTAAGAGAAAGAAGGAGGCAAATGTCAAGTAGAGATAGGAGAGATCAGGTGAATCCCAAGAAGAGTATAAAGGCAAACGGAGATACTTAAGAGGGAAATCAGGAGGGCAGAAGGGAGACATGAGATAACTTTGGCAAATTAAGTTAAAGAAAATCCAAAGGGATTCTACAAATACATTAAAGACAAATGGGTAACTAGGGAGAGAAAAGGGCCCCTTAAAGATCACCCAGGTCACCTGTGTGTGGAACCGCAGGAGGTAGATGAGATATTAAATGAGTATTTTGCATTAGTGTTTATTGTGGAGAAGGATATGGAAGTTGGAAAACTTGGGAAAATAAATAGCAATGTCTTGAAGTGTCAGAAGTACAGGGAGAGGATGTGCCAGGTTGCTGTTTCCCCTTGTTGAGATATTTGTATCATTGCTAGCCACAGGTGAGGTGCCAAAAGACTGGGGGTTGCTAAATGTGGTGCCATTATTTAGAATGGTGGTAAGGAAAAGCCAGAGAACTATAGGTCAGTGAGCCTGACATCAATGTTGTGAATGCACAACTGGTGAGTAAGTTGTTGGATGGAATTCTGAGGGCGGGTTTTGAGAAGATTTGTAGCTCAGGTTGAGGTTCTGGATGTGAGTTTGCTCGCTGAGCTGGAAGGTTAGTTTTCAGACGTTTCGTCACCATTCTAGGTAACATCATCAGTGAGCCTCCGACGAAGCGCTGGTGTTATGTCCCGCTTTCTATTTATCTGGTTAGGTTTCCTTGGGTTGGTGATGTCATTTCCTGTTCTTTTTCTCAGGGGATGGTAGATTGGCTCCAAGCCAATGTGTTTGTTGATGGAGTTCTGGTTGGAATGCCATGCTTCTAGGAATTCTCGTGCATGTCTCTGTTTGGCTTGTCCTAGGATGGATGTGTTGTCCCAATCAAAGTGGTGTCCTTCCTTATCTGTATGTAAGGATACGAGTGATAGTGGGTCATGTCATTTTGTGGCTAGTTGCCACAAAACGACCAGGGCAGGCAGGTTTGTGGATTTTGGGAAGGAGATAGAAACGGGCCGTGCGGGTTTGGGGAACAATGAGTTGGAGGCTGTGGGTGGGAGGTCCCCTGAGGTGATGAGGTCATGAATGGTGTTGGAGATGATAGTTTGGTGCTCGGGTGTGGGGTCATGATCGAGGGGGCGGTAGGGAGAGTTGGCGTTTGGCCTCGGCGATGTAGAGGTCAGTGCGCCATACTACCACTGCGCCACCCTTGTCTGCGGGTTTGACGGTGAGGTTGGGGTTGGAGCGGAGGGAGCAGAGGGCTGCCCGTACTGCGGGGGAGAGGTTGGAGTGGGTGGGAGGTTGAGGCAGTTAATGTCTCGACTGCAGTTGGAGATGAAGAGGTTGAGGGAAGGTAGGAGGCCTGGGGGTGGTGTCGAGGAGGAGGACTTGTGTTGGAAGCGGGAGAAGGGGTCAGTGGAGGGAGGGTTAGGTTTCCGGTTGAAGAAGTAGGCGTGGAGGCGAAGGCGGTGGAAAAACTGTTCTATGTCCGTCCGTGACTGGTATTCATTGATGTGTGGTTGTAGGGGGACAAAGGTAAGCCCCTTGCTTAGGACTGACCATTCATCCTCAGTCAGAGAGAGGTCTGGGGGGATGGTGAAGATGCGGCAGGGTTCAGTGTGGCTGTCTTCTCTGGGATTGCTGGCTGTGGAGGTTGTGGGCGGAGCGATGAGGTCGTCGGCCGTGGGCGGGGTTCTGTCGGCGGCAGCCGTTGTTCTGTCGGCGCCGGCTGTGGGCGACACCTCTCAGTCGCAAACCATTTCCACTCCCCCTCCAATTCCTCAGACGACATGTCCATCATGGGCCTCCTGCAGTGCCACAATGATGCCACCCGAAGGTTGCAGGAACAGCAACTCATATTCTGCTTAGGAACCCTGCAGCCCAATGGTATCAATGTGGACTTCACCAGTTTCAAAATCTCCCCTTCCCCCACCGCATCCCAAAACCAGCCCAGTTCGTCCCCTCCCCCCACTGCACCACACAACCAGCCCAGCTCTTCCCCTCCACCCACTGCATCCCAAAACCAGTCCAACCTGTCTCTGCCTCCCTAAACTGTTCTTCCTCTCACCCATCCCTTCCTCCCACCCCAAGCCGCACCTCCATCTCCTACCTACTAACCTCATCCCACCTCCTTGACCTGTCTGTCTTCCCTGGACTGACCTATCCCCTCCCTACCTCCCCACCCATACTATCCTCTCCACCTGTCTTCTTTTCTCTCCATCTTTGGTCCGCCTCCCCCTCTCTCCCTATTTATTCCAGCACCCTCTCCCCATCCCCCTCTCTGATGAAGGGACAAGGCCCGAAACGTCAGCTTTTGCGCTCCTGAGATGCTGCTGGGCCTGCTGTGTTCATCCAGCTACACATTTTATTATCCCCAGAACATTACCTGGGTCTCTGGATTAACAGCCCAGTGATCATACCACTAGGCCATCACCTCCCCCGACATCAGTGTCAGGTCAAGGAGCAGGGATGAGGGGGGCGGTTTGGGCACAGGGTGGGGAGATTTTGAAACTGGTGAATTCCATGGCCATCATTCCCCACCTATCCGCCCCACCCTTCTCACTGACCAATCCCCAACACCCCTATCTGCATCCACCTATTGCCATTTTACCTACTTCCATCCCACATATCCCCCCCCACCATTTATCTCCCAGCTTGCTTCCCCCTTCCCAGTCCTGATGAAGGATTCAGGCCTGAAATCTTGACTCTCCCACTCCTCTGATGCTGCCTTGTCCTGCTGTGTTCCTCCAAACAATCTTTGTTTGTTTGTGAGGCTGAGCTTGGAGACCTAATTGCAGACTGAACTTGATTAAAAAGGGTCTAACAGACACAGCAAACCCAGGAAGAAATTATCTTTAAAAAAGTTGCAGAAGTTGGCCACTAATGAAGTCAGTCCCTGAGAATTTGATCTGGCAAGTCTGGAAGACAGCCTATGTTCAAACGGATGGCTGTTGTTGAATGGTAACTGAAGCCTCAGGAAAAAGTCAAACAGTTTATCAGAGTGGAATCAGGCTTAAAGTTGTTTTTATTAAAACTCCGCTTTCTGAAAGATGATTCTGGGCTCTTGCTCAAACAGCATGAAGATTTGAAAACTCCCTTTCTAATCTGCTACACCTGCAACTGGAAGCCCATTTAGCAGAAAGCTGAGTTAGAAGTATTGCTACTTTACCTGGGTGAACTGAGGTGGTGATCCTGAGCAACATTTTGAAAAAAAGCAGCCAATGAATCCACATTTATGCCTCTGAAATAATGCATTGTAAAGCCATTTAAACAATTTGGCCAGTTTTGTTATTTTCCTTTATTTATCCCTGAGATATGTTCAATTTTTTGTGTGAATGGGAGCTAAAAACAAATTATTTAAGTTTAATCAGCTTACTGTGTAGTACAATCTTCCCTCTCCTAAATTTATTGCATGTAAGTCTTTTAAAGGTACAAAACCTGATTATCTGTAAATTAATTATTTGCAAAGTCTGGGATTGGTTATTCGGAAGTTTGGTTAGTCACTATTTGAGGGTATTCCATGATTCGGTTTTACCTTGTAGCGAATACAGAACTAGAAAGGCTGATTTGATTCAGCTGTTGGTCTCAATGTCCTAACAAATATTTGAGTGAAGAATGTCTACCTCATCTCAGTCTGATGTGATCACCTATTTATCCTGAGACTCTGCTCCCACATCTTAGAATCCCTGACCACTGGAAGAGATTTTTCAGTGTCCATCTTATCAAGCACCTTCTCACTCACGTTATCAATGAGATTACCTTTCATTCTGTTAAACCACAGAGAATATCAAGCCAATTTTCTCATCTTAGAACAATCCTCTCATCCCAGGGACTGATTTAGAACACTCACCATCTTGCTACCAATACCTTTTTCCTCAAATGTAGGGAACAAAACTGCACACAGTAGTCGCGATGTAATGCTCCCAAAGTCTCATACAATTTGAAGAAATTTCTTTTTTCCTGTACTCCACTCCAAAAACACTAACATGGAGTGGTCATGCAGATTGAATGATATTGATTGGTTGATTGATTGCCATCTGTTCCTGGAAAGAAATTTCTATCTTCTGCTGTCAAGACAAAATATTTGTTCAATATCCCTGCCATTTCTTCATTCCTCACATTAATTTCTCCTGTCTCCACTTTTCAGGAGCCAATATTTAACTTAGCTACTATTTTCCTTTTGTATACTTATAAAAGTTTTGTCAATCTGTATTTACATGCCTGACTAATTTAATCTCATGTTCTACTATTTCCCTTTTTAATCAGAATTTTAGTAGCCCTTTGCTGGTTTGTAAAACACTCTCAATCTTCACTTTTTTTTGCAATATTATAAACATCTTCTTTTAATCAAATCTTTCTAAGTGGGCCACAGATGGGTTTTTCTTGCTGATGTATTGAAAAGTTTCTATGTTCATTCCCCAACATTCATTTACATTCTATTTATGCTTTAATCTGTCAGTTCTCTGATCATTGCCTGTGTCATTGTTTTTGTTTAACTTTATGATTGTTGTTTGCATATGCTCTCATGTTATGTAATTGACTTTGTTTAATTTGAAGATTGTTTGTTTTTAGAACACATCACTTTCAACTGAACATGGAAATCAGTTGGATTATGGTAACTATTCCCCAGAGAGCCATTTACTGCGGGATTATTAATTAACCCAAGCTCATTACTCAACAGAAGATCTAAAACAAATTTGTCTCTGGTTACTTCCACAATGTATTGCGCCAATAAACTGTTGTGAAAACATTCTCCAATATTATCTTCTTGAGCATTCTTGCCAATTTGTTTGTCCCAGTGTATACAAGGTTCAAATTCTCGACAAAACGCACATGGCTTTGCTACAAGGTCCAATAATTTCTAATTCATTGCTCTGTCCAATGCTATAACTACTGTTTGGGGCCCAAAAGCTACTTCCAACAGAATCTTCTGACTCTCGCTATTTCTAATTACTACCCAAACTGATTTTATGTCATGATCTTCTGGGCCCAGACCCTTCTCACTAATCCCTCTGCGTCATTCTTTACTCTCAGTGCTACCCCTCCTCATTTGACATTTTTTCTGTATTTCAAATCTTGCACCCCTGCCCAGGAATATTAATTTCCTACTCTTGATGAAGTTGAAGCCATATTCCTGTAATGACAATTAGATCCAAGTTTTTTTCAACTTCTGTCTGTGCTGTTATTTTATCTATCTTATTGCAGATTCAGACAAATAACCACTGTTCTTCCCATAAGTTTGATTTGCAGATGTATAATTAATGTTAAACTCTCTGCCCCATCCCGTTCCATTCTTCTAGGCTTTACCTACACTGGTAAAAATATTAACACAAAATGTTAAGTCTGTCTGTACAGCTATTACAAGGTGAAGAAGTTGAATATCAACCTAGAAATCGTTCTAACAATTTTTCCGACAAATGCAGATAATTGGGATTGGGGAGATTCCAAGTTGGCCATGAGATGGAAGGAATTGGACCTTCTAGCAACACTATTCGTAGCACTGGGTTACAGGATGCTGGAAAAGCATCCTGTCAAAACAACACAGGAGTTTGGTTGGCCAGTTGATTGGCTGGCTGGTGTGGATCAGATCGATGCCAACAGCACAGAGTTCAATGCTGAGGTTTATTTAGGACTGGCCTCCTTGATGACCTGTAGTAGAGATTGTGGTGTGGCAGGTTAGGCCTGCCTTTGTGTAGGTTGCTGAGGAAAATATTGCCAGAGGTGCTTACTTTTTCTAGCTCTCTTCTTTGTATTTACTGTTGACTGCATCCATGCATGGGTCAGAAAAAAAGTGGACTGAGCATTTGCACAGAGTGTGACTGTAACCAGCGGTCAGACTGCCTTGAGGTCCCTGTCGCTGGTCTGTTTCTCTTCTTAACTTTACTTCTCAGACAAAGTAAAATGGTCTTCTCTCTTTTAATGTACCATAAAAGAATGCATTATTTTTATTTTTGGCCACTTTTGGTAAAATGGAGCTTGTACATTCCACTCATTCATTTCTTCTTCTTTCTACTTCTGTCTCTGTTTACCTCAGTTCTCTCAGACTCAGACATCCAGTCCCAGCCTCCAAAGTGGGCTCAGCAGTTGGCTGCCTGAAGTAGGGACGCCAGCCACCAGCGAACCCAACGCAAAGTGGGAGGCAGTGGCCCCGTATGGAGCAAGGACAACGGCTCCATGCAGAAAAGGGGCACTGGGCCCGTGTGGAGCAGTTCACTAGTGGCCCTGTGCAGAGAAAGGGCAGTGGCCCTATGTGGAGTGGTTCAGCAGTGGCCCCACAAGGACAAGGGGCAGTGGCCCTGCACGGAGTAGCAGCAGTGGCCCAGCACAGAGAGGGACTGTAGCCAGCAGTCAGTCTGCCTTGAGGTCCCTGTCACTGGTCTGCTGTTTCTCTTTTTAACTTTACTTCTCATTTTTCTGACCTTTGGGTATAGTATGTATTGCTGTAATTAACTTTTTTTTCTGTAACTTAAAGATTGTACCCAGATACAGTGTACCTAAGATGACACCATGTGTTGGTGACATTGTTACACCGTAACTAATCTTGTAACCCAAACAGCTATACCCCAGAGTTGTTGGGGGTCTGGAAAAGCTCTACCAAAAAAAAAAATGGTGCATAATAACTTTGCAAAGACATATCGTTGAGAATATATAAATTACAGAGAAAAGGTGAGAATGGTAGACTACGCATGACTGAATACTGTCAATAAGACAGCAAATGAACAATTGGGCTGAATGGCCTCCTGTGCTGTACATTTTCATGATTCTAAATTTCTCTTTCTGGCACAAAAATTATATTAATGCCACCATGAACTCTCTAAAGAGGCGGACGCTCTGAATTTGACATCAGTGCCGTAGTCACCGACAGCAGTTTTAAATAATTTAGAAACTGGAGGACAAGGCAGTTTCTTTCCAGTTGTTTCAAATTTAAACATTTAGCAGAAGAATGTTGTACAACATACGAACTTTAGTCTAGCTCTAATACTTTGTTGGTGGACAGAATAATTAAAATGAATTCAACTGGTGAAGCCTGAACTGTAAAAATAACAATTACACTCCCAATGGCTTCAAAGATTAAAAACATTAGCGTTAAAGCTTACCATATACTGGGGATGCAGAAAGGTATTTTAAGCATATCAGGTATAAAGATAGAAAATTAAGAGTCTTTCATGGTAAAGTGATAATGTCACTACCTCTGAGCTAGGAGGCCTTGGTTCAAGTCTTACCTACTCCAGAGATGGCTAATAAAATCTCTGAACTGGAATCGTGGGTAGTGAAGAAGGTAGGCCTGCCCTTATTGGTCGGTGCATTGAGTATAGGAGTTGGGAGGTCATATTGCGGCTGTACAGGACACTGGTTAGGCTGTTTTCAGAATACTGTGTTCAATTCTGGTCTCCCTGTTATGGGAAAATTGTGAAATTTGACAGAGAGCAGAAAAGATTTACAAGGATGTTGCCGGGGTTGAAGAGTTTGAGCTACAGGGAGAGGCTGAATAGGCTGGGGCTATTTTCCCTGCAGCGTCAGAGTCTGAGAGGCGACCTTATAGAAGTTTATAAAATCATGAAGGGTATGGACAGGATGACTAGCCAAGGTCCTTACCTCCAGGGTAGCAGAATCTGAAACTAGAGGACATAGGTTTAAGGTGAGAGGGTAAAAACTTCAAAAAGGGACCTAAGGGACAATATTTTCACACAAAGGGTGGTGCATGTACAGAATGAGTTGCCAGAGGAAGTGGTGGAGGCTGGTGCAGTTACAACATTTAAAAGGCATCTGGATGTGTTATACGAATAGGAAGGGTTTAAAGGGACTAGATTAATCCAGGATGTCTGGTCAGTGTGGACAAGTTGGAGTGAAGGATCTGTTTCCATGCTGAACATCTCGATGGATTTAAAGGTAAGAGGAGAGAGATTTAAGAAAGGCACGAGGTGCACATCTTTTACATAGAGAATGGAATGGACATCCCCAGGTATTGGTGGATGTGGGTACAATTACAACATTTGAAAGATATTTAGATAAGTACATGAAAGGAAAAGATTTGGAAGGATATGCACCAAGAGGTGGCAGGTGGGACTAGTTTAGTTTGGGATTACGCTCATCATGGTTGGACCGATCGGTCTGCTCCTGTGCTGCGTGACTCTGTGCGTACAAAATATAAAGACCGAAAATTGAACGATGGTTCATTGACTCTAAAATGACTGATTGCATTTATTGTGCATTTTGTCTGAAAGTTCCCTAGTTCAAGTCTATGAAAGAAAACCTTACCAAGTACAAAGCTAATTTAACATCTAAAGGTCCCTTCTACTAAGGTACGTCTGATATCCAGATGGACAAATCTCACAATAAATCAACAATCCAGATTTAATTGATATTGACCAAATAGGAAACTAGGACAGGCACTAACAGGACAAAGTTGAAGCAGAGTGCAAAGATTAGTAAGCAATTGGCAACAAATCTGTAGCTGACAGCAATAAGAAAGTTAGGGCAAATACTTACCCATATTCCAACAAATACGTTCAGCACAAAATATGCCACGATGACTATAATGTCAGAGATACTGAAGGACTGAGCAGAGAGATGATAGCTGCCAGTTCTGTTCATCTCCATCCCTTCCCTTGAGTTTGTGCCTGTCGAAGCTGTATGAATATACTACGAATTTGCTTACCAATGGAGTTGCTGGTTAACAGATGAAAAATTGGATATTAATCAAAATGTCGCACATTAAACCAATGAGCCATTGCAACAAAAGTAGGTGCCATCTATGTGGTAATTGATGTGTGTTCTTCAATTTAAAAAGCAAAGCTTTTAATCACTGTGACAGGAATCCCTGTAAACACAAGGAAAAGTGCAATAGACCATTAACAAACAACCTTCGAGTTTGCTTTTCACTCTTGATGCATCAGTTTCCACATGACTGTCATTATCTATTAACTAGAGAAAACTTCGACCAGGTTTTCGGTTTGTTGCTAACCATGCAACTTTTTTTGGATGGAAAGGTTGCCTCTCTGAAATAAAATAAAATTCTCAATGGAGACTATGTTAATGTAACAGTCTTTAAAGGTAGTGACCTATTTGTTGTGTGTTGCCACTACTTTTAGCCTTTATTTCAGTTACTTTTCTGTCCCTTGTATAACAATTGGTTCAATTATTGTGCTGTTCAAACTACATAGCACAAGGGCTCTTTATAGTGCAGTGGTAGTGCCCCTGACTGAAAATGAAGCTGACTAGGTTCAAGCTCCACCTGGTCCAGGGGACAGCATGATGGCTTAGTGGCTAGCACTACTGCCTCACAGCACCAGACACCTGGGCTTGATTACGGCCTTGAGTGACTGTCTGTTTGCACGTTCTCCCTGTTTCCCACCGTCCAAAGATGTGTAGGCTAAGTGGATTAGCCATTAGAAATGCAGGGTTATGGGTTTAAGGCGGGATGTCTCTTCCGTGTGGCATCAATGAGCCAAACTGTCTACTTCCCACACTAGAGATTCTATTCAAGGGGCACGTAATAATATCTCCGAACAAATTGATTTGGGAAACTGAAGAAACTGCAAAGATTAGCTGGGGTACTAGTTTAGCTCAGTTGGCTGGACAGCTGAATTGCAATGCAGAGAGACACCACCGGCTCTTAAACATTGCTATTTCATCTGCTTACATCTTGTCTCCAGGCATGCTCTAAGCATGTAGAGTATCCTCTCCCAGCAGCATGCTCCAGGGACTTCCCATCCAGTGCAAGATAACTTGCCTTGCAAGATCTCTTCTAAGCCTGCCCCCTCTCACTTTAAAACTTACGTCCCCTGGCATTTGACACTTTCAGCCTGGGGGTAAAGAAAAGACTCCAACTATCCACCCCATCCATGCCTCTCAATTTTATAAACTTCTTTCTGGTCCTTAGCTTCTGAGGCTCTAGCGTAAACAATTTAAAGTTGTCTAATCTCTCCTTATAGCTAGCACACTTGCGACAAAACAATGTGTATTGTAATCTCCACAACTTCCTAGTAACAAACTGTGGAGCTGGATGAACACAGCAGACCGGGCAGCATCAGAGCAGGAAAACTGACGTTTTGGGTTGGGAGCCTTCTTCAGAAGAAGAGTCCCAACTCTAAATGTCAGCTTTCATGCTCCTCTGATGCTACTTGGCCTGTTGTTTTTCTCCAGTTGCACACTTCGCTATCTCTGACTCCAGTATCTGCAGTTGCTGTCTCAAACTACTTTTGAACCCTCTCCAAAACTTCTACATTCTTCCAAAATGTGGAATAATCTTGGGAAAAACTCTTATCAGGAGGTTAATGTCAAACAGTGCACTCGCGGGGAATCAGAAACTAAATTAGTTGGGTAGAGGGGAAGGTGGACATGAGGAAATGGTTCAGAGATAGTAGGAATCGCCAATGCTGGAGAATCTGGGAAAACAAGGTGTAGGCCTGCTGTGTTCATCCAGTTCTACACCTTGATGTATGAGGAAATGGGTCATTCAGATCAGACACAAGTTATTGTTAAATGCATTTCCCATTCATAGCCTCTTCTAAATCTAAACAGACTTTGGACTTTGCAATACTAAACATATTTAGGGGACAACTCGCCATTAAAGCCAACATTTTCAAAGGCCTACATTTTAATGCATAATCAATAGGAGCCAACGAGGTTTGTCAGTCAGTAAACAAACAGTATAACAATCTGCCAGCTGGTCACTTTAGAGCCTCAGACATTATTAACTGAAAACATGCTTATCACAGCTTGAATTATGCACAGCTAAGCTGAAAGGTATTTTGTAATTTTTTAAATATCTGTAAACAGCTCTCTTAAAATCAAATACCATTTGAGTAAAATAGAAGAAAAAAAACTTCTACATTTACCATAATAAGCACTTGGACATATGGTTAGGTGAAATGGTCTTTTATTAATCTGCAAATTCCTTCATTTTTCTGCTCCACTTAGAAAAGTGCAACTTAGTCCAGCAAATTTAATGCTACAAAAGCAATCAACTCTTTAGTGTGCTGCTTAACTGCTCCACAGCACGGTTTTCGTCATTCATTGAATTCTGTTCAAGTCTTTGAATCTGCATCTTTGGGATGTTGGAAATTTGGTGCCATTGGACAGTTCCCTTGATCCACCATAGATGGCAAACTCATTAAATGATAATACTTACTAACTTAAAAAAAACACATCTCACACAGGCATACATTTCCATTGATGCCTGCTACATTCAAGTAGGCATTCTGCTTGCGAGCTAAGGCAACATGAACAGAACCGAACCTTAAAGTATACGACAAATAGAAAGGAACTATTACTGCTTTCATGGCTGCTACCACATAGAATCAGACAATTGAGAATTTGGCTAGTTTTATTCTCATGCAATATGTACATACAGACAGCCAAACTACTTCCTCTAGTAGAATGGTGTAATAATTGTTGATTTTATATTCTCAATACATTTTAGTAATTACAGCACAAATTCCAGACCAGAATTAAAACTAAGCTTTTCAGTGACAATGTCAAGAAACACTTCTTCATGCAAATGGCAACGAAGACCTGAAAAATCACTCCAAATAAACTGCTATTGTGCCTTCAGGGAGACAATTAAAAATATCAAAAATGGTGCACGAAGATCTTATCCATTTTCAAGTGTAACTGGGGTATTATAGGACAGACAGGTAAATTGAGTTGAGATACAAATCAAAAGCCATGAAAAAGACTTGCACTTATATCCAGTGATTACAAAAAGGTGCATATCTGCATTTTACACTCAATGAATTACTTTTGAAATATAGTATATGTTGAAGAAATGTGCTCATCAACTAACATGGTACAAATAATGTGTTAATAGCTAGATAATTTATTTGATATTAAGAATATTCACCTGGACAACATTGCTCGCTTTCTTCAAAATCATTAAATAGCATCTTGCACTTTAAAACAAAGAATAATCTGTCTTCTAAAGTCTTCTTCTCCAAAAAAAAACACCACCAACACTAGTATATTTGGTCCGTATTGCACTAGAGAGTCTGCCTTGATTTTTGCGACCATGCCCTGGAATAAGATTATCAAATTGAATGAAAAAAAGCACAAATGGCACATGGCCCACCCCTACATCATTATGCACAAATTGCAATATGCCCTCCAGTTCAATGCAATGCAATACAAACCAGAGATGAAAGTTGTGATATTTGTTGCATGCAATTGGAGTATTTAATTTACTATGGACCTTTCATGAACTTGGACATCAAATAATTGCAAATCAAATCTTACTGGAACGCAGGAAAAATTTGGGATTAAAATTGTAGAACCAGATGACACTTCAGAGTCAGTAAATAATGCTAATGCAAGTGGGACTGAACATCCCTTAGGGTTATTATTCTGCTTAATAAAATTAAACCCTCAAAATGTTTGTGCCCATTGGAAAACTTTAGTGCAGTGACAATAAAGTAGGCATAACAGGGGAAAAAAGTGACAGAGACACTCAATGTAAATACCTAATTTACCTGCATTAGGTCTGATTTGCACAAAGCCATTGACAAGCAGCCCATACGAGTCTCCCCTTCTAGTCACAATGCCCAGAATTTTTGTTTCTATTCCTCTTCAATTTTGCAAATTGCCCCAGAACAGCTGAGAAAGATTCAATTGAGCCAAATTGTTTCTAGTTACATCAAAATCTCACCTGTTGTTATACGCTAGAATAACTTCATTGCGCATGGTCATAAATTGATGATCAAGGATTCCTAAATGGTCAAACCACATTGCTAAATTCCATTTACAGTGAAAAAGTGTAGTGATGTTCAGTAGCCATGTCAGTTATGGCAATATTTTAACAACACCAAAGACATAGTCAATTGAAGTTGAGAGAAAGGAGACATGCATGTATTTTTCTTTTCAGAATGTCAGGATGGCTAATTTTCAGAATGTTCTCCCCTCACCTTGGGTTTCAAATCATATATACACACCATATAGGAGATGGCAGACTCAATTTTGAGTAATCTGTTGACCTGGTCTGATGCACCAGATATGAACTCAAATCTTTGATTAAATTCTTAGTCATCTGCTCCATTACCTCTGCATGAAGTTCCTTGTTCAGTTTTAGCTGATAAGGCTTGTGAAGCCATGTTGGAAGGTGCTATACAAATGCAAGCTGTTGCTGTTTACGTTACTGCCGATTTTATTTCACTAAGAACATAGTCTATGCCTGTTGTTGTTATAATGGTCATAAAAATAAACCCTTACCAATAAAAATAAAACTAAAAGCTTAAAATTCCTAGAGCCTGCACCATTACTTCTCTGAAATTGACAGAAGTTGCTGTCAGTGGTAGGGGTGGCAAGGTAGTGCTGCCTCTGAGCACCAGGGACCTGGGTTCAAGTCCACCCTCGGGTGACTGTGCAAACTCCACACAGATATTCTCCCTGTGCCTGCATGGGTTTCCTGCCAGTGCTCAAGGTTCCTCTCACAGTCCAAAGATGTGCAGGCTAGGTGGATTGGCCATGCTAAATTGCCCATAGTGTTTCAGGGATGTGTAGATTAGGTGGGTTTGGGGGATAGGTCTGGGTTGGATTCTCTAAGGGTCGGTGTGGACTTGTTGGGACAAAGGTCCTGTTTCTATACTGCAGGCAATCTACTCTAAAATTTACTTCTGGATGAAAGTGCCACCAAGGCTGCACTTAAGTACAAATCACTCCTAATTAGACTACTTGTGTAAAAGGGACAAAAATCTTGCAAAAGTTGCACTTTGTCAAAATACATTTTAACGCCAAGTTTTTAATTTCTACTGAAATAATGCAAAGTAGGTTTACTTTCTGGTTTGCTGACTGACAGAAATGTTATTGACTATTTACCTTGATGACACATTTTCCCCTTAGCAGAAGGGTAAAAGCAATGCCACAGGGATCTCTAGGTTTTTATGGACAGTTCCTTTCCAGGTCAGCAGCAAAAGACAAATTGCACCAACCAAAAAAATCTGGTTCATTTTTTTCAGCATGTACATTTTACCTGAAATAAATCTACTAACACCTGGTAGAATTGTGGAGAAAAATTGAACCTATTCAAACATTCTCCCCCCCCACCCCAACAAATCTGGCAAGCCCAAAAATATCAAAAAAAATTACACAAAGTGGTTAGTGCGGCTTTGACAAAATTTGGAACACCACTGCAACAATTCACAAAGATCTCTCAAATAACAGTTCAAAGTAGACTTTTTTGTAAAAATGTCTATTTATACATACAAATGATTTTTAAAAAGTTTGCCACGAAGTTATAGCTGAAATCCAGCTTTTAAATATGCATTATTGCATATTAATCATGCAAATGAAATTTACAGGTAGTCAGTTACCACATTTAAAAATGTAATTAGGGCATTACTTTGATAAGTATAAATTAAACTGTAACAGTTTGAAAATTTTCAAAAGCTGAAAGTTATTTTTATCTGCAGATAGTATACAACCTTTAAGTAAACTTCCAGTACAAAAGTGCTGTATTATTCCAAATTTTTCACACGAGAAATTCTTACATACGTATTTAAAAAACCTCACACATTGCAATTTTGAGCTTTTTTCTCCAAATGTTTAATTAATATTGATACACCAGCTAAATGCATGACTTATAAACAATTATCAATAATCTGTGGAAACATGGCCTTGTGACCCATTGCAAAGTAACAGATGGGCAAGTGCACAGAAATCTTTAATAGTAATTTCCAGCATTTTGCAGACCTTTGCAAAGCTAAGTATAATGATTAAATTTCTATTATAAATATGCAAAGACATCAAAAACTAAAAATAAATAAATTAAAAGCATTCATCTTCCCTATTAAAGCTTTATTAGATTTTATCACAGCAGTATTGGCTAGAGATGGAGCATTATGCAAGAAAGACCATGTCCTTTTACTTCAGGGACCTTGGTGTTGATTTTGCCCAGGCTCAAAGGCAAAATCTCTCTTCAAGCTGATGTTATCAGTCCTACATAAAAAGAATATGAACAACCTCAATTTGTTTTCCAGCAAAAGTCCTACTCCAAACTGCCATTAAAAAAAGCTGCAATACTTTTACTCTGCCCATTTGTTTTTTTTAAAATTTTGAATGATTGCCTCAAACAGGTGAGTAATAATCACATAAACAATCAGCCAAGATACAAAGCAGAAAATGAAGCTTCAAAGTCTTTGGATCAATGACTACCACTACTGATGTTAACGGAACTTGATCAGCAATGGTTCAAGTCCTTCCAGCCAGTTTCACTGATTAAAAGAATGGTAGAAATACATTTAAAACAAATGCTCAATTTAAAGCTGGGAAGTCAGGGAAGAAATGGCAGAGTAAAACTTTTCAAATTGACACATTTGCACAGTAACAAATAATTAAAATCAAGCAAATTATAACTATCAGGTAATGGTCAACACTGTACTACTTCCACTGTCAATTACTTAATATAACATTTAAAAAATTAAACTGTTAAACCAGTCAACATATACTTTTAATCAGTGGATACACTTACCACCCAATTGGGAATCAAATTATATAAAAACCCGACAGTATGCAACATTCCAGGCCTATTTTCTCACGATAGTCTCTGGTTTTATTCAACTATACAGTTCTTTCAGAGCAATATAATAACCAGCTTTCCTTTTTTCCCCCAAAAAGAGTGTTTGCATTGTCTGCAGTTGATCACACATTTAGCCGGTTAAGACGCAAACAAAATATTTATAAAACTGGTTCAGGGCACAGTTGGTGAAGCACTCAATCTATTAGAAAGCCAGGGGAACGTTCTGGTTTTGAATTCTCTTCTGAGGTGCAGACATTACTATGCTGTACATGACGGGAGCAGGGGTGTCTTTGGTGCAATCCCTGAGGTCCACTCTTCAGCAACGTTACCTCATACACACACAAAAAGTCTACCTGTCTCAATGGTCACTGGACCATTAATCAGGAAACCTTCCTGAAGTTTAGAGAGAAAAAAAAGAACAAAACACACAAAATAAAAAAAAGTTACTTTCAGAAGACTGCCAATTTCATCTGCACAATTGCACATGACAATTTACAATCATGAATCCTTCATTACATTCTCTATCGCAATAATGCCTAGAAAAAATTACTATTAATTTGCAACTCATTTTTGGACATTTGCACTCTAGCTCTTCAATACTGAAGTACACATAGTACCTTCGGGGTCTCTAAATGAGCTAGATTTTCTATGTGAAAACAGGAGTGTGGATTTTGAGAACAATATTTAAAAATGTAAAACGTGAGAATAAACGCTGAAGAGAAGCATGCAAATCTCAGCCAAAAAATTCATTTCATGCAGAAAAGGGAAGAAAAAAAAGGATTTCACGCAATGTTGATTAAAGAAAGTCAGACTTGGATAATGATTTTTTTCCCCTGAAGAAGTTTTAAACAAACTTTAAGGTTTAGCATAAACAGACGATGGACAAGTAACCTCCTCCAAGCATAAGGCAAGCTGTGAAAAATATTTGTATAGCAATTAAAAGCATGTTTGGATTTAACATTAGACCCTTTCACCAGTGCGGAGAACCGCATCAGGTATGGAAAGCCACAAACGTGCCCATTTTAAAAATGGGCCTGCATCCTGCTAAGGGAAAGTCACTTATAAACTTTGAACATGGATTAGTGCACATCCAGTTTGCAGTGAGCCATTTCCGAGACACAGAAGCCAGACAAGAATTTCATGCTATCTGGTGAAAAAAGAACCAAACAGGTGATGACAAGAAACACCACAAGGTGCAAATATAGACCAGCAGTGTTTTAATAGTTAACCCCAAGTATCAGGTGTTTAAATTGGATGAAAGAATCAATAGACAACTAAATAAGCTTTCTGCATTTATTGTATTGATATAATTGATATTTGTCTGCAATAAAGGAACTTCTGTAGCCATGCTCATGGCAAGATGGAGGATTTGCTTTGTCATGAATGTCATAGTTTGTCACAATACACAGTTCTTCATGTTATTAGCAAAACCAATTTCTTTGAAGGATTAATGTAACTTTTATAAATAGATCCAAAGGATAATTTGATGCCAATTTCTCTTATGAAATACTGAAATCAAATCAGAGATGCGCTCTGAAACGTGTTATGATCAGCAGCTATGTAGCAAATCTCCAGCTTTGCCTAAGATCAACATTTGCAAAGACAGTCAGTCATTTTTAGTATCAGAGATAATGGGAACTGCAGATGCTGGAGAATTCCAAGATAATAAAATGTGAGGCTGGATGAACACAGCAGGCCAAGCAGCATCTCAGGAGCACAAAAGCTGACGTTTCGGGCCTAGACCTGATGAAGGGTCTAGGCCCGAAACGTCAGCTTTTGTGCTCCTGAGATGCTGCTTGGCCTGCTGTGTTCATCCAGCCTCACATTTTATTATCTTAGTCAGTCATTTTTATTGATTTTGCTTTTGATTTGTTTTTGCCTGTGAGAATAGAAAGTGTAACATTTTCAATCTGATAGCCAACTGTGACAAGTTCTAAAATATATCTCACTGCATTGACAACACTTCAATATTATCACTTCAATATTATCTTTCTTAACTACTGGGTAATACAATTGCTATTTTTAAATCATCCAGAGGATGGTGGTGTTCCCTCACGATTATGAGACAGGATGCCCATTAATCCTATTCGTTCCTAAGATAGCAATTTAAGCTTGTTGCAACTAAACACAGACAAAAGACGTATCTGCCCCTCCATGTAACAATGGACAAGTTCACAGAAGATTCTTTATTATTAACAGAGGCACTAAAGGCTCCCAATCCACTTCCTTACAGAAGAAACATGACAAGCCTATGGCTTATAATCTGCTGGGAGACGAAGTTAGTTTTTGGGCAAGGCCATATCATTCCAAAACTGCTCATTTTAAGTGATGGTAGGAGTCAAGGAGGCAAGGTACTCATTAAAATGAGAAAGATAGGGAAAAGTCTTCACAGGACTTAAGACCAAGCCAGCTTCTTATTAACCAGGTAGTGTGGGTTATGGGCAACAGATCCTGATCTGTCTAGTTAAGTCAAGAACATGTACATTAATTGTTGCTCCAAGGCAGCACATGTGTTCAGTTTCATTCTTGGTCAGAAACTGAGCAAGATCCAGAGATGTACCTGTTTCTCTTCACTAAAGTGTACTGGGATACTGCATTCAATTGCCCAATGTGATCTCTAATGGTGAAAATTGACAACAATCAACAGTAATTCCATTCCAGAACAGTTGGTGTAGGGCTTGGGGGAAAAGAAATTTCTTATGTAGTAATTAGGAAGATTTGAGGTCAAGACTTATTCCTGGGTTGGAAATGGCAATTTAACGAGTCTCATTATGTCACAAATATAATCCCATCAAGCAATCAAATAACATTGCAGAATAACACCAAAGTCCACTTCTGCTTCATTAATGCTTCACAAATAGACTGCTACAATAAAGATTCATGGCTCTGCAAATAGCTTTTATCCTACAACTAAAATGTCCATTAGATATTTTTTAAAAAGGCAGCATTGTGATAGCTATGTTTACTACTGCAAGCAAATCATATCTTACTACCTGGTCTCAGAGCTTTGCAAGCCATGGAAAAGGAACAGAAAAATTACAGCACAAAGAAATTCCCTTTAGAATAACTAATCTTCAACAAAAACTCTTATTTCTTGTGTTGACATGGTTGTAAACAAGTACTAATTTCTTCTTCAGTTGCTGACTGATCTGTTGTGCATTTCTTGCTTAAATCGACGATTGATTGTTTCATTAATTCAATTACGTTAATTGAAACAGTCCAACATGAACTGAAACTTACTGAAGCCAACTGATCTCTCATTTTGTTAATGTTAATAAATCTAGTTCACAAAAATGACTAGTATTCTTACAGGAGAGGATCCTTAAAGCATGATGAATGAGTTGAGTTATTTCACCATCTCACACTTCTAGAGGGAAAATCCAAAGCTACCAAAATTATCAAAATGACAAACAGCAATTCAATGTCAAGTGTAACCAAGTACATTTTAGGCTCTTTGCACTGATCTTGCATTGATGTATGAATTGGCACCTACACAACCAAGTACAAAACTATGTGATTGTTTTCCCAACTTATACCACAAAGCCAATAAATTCCTTCTAGAAATTATCCTCCTGCACAATTTAAATGGTTGCACAGATTTGAGATTTTGAAAACTGCAGCTCCACAATTTTGCCACGAGTGATATAGAAAATAAAGTTTGAAAACAAAATGAACAGCTCCCAACATGGTGCAGTTTTTTTTAAAAGAATCTACATTGTGCACAATTTAGCAATATGATTAAAAAGGTTTCTACAGAATGTGATGTTAGCCAGCAGTAATCATCACAATTGCTCCCAATGTCCTTGGGCTGCAGAGGGAAGAAAGGCTGTATAATCAGCTATCCCACTCTTAGCTGTTTATCAGCGTTATGTCTTGTGCATGGTCAATTACAGTGTAAGAAAACAAACTGATTCCAATGCCCCAGGGCTAAATGCACAAACAAAAAGGCAAGATTCTGAGTGCATTACTAATAATTCAGGATCACGTTAGTTGTAGAACTGCGCTTCAAGAAAATGCAGCACTAAGCAGGAGGTTCATCAGGATAATCCTGGAAAGAATGGCAATTTTTTATTATAATTTAAAAAAAAACCTTAAGACTTTCAAAATGGTTTAAAAGCCAGATAGGTCATTTAAAATTTATACCTTAGAGAAAAGGAAAAACCAAAGTGATTTAATTTAATTATTCAACTGATTCACTATCTGCAACGTGTAACATTTACTTATCAAAAAAACCCAGTTTATACAAAGAACTTGCATTTATACAGCACCTTTCATGACCTCAAAACATCCCAAAGTGTTTTATATCATTGAAGAATATTGAAATATAGTCACAAGATCACAAGTTTGCACAATTCAGGCTGGCTATGTCAGGTGCTTATGTTTATTCCTTTTTTTGTGCTGCCATCTTTTAGCTTGGAGCAGGTTATCTTCAAGACCAAGTATGTAGCCAAGACATGCAAAACATAATACAATACTCCTAAATACAAAAGCAATTAAAACAAACAGGGATTTTGGTCATACTTCTTAGCTTTTACAAAACAGCAAAGGAAATCTGAAGTATTATGCAATTAAGTCTCCATATTCAGCAAGGTTTCTTAAAAATTCACTTTACAAAGTTGGCCTTTTTGATAGAAACTTAAGATTTTGCACCAGT
Source organism: Stegostoma tigrinum (assembly GCF_030684315.1). NCBI lineage: Eukaryota > Metazoa > Chordata > Chondrichthyes > Orectolobiformes > Stegostomatidae > Stegostoma > Stegostoma tigrinum. The sequence goes on along the minus strand of NC_081376.1, from coordinate 39,640,179 downwards.
GAATCACGACATTTTCTTGCCAAGTAAAGGAAAGGTGCACTTCAAGTTGGCCTTAGGGATCATTTCAATCATCCATACCAATATTTCGGAATAGATATGACATTGATTCACCATTGTGGATTCTTCGAATGGCCTCAGATAAGATCATGCTGATGTCAACGGTCTTTATTTTATGGCACTGGAGTTTCTGGATTTCATGTGGGATTGTATTGGTTACTACCACCTGTGGAAGAGCAAAGTCTATAATTAACAGGTTAATGGTAATTCAATATCAGATCTCTTAATAATTTACAAATCTGCATTGTTGAATAGCAATCTGTAATAAAGAATGGCTTCCTCTCCTTGCCTGTCAACATATACATTTCCAACAATAGGGAATAAATTACACTTGTTTAATAAATAGAAAAGTCTAAATATGAATTCAATATCATCAACTACCTATTGTCAGACTTTTGTTACCTCATCAATTGCGGATTCTTCTATCAATCTGGGTGCATCAGATGACAAAAGCCCGTGAGTTGCCATTACATAGATTTTGTAAGCCCCTCTCTCCTTCAATGTATCTGCAGCTGCTAAAAAGCTATCAACGTCATCAATTATGTCATCCTGTCAAAAATTCAAATATTAAAAATAGTCTATTAGTAAATTTTATTTCAGTTAAAGAAGTAAACTTAACTGAAGGGACAAGAACAATGTTTTGTTTCTGGAGCACAATAACATCCTCTGCTGACAACAAGTGTCTATAAAGTGATCTCACTGCAGCTTTACATTCAATTCCAATTTTCCAGAGGGCCAGTTTCTATCATTAGCAGGGGGATGACTGAGAAATTACACGTAGGCTTATGTTTCTTGGGATCCTGGTACAGAAGTTTAAAATGACTCAAAGGCACTCTGTCTGTGGACTGAAGAATGCCTAACTGAAAGATGTTTGGGACAATATTAAACACATTTCATTTTCAGAGAACAGTCTAAGGCACAAATTTGGAACTCATCATTTGGAACCAACGCCAAGAAATGACTGATCGAGGAAACTGCAAACACAACTCTAGAGCTCCAGAGCATAACCTCAGATGCTCAATAGTAAGGTTCATGTAAACTTTTGCAGCACAGCAGGAACTTCAATTGACAGGACTTGATGGTTTAAAGATTCATATGACCTCTCTAAAATAAAATGACATTGTCTACAGGAATAGTGCCAGATGACTGGAGGATAGCAAATGTGGTTCCCCTGTTCAAGAAGGGGAGTAGAGACAACCCTGGTAATTATAGACCAGTGAGCCTTACCTCAGTTGTTGGTAAAGTGTTGGAAAAGGTTATAAGGGATAGGATTTATAATCATCTAGAAAAGAATAAATTGATTAGGGATAGTCAGCACGGTTTTGTGAAGGGAAGGTCGTGCCTCACAAACCTTACTGAGTTCTTTGAGAAGGTGACCAAACAGGTAGATGAGAGTAAACCGGTTGATGCGGTGTATATGGATTTCAGCAAGGCGTTCGATAAGGTTCCCCACAATAGGCTATTGTACAAAATGCGGAGGAATGGAATTGTGGGAAATATAGCAGTTTGGATCGGAAATTGGCTTGCTGAAGAAAGACAGAGGGTGGTAGTTGATGGGAAATGTTCATCCTGGAGACCAGTTACTAGTGGTGTACCGCAAGGGTCGCTGTTGGGTCCACTGCTGTTTGTCATTTTTATAAATGACCTGGATGCGGGTGTAGAAGGATGGGTTAGTAAATTTGCAGACGACACTAAGGTCGGTGAAGTTGTGGATAGTGATGAAGGATGCTGTAGGTTGCAGAGAGACATAGATAAGCTGCAGAGCTGGGCTGAGAGGTGGCAAATGGAGTTTAATGCAGACAAGTATGAGGTGATGCACTTTGGTAGAAGTAACCAGAAGGCAAAGTACAGGGCTAATGGTAAGATTCTTAGCAGTGTAGATGAGCAGTGAGATCTCGGTGTCCATGTACACAGATCCTTGAAAGTTGCCACCCAGGTTGACAGGGCTGCTAAGAAGGCATACAGTGTTTTAGCTTTTATTAATAGAGGGATCGAGTTCTGGAACCAAGAGGTTATGGTGAAGCTGTACAAAACTCTGGTGCGGCCGTACTTGGAGTATTGTGTACAGTTCTGGTCACCGCATTATAAGATGTGGAAGCTTTGGAAAGGGTGCAGAGGAGATTTACTAGGATGTTGCCTGGTATGGAGGGAAGGTCTTACAAGGAAAGGCAGAGGGACTTGAGGCTGTTTTCATTAGAGAGAAGAAGGTTGAGAGGTGACTTAATTGAGACATATAAAATAATCAGAGGGTTAGACAGGGTGGATAGGGAGAGCCTTTTTCCGAGGATGGTGACGGCAAGCACGAGGGGGCATAGCTTTAAATTGAGGGGTGAAAGATATAGGACAGATGTCAGAGGTAGTTTCTTTACTCGGAGAGTAGTAAGAGAATGGAACGCTTTGCCTGCAATGGTAGTAGATTTGCCAACTTTAGGTACATTTAAGTCGTCATTGGATAAGCATATGGACGTACATGGAATAGTGTAGGTTAGATGGGCTTGAGATCGGTATGACAGGTCGGCACAATATTGAGGGCCGAAGGGCCTGTATGTGCTGTAATGTTCTATGTTCTACTAGAGTTCAAAGTTCATTTACAAAATAAACTTGTTGTTTACAAACTAAACAGATAGCATGCCGATTTTTAAATATTAAATCAATTTGATAATAGGCAATCTCAAGGCTACAATTAGGATTTTGTTTACAAAATCCCCAAGCTAACCTTCACCTTCATTTTTTTTTTAAGATTAGATTCCTTACAGTGTGGAAACAGGCCCTTCGGCCCAACAAGTCCACACCACCCCTTGTCTACTCTCACTAGATTATTTAATGGTGATCAGCAAGAAGCACTGATCTTCTCCTTACATGAATGAAGGCGCTGGCTTTGCAGACATTTTTCATGTCAATACTGGTCAGCATTAAAAACTGAACATTGTGCTCCTCTGCTCAAACAAATTGAAGGAAAAAGATACTGACAATTAGTTTACTCCGATGAATAGCTAATTATAATTCTGCTGATTTGGCAAAGAACAGCGGCTTTATTCTGTTAGTAGTGTAGAATAATGAATAACACACGGACCTCATTGGTTCAGTGCCAGTATACAGTGAAGTCTGAATGTTAACAAAAAGTGAACTTGTTTATTTACAAACAAGCATGATGAATTAGAGGCTTTATCACTAACTTCAAGCTTTAAATCAAATTGATGTGAATGAAGCCCATGATTTACATCAAAAGGTAATAAGAATGTTTGAATGACTAATCCTTGAACAGTTATATAGCCTTCATGAAGAAACCTAGATTAATGAATCCAGACGATGCAAAACGTTGATATTCTGCTTCTGACCCTAATCAACATACACTCTCTGCAATATTAAAAATTACAAGTGTTATAAATCAAGAGAGGCAATTATTAATTTGACTTACTAAATTCACTAGTAAAGTTCAACTAACCTCGTAGAAATGTATACTTATTCTGGGATTGCAGCATTATGAGGGGTTTGACAATAAAATTATTATTTGTTCTTATATACATAAAAGATCAAAGTGACTTGACTTTTAAACCTCAGAAGTTAAACGGCAGCTTATTTTAAAAGTCTCCATCTACTTTGCTTTTAGCATTTTTGTAAATTTTTGAGGAATTTTCCTTTTTAAGAAAACAGGAATTTAAGTTTGGATATATTGGTACTTCTGTGTTATCTAATATCACTTATCATCTCGTTTTCTAGTATTAAACTCTTTCCATCTCAACAATGCTGTGTAGGTCACAATTTAAAGAAAAGTCTAATTAGTAATTTAAAAATTGAGAAAATGCTTCCTTACCAAAAGACAGTGACGAGAATGTGCAACCCTGTTCCGCATGAGTAACAGAGTTGAATTGTATAAGATGCATTTAAGGGGAAGCCAAATAATTTGCAGAAGGGAAAATGGTCAAATAAAACAAATACCTCCATGGACTGGCTGAACCAAAAAGGTCTGTTCTTGTACTGCATATCCTTTTTAAAAGCTGCTTTAAAAAAGTTAGCAACCTGTTTTACTATTTTACAATTTCAGCAAACCTCTGAAAATATTTCTCAAAAACAAAAGATCTTTTCTTACTAGTATTTTAAAGTAAAACATTTCCCCACTATGCACAGTGTTGATGTCTTTCAAGACTTTCAACGGTAAACTCACCACAATAATAGCTATTCTTCCTCCTACATCTCCAACAACTGTGATTGGAGGCTTTTCCTTTGGAATCGCCACTGATGGAACGACAAATAAAAATCAAGATATCATACCTGTTACACTCATAAGTTCATTTCAATAGAAGCAAGCAATTCATTTGCAAACAAACTCTCACTGAAAATTATTAGACAGTCTGCGATTAAAAATAGTGACAATTAAGGTATAATTAGAAATACAAACAATACAAAGCACGTGGCAATGCCTTTAACTCTTCATATCCGATCAACACCACTGTACAGTTCGCAATAAACAAAATAAGCCTGGTGAAGGCAGCATTTAAAAACTTAAATGAAACATTGCTTTTAACATACTGAGAACCTGGCTGGAAGAATAACATTAATCCACCTTTTTAAAATAGAATCTCAGAGCTTTATTTCATTTGTCTAAGGTATTGGTTCATTTGTATTAGCATGCAATTTGCACAACAAAAATAACAGATATATGACACCATCAACTTACTAGGTATTTCCAGGCTGGGGTGTATTGCAGCTGCATTTTTCACTGTTGGTGGTGAATGTCGGCCATCAACTAAATCGGATTCTGCATCCTGCACTTCACCATGTATAACGGCAATTCCTAAACGTAATCGCTCTGCAAAAGACTGTGCTCTTAAACAGAAAAAAGATCAGGTCTTTAAGATTCAGCTCTCCAACAGAAATTGTCTTTATTCTAACATTACACAATACAGGAATGTTCATTTTAAGTGCAAAACTTTCAACTTTAAAAAAGTGTGGGAGAAACAAGTGAAAGAATACATTGGAAAAGAAAATATTGTCTCTTTTGCTAGGATTCAGAGGAAACTCAATACTGAAACCTTGTAACAATGAGTCGATCGCTCAAAATATTGGAACACAGACTCCGTAACAGCAATATGGCTGTATCTATATCCACAGGGACTGCAGGGGTTCAAGGCAAATGCTCACCATGACCTTCACAGTCAATTAGAGGTAGACAATAATTGCATGCCTTGTCATCAATGCTGACATCTCACGAAGAGATTAAAAGTAGTCCCTATTCTGGTGTGCGCGTACCTTTTGGCAGATGCTGGTGACTTTGCGACAATCACTGCATTTCTGTAATCAGGGATCTGCACAAGGAACGATAGATCAGGGAACAGACAGGGAGAGAATTAAATATGAATTACTCAAACCCTTACACTCCATCATGCATATCATCAGCATTATTTGCTCTCAGCTCATATCACATTATAACAATTGTTTAATATTTTAAAACCAACAGAGTCATATTAGAGGCGAACACTATCAACGTTAGATTTAGTTACTGGTTTCAGCTGTTAATCTTGTATCAAGAAACAACTGGTCCTTGGATTTTCAAAGCGCGACACATATCTCAGTCAGCACTATTTAGACAGTTCAGTTATAGCAAAACAAGCAGCGTTGTTTTAGCTTACTAAGACAAATTGCCAAAGTTATATTCGAAATCAACAACACCAATGTGCTTTTCATAGCTATTTTGTAAACTACACAATAGATAAAATCAACAGCAATTTTGGTGATTTTCTCAAAGCAGATTTTCTCTTATCTTGATTTGTCCAAGTTGCTGATGTTGGAAAAGCGCAACTCAAAGATGTACAGTAAATAGTACTGGAATGCTAATCTTTATACAGTATAGACCCCCCTCCATTTTCCCCCATCAATGCTTAGAGGCTAATACTGGTGAGCCTCAGACTGGGCTCTGCAAGCTCAATGCGTGCTCAGCACTAAATTATACTGAGCAATGCTACACCATTATCAAATGTGTAATCAAGTAGTTCTACCATCTGCATTGCTGCGCTAAACTGAAATCTACATTTTATAAGCAGCACAGATCCTACAATGAATAAGTTTCATTACTATGTTTAACAAAGTAGTTCCTGATATTCAAAAGCAAAACAAGCCCCTGGCAAATTTAAGATAATAAAATGCGAGGCTGGATGAACACAGCAGGCCAAGCAGCATCTCAGGAGCACAAAAGCTGACGTTTCGGGCCTAGACCCTTCATCAGAGCTGATGAAGGGTCTAGGCCCGAAACGTCAGCTTTTGTGCTCCTGAGATGCTGCTTGGCCTGCTGTGTTCATCCAGCCTCACATTTTATTATCTTGGAATTCTCCAGCATCTGCAGTTCCCATTATCCCTGGCAAATTTAACTTCGTTTAAAGTTTAACACTGAACCATATATTCATTGCTTTTGTATGGAATCTCAAATATTTCGGCAAGTAACTGTAGTTGTGTGCATTTTTGGTGACAGCTAACAGTGCATCTCATTTCTGAAAACATAGTCAGTCAATAATTCCATGAACCTCACCTCTTCCTGAATGTATTGTAGGAGGAATGGAGATGCTCGCAGATTATCAACTGGAATATTGAAAAATCCCTGGATTTCTTTCTGATGCAAATCCATTGTAATCAAGTGAGTCAAGCCTGAGGAGAATGTAGAAATAAATACTAAATCTGCAACAACTTGAGTTCTTATCCACTTGGTGCCCTTGTGGCAGCATTCAAATCACAAATTACTAAACATTCAGTAATTTAATCTTTAGCTTGCTTTATTAAAAGCATGGTTAATGTCTTGTTTCAGAGTCCTTTCCATTAACTGACATTATAGTATGGGGTGAATCTTATTCACCAAGAGAAATCGTTGCTCTTTCTAAACATTTTTAGTTTTTGAAGTGCACTTGCCCACTTCAGTCTTCACATTCAAAATATCTTTGTAAGTTTAAAAACGTGGGGAAGAGATATGTTTTAGAGAAAGAAACTCCCAAGATGAACACATACTATACATATTTTTATTACATTTACTCTGCAAAGAACATAAATTGTGCACAAAATGCTCAAGAGAATATGAAGGATTTAAGTTTGTTTGAAATGACATTTTGCAAGTGAAGGTGATAATGCTTCAACAGAGGTGATGAGCACTCATTTGGAAGAAAGCTCCCTTTTACCCATTTGCTGACCAGCCAATTCACGACACTATCTTAGCCTACTCTCATTTCTCGCTGAAACCTAAAGTTTTATTGCCTAGTAAACTAAATTGCATATTGCCTTAGCAGCACATCATCCCTGAACACCAACTAATCCACACTTCCACAAAATGAGATTTGTAAGAAATATTAAATAGATATGCAGGAACTAAGTCGAACAATGTCACAGCAACTGAACAGGTGACTGAACTTCTAAAAAGATGATTAAATTCTTCAAAAATTGCTAAGGTACAACCAACAATGGTGTAATATGGATTATTATTTGAAACACTTTTGCACTTAGTTATATAATACAAGTGATAACCAAAATACTGGAAAACTAACTTCATCCACTAACTAACTTTCTGACTACTGCAACCGGACTACACAGATTACCACTACTTATTTTAGAAGGACTAGAAGCACAATTAGGATTCTGAAGAAGAGTCACAGAATCATTGAATCTCTACAGCAGAGAAAGAGGTCATTTAGCCCATCAAGTTTGCACCGAGCCTACAAACAGCAAAAGACAATAGGAGCAGAATTAGGCCATTCAGCCCATCGGCTCTTCTCTGCCATTCAATCACAACTGATATGCTTCTCAACCTCATTCTCTTGCCTTCTCCCCAAAATCCTTGATCCCATTACTATTCAAAACCTATTAACCTTTGTCTTAACATCAATTACTTTGCCACAGAAGGTTAGAAAGGCCATGAGTTCCACAGATTCATCTGACTGAAATTCCTCATCTCAGTTCTAAAAAGAATCATCCCTTTACTCTGACACTGTGCTCTTGGGTCAGAGTCGCTCCTACTCGTGGAAACATCTTCTCCATGTCCACACTGTCTAGGCATCTCTGTATTCTGAGAGCTTCAATAGGATACCCCTTCATCCTTCTAAACTGCATACAGTACAGACTCAGTCTCAACCACTCAATGACAGTCTCTTCATTCCCAGGTTCAACCTCGAGAATCTCCTCCAGACTCCCTTCAAGGTCAACACATCCTTCCTAAGGTATGGGGCACAGATCTGCTCATAATATTCCAAATGTGGTCTTGATCGCAGCCTTTAACAACCTCAGCAGCAAATATTGTATTTTAGCCCTCTCAATCTGAATGTTAACATTGTACTTGCCTTAACTACCAACTGAACCTGCATGTTAACCTTAAGGGAATTTTGAACTAGGATTCCCAAAGCCTTTTCCCTGTTAGAAAATAGTCTACACCTCAACTCTGCCTGCCACAGAGCATAACCTCGCACTTTCACACATTGTATTTCATGTGCCACTCCTCTGTCTACCGTCCTAGCCTGTCAAGTCCTTCTGCAGCCTTCCGACTTCCTCAACACCAGCTTTCACTCCACCTATCTTCCGTTGGTTTTTAAACCTTGCCAATCATCTGGTTTATAACAATGCATGCTGTCTTTCTGTAATTTTGAAATGATCCTTAACTTCCTTGGTTAACCTTCGGCAGTTTATCTATTTCCTAGAACTCTTCCACATCGGGATATACGTTTGCTGCAAAGTCATGAACTACTTTAATAGTTCAGTCTTTTCTGCTAAATTCTGTTCTTAGTGCACTCCAGCCCTCATCTCCATGTAATTACCTTTATTTAAGTTTGTGCAGTTGTTTCTGACTCAACTTTCTCATTCTCAAACTGAATGCAAATTCTGTCATGTTATGGTCACTTTCCTTCAAGGATCTTTTACTCAGATCACTTAGTAAACCTGCCTTATTACACATTATAAGATGCAAAATAGCCTGATCCCTGGTTGGATCTACAAAATTTTGTTCGAAAAAATTCCCTAAATATACCATATGAATTTTTTTCTCATGGCTAATTTTGCCAATTCGATTTTCTCAATCTACATGAAGAGTAAATGTCACCCATGAATAATTTTTTAATAAAACACAGCATTATCATAAATTTTATGCCCTATGGAACACCTGTCAGAGGCCTACAGACTACTCGCATCACCGTCATCTTCTTCTCGTTATTTATTATCCCAATCCATCTGGATCCAACAAAATCCAATCCTCAATAATTTCTTACTATCATACTTAGTTCATATCATACTATGAAAGTTTCATTTCCTCTCCATTCTTTTGAAAAGACACAACCTTGAATCATTCCCAGCTTTGATACCCTTCTATAAATCTCTATAATGGCCATAAGATATTACCCATTAATCTCTATTTCAGCTGTTAGTTTACTTATTTTGCTCCAAATACATGTTAAAGTAAAAATCCATTAATTTGCCTTTTTACAAATTCCCCTGCTTCGACTTCAACTGCTGTCATGTTTATGCTTAAGATGTATACTCTGTCCCTTCCTGCCCCATTCTAGATATCACTATCAAGAGAGTTGCTCCACAATGATGTCATAGCCTTTTGCTTTGTAAACATAAGTACTTTCTCAACTAGCCCCCACCCCCAGCCACCACCACTCACCCCATCACTGCTCTCATCAAACTTGGACTGGACATTCTATCACTGTTCTGGGGCTTGACCAAATAACTTTGGTCGACATCAATGCAACACCGAATACTGCATGGGCAAACATATTGTCTTTTGGTTGAGGATTCAAAATTAAGACCATCAGACCTCTCAGTGAATGCAAGGTCTCCATTGGCATAAGCAGAACTCAGAACATCAGCTCATGTTTGATCATCATTTCTCACTCGATCACCACCAAAAATAGATCAACTGGTCATCACTCCAGTGCTGCGTTTCTGGATTCTAGCTGAGAACAGATTTGGTATTGCATTGCCTAAGACCAATGAGTACACTTAAATTCATTTGCTGCAAAGTTAGTTCTTGATGTCTCAAAAGGTGCAAAAAGTGAAGCTCTTTCTCTTCTAAATCAAATAAAACGCTTCACCATAGTTCAGGTACAGTGCCAATGAACAGAAGTGCAGCAAAACAGAAGTTGTTGGAAAAGCTCAGCAGGTCTGGCAACATCAGTTAACATTTCGGGTCCGGTGACCCTTCCTCAGATCTGGACCCGAAACGGTAATTCTGATGTTTTTCTTCACAGATGCTGCTAAACCTGTTCAGCTTTTCCAGCAACTTGTTTTTGTTCCTGATTTACAGCATCCACAGTTCATTCAGTTTTTATTTTTGCAGAATATGCAGCTCAAACACAACTCACCGGCTTTACACATCATGGATGCAAGAAGCTTGGACACAATGGAACCTCTTTTCCTCATTTTACATTGCTTACTATACGGAAAGTAAGGGATTACACCAATGATATTCTTGGCACATGAGGTCTTACAGGCATAGATCATGATAAGGAGTTCCATAATGGTGGTATTGACATCCCTGTTTATTTAAAAAAAGCAAAATTATAAATTTGTAAAGTAGCTCTTATCATACTGGGCAATGACATTTATATTGAATTTATATCCATTGCTCTCCTCTTTCTTTGCCCCCTTTAAAAAAAGTCATCCTCAAACAGGTCCAACAGTCCTGAAAACTGACAGTATGGCTCCTTAACAAAATTGAATAAATGTAAGAGAACAGCCACCCCCACAATCAGGGCTAGGTAAAAGTAAAGTGCTGAATTTTGGTAAGGCAAATCAGGGTGGCACTTATACACTCATTGATAAAGTTCTGGTGAGTGTTGCCGAACAGAGAGACCTTGGAGTGCAGGTTCATAGTTCCTTCAAACTGGAGTTGCAGGTAGACAGTGTCGTGAAGGCAGCATTTGGTATGTTTGCCTTTATTGGCCAGTGCATTGAGCATAGGAGTTGGGAGGTCATGTTGTGGCACGACACTGATTAGGCCATTTAGAATACTGTGTTCAGTTTTGGTCTCTCTGCTACAGGATGGACGTTGTGGAACTTGAAAGGGTTCAGAAAAGATGTACAAGGATGTTGCCACGGTTGGAGGGTATGAGCTACAGGGAAAGGCTGAATAAACTGGGGCTATTTTCCCAGGAGCATCAGAGGATGAAAGGTGACCTTATAGGAGTTTAAGAGGTCATGAGGGGCATGGGTAGGGTGAATAGGCAAGGACTTTCCCCTAGAATAGGGAATCCAAAACTAGAGGACATGATTTAAGGTGAGAGGGGAAAGATTTAAAAGGGACTTTTTTAAGGGGCAATTTTCTATGCAGAGGATGGTGGGTGTATTGAGTTTGATGCCAAAAGAATTGGTGGAAGCTGGTACAATTATAATATTCAAGAAGGTGTTGGGATGAGTATGTGAAGAGGAAGGGCTTGGGGGGGGGGGGGAAATGAGCCAAATGCTGGCAAATGGGACTAGATTAATTTAGGATACCTGGTTGGCAAGGACAAGTTGGACCGAAGGGTCAGTTTCCATGCTGCACATCTCTCTGTCTCTTACTCTCTCCAGGCAAATCCAACTAATGAAGCAACTTAAGGCTAAACTTAAAACTGCTGTCTCGGTTAGTCCTGAAACGATTCAGTACTGTAGCTACCTGAATTCACAATAACACTGTTCCTCTGCTGTCATATAAAACTGACAATTAATAGGCAGACAGCCCTAACGGAGCTCTGTACAAATGTTCATATTGATACACTGGCAATCCAGCTTTATGCAACAGAGATATTACAAGTTTTTTTTTTTAAAATGTAGTCAGGTAGATTGAACCAGATCATTGAGAATTAAAACTGTCATCTTTCACAGGTTTCTTTTAATTAATAAAAGGCTGGTAAAACACAGCAATATTTCTTAGAATCTATCAGGAGTTTTAGCTTATGTCAGATCTGTAGTTGAGACTAACTTCTTGGAGAACCAGGAGAGGTCTACAAGCATGTCTGATTGTTGTGAAAAGTGATTGACACAGACAAAATGATCATTGAAAATCAAAATAAATGCTTTAGGAGGTAAAATCCAACGTGTATTTCTATTTTAAATGTGATATTTTGCAGTTAGAGAGATCTAACTGTTAAAACGTACATGCAACTCTGAAATATTCTGCCTGGAAGTCAGTGGTGAGTGGAGTTCCACAGGGCTCTGTCCTTGGGCCTCTACTGTTTGTAATTTTTATTAATGACTTGGACGAGGGAATTGAAGGATGGGTCAGCAAGTTTGCAGACGACACAAAGGTCGGAGGTGTCGTTGACAGTGTAGAGGGCTGTTGTAGGCTGCAGCGGGACATTGACAGGATGCAGAGATGGGCTGAGAGGTGGCAGATGGAGTTCAACCTGGATAAATGCGAGGTGATGCATTTTGGAAGGTCGAATTTGAAAGCTGAGTACAGGATTAAGGATAGGATTCTTGGCAGCGTGGAGGAACAGAGGGATCTTGGTGTGCAGATACATAGATCCCTTAAAATGGCCACCCAAGTGGACAGGGTTGTTAAGAAAGCATATGGTGTTTTGGCTTTCATTAACAGGGGGATTGAGTTTAAGAGTCGTGAGATCTTGTTGCAGCTCTATAAAACTTTGGTTAGACCGCACTTGGAATACTGCGTCCAGTTCTAGGCGCCCTATTATAGGAAAGATGTGGATGCTTTGGAGAGGGTTCAGAGGAGGTTTACCAGGATGCTGCCTGGACTGGAGGGCTTATCTTATGAAGAGAGGTTGACTGAGCTCGGTCTCTTTTCATTGGAGAAAAGGAGGAGGAGAGGGGACCTAATTGAGGTATACAAGATAATGAGAGGCATAGATAGAGTTGATAGCCAGAGACTATTTCCCAGGGCAGAAATGGCTAGCACGAGGGGTTATAGTTTTAAGCTGGTTGGTGGAAAGTATAGAGGGGATGTCAGAGGCAGGTTCTTTACGCAGAGAGTTGAGAGCATGGAATGCGTTGCCAGCAGCAGTTGTGGAAGCAAGGTCATTGGGGTCATTTAAGAGACTGCTGGACATGTATATGGTCACAGAAATTTGAGGGTGCATACATGAGGATCAATGGTCGGCACAACATTGTGGGCTGAAGGGCCTGTTCTGTGCTGTACTGTTCTATGTTCTATGTTAATTTAATATTTGTTCTGTTGTAAATCAAAGAAACAGAACTGGCGTTCCTTCTTTGATTGTATTTGAATACTGAAATTACAAAACCCAACTTTAAATCAAAGTCAAAAGGTACCAGAGATTAGAGATAAAACTTAATTTTCAAAATACATCTCATGCAAAAGCCAAGTGAAAATTGCATAAAATTACATTCCTTATTTGATCAATGAAATGCACAGTAAAGAATTACATTTAATATTACTTACTTTGAAACAGTCTGAATAATAAACACATCTTTTCCTCGGACAGACTCCTGAATGTGTACTATTGTTTCTATTAGAAAGAAAATAAAAAAGTTAACAACCTTTAGTTGTTATTCACCTTTCTTAGTACCTACCTACGGAACGAGATCATCCCCAATGGATACAGTCCACATTCAGGCCTTCCCAATTTGGCTCCAAACGTGGCAACGTCTACATTCAGAACATTACCTTCCATCCCAACCTTAAATTCACATGGACCATCTCTAATGCCTCTCCCCCCTTCCTGGAGCTCTGTCTTCACCTCCGGCAACCACCTAGAAACCAATATCCATTCCAAGCCCACTGACGCCCACAGCTAACCAGAATACACCACCTTCCACTCACCCTCCTGCAAAAATGCCACCCCCCATTCTCAATTTCTTCACCTCTGCTGCATCTGCTCTGAGGATGAGGCAATCCACTCCCAAACATCTCAGACATCCTCGTTTTTCAAAGACTGCAACATTCCTCCCCGCACCGCGCCTCCCCCCCCCGCCATTGGTCGAGAACACCCATGACAGTGTCTCCTGCAACTCATCCCTCACAACAACAAAAACAGAATCTCCCCCCCCCCGCCATCCTCACGTACCACCCTTGCAAACTCCGAATCCAATACATCATCCTCCGACATTTCTGCCACCTGCAATCCGACCCCACCAAAGACATTTATTCCTCCCCAGCCTTATCTGCTTTCCAGAGGGACCACTCTCTCAGTGTCTACTCCGCACTCCCCTCCACTTTTCCCTGCAATCGCAGGGCCCAAGACGACTTTCCACATCAAGCAGATGTTCACCTACACATCTGCTAATATGGTATACTGCATCTGCTTTTCCCGTTGTGGCCTCCTCCACATCAGGGAAACCAAGCGGAGGCTTGGGGACCGCTTTCAGGACACCTACGCTCGATTCGCACTAAACAACTGCACCTCCCAGTCACAAACCACTTCCACTCCCCCTCCCATTCCTCAGACGACATGTCCATCCTGGGCCTTCTGCAGTGCCACAGTGATGCTACCCGAAGGTTGCAGGAACAGCAACTCAAATTCCGCTTGGGAACCCTGCGGCCCAATGGTATCGATATGGGCTTCACAAGCTTCAAACTCTCCCCTCCCGCTACTGCATCCCAAAACCAGTCCAGCTCGTCCCCACCTCCATAATCTGTTCTTCCTCCCACCTATCCCCTCCTCCCACCTCAAGCCCCACCCCATCTCCTACCTACTAATCTGATCCCACCCCTTTGACCTGCCCGTCCTCCCTGGACTGACGTATCTCCTCCCTAACTCCCCACTTACGCTCACCTTTACTGGCTCCATCCCCATCTCTTTGACTTGTCTGTCTCCTCTCCACCTATCATCTCCTCTATCCATCTTCTACCTGTCCCCCCATCTCTTGCTATTTATTTCAGAACCCCCTTCCCCTCCCCATTTCTGAAGGAGGGTCTAGGCCCGAAACATCAGCCTTCCTGCTCCTCTGATGCTGCTTGGTCTGTGTTCATTCAGCTCTACACCTTATTGAGTTTCATTATACATTGCTGATCACCATTTTTCCACAGATTAAATCTCAATAATTACTTCAATGTAAAAATTATAACATAAGATGGAGAACAGATTCACTCAACAATTTAAGGATGTCTGACATCTATAAAAAGCAAGGAACATTGTCCCATCGAAGCAACTAGAGAGAGATGGAGAAATTCTACCTTGTTAAAATATTACATGAACTATATATTCTGCATTTTCATTAAACAGAAGATTTTAGACCATAATCCCTGTTGTTATTTCCAGGACCTGTGACTGCACAGAACAAAACAAGACAATATATTTGCACATGTCACAAAGAGGTGCAACCACTTTTCTCTCATTGCACTGTAATTTGTGCCCCTGTACAAAGGCCCCAGATTAGGTAGTCACCAAAAGAGCAAAATGGTCAGGTTTCATCTCCTTGAAGGTGGTATTGCAGGCAGGAAGGGTAGTGAAGGCTGCATTTGGTACATTTGCCTTTACTGGTCAGTGCATTGAGTATGGGAGTTGGGAATCATGTTGCGGTTGTACAGGATATTATTCAGGCCACTTTTGGAATACAGCGTGCAATTCTGGTCTCCCTGCTAGAGGAAAGATGTAGTTAAACTTGAAAGGATGCAGAAAAGATTTACAAAGGATGTTGCTGGAGAGTTTGAGCTATAGGAAGAAGCTGAATAGGCTGGGGCTATTTTCGCTGGAGCACTGGAGGTTGTGAGGTGACCTTATAGAGGTTTATAAAATCATGAAGGGCATGGATAGGGTAATTAGCCAAGGTCTTCACCCCAGGGTAGGAGAGTCCAGGATGAGAGGACATGAGTTTAAGGTGACAGGGGAAAGATTTAAAGGGGACCTAAGGGCAACTGTTTCACACGGAGGGTGGTGCATGTACAGAATGAGATGCCAGAAGTAGTGGTGGACGGTGGTACAATAAGAACATTTAAAAAAGCCTCTGGATGGGTATATGAATAGGAAGGGTTTAACAAACGGGACTCAATTTATGCAGGATATCTGGTCAGCATGGGTGAGTGGGACAGAGGGTCTGTTTCTGTACTGAACAACTCTATGACTCCATTACATTATGCCACAGAAAACAACAGGAATTTCTGGGGTCTACTCATTCAACAGTTAGTGAATCTGCAGTTTTCCAGAGATTTTGATGTTGACAGCAATGAAATTGATGAGAAGTTCCACTTTTCTGTTGCTTGTCTCACTGTAAAACTCCTTGAAACTATTTTGCTGAAAGAAATAACTAGGGTTTTAAATGGTTTATAAATGCCAAGATTCTTACAATTCCCAGGATCAAATTTAGTGTCACAAACTTTTTAATTCCAGATTTACTTCACTAACGGAATTACTTACAAAGACCCTGATATGGTCCAGAAAGGCAAGTTTTCTATCTGAGATATCTCAAATTCCTGCCTTGAAACAAAAGTATTCCAAAATACATTTTTAAAAATGCTTCTTCATTTTAGTCTCTATCTTAATTCAGTCAATCAGCATTTTCGATATCTGAAAAGAGAAAAGTGAAGAACTCAGCATTTAAAGTGTTCTGTATAGTGTGGAGTACTTCAATGCACATAGAACTTCAGAACGTGGAGGAGGTGGTGGTCTTCTGGATCTTCAAGCCTGCCCCACCACTCAGTAAGACCATGGCCGATCTTTTCATTGCCTCAATTCCACTTACTCACCTCTCACCATAACCATTAATTCCTTCACCATTCAAACAATCATCTTAGCTTTAAAAACATCCAATGAGGTAGCCTCAACTACTTCACTGGGCAGGGAATGCCACAGATTCACAACCCTTTGGGTGAAGAAGTTCATTCTCAACTCAGTCCTAAACCTGCTCCACAAATTTTGAGGCCATGCCCTCTGAGTTTCACCTGCCAGTGGAAACAACCTCCCTGCTTTTATCTGATCTATTCCCTTCATGTGTTTCTGCAAGAACCCCCTCATTCTTCTAAATTCCAATGAATATAATCCCAATCTATTCAGCTTCTCCTTATAAGCCAAATCTCTCGACTCCAGAATCAACCTAGTGAATCGCCTCCACGCTCCCTCCCATGCCAATACATCCTTACATGAGCAAGGAGACCAAATATGCATGCTGTACTCCAGCTGTGACCTCATTAACACCCTATACAGCTGTAACATAACCTCCCTGATCTTAAACCCAACATGTCTAGCAATGAAGGACAAAATTCCATTTGCCTTCTTAATTATCTGCTGTACCTGCAAACCAACCTTCTGCAATACATGCACAGGTCCCTCCGCACAGCAGCATGCTGCAATTTTTATCCATTCAAGTAATAGTCTTTTTATTGTTATTCCTACCAAAATGGATGACTTCACATTTATCAACATGGAATTCCATCTTCCAGACTGTCGCCCACTCAAACTAACTATACCCTTCTGCAAACCTCCAGAGTCCTCTGCATACTTTGCTCTACCACTCATCTTAGTCTTCCGCGAACTTTGACATATTACACGTGGTCCCCAACTTGAAATCATCTAAGTTATAAACAATTGCAGTCCTGGCACTGATCCCCAGTGGCACACCACTAGTCACAGTTCGTCAAGCAGTAAAGCACTCATTTATCCCCACTCTTTCCTTCCTGTTAGTTAACCAATCCCCAATTCACGCTAATGCATTGCGTATAACGCCATGCACATTTATCTTCTGCAGCACCTTGTTGAATGCCTTTTGGAAATCCAGGTACACCACGTCTATTGGGTCCCCATTATCCATCATGCTTATAAAGGCTTTATAGAATTCCAGCAAATTAGTCAAGCATCACCTGCCTTTCAATAACCCATGCTGCATCTGCCCAATGGGGCGATTTCTATCTAGATGTTTTGATTTTTCTCCCTTGATAGATTCAAGCATTTTTCCCACGACAGAAGCTCACTGGCCTGCAATTCTCCATCTTTTGTCTACCATCTTTTTTGAACAGTAACATTACATTTGATTTTTTCCAATCTGCTGGAACTGCCTCAGAGTACAGTGAATTTTGGAAAATTACGAGTTTATTTGCTATTACCCCATCTCTTTTAGTATTCTGGGGTGCATTTCATCAGGGCGAGGAGACTTGTCTGCCTTTAGCTCCATTAGTTTCGCCAACAATACTTCTTTTGTGACTATGATTACGTCGGGGTCCTCACCGACCCGAGCCTCTGTCATCAAATTACTGGCAAGTTATTTGTGCCCTCCACTGGGAGGATCACAAAAAATTACCTGTTCAATGCCTTGGCTATTTCCTCACTTCCCAATGTTAAATCCCCTTCTCATCCTTTTAACGACCAATGTTTACCTTAGCCACTCTTTTTTTCGTTCTGTATTTATAGAAACTTTTGCTACTTATCTTTATATTCTGACCTAGCCTGGTCTCAGTCTATCTTAATTTTCTTTAGAGCTTTTTTGTAGCTTTCCTTTGATGTTTAAAGTCTTCCCAATCTTCTAGTTTCCCACTAGTTTTTGCCACTTTGTATGCCTTATCTTTCAATTCAATAGCCTCCCTTATTTCCTTAGATAGCCATGGTTGCTTACATGCTTTTCCTACAGCCCTTCCTTTTCATTGGTGTATACTTTTGCTAAGCTCTTTCAAAAACTGCTCCGAAAATTCACCACTGATCCTCAACTGTCCCACCATACAGTCTTTACTTCCAGTCCACTTTAGCCAATTCTTCCCCCATCCTATTATAGCTCCCTTTGCTTAAGCACAAGACCCTGGTGTTGGATTTTATTTTCTCACTTTCCATCTGTATTCTAAATTCAACTGTACTGTGATCACTCCTTTCAAGAGGATCCCTAACTATCATTAATTATCCCAGTCTCATTACACAGGACCAGATGTAGGATAGCATACTCCCTCGTCAGTTCCATTCCACACTGTTCAAGAAAGCTATCACTGATACGTTCAATGAACTCATCCTCATGACTGCCTTGACCAATCTAGTTCAACCAATCGTCATGTAGATTAAAATCACCCACAATAATTGCTGTGCCATTTTTACAAACATTAGTTATTTCTTTGTTTATTGCCCATCCCAATGCAATGTTATTATTCGGTGGCCTATAGACTATGCCCATCAGTGATTTCTTTCTTCTTAGAATGTATAATTTTCATCCAAATGTATTCTCCATAGAACCCATATTATCTCTCATACCGCACGAAGCCGTCCTTAAATATCTGAACAAGTTCACCTTGCTGCTCATCTGTTTGTTGACAATACTGTAGCTATAGGAAAATACATCTCAACTGGATTAAAATTGCTGTTGGGAAAGGAGAAAGCCACAACAAAATAAATCACTAGATTATCTGTGGAAAACTTTCTTCAAATGTCCACAAGCACCACTGACCCATTACTGACTGCAAATTTGCAGGCGAAAAAAATAGGTTTACAGCAGACAAGATCAAACTATGATCCAAACACCAAACAGACATTGATTTTGAACGCTTTAGGATCTGAAGCCCTTGGCCAATTCCAGTTGTATCAATTCCTTCGGATGACGTATGTACTTCAAATTTCCAAATTATACAGGTTCACTTACATTACAACCCATTCTTATAAAAATATTTCACATGGCAAAAAGATGAAATAGCCATTTCATCAGACTTTGTCAGGAGTTGGAGAGGAAGGAGAGAGACTTGTCTACATAATCTAATCATTCTTTCAGCTGCAAACTGAGTAAATGTAAAGCAGGGTAAGCAGTATTCTTAATCCCAGGTTTCTCCCATTTCAGTTATATGAAATTAGCTTGGAATATTGCAACCCACCAAACCATACAGCTCAACAGTCCATAGCACATAACTTCACAAATCTGGGACTACAACTTCCACATTACAACTGGAGTGAGGAAGGAAAACAAAAATATTACCCTGGTACAGGACAAGTACTATTCTGTGACGGAACTACACAAGTACTTTATTCTGCAATTGACCAAACTTTGCTTGAATTGGGAGTAATGTTTCTCTTGCACTATGGTTTGCGAATAAAGTATTTCGTATCACCGAGAAAAGTTTTGCTTTGCTGTGACATTACAAGTTGCAGCAATCATTCCAAGATTAAATGCAGCCAAATCCACACTCACAACCAAGCTAATTAGCAGAAACACATTCTTGCTGGCAACAGTCAACTTATTACAGTCTATTTCTAAACGCATGAAGTTATTTTTCTGAAAGTCAATTCATAGTCTGTTTATCCCAATTCACAACAGTGCAAATCCTAACAGAACCAAAGCAAGTAACACTTTAATTTATTTTCCAAACAAAAATACAATACAGCAGAACTAAGGGAGCTTTCCCTTCACAGCAGCTGTTCATGTTTCAGCACGAGTTGCTGCAAGAAAATGTTTACTTTAATAAACGAATATGCTTCAGAGCATTTTTAAGAGTGTGGATTAGTAAATAAATGACAAGCGAGGTTGCTAGTTGAATTTTCACAGTAATTAACAATGTCATTCCTCAGCAAATCGAGCTGCCAAAAACGTCAGTCAGTAACAGAAGTCAACCTGTTCAAATCATTAATCCAGTAGCATTGGGAGTTTCTGCTCAAAATTATAAAGGATTTTGCTTTACCCTGTAGCAGCCATAACTTAAATTCCTTTTAACAATCTGCCACAGAAACAGATTGAAAATGTAACTTAAGGCAGGGAATCAGGCCTTTTCACTCAATTTTACTGCATTTGTGTTTATGCTTCAAATGAAGCTCTTCCTACACCCATCTAACTACCAACATCATCTTTCTAATACTTCTTTCTCGTTTAGGCACTTGACCTTCTCCTCAAATATCATTTGACTCATCCAGTCTATGCAGCAACAAGTTTGACATTGCAACCAGAGTCTGGCTGAAGTATCACCATCATTTTATTGGATTTTTTGGGACGATCATATATTTACAGCACATAATTTTTGATTCTGGCAAGTAGAAACATTCTTTCCATGTTGATCCGTTCAAACCCATTCACAACTTAAAGATATCTTGTAGATTATCTCAATCCTTTCTTTGGACAGGAGACCCAGCCTTCCTAACAGTTCGACCCCCACTCCAATCCCAGGTTCTTTTGCGTGGAATTTTTTTAAAAAAAGGTTTTGCTACAGGATGCTATGAAATATATGCCTGTACAGTGGTTGGAATCAGTGTCCAGAGAGCTACAATAGCTTACGTTTTGAATAGTCTCCCTTACAGGGAGCCTGGCAAACACACACAACCACACACCAGTTCCCACAGACAATGAAAAGACAAATAGGAAACAAAGTCAATTCAGACTACAGCACAATCCACAAGCATATATTGTCAGGTATATGGTTAACAAGATGCTGAACTTCAAATGTTGGATTCAATCTGTTCTCTGACCAATAATACAGGATTTTAAGAGTTAATTAATCAAAGTCCAATGCTCTAGCATTTCAACTAGTAAAAGGACACTGTTGATAATGAAAAACATTGAGTAACTATTTTTCAGTCATCACAATTCACATTGCAGTTCAGAAAAGCAGCTATGACCACAATATTCCACCAGAAAAACTACTAGACTCAATGCTTTACATTGAATAATAACTGGAATGGAAGATGGAGTTTAATTTAGATATATGAAAGGTATTGTACTTTGGTAAAGCAAACAAGGGCAGGATTTATTCAGTTAGAAGTAGGTCCTTAAAAGTTGGCCCTTAAAAGTTGGCTTGTAGAACAGCAAGACCTAGGGATTCAGGCACATAATTCTTTGAAATTTGTGTTACGTGTAGACAGGGTGGTTGAGAAGGCATTTAATACACCTGCCTTCATTGCTCAGGCCTTTAAACATACAAGTTGGGACATCACGTTGATATTGTGCAGGATGCTGGTGGGATCTCTTCTGGAGTACTGCGTCCAATTCTGGTTGCCCTGTCATAGGAGGGATATTATTAAAGCTGGAAAAGGTTCAGATGAGATTTACTAGGGTGTTGCTGGGAACGGAAGATTTAAGTTAAGGGGAGGCTTGATAGTCTGGGACAGCTTTTCCACTCATGTGGAAAAGGATAAGGGGTGACCTTATTGAGGTTTATAAAATCAGGACAGGTATAGAAAAGATGAATAGCAGTTATCTTTTCCTGAGGCTGGGGGATTTCAAGACCAGCTGTTATATTTTTTCAAGGTGAGAGGAGAAAGATTTTTAAAAGGACATGAGGGACAACTTTTGTTTTAAACAGTGGTTCACGTGTGGAATGAACTTCAAGGAGGAAGTGGTGGATGTGGGAACAGTTACAAATGTTTTAAAAGACATTTGGATAAGTACATGAATAAAAACTGTTTGGAGGGATGTGGGCAAAGCACAGGCAGATGATACTAGTTTAGTTTGAGATCATGGTCAACATGGACTGGTTGGACGAAGGATCTGTTTCTATGCTGTATGATTCAATGGCACGCTCCTACCAAATTATCCATCAATTAAAGAAAATATTTGCTTAAATTAGAAAAAGAAAACTTAAATTTCAAACAGTAGGACTTTTAGTCCATCATATCCATATTAGCAGAAAGTAGGCTAACCAGCTTAATCATAATCTCCAACTCTTGATTCATTATCCTGTAGTTACAGCACTTCAAGCTCACACACGAAGGTTTAATTGCTACACCTCTCCCAATCCTCTTGTTTAAATACTTATTCCAACTGCCCTCGAAGTATTCTGTTAATTATTGTAAAGCTATATAGGCCCTAGTTATTGACCTTATTGCTAAGGTAAACAGGCCTTTCCAATCTAACTATCGTAGCTCTTCATAAATTCATATATCTCAATTAAATCTCCTGTACTTTCTTGATTCCAACAAAACATATTTCCTTTATAATGGTAACTAGAATTATAGTCAAAACTCTAGGTACACCCTATTAAATGTTATATGGAGCTCTAGTATAACTTCCCTTACATTCTACACCTCTGATAACAATGGGAAGTACCCTATCTGTTGTATAAAGCCTGTTATCTACCTATCTCAATACCTTCAAGGACCTGCACTCCAAGCTCATCTGATCTTCTGGATTCACTGAGGTGAAACAGTGATGTCATGGTAATGTCACTGGACTAGTAATCCAAAGATTGAAGTTAACACTCTACAGACATTAGTTGAAAGCCAACTGTGGCAGCTGGTGGAATTTATTTTCTACTTTTTTTGTTTTCACTGCTTTCCAAGCTTTGTATGGATCTTCTGTCTTTTTGCTTCTCTTCGTTCTAAATGAAAATTCAGGTTCCCATCCAATTCTCCCTTCCCAAATTCCATCCTGCTATCTCATCAGCAACTGTAGAAAATTCTGCATGCTCCCGAGACTATTCTTCCCTGTAAAACAATCAGCAAGTTTGTACTTCAATCTGCATTCCAGAACACAACAGTTGTTTCAGTTAAGTGATGGGATAAATCTACCTCAAGTTTATGCATCATTAACATTCTAGACTGTCCCTCCTTTGGTTAGCTCAGGGCCACAGGCAATTTTAATTTGCAAGAGGATGAATTATTTCTAATGTGTACTAATAATTTCAAAGAAAGTTTGCATAACTTAGTTCTGTATTCAGAAAGTACTTAATTGACACATACAGGCATCATACTATAAATTAAATCCATTAAAAAATAACTGACCAAATGTAAAAACCCATTTCCATAAAACAAATTACACTCAGTCAACTTTTCTGTCCTTCTAATTCTACTAAAATTCTAAGTAATCTATAAACTATGGAACATCTTTGTTTTCATTTTCATACTATGCATCGCAGCTGAACTTACTTGGACCAGAAAAAGGAGCTCATGATGATTAGGTTCCCAATAGTCCAAAATATTTTACTATGTTACAATTGTCAACCATTATGTAGAAGAATTGACACTGCAAGGTCAGACATCATTCAGACCAGAGGTTTCTAAGTGTCAACAATCACATCATTAAAGAACTCTCATTCTGTACTTACTCTGATAATTTATGCCCAGTTGTTTATACAAGATCAAATAGAAAGTAGTTGCATTCAACCAGTGATGCAAAATGGGAATTACTGGGGAAGTGAATAAACTTATTATGGAACTTCTAACCAAATCCATCCATAGCCAATTCAGCATCACACTCAATAACATATGAACCTCAGAGATAGTAAGACCCGTCAATGCTGGAGTCTGGAGTCAGAGATAACAGTGTGTACTTGTATGGATACAGCAGGCCAGGCAGCAGAGGAGCAGGAAACTTAATGTTTTGGGTCAGGGCCCGACATGAGAAACCTGAAACATCAACTTTCGTGTTCCTCCGATGCTGCCCGGCCTGCTGCATAGCCTGCATCAACATACAAACCTCCTAATGAACAGGAAGGTATGGCTTCACTTAAATCATGCATTTTGTGAAGTGTCAGAATGTTGTCTTGCTTATCCCCCGTCCCCGACAAATTCCAAGGACAAATAAAGCACCAACTGGCATTAACTACCACAAACAGAAAATGAAGCTTCCAGGGAAAATCACACCCAATTTACTAGCATGTTCCTGAAGTGCAGCACGAAGTATTCTTGGAGTTGATTAATCCCCCCATCTGGCAGCCAAACAACAGCACATGATAGTTAATTCAACAGGTTTGAGACATTACTGATGGTAAGACTCCTCTAATTTTGTAGTTCAAAATGTAGATGCTATGAGAACAAGATGTTTTCATTTACAGTTCATGTTAATACAAGTGAATCATCCAAAGATTAACACCAAGAGTCAGCCAAGATTCTTTAGAGACAGTTGTTTCAGTTGCCATACCACTTAGATATTTTTAAAATCAACAACAAATACTGTGACCCACTTTTGGGCCAGATGGGTACCTGTATTCAGACGTTCTGACTCAGAGATAGGGCCAGTATCACTGCACCACAAGATCCCCTTTGCCTTAATGTTTAAATAGTTTGCAATCAATTTGTTCAGAGATGCTGCTCTGGAGCAGTTGGGAATTGAACTGGAGTCTTCTGGCTTGGAGGTTGGAACATTACCACTGTACAAAAGACTTTGCCACTTATAACTATCTACACTGTGAGGATCTGCTATAAGCAACACTAATTATTTGCTATTCCTACTGAGCTCAATTATAAAGGCACAGCCTTATAACAATACCAGCTATATTAAGCAGCGTCAGATCATACTAGTCATATTATACCTATCAATATAACTTATACTCATTATTCAAATGTAATAAAATCTCTTTAAAAATGTAATAAATGTTGTGATGAAAGTTTACCTAATTGTGAGCAGCAGATATTTGCAGGATCATTGGGTTTCTATCAGCTACAGCTGTCCAATTAGAATTAGCAACATGCATCCTTTGTTCCTGATTTTCAAGAGTGTAATTTCACTTTAACTAACAGATGCTTCCAAACTACTTCCCTTAACCTGAATAGGTTCTTGAATATTCTATCACAGATATGATCTCAGGATCTAAGAACTTAATCTTAGAACAGATCAGCATGATCATCTTGACTGGCAGAAGAGTTGAATGGTTTATCCTGCTATTTCTCAGGTTGTAGGAACTTGCTGATTTCTCAAAATATCCATGCACGTTAGATGCATTATGACCATTCTATTCTTATAGTGGACAAAACTCCAATTCCTACCAACACTCCCACTATAAAGTGTGGAAATGTACATGAATGCAAGAGTTGAAAAAGAAACTTCATAAACTGACACATCAACAATAAAAACAAAGACTACTCCACACTTTTTATTTTACACAAACCTAGGAAGGCCTATGATTCAAGAAAGCAATTTCGAACAAGTTTTCATGCCATGCCTTAGCTAGCCAGCCAAGCAACCAGTTAGTACGGATAAACAGACAGTGAAAAGACTTCCCCCACAATGTGGCAAAGCCCAAATCCAAAATGTGACCAATAACATTGTGAGATCACATAATCAGCATTCATACAGATGTGCACATGCAGTTTTGCTTCAGAAATCATAATTAAATCTATGGTTGATGGGATAAAGCCCTTCTTGGTTTCTTTTCCTAACTGCATCTTCGGATGCAGAGCAAATGGGGTATTTGTTTTGGAATGCTCAAAAAAAGCGTTCTCTAACAAGCATATCCGAATCAAAATTTTGCACCTTACAAATAAGCACAAAAATGGAAAAAAAAATACTCTTTGCAGCCTCAACAACTCTGGCAAGTTTATTCGAGGTAAATCATTGGATGCAAATTGAAGATACTGTGCCGGAGATGCCCAAAGCTAAAAACAAGCACATATTCATCAAAAAGGCAATTTAGTGTTGTAGGAGAGTAATACGGGCAATGTTTTGCTGTGAACTGCTACCTAATGGAATGTGGATTATGGGTGCCCAAACATTTCAAATCGGGTCTCTTGCCAGTCAAAACAGCATACATCAAGTAAACTATGCAACACCTGGTTGAGGGTAACACTTTCCTGTGGAAAATTTCTGGCAAAGTATTTTGAGATCACAAAGCTGGTGAGAAAATAATTTGAATTGAAAATTTTTAAACTTAAAAAAATACTGAAGCAACAACTAACTTATGTATTGCCTCAATACATCCTCAAGCCATCTAAAGATGCTCCTAGGGTCTTGTGGCAGAAGTTGTAGTATCAATATATTTGGTCTGTAGATCCAGGGTCAAATCCCTCTCATCCTGGAGGCACGTCATGTCCAAACAGGTGGATTTAAAAACAAACAAAAAGGTGTTTTACATACGACTTACTTTTTACAATATCATAGTAGAAGATTTTTTTTTGAGATGTCAGTGTGCACTAAAATATATATTAATCTTCCTTTGAAATTCATTACTGAATTTAAATAAACACTTTATACACAAAACAGTTGCTATGGTTTCACCAAAGGTCTCAGGTAAATTAACATTTTAGGAAGTACAAAGTCTGATGTTGTTTAGGAACTTTGTTGTACTCACGTTAACTGCCTCAGCAACATTTGTGCTAAAAATCCTGCAGTTTAAAATCTGGCCTGGCCCAAAAACTTAAAATAAAATGCTGGCACATCAATTGCAAGACCATTTTAACACACACATGCACACTGGCTACACAACCACTCTGGCAAAGGTTTACCAGATATTGTCAATCTTTTCAATCATGAAAATGGAATGAAGATGGTGGTGGAGGTGGTAAAGTGTGTTAAACACTTGTGCATCTTCTAATTCAAGCACCACCACACAAAAAAAAAAGACAGCGCGGTATGATAAAACACACCGAACAATGAATACTTTTGTAGATTCTTACATTTCAAACTGTCACTTTTGTCTAGTAGTATGGAGAACACGGGCAGACCATTAGCTTTGCTTTATATGCTCCTGCAATTATTTGGTTGTGTAACAGATGCACCAATGAATTAATTTAGGACTACATTTTACAGACTATTGTAGGTCTAATTGCCAGAGCGATTTCAATAATTGCAATGAGGTTTCTGAAGTTAAAAAACAAGTTATTCCTTTCTGTTCAGTCTAATTGCTGACACTGTTTACAATTATTGAGCCCAGGCCCAAGAGAATAGATTTTCTTGGTTTACTAATGAGATGCAAAGTTCAGTTCTGTGAGAAGTAGAGAAACCAGACTGCAACCCAGGTGGCAACACTGAAAAACCTACCTCCCACAGCAATAAGCTGCACTGTGTCATATCAAAATATACAAGGTTGACCCTGGCTTAATATACCTAAGTAACAGATCAGCAAGATCATTGCAATGTAAATGCATTACTATATCTAAGGTTTTGGAATAGATTAGTATATTCTGGCATTTTCCCCTCTCCTCCTTTCTGAAGGCATTAGCATTTGCAATTCCAGTCACTGAACTTTCTAGTATTTCATCCAAGAGAACTTGAGATATTGTTGGCCAACAGGGTTAAGGAGAATCCAAAGAGACTTTACAAATACCTTAGAGTCAAAAGAGTAACTAGGGAGAGAACAGAGTCCCTTAAAGATCAACAAGGCCTAACGCATGTGGGACTACAGGAGAAGGCAAGATATAATGAGTATGTCGCCTCAGTATTTATTGTGGAGAAAGATATGGAAGGTAGAGAACTTGGAGAAATTAATATTTTGAGAAGTGTCCCCAATACAGAAGAGTTGGTGCTGGACATCTTAAAATACATAAAGAGGATAAATCCCAAGACCTGATCATGTGTTTCCCATAACTGTAGGCGGCTGGGGGAAAGGCTCCTGGCCGTTTGCTAAGATACTTGTATCATTTATAGCCACAGGTGAGGTGCCTGAAGGCCAGAGGTTGGTTAATATGGTGTCATTATTTAAGAAAGGTGGTAAGGGAAGCCAGGGAACTATAAACCGATGAGTCCGACATCAGTGGTGGGTAAGATTTTTGAGGTGATTCTGAGGGATAGGGTTTACGTGCATATGGGAAGATGAGGACTAATTAGGGATAATTAATATGGCATTGTGCATAAGAAAGCATGCCTCACTAAATTGATTGAGATTTCTGCAGAAGTGATAAAGAAGATTGGTGAAGGCAGCGCAGTAAACATTGTCTATATGGTCTTCAGCAAGTTCCACACGGTAGACTGATTAGCAGGGTTAGATCACGTAGAATACAGGGGGAGCTAGACAGCTGGATACAAAATTGGCTTTAAGTTCGGAGATAGAAGGTTGTTTCTTAGACTGGAGGCCTGTGACCAGTGGATCCAGAACCACAAGGGTCAGTGCTGGGTCCACTGCTTTCTGTCATTTATATAATGATTTGAATGTGAACATGAGGCATGGTAAGTTTTCAGGTGGTAGTTTAGTGGACAATGAAGAAGGTTACCAGAGTACAACAGAACATTGACCAGATGGGCTAGTGGGCCATGAGGAGACAGATGGAGCCTAATTTAGATAAATGTGAGGTATTGCATTTTGGTGAGGCAAGTCAGGGAAGGACTAGTACAGTTAATGGTAACGTTACTGAACATAGAGACCTAGGAGTACAAGTTCATAGGTCCTCAAATGCGGAGTCACAGGTAGACTGATGGTGAAGGAGCTCATTGGTACTCTAGCCTTTGTTGGTTAGTGCATTGAGTATAGGAGTTAGAATGGCATGTTGCGGCTGTACGGGACATTTCTGGTCTCCCTGCTCTAGGAAGGGTGTTGTTGAACTTCAAACGGTTCAGAAAAGATATACGAGGATGTTGCCAGGATTGAAGAGCTTGAGCTATAAGGACAGGCTGAATAGACTGGGGCTTTTATTCCCTGGAACTTGAGAGGCTGAGAGATGACTTTGGAGTTTATGAAATCGTGAAGGGAATGGATAGGATAATTAAACAAGGTCTTTTTCCCCAGGGTAGGGGAGTCCAAAACTAGACGGCATAAGTATAAGTTGAGGAGGTAAAGATCTAAAAGGAACCTGAAGGCCAACTTTTCTACAAAGAAGGTGGTGCATATATGCCAGTGGAAGTGGAGAAGACTGGTACAATTACAACAGTTAAAAGGCATCTGTACGAGTACATGACCAGGAAGGGTTAGAGGGGTAGGGGCCAAATGCTGACAAATTGGGCTAGATCAGTTTAGGATATCTGGTCAGCATGGACAAATTGGACAGAAGAGTCTGTTTCCATACAATATAACTCAATGTTATCAGTGGCAGTTTCTAATTGAAAATCTAACGGGGATGAGTTATAAAACATTTTTGAACAGATGCTTCAAGCTGTGCAAATATAATGTAACATTTCTGGTTTGAAACAATTGTTCTATTTCATCAGTGTTGACCTTAAAGAATTCAAATAATCTTTAAAATTACACATGTGCCATTGACGCAGCAATTTCACCTCTTACACAACCCAATGTCAAATCTTACTTTTAAAGAGACAAAAACTATACACGAAGTGCTATGTTTCACAAAGCAAGGCTTAGAGTGCATCTAAGCCCTGAATGCATCAAAATTCCCAAGAAGCTTTATACGACTAAAATATTTTACATTGTGCACTTACCTCTGTTAGCTTCTTGGTAGACTTGAACTTTACCCGGTTCTACGCCAAGTCGCCTAAAATTGAAGATGAGGAATAACCCTCAAATAAATCATTCCTCAAAAACCGTACTGCTGATATTTACAAAACATAAAGGGCACAGACACAGGAAATGTCTTTAAAGGGTAACCAAAGAAACTGTGATTTTAAAAAAAGTATATAATGCTTTTGGGTGAGCAGTGGGTCGGAGATAGAAAGGAAGAACTAATACTTCCCTATCAAATCTGCATTAAAGCATATTGATTACCAATAGCCATTATATAATAATATCAACACCAACAGGCAGTCACATTTTGTGCATAGAACTGAACATGTATAGGATTGAACAAACTAAAAAAAATGCATTTAATCAACAGCACAGTGATTGAGTGGTCCAGCATAATGAACACTTGATCCCGAATTGACTGTTCGTCTGGACGACATGCTTCTTCATCTTCCTGGTGTAAGATGGGTAGACACTACAAATAGGCTTGGCTTTCTAATAACTGGAGGAAGGGGAGCAGGGAATAAAAAAAATGATGGCTTGTCAGTCTTAATCACTCAATGACCTCTGTTGGAAACCGTGCATGCTGCTTAAATAGGCAAGTGACAGGTTTCCTCACATTTTAGATGAATAAATTGCTCACATTTGAAAACTAATGACTTCACTGAGGTGTTGGAAAGCTTCCGTACTTGCGGCACACTTCATTAGACATTACCATATTCAGCACAAAAGAAAAGAAAGCTCAAACGTGGGGCAGACTATGGTAAAGGTTCACTCCAATAATATTTTCAAAGCGTAAATTCACAATGATTAAAAAAAAAATTAGGTTTTAAAGGGGTCAGGAGGAAACATAAGCCTTATATTCAGGGTAAATCTAATGAATTATTTGAATAACTGCACCCAAATTAACAGTAAGCATATGGAGAACCCATTTGACTGGACAGGGTGCAAAGATTCATTCTTTAAAAAGAAACCACTGACTCATCAAGCAACACGATAGCCTGGTGTCCAGAACAGGTTTTTAATGAGGTGCACAAGTCCAAGGATCACTATCACTTTTGTATCCTCAAAGAAATCCATATATTTCCAGCATAAGTAGAGAAAAACTGCCGACAGAGTAACATGTCATACAAGATGACAGCAGCTGGATCAGAATCTTTTGAGAACCGACACCAAAACTAAAGGCACATTCAAAAATTACAAGAGTTTGGAATTAACTTTTTGCTTAGGATTACATTTAAAAACCCCAAGGGGATTTGTTTCAATGACTAAATTTAATTAGAACAAAATGGGTGCAGAGATAAGTTTACCCAAATGAAAAGGTTCCAGACTGATAATGCGTAATTCTGACACTGGCCAAGACATGTTGATACAGGAATATCCAACTGCAAAGTTAACTTTAGCAGTATTACTCAGCATAGTAGATGGCCATTTGATCCATTCCCTGTGTCATCTGAAGAAGTTATCCCATCTAATGCCATTTCCCACCTTTTGATTTGCAGTTCACAGCACTTTGTGCATATCACAAATTTGATGAGGGTAGAAACCTCTAAGTCGTTTTAGATCTTCGTCATCTTAGCAAAAATATCGATGCCTCAGCTCTCCTCAAAATACCCGTGCCAATTATTTTAAGATTAACTCCTGGTTAAATTACTTTAAAAAAGGTGCAAACCTCCTTACCAAAACTACAATTTTTCGCATGTTGTTTTAACTTTCAATTGTTAAACTCCAACGTTTATGGTCATTCACAGAAGGCAAAGCTTTCTAAGTATTTGGCTACATGGTCACTGGCTGCCCTCTGTTAAGTTATTCACTGACTGAAAATTATGTAATCATAAGAGCAGGAGGGAAGGTCAGATTTATCTAATCTGCTATTCTCCAATGGAGGAGAGTGGCAGATTCTTCAAGTATTGTAGCTATTATAAGCATGTCCTCACTTGACACATGCACAAGCCCCAGGCCCACTTTCAAAGCCTCATTGGATAGTAAGCAGAGCAGGAAATGTTGCCTACTTTGGTAACTTCACAAAAATGATGGGCATGGAACCCACAATAGAGCTGCTCTTGTACCATAACAGTACCCGGTTTTTACAATTCTGCACCAGTGGATGGAGCAACTGTTCACCATGTTGTGAAAGTCAGCAATGGTACAACATAAAGTACTGAGAAAATGCTAAAATCAATTCCTGCTAGTTACTCTCAATTTACTTAAAAAGACTGCATTACATACAATTGAGATGCTGAAGCAGTACAAGTAGAAAAATAATGCACATCTTGCCCCTTAAAATATTTATTAAAATGTAGTAAAAGTGTATTAAGTCTACTCACTGAAAAAGGTTTGAATTTACTGAGGAGGGGTCACAAAAACACTTTATGCTTCCTCCCAAAAGTAAAGACAAAGCGCTAGAAATACGTTTACATAAATCAGTATTATAGCTAATTCTAATACATTGTCATCTGCACTCAAGTTTGAATCTTCAACCTACTGTAAAATCTAGTGCCCAAATTGTGCTTTTGTTTACATGAAGCACTACAGAATAGTTTATTCTGTTTGCAGCACTTTTACTAAGGGACAATAAAAATATTGGGAGTTTGCACACATATTTTGCAGTTATTAAGAATATATGCCTATAATTTGGCAAATATTATGATTGTAGGTGATTGCACAATACAGTACAAGCACTTCTATCAAGTATGGAATAGCAGTTTCAGGCAGGAAACTATTTTGAATCTAACATACTAGCTCTATACAAATTGACTCCACACATGGAAGTTGCACATGTATGTAGGTCTATATAAGAAGTGTGCAAGTGTAGGTTAATTCCTCTGTAGCAAAATACAAGCAAAAAAAATAAATAATAGATCAAGCTTATGATATTAATAGAAGAAAAAGGAATTGGCAAATAATGACATCTGCCAATATGAGTGTTGAAGGTTCACCAGAATGTTGCCTGGGATAGCGCATTTCAGCCATGGAAAGAGATTGGATAACAAAGGGTTTTTTTGGAACAGAGTAGTTTGAGGGGGCATTGAAAGCAGCTGTTCCCCTTTAATGAACAGTCAAGAACAAAGGGCCACACTTTTAAAATGAAAGGCAGGAGGATCAGAGGGATTTTGAGAAATTGTTTTTTCTCCCAGACGGTGGTAGGCGTCTGGAATACATTGCCTGGGACTGCAGTTGAGGAGGGAGGGTGATTTCACAACCTTTAAAAAGTACTTGGTTTAACACAAAGCGTCATTACATTCAAGGCTGTAGCTCTAGAGTGGGAAAATGCGACTTTTGTAGGCAGCAGTGTGTTTTTGGTGGTACAGATTCAATGGACCACAGGGTCTCTGCTGTTCTGTACACTTATGATTTTTAAAAAATGCTTTAGAACATAAGATTCTCTGTTGTTTCTAAAATGTGATGCACTTTTTTTAAAATAAAAAAGTCAGTCAATCCAGAGTAACATATGCTGCAAACGCTTTAAAAAAATAGATATTTGCTTACTCTGAAATTTTTCTGGCCAATTCTGTGTAGGCTGTACATGAATTGGCAGAGAACAGTGCCAGACCACCTTTGGTTACGTTCATGGCCGATGGGTCCTAGAAACCTCCTCTCGATATGATTTTTTTCCAACCCCCAACACCACCTAATGTCAATTCACCTGCAATTTAACAAAGATGTATTTTATTACAAAGTCGGCACCATTTTAAATTGAAACCACGGCGAGCACAACGCCTACGAGTTATTCGTCCTAAAAAAAAATTGCACATATCAGATCCACTTTAAGGCAAAATAAAGGCAGCTTTAAAAAAAAGAAAAACAACTCCGCCCCCTTTCCCTCCAAGCACAACTCCACGCTCTAAGCACTTGCAAAGGCACAGCGGGTCTGCTGCAGTTCCTGTCACATGCGGAGAGCCCCTTCGCCGCCTCAACTCGATCAGCGCCCACTTCAAGTCGCCTCGAATATTGGGCGAGGCCCAAAGGCCAAACTACGACAACAGCAGCAGCCCTGACTCCTTCCCACACCCCACCACCACCACATCGAGCCGGACACTCGCTGCCGGTGATCGAGGCGGCACGCTCCCACCCATTCGGGGTCTTTTGTCCACCGACTGGCGGCTCTAAGAACTAGCTGGCGAGACCGCTAACGGAAACTAACGGTCGGTTCAATTGCCCAAAACGGCCCTGCCACCCTCGCCTCACCTGCACCCGCCAACACTGCCTACTACCTCGAGGCTGCCACCGCGCGTCCCCGTACCCGCGAGAGCGCGCCCGCCCCCTAACGACCAGGGCACCTCCCATAGCAACCTAGCCACACCCCTGACGACGAACGCACCACCCCCTGCTAACCTGGCCACACCCCTGATATAACAAGAAGTGGGGTTGGATGAACACAGCCGGCCAAGCAGCATCTTAGGAGCAGGAAAGCTGACGTTTCTGATGAAGGGTCTAGGCCCGAAACGTCTACTTTCCTGCTCGGCCGGCTGTGTTCATCCAACTCCGCATCTTCTTATCTCAGATTCTCCAGCATCTGCAGTTACCACTATCTCTGGCAACGCCCCTGACAACCAAGGCACCACCCCTTGATAACCTGGCCACACCCCTGACAACCAAGGCTCCTCCCCTGTACACCCGCCTTCACCCCTACCAACCATAGGCCCTTCCAGTTCTGAAAAATTAATTCTGCTTTTCTCTCCAAAGATGGTGCTGCTGTTATGTTTCTCCAATATTTTACGTGTCGCCCATCCCTGACGACGGGAGATCCTCCCCTAAAAGCCCCGGCTCCTCCCTTGACAACGGCAGCCTCTCCTCTCCCGGTCCAGCTCCAAGACGAGCTAAGCAACGCCGTCCTCCGGGCTGAAGACCCTCAGGATGGAGATAGCCCACCTCCTTCACCCCATCCCCATAACAACCACCAATCAAGACGACGAGTGTCTCACCGCCAGCAAGACGCCCGGATCAGTGCAATATGCCCTCACCCCTCCCCGCGACCCGACCACGAATTAGCTCCGCCCACCCAGGCCCCGCCACTTCAGACCCATCATGTTCCGCCCCTTGCTCGAGACGTCTGGGCGGGGACACATGGTTATGGCCGTGGCGGGGCGCGGCTACACGTTGCTAAGTATCGACGTCGTGAGACTCCCCGCGTGAAGTTGTGACGCTGATGTCTCTGCAAGTTTTTCTGTAAGTGTCAGTTTGTAAAGGACTTGAATGGGGAAATATTTAAATAGCGGCAGAAATTCTTTTGTAAGAGCACAACCAAACTACTCTTCAGTGTTTTTTAAATCAACGATTTAATGTTGTGATGGGAGAATTAATGCATAATACCGAATTCAAGAGCTGATCGTAAAATGCTTTCCCATGAAGGAACTCCTTATCATTTGTCTATCCAGAGTAACCTTGCCAATTGCATTTCTGTAGCGCCCTTCTGTGCAGAGAAGATGTCCAATGGTGTGTTATACATGTCAGTTTCAAGGAAGAAAATGCCATATTTCAAATGTTGTTGCATCTAAAGGGCGTAGATTTTGTAATCAAGAGTCTCACAATTCATTGCAGTTACACTTACCCTGTCTGGGAAAGCATGTAGAGTTCAAAGCAGGAAGAGTTAAATTAAGAGATTACGAGGTATCACTGGATGAACACAACAGGCCAAGCAGCATTTTAGGAGCAGGAATGCTGACGTTTCGGGCCTAGACCCTTCATCTAGATTAAGATTGCATTTAATTCAATGTAAAATCACAAAAAGCAAAATGAAAATCAGGATTGAAACATAAGATCAAGAGTGATATGATCAAAATCTGATGGAATGCAATTCAATATTTATAGACGTTGATTTAAGAGGTTGTTTGGCAGTAACAAAGACCAATCACATGAACATTTCACTTAGAATTCAATTAAAAGGCCATAACCTCTATGAAATCTTAAGAGAGCATGTAAATACCACAACTTCATTCCCTTTGCTCAAGATTTTGAACATAATGGGGACACGATACAAAACCAACTTCTCGAGCCTATTTTCAACACTGCACAGCCTCATTTAAAGCAAAGTATCATGGATGCTGGAGTTCTGAAATAAGCCAGAAAATACTATAGAAATTTAGCAGCTCAATGGTCAGAGAAGCAGCTTACATTTCAAGTCCAATATGTGCCAATGGTACAGCCTCAACTGAAGAACAATTTTAGGTAGCACACTTTAGGAAGGATGCAAAAGTATTAAAAAAGATTCATTTAAAAAACACAAGAATGATTCAAGGGATGAAAAAACTTCTGTTATGTAAATAGGCTGGAGAAGCGGGGACTGTTCTCACTGGAGAAGAGAAGATCGATCATAGATTTGTTAGAGGTATTCAAAATCAGATTACAACAAATCACTGCATAAGAAAAAATGTTTAAAGTAGCTTTGTTGCTTAATTGTATTCTGCCTATCAAAACAATATTGTAAAATTGTCAGTGCAGATGTTGCTAGATGCTTTGGTTGATTTGTTCAAAAATATGAATTCAATTTCCATAAAGCTACAGCTTGATAATTTTGAATAGTGCATTATTATTCAACAAACATATTTTCTCTGTAATAAAAGAAAGAACCATGGTTGCTGAAGATCTGAAACAGAAATGGAAATGGCAGGAGAAACCGAGGAGATCTGGCAGAATCTGTGGAATGAAAGGGGAGTTAACGTCTTGAATCCAGTGCCTCTTCTCCAGAACCATTCTGAACAGTTCTGAAGAGGAGTCACTGGACTTGAAACGTTAATTTTGCTTTCTCTCTACAGATGCTGCTGGACCTGCTGAGTTTCTCCAGCAAATTCTGACTGTATTTTCTCTGTAACCTATTCCTCAAACCATTTGTCAGTGACAAGGAATCAACACATATGAGAGTGATGCACTATTGGAGGTCCTTGTCTTTCAAGTGAAACATCAGACCAAAGCAACATCATTGTGTATTAGGAAACCCAAAGCACGACTTCAAAGAGTAAAGAAATTATTCCTGGTGTCCTGAGTAATATTGAACCATCAATCAACATCACTAATCAGATTATCTTGTCATAACCACATTATTGTTTGTGGGAACTTGTGCATAAATTGACTGTTGCATTTCCTACATTACAACTGTGACTCACTTCAAAATATATTACATTGGCTGTCAGCACTTTGTGATAGTTTTCTGTCATGAAAGGTGCTATATAAATGCAAGTGATTTTCTTTTGTAAGATTTTCAGACTTTTACTTCTCAGTCACATTTATTAATTTTCTCATTTGTATGCTTTTTGTTTAATTTAAAAATGTTTCCACATAAAGAAAATTTTGCATGAATATTGCTACTTCAAATTCCCATATGCCTTCTTTAATAATCTGGTCTGATGGTCTCATCAGCAGCCATCAATCAATTTGGAACACAAGGAAAATAAGTTTAAAATAGCTACCTTAATAAAAATGTGCCTGTCAAAACTAAACATGACATGAAACATTAATAAAATTCTCACATATTTCTATTGTGAATGTTCTCTTTAAAATGCAATTCTTAAAATAAAGGTTTACTTCCTTTAACATTAAAAATTGTGCCTCATCTCAGTTCTTTAATGAAATGCACTGTAATGTCTTAGCTTTCTTCTCTTTCTATTCTGAGCAATGTGTCATTTATTCATGTGCGTCATAAGAGGACTCTAAAATTAAGGAAATGGCAGCAGATTGAAGCCAACTGTGTCAATAATGAATATTCTGATAAGCATCAGTAAGACAAACATTATGAATAGCATACGCTACAAGGATTGTTTAGAATCTGCATCACGGCCATATAGATTCTTTAGCATGCTATTTGTTCAACTCTTGAACTCAAGTCTGACTCTGCAATCATCCAAAATGTGCCCTTTTCATTTAATTAATTGTACGAATGGCACTGCAGCCATTTTTCAGGATATTCAACACAGATTGTCAATTTATCAGCTCTAGAAGGTCTAAGGTCTTTGAGTGAAATTTAACAAACATCAAAAACAATCAAGTGCTCATTACTCTCAACCCTGTTTGAAGTTGTAAATATGTTCTGTAGAGTCATCGGCTAAATTCAGCAGCTGATATAATGATGATGTGTAATGGTGCAATGATAATGATGACCCATGCGTATGTAGCGAGAACTGGAAAGAGAAGCTCTAATAGGGTCAAGAGAAAAAGGTATGTTTAGATCAAGCTGTCAATAAAGAATTCTTGCAGAAAGTTCTGTGGAATCCAGCAGCAGTACCTTCAAAATCCCAAACACACAACGGAACAGTGAATAAAGCAATGGGAAAGCTGAGGAGTAAAAAACAAAGGATTGAATGCATCAACTGAAGTCAACCATGAGGTCAAGAAGAAAGTGAACATTTTTTGTGATTCACTGGGTTGCAAAGTGATATTTTGGAAGCAACAGAAAATTAAAAAATGGGCTTGGAGATCAGACAGAAGTGAGCACCAATCTGGAACAGCGTGCAATGGGACAAACACAAAATCATGGATGCAGGAGCAGCTCAGACGAAGCATAGACTTAATCAGAGCCACCCCTAGAAACCAATGGAGCACACAGGCTGATGAATGGGAGGTTTGCAAAAAAAAAGGCAAGTATAGATCAGCCAGAAGCTTAGACATAAAAGGGGTAAAGGACTAGGCCAGCGCATTACTGGGTCCACTAGGGACTATCACAACTGACATCCCAGTAGGAACAAGTAGTAAAACTCACAATTGCAACATCATGGTCCAATTCATCCTGTATACTTCAAAGTAGACCTCCAGTGTATTTGTTTCCATGTATTACTGAGTGGAATCTTCTAAACCCCTGAACAACACAGATATCTGCAAGAAAGTTGGGAAAATTGAGTGAGATTGGGAACAATGAGATTCTCATGCTGGGATAAGATGTCCCATTGACCAGCCAAGTGCTGATTGGTGAGATGAAAATCACACTAGTGAGTGGTGAGGCGTCTATTTGCACGAATTTGCAACTACTAACATCCCATTATTAGCTCATCTCATGTCCTTTATAAGCTGTTTCCATTCTCTCACCCACTGGATAGAAACAGTGACATTTCCTGACCTACAAGTCAGAGCAAGAACCTGGCAACTGCAGCTTACTACTTCCTCCTCTGGCCTTCTATTTTGGACAGCAGTCACTAACATTTCAGTGCACACTCCATGCTCAGTATCTACACTTCCCCCATCCCCAGTCATTGGTATTGGACACATACCAGCCTCACTGCATTATCGTGGAACACCTCTGATCCATTTAGAATACTGTTCTGCACCTTAACATTGCACTTTGCAGCTCACTGGTTCCTTTCATTGTATTGTTACTGCCAGAATACTTTGCATGCAGGGTCAGGCATGTAACAGGTAGTTTGTACTGAACTGGATCTCAGAGGTCCTTACTTGATCCCTTTGCATTCATTCCCTTTGTGCCTGCTAGGATGCTCACTGCATCTCTGCCTTGTCTTGCCTTTTTTGCAATTTACTCCCCTCTGTCAGAGTTTAAAGGCTCACAGTACCTTTATTAATTTGCTGTTTAACATGGTCACAAAGGCAGGCAGCTTGTCATGGCTGTCAGAAGTCTTGCTGTACATCACTTGTGTCAATCTCACACCTGCACCATGTGCTAATACTGTACATAGCAAATCAAACCAGTACTCCTGGACAATGGCATCACTGTAACTGAATCCCCCATTGTCAACATCCTGAGGGTTACCATTTACCAGAAACAAAATTCGACCCACTATCTCATTACAATGGCTACAAGAGCAGGTCAGAGGTGAGGAATGCTGAGGTGAGTAGCTCATCTCCTAAACCCTTTAGCTTGACCACTATTTTACAGAGTACAAGTCAGGAATGGGGTGGAATACCCTAACTTGCCTGAATGGATGCAGCTTCAGCAACATTCAAGAAGCTTGACACCATCCAGTACAAAGCAGCCTGCTTGTTTGATTCCACATCCACAAGCATTCACTTCCTCCATCACCAATGTTCAGTAGCAGCAGTCTGTACTATCTACAAGGTACACTGCAGAAATTTGAAAGGTTCCTTAGCCATTCAAACACACAAACATACACAAATGCATGGAATAACAATGAGATTGATGCCAGATACTCATTAAGGCTGATGGACCGGCTTCTACCTCCCTTCCCTAGCAGTCCCAGGTCAGTGTGCATAATTGTGATGGGATAGTGTAACCTGTAGTTATCTAGTTAATAAAAACCAAAAGAACTGCAGATGCTGTAAATCAGAAACAAAAACAAAAATTGCTGGAAAAGCTTAGCAAGTCTGGCAGCATCTATAGAGAGAAATCAGAATTAATATTTCAGGTTGAGTGACCCTTCTTCAGAATTGTATTTAACCTCTAGCTCTACCTGCTATGTACTGCTGTTGATATGTCAGCTTATTTAGGGATTGAATTAGCTGCTATCATGTTTATGTCAATGAGAGTAATTTATTTTTGTTTTATTACATATCGAACATTCCTCATTCCAAATCTTTGTCGCTTTTCATTCCTGATCTCATCCCAACTTAAATCGTCCCTTTCTACACAAACATTGTTGAGTAATTGACATTCAGTCACATGCTCACCCTCCACTTAGTAGCTTCAGTGTTTATGTCTGCATCTAAAGTATCCTGAGAGTTAGAGATAATGGGAACTGCAGGTGCTGGAGAATCCAAGGTAACAAAGTGTGGAGCTGAATGAACACACAGGCCAAGCAGCATCTTAGGAGCACAAAAGCTGACATTTCAGGCCTAGATCCTTCATTTCTGATGAAGGATCTAGGCCCGAAAAGTTAGCTTTTGTGCTCCTAAGATGCTGCTTGACCTGCTGTGTTCATCCAGCTGCACACTTTGTTATCCTGAGAGTTATTCTTGTTTAATATTTCCATAATTCTGCAAAACGTCAACAGGCTTATTCCAAGTGTACTTGTCTTTACACTGTCCTCATGCATAAGGCCCAGTCTCCACTGGAAGACGGATGTCAATGCACAAGGACCTTATAAGTGCACTGGTATGCCTGCCAGCAAGCTTGATCACGATATTGGAAAGCAGGGAGGAGTCAAGCTCACGCCGCATAAAGAACAGTGCACAGTATCACGACCATGCAGTCAACAATATGGAAAATACAGGGCACTTAATTACAATGGAGCTTCTGAAGATAAACCTAATGCACTGAATGGCAGTGTTCTGTGCAGCATTAATCAATTATTCTACCCTAGGTTTCAATACAATGAGAGATCTGCTATTTCAGATAAGAGAAGGGGAACTTGTACCATTTTGGCTACTTTTGAGTTGTAG
Organism: Stegostoma tigrinum; assembly: GCF_030684315.1. Classification (NCBI taxonomy): domain Eukaryota; kingdom Metazoa; phylum Chordata; class Chondrichthyes; order Orectolobiformes; family Stegostomatidae; genus Stegostoma; species Stegostoma tigrinum. The sequence goes on along the minus strand of NC_081376.1, from coordinate 39,599,000 downwards.
TTTTAAAAATAAAAAGAAGACGTAATAGATTGGGGAGGTCATCCTGTTTCCAAGCAACACAAAGCCCTTCCAAAAGTTTCAGGTGATAGTGACAATTAATTCTTGAAACTCTGATGCAATCAATCAGCTGGCCCTTTATGACTGTCTGAAACCAGGTTTGAATTCCAGAGTATATTTTGTATCCTTCCCACCCACACTGCTTCTTCCAAGTTTTGATGAGCATGGAGGAAAACTGATTCATCAGCCAAGGGAGAACAGTATGTGGTAATCAGCAGGAAATTTGCTGTTTGACCTGATGCCATGAGACTTCATGGAGTCTGGAGTCAAAGTTAATGACTCCGAGGGCAGCTACCTCCCAACTGTATCTGACTGTGCTGCCACCTCTGCTGGGTCTGTCCTGTAGGTGGAACTGAGCATATCCAAGAATGTTGAAGATTGCATTTGGGACATTGTTTGTCAGGTATTATTATATGTGTATGACTATGGCAGGCTGTTGCTTGACTAGCTCTCCCAAGTTTGGCACTAACCGTCAGAGGTTAGAAAGGAGGACTTTGCAGGATTGAAAAGGCTACGTTTGCCGATGTCCTTTCCTAGGCCTTAATCAGATGGTGCATCCAGTTTCATTTCTTTTATGAGATTTTCTACAGATTGTTACAACTGATTGGCTTGTTTAGCCATTTCAGAGAGCACTTAAGAGCTAACTCACTGAAGTGTGTCTGGAATCACACGTAGGCCAGAACCGGGAAGAACAGCAGATTTCCTTCCTGAAAGGACATAAAGAAGCAGATGAGTTTTTCCCACAAGTTACAAGGCAAGAGAATGGGGCTGGGAAACATATCAGTCATGATCGAATGGCAGAACCAACTCAATGGGCCAAATATCCTAATTCTGCTCCCGCACCTTGTATGCTCCCAAAAAAAACTGTCAATGGATTCAGGATCACCATGGGACTCTTAATTTCAGATTTCTTATTGAATCCAAATTTATCATGGCAGGATTCGATCCCAGGACACCAGAACAATATCTGCATCTCTGTATTAATAGCCTAGCCATAAATGTCACTTTCCACCAGTCCCAATTGTGCCACAGAGAATTGTTTTCCATTAATTGGCCAACAGTTCTCAGAGCATGTCACATGATCTAAAGAAAGGCCCACTTAAGTGTTTGGCATTTAATTCAGGGGCTTTCCTGAAAATGTTCCCTGCTAATGACAATAGATCTGCCATTTGACTTTGAAATAAAGTGTCTTCTATCGAAAAATGTACTTTTAAAATGTTGACTTGTGTGTGGGTGTAGGTTCAAACAAAGTATTCAAGAAGGAATTTGACTGTCATTTGTAAAGGAAGAATTTGGAGGCTGATGGGGAACAGGCAAGAGAATGGCACTAAAGACTAAATAGCACTTCTCCAAACTGTCAGAGATTGGGACCAGCTGATACAAATCCAATATGTATTTTTAATATACCTCAATTTCAAAGAGTAAGTAGTATTATGATTACAAATTAATGTTTGGAGATTATAAACTATCTTATATCTATCATTAAGTACTGAGCAAACTTTTAATTGATTAAGAAGGCTTTAAGTTAAAACTTGTGTCAAAATTGCTTTTATTTTCATCATTATCTACCATTGGTTCAGGAGAGGGGCAGTGTTGTTGATTGTGTGAGCTAGGATCAGTGGCAGACAGGGTAGTATAAGCTCAAACCAGTACGTCCACCAGATTGTCAGATGTGGGACAATCTGGGTGACAAGTGGGAACACCACTGCCTGCAAGTTCTCCTCCGAGCCACTCACTGTGCTAACTTGGAAGCATACACCCTGCCCCCTCATTGCTACTGGGTCAAAATATTGAAATTCCTTCCTTCACAGCATTGTGAGTCTACCTATACCAAATAGCCCGCAGCAGTTCAAGAGTGCCACCACCACATTCTCAAGGACAGCTATGGATGGGCAACAAATGCTGGCCATGCCCACATCCCATGAATGAATTTTTTTTAAAACTTAAAAAGTGTGCACGCACAACTATTCTCGTCGAGCAGCAGGAATTACAAGATTCATCTAAATGAGGTACAAAGGAATTTATAATGGAAAAAAGTTGGCACAGGCAGAGTGAGTAAAGTTAAGACTTTCATTGTACTGTTTTGCAAAACAGTTTAACAAGCAGAAAAATAAAGTTTGTCATAGGTTAAGAGATTTCATTCTGTGTTGGCTTAGGAGCTGAGAAATGCCGAGTCAAAATGCTGCAGTGCCGCCAACCATAGGAGGGGGGAATTAAAATGTCAGACAAAGAAGTGTCCACAGGAATTTTTAAAGGAAATTGTTGACACAGCTATGACAAGAAAGTTAATAGCAGAGTATCTTTAAGAGGTAGAAATTACACAAAGACATAAGGTTTTAAGTTTATTTTGGCTATTGCAACATGTCATGTATTAAGTCATGGAGCTATGTTGAAGTAATATTGAGTGCAAGAGCAGTATGAAAGAAAGTGGCTGTGGTTGTGCTGTCTGTAAACCATCACTGAGTTGGTGCTAGGAATCAGACCATTTCTTTGTTGGCTGATTTGTCTGGTTTCATGAAGATTAAACAAAGCACACCTCATTTTTAGCCATCAGAATTCTCCAAGCTGACATTATTTTTTCCTTCATGAATTCTGTCAATAACTAGCCACATTCTGCAAGGGACATTGATGTCTGTCAGAGAGAAGCAAGTGTTTACAGCATGACAGTCCCCATTCCACATCCAGCTTGGCTTCTCAGGAATTTCTCCCACTCTTATTACCTGCCATGGGCATGTAAAGGAATGAAGCCTTTTTGGCTGCTTCAGGATGGGGCTTTCTGTGGCCACTATGTCCTAGAGTGGGGCTTGAACCTGGAACTTCTGATTCAGAGGCAGGAAGATTACCTACAGGGCCACAAGACCTTACCTTCCCCTTTTGAGGAATATCCCTGGGTTTTCCAGGAAATTTATTATTTTCTCAAGTGTCATGGCAAGATTTTTGCTCACTCCAGTGAGTTCCCAATTGGCAGTCACTATCATTTGTTAAATGCCTTGTTAACAAGCCAACTCACCATGGCTTGTGATCTTACCAAACCTCTCATACAAAACAGATAGCATGAAAATTCACATGGAATCTAAAGTGGGTTCAACATGCTGCTTGCTCCAGGAAACCCTTGTTGGCCACGACTGAACTGGAGAGCAGGGCACAATCTACTAGCACCAGCCTCACATATCCTTCCACCATGGACGTTGGCCACTTCAGTCTCAGGAAAGTAACACCACCCTACTGGTATCCTCCAATGTACTGGCACTATACTCCTCAAGGGCAGATTGGTTTGGGGGGCACACCAGCAGCCAACAGGTTATGGCTATATTGGATATAAGTACCACACAGGGAAAGGAACCCAGTTCAAAGCCTGGACCAAACTGTCTACCAAGGCTACTCCTTTGCTTTCTCAGCACACATTCACTTAGTGCCCACTGGAATGCCCTTAGCCAACATACCTGACATGCTCTGCCTTTTGGCAATTTGCACAGTCAGACATCGAGGCAGTTGTCAGTGCAATGCAGCAGTCCTCAATTAAGGGCACATCCATCTTGTCGTACATCTGTTTGCTACATCGCTTTAGCATGTGCACATGTTCATTCCCTCCATTGGGGCTTGCCTGAGGGGGCGGACTGTTATAGGCAGAATCTTGTGTGTCCAACTGCCAGAGGTCTGTGCAGCTGAAGGCCAGCGCTGGCAGGCCAGGTACATGAGGGGGTGTACATATATACATATGAACACATTTATTGCACAAAAAGAGAGAAAAACAACGTTATACACATCTAAGATGATTTAGAAAGATCTTGACATGAAAGCAAAATTAAACCATTTTCCCTGTAATATCCTTTCCATTGAATCCCGTGGAAACAGGCCACTCAGCCCAATGAGTCCACACCAATGCTCTAAAGAGCATTCCACCCAGACTCGTCCCCATTACCTCTACATATCCCACAGTGAACACATCTTACCTACACATCTCTGAACACTATGGGTAATTTAGCATGACCAGTCCATCTAACTTGCACATCTTTGGACTGCAGGAGGAAACTGGAGCACATGGCAGAAACCCATGCAGAATCAGGGGGAATGTGCAAACTCCACACAGATAGCCATTAGGGAGTGGAATTGAACCTGACTCCCTGGCACTGTGAGGCAGCAGTGCCAACTACTGACCCACCATGCCACGTTGTAATCACTAAAACCCAAAAAGTATCACCTGCATCTTAACTTAAAGTTTTCTTATTAACTGACTCTTTCCAGTTGTGATGGCCTGGACCTCTTTTCAGTTCTGACAGCCTGGAGATTTCTACCAACATTAATTGCCTGGAGACCTCTATGGTCTAAACTCTCACAACCTGGCCACGATTACCACATTTTAAAAATCCTACTACTAGAATGAGTTCTCATCTTCTGAATTGAACTTAATTTTGGCTCCTGACCATTTATTTCTGGATCAGTCATAATACTCAACACTGCAAACATTTAACAATTAACTCTCCTGGTAGCTGATCGTGCCATTTAACTCAAATCATATGCTTTCTTAGAAAAGCTGACTTCAGACCATTGTTCACAATGATTTTCTGACTTTTGTTACAAAATAAGTCATCTTCGTGGAACTGAAAACAGAAATCTAGTTTTACTTTCCCTTTGAATCAAAGTTCCCGAAAATAACAATATCCTACAAGTGTAAATCACAATTCAAACAGGACAGAGGTAGACCTAATGTGATTTCATTTCCTGTCTGTTGTCTGTTACAACATATGAACTAAACTCATTTTTTGGAAAAATGCAGTCTATTATATTCTATAATATTAAGGAAGCTGCCCCTTGTTTCAAAGTTGTTGGCATTATTTAAAGAAAAACAGCTGGAGATTATTTGAAATTGCATCCAAGTTTATTTAAAAGTAATTTCCATAGAAATCTGTGATAAATTTTGGTGCCCTAATGTAGCCAGAAAGAGGCTTAGTCATGTTAATTATTGTGCAAATGCAGAAAGATGTTAGACATTTGCCATCACTGAAACATCACATGAAATGTTGCTATTATCAATAGGTCTAACAGCAGGAAGATATTAATCTAAATGAAGTCCAGGAAATAAAGCCAAATGATTTAATGTCATTGAAAATTATGTTCAAAGAGCAGCTGAATATTTATGTAGGATATTTTTGACCCCAAGAAGATAAGATGGTGAGAAAAATCCTTAATTTCTTCAGATGCATGCAGTTGATGACTGGCATAGTGACAGTGCCAGCACAGCCCAGTAGGTACAGTGTCATCTCAAAGGCAGAAGGTTCTTGGCTGAATTTCCCTTTTCAGGGTCTTCAACAAGTCCCTCACACTGGATGCTTCAGTGGAACACTGACCTTGTGCAGCAACATCCAAGTTTTCCTGAATGAGGCATTCAGCTCTGTCAGTCAGGTGAGTGTAAAAGATCCTGTGGCAATCTATGAAGAAGGGCAAAGATAATTTCCCTGATGTCCTGTTAAATATTATCCATCTACCTACATTACAGGAACTGATTAGCAAGTTGTTGTCTCATTATTGCTTGTTCAATCTTGCTGTATGCAATTTATCTGCATATTACAGTGATGACTGCATGTTAAAAGCACTTGATTGCCTAGCAAATGCATCAGAATGTCCTTTTTAAATGCAAATTATTCCTTTCATTTTACTGAATGGTTAAATATACATTTCTGTCACATTCGGGCCACTGTAATGTGCAGCAAATTCTCTTCTCATATCCACTTCCTTCCTCACTGGTTATGTCAATATGCATAACTTTCCATGAACGGAAAGCATTTTAATTGTATGGTTAATTTCTGCAGATATTAGTTGCTGAAAGCTAATACATTTTAAAAATGAATGACACTATTTTATAAAGACAATATTCATCAAAAGAATTGTGGTGTGGTTTGCATTAAGCTTGTTGGTATTTCAAACTTTAACTATAGGAATGTAAAGCCTTGACCCCACATGGCCATTGTGCTTGAGAAGCTTTGCTGGACAGACGAGAAAGGCTGATATACATGTACAAATACACAGCTTGTATTCAGGCCTTTGCTTAGAGGCACTAATGCCCACTTTCAGACCCCTTTCCCAAATCAAACTACATGAATTGCTGCTGTTTGAGGGCTGGCTGAATTCAGAGTAATTAGAGCCCTTTGAGCATCTCTGAATAGGCTGTCAGTAAACTTCCAGCTTCACAACAATTTCAAAGAAACTTGCCAATCCTTAACCCACTCTTCCTTGCATATGTGCCTGAGGGCTGTTGCTGGTGGTATAGTGCTCTGAAATCTCAATACATTTCACTAGTAAACTGCCTGGGATTGCAGGGCAAGGGTCATAGCTGTAAAGAGCTCCAAAATGAAGTCAACCTGATTCTGGTTTTGAGATCACCTTCTATGTCTAATGCAGGCTGGCACCAGGCTTCATATTTCTCTTAGGCATTAAAAGTTTGTCCTCGCCGCAGAAACTATCAAGTGTGAAATGCTGCTCTGAACATCTGAACTACATTCTAGAAGCAGTGCTTGTATTACTTTAGCACAAACCTTAAATTGACTAGGTAAAAAGATACCTCTATAAACGACATCTCAGCTAATTCTGTAACAGTCTTGCCTCCTAGTCTGAAGTTTGTAGATTTTAGTTTCATTCCAGGATTGGGGACCACTAAATTTTAGACCAGTAGTCCAATACCGAAAGAATGCCGTGTTGTCTTTTTGATGAGATGTTATGACATTTCTGCCCCCTCAGGTGGACATGAAAGATTAAGTGCAATATTTCAAAGAAAAGCATGAGGTCCATGAGTCGACAATTATCAGATCATTATCACATCAGTGGTTAAGGGAGTTTGCTTCATGCATATTGTTTGCCATGTTTCCTACATTACAGCAGTGTTTCCACTTCAAAAAAATCTTATTGACTATAAAGCACGTTAGGAAGTCTTGAGGTCCTGAAAGGCACTATATGAATGCAACCTTTATTTAAACTTCCAGCAATACTCAACCAGAGTATGATTGACATTCTCCAAGCATTAGCAAACATAGAACACAGAACATAGAACATTAGAGCGCAGTACAGGCCTTTCAGCCCATGATGTTGCGCCAATCTGTGAAACCAATCTGAAGCCCATCTAACCTACACTATTCCATTATCATCCATATGTTTATCCGATGACCATTTAAAGGCCCTTAAAGTTGGCAAGTCTACTACTGTTGCAGGCAGGGCATTCCACGCCCTTACAGCTTTGTTTAGTTTTACATAAAATGGACACTTGGCTAATATCATTGTTAAATCTAATATATTGAGTTAGCTTCTGAATCCTTTTTGTACAGTACTCATGTCTGTTAATTTGAAATTTTCCTCAGGACAATCTCTTGGTTTGCTTCCTGCTTTGTTACAAAGCTTGGGATTTATCTGTATTGACACTAGACTCTTCCCCAAGACAATCTCAGCTATGTTTGCTATTGTTGGCCATGAGCCTGTTATTTTTATACTTTGTTACATTTTACCCTTTACTATTACAGCAAAACCCTAGGGGGTTTAAGAGCATCCTTGACCAGCTGGTTATATTTTAAGCCTGAACATAATATTTCCTTCATTCAATTTTCTTATCTCCTACTTCCGAGCTCTCTGATTGAATAGTTGATGTGAAATGTAGAACATAACACTAATTCAAAAAGCCAAATAATTCCTAATTGCTAGTGGACAAAATATGAAGGATTGTAAGCTCTTAATATGATGTGTGTGTGTGTGAGTGAGTGAGAGAGAGAGAGAGAGAGAGAGGGGGAGGCACACAGATAATTGGTAAGTAGATGTGAGAGAATGCATGTGAGTGGATGGTTGTTTAGTTATTACCAATGAATGAGTGGGTGAGTGTGTGAGACTGAGCTGGGTGCACACACACACAAATTCCTCTTCCTTTTGCTTCCACAAAGCAAACTGATGGAGGAGGAAATCCTAGACTGAAAGACAACCCACTTGTGACCACTAAGTTTGAGTGAAAGCATTGTGGGCAATTCAGATTGTAACCCACCAGGGGTTATCCCTGATCAGTGCTCATAAAACCAAACTCCTTAACTCAGTCTGAGTTCTCACTCGCTTCCCTAGTGATCAGGATCTGGAGTCTAGACCTCTTATTTCTCTTTAGCTCCACTTGTTAAGTGAAAAGTGAAAATAAATTTTATTAGTTAGCGATGCGTCTTGGCAGGTGTTGATGGTCATTTTCATCAATTATCAATTTATTGATTTGGATTTTTTTCTGAAATTCATGTTTGTTGTTGTAGCAAACTTCACCTTCCTGAAATTTACTCACTAAACCCTGAGGGAGAGAAGGATTGAAATGTATCTCCCTCTTTCCCCGTGCAAAAAGTTGCACAACACTACTTTGGACACTGTTTCCCGAGGTTTACATCAATGGACTTAGTTTGAGTCATGGTTCAAGGACTGTATTCATTTTGCACAAGGGAACTCCAGGTTGGTGAAAAGCAAGATAAATGGGCTTTCTCGCCGAGTAATTCCTGTGTTTCTACATTCTTGGAAATAGAAGATGTTGAGCTCATTCATGCACTCAACAGCACTTCATGCTTTTCTCCAGCTTCTTGCCCACCTGAGCAGTATAGTTGAGGCAGAAGTGTTCATAGCCACATGGTAACAGATCTTTTATAGGGCTTTTACCAATACAATATGTTACTTTCCTTTGTGGGTTTTTAAGCTAGACTGGGCATTCCAGTATCAGAATGGTGCCAAATTGACATGTTCTATTTCAAAGCACTGGAACCTGAAAAGGAGCCAGAGCAGAGCAGCTGGACAGGCTGAGCTTGTAACCATTGGAGTCTAGACGAATAAGATTTGATTATATTGGGACATGATGGACCTGACAGGGTGGATGATGAAAGAGCATTTCACTTTGTAAGTGAGTCTAGAACTAGGGTACACAGTTTAAAAATAAAAGCTCTTCCATTTAAGATAGACGGTTTTTTTCCCTCAAAGAGTTATGAGTCTTTGGAACTCTCATCCCCAGAGAGATGTGGAGCCAGTGTCTTTGAAAATATTTAAACAGGGAGTCAATGTTATTGGCGGGTAGACTGGCACATAGAGTTGATGACACAATCAGATGGCCAAGGTCTAATCGAATGGAGGAGAAGGTCCGAGGGGCTAAATGGCCCACTCTTGCTCCTAATTCATAGGTTCACTTATGAAACAAATTTGCAGGGCTGTGGCAGTAGAAATATTAGGATTACTCTGCAGAGAACTGATATGAAATCAATGGGCTGAATGCCTTAATATTGTGACCCAGTGACTGCTGCTAGAAATTGTTTTCTCGGTCACAATACAATATTGTGTCTATTTCGTTAAAGATATTAGTGAAGGAGCAAAGCCTGACCTACTCTTGGGAAATAAGGCAGAGCAGGCGACTGAGGTGTCAGTGGGTGGGCTGGGGGGCAATATTTTGGGGCCTGTGGTCATAATTCTATTAGCTTCAAAACAGTGATGGAAAAGGAAAGGCTGGATCTAAAAGTTAAAGTTCTAAATTAGAGCAAGGCAAATTTTGACAGTATTAGGCAAGAACTTTCAAAAGTTGATTGGCGGCAGATATTTGCAGATAAATGTTGGGAAGTGGGAAGCCTTCTAAAATGGGATAATGTGAGTCCAGAGACAGTATGCTCCTATTAGGATGAAGGGCAATGTTGGTAGGTGCAGGGAATGCTGGATGACAAGAGAAATTGAAGCTTTGGTCAAGAAAAAGTATGAAGCATGTCAGATACAGACAACAAGGATCGAGTGAATCCCTAAAAGAGTGTAAAGGCAGGAGAATTATATTTAGGAGGGAAATCAGGAGTGTAAAAAGAGAACATGAGATGGTTTTGGCAGATATGGTTAAGGAGAATCCAAAAGGATCCTACAAATTCATTAAAGACAAAAGGGTAACCAGGGAGAGAATAAAGCCCCTTAAAGATCAGCAAGGCCAATTATGTGTGGAACCACAGGAGATGGGGGAGATACTAAATGAGTATTCTGCAACAGTGTTTACTGTGGGGAAGGATATGAAAGCTAGAGAACTTGGGGAAATAAATAGCAACATCTTGAAAATGTCCATATTAGAGAGGAGAAAGTGCTGGAAGCCTAAAATGCATAAAGATGAATAAATCCCCAAGACCTGATCAGGTGTACCAGAGAACTTTGTGGGAAGTAGGGGAAGTGGTTGCTGGGCCTTTTCTTGAGATATTTGTATCAATAATAGCCGGGGGTGAGGTGCCAGAAGACTGGATTAATGTTGATTAACGTAGTGCCACTATTTAAGAAATGTGGTAAAGGAAAGCCAGGGAGCCTGACATCAGTGGTGGGCAAGTTGTTGGAGAGGATCTGAGGGCCAGGGTTTACAGGTATTTGGAAAGGTAAGGACTAATGAGGAGTAGTCAATATGGCTGTGTGCATGTGAAATCATGTCTTACTAACTTGACTGAGCTTTTTGAAGAAGTAACAAAGAGGATTGATGAAGGTAGATTGCTGAGCATGATCTATATTGACTTCCGTAAGACATTCAAAAAGGTTCTGCATGGCAGAATGGTTAGGAAATTAGATCACATAAACTACAGGAAGAACTAACTATGTGGACACAGAAATGGCTCAAAGGTGGGAGACGGAGGGTGGGGTGGAGGGTTGCTTTTCAGACTGGGGGCCTGTGACCGGCGGTGTGCCACAAGGATTGGTGTTGGGTCCAATGCCTTTTGTCATTTATACAAATAATTTGGATGTGAACATAGGAGGTTTAGCTTGTAAGTTTGCAGATGACACCAAAATTGGAGATGTAGTAGACAACCAAGCAGATTACTTCAGAGTAGGATAGCACCTTGATTAGATGGACAGGTGGGCTGACAAGTGGAAGGTGGACTTTACTTTATATGGTGCTATATTTTGGAAAGGCAAATCAGGGCAGGACTTATACACTTAATGGTAAGGTCCTGGGGAGTGTTGCTGGACAAGGACACCTTGGAGTGCAGGTTCATTTTTCCTTGAGAGTGGTGTTGCAGGTAGATAGAATAATGAAGAAGGCATTTGGTATGCTTCCCTTTATTTTTCAGTGCATTGAGGACAGGAGATGGGAGGTCGTGATCTGGCTGTACAGGACACTGGTCAAGCCATTTTTAGAATACTGCATGCAATCCTGGTCTCCCTGCTGTAGGAAGGATGTTGTGAAACTTTAAGGGGTTCAGAAAAGATTTACAAGGGTGTTGCAACAGCTGGAGGGTGTGAGCTATAGGGGGAGGCAGAATAGGCTGGGGCTATTTTCCCTATAGCAGCAGAGGTTGAGGGGTGACCGTATACAAGTTTATAAAATCATGAAAGGCATAAATAGAGTGCATAGCCAAGGTCTTTTTCTCAGAGTCAGGAAGTCCATAACTGGAGGGCATAAGTTTAAGGTGAAAGGGAAAAATTTTAAAAGGGACCGAAGGGTAATTTTTTCAGAGGGTGATGCGTGAATGGAATGAGTTGCCAGAGGAAGTGGTGGAGGCTGGCACAATTACAACAGTTAAAAGACATCTGGAAGGGTGTATGAATCGGAAGGGTTTATGGGCCAAATACTGGCAAATGGGACTAGATTAATGTAGGATATTTGGTTGGCATGGATGAGTCGGACCAAAAGAGTCTGTTTCCATGCTGTACTGCTCTATGACTCTATTTGTAAATGAGTGCATTTGTATTTTCAGTACCTGCCTAGGCCGGACCCAGAGGCAGATTGGGGATGAAAATTGGATCCAATGTTGCATGCCAGTTTTCCAGCTCCATCCCACCTCTGGGCCATTTTGTATAGAAGTAGAATTTGGACCAGCAGGTATACCTGCTCACTGTAGGCTTATAAGCAAGTAGGCTCATTAGGAGCCTAATTAAGTGCAGGCAAAGAACGTAACTGGCATTTTCTAGGTAGCTTCCATTTTCTGCCCTAGTTGGTGCAAGTCTAAGTACCTAAAGGAGGGCAATCCGTGGTAGGCTTGAGGCTCTGGTGCTCAAGGGTTTACTTTGGGCTCTGTTCTGGCTGCCTGAATGTGGCTGTCCTTTAGAGCAATTTGATCCCATACACCTCACTGTGTATCTCTTTGAAACCCCTGCTGAGCTTTTACCTTCCAGTATAGCCTGCTGCTCCACTCAACCTGGACAGCCTCCAATCACCTCACCAACTTAGAGAGACCATCCACTGCTGTTAATTGGACACTGAACCTGTTTCTAATCCAGCTCACGAGGCACCTCTGTCAAATCCCAATTAGTGAATGCTTTCCAAGTGAAGTCTTGACATCTGTTTGCAGGCCTTGGTAGGAAATTGCAGCCAAAGGTACAACAAATTTGACTAAAAATACCTAATGACTTTTGCACTGGTTTAATGTGTAGACTAGATTGGAGTGACATCTGTTAGATCTGTAGAAGGATTTCCTTGCTTTTTTCGTCCATCTAGTATTCCAGCCATGCTTACAAATCGTTTGTAGAAAGATTAAAACTGGAAATTGCGTCGATAACACAGCTGAGAATATCTTTGATAATAAAATGTGAGGCTGGATGAACACAGCAGGCCAAGCAGCATCCCAGGAGCACAAAAGCTGACGTTTCGGGCCTAGACCCTTCATTGGAGAGCAATAGAAGGATACACTGATGAAGGGTCTATGCCCGAAACGTCAGCTTTTGTGCTCCTGAGGTGCTGCTTGGCCTGCTGTGTTCATCCAGCTCCACACTTTGTTATCTTGGATTCTCCAGCATCTGCAGTTCCCATTATCACTGAGAATATCTTTGGTTAGATAGCACAGAAATATTAAGACAATGAGACCATAAGAAATAGGAACAGGACGCACAGCCCTCTGGGAGAAGATATTCCTCCTCATCTGAGTAGGATTATGCATCACTACACTGCTTCATAAAATAACAGGATTCAGGCTCATAATTACAACATGTCAGATTTGTGATTTCAGTCGTGATACCAATATGGATAGGCTTGAGATCAAGGTTTTCCTGAAGGAGCTGACAATCAATTTAACCTAATCAAATTGTTCAGAGATGTTTTTACACACCTCTGGAGCAGGTAGGACTTGAACGCAGGCCTCCTGATCCAGGCATTGGGGTACTACCATGAGAACCCTCAGAAGGTCATTTATTACAGCAATTTTTATTCATATAGTTGAGGAAGCAATTAGCTTTTGATGGTGAAGGTTAACAATCCACTCAATCGCTGGAGCTGACACAGTGCACATGGTTCTAATGCCCCCTAGAAATGGATAGTCTCAGTCAGAATTTGAGCAGTTTGTCCTGTTACTATTGAATGGTCACATCTTCCCTCGTACATCTTCAGGTGGTTGAGTATTATCTTTATTTCCTGTGGATGGCCATAACTCACGACTTTACCTCTTGGCTCACTTACCCAGGTTGCTGATGCTGATGTTTGTTGTCACCAGGAGGCATGCCATTGAGAGGTGGGGTTGTCAATAGTTTGTAGGATATGTTGTGTGTTCCTGGTGGCACTACAGGTTTTCAGATGAGAGATTAGGGTTTTGTTTTATGGCCCTGTTTCGATGAGATTACCTGCATGTCAGTGATGTTCTTTGTTCTTTTCAAAGTCAGGAGGTTCAAAAAAATGCTAGCACCAGAAGCTTCTCACATTAGCAGAATTGGTACAATGCAGATGGAGTCTATTTGGATCTTCATGGGAATAATTCACCAAGTATCACTTCCCCATCTTCTCCCTGTAACCTTCTGCAAATTTTTTTAGATTATGATCCAAATCTCTATTGAATATCTCAATTGAACGTATCTCCACTTCCCTGTCAGGCAGTGCATTCCAGATCTGAACAACTCACTGCATGAACACCTTTCTCCTTGTGTTGCCATTTTCTCCTCCAGTTGCCATTGCTTCTTTAGCTAATTACTTTAGATCTGTGCTCTCTTGTTCTTGATCCATTACCAATGGGAAAATTTTTCCTAATGTACCATTTATTGACCCATCACGATTTGAATACTCGATCAACTTGCCTGCCAAATTTCTCTTCTCCAAGGAATAAGAGAACAAACTGTCCCAACTATCTGTGCAACTAAAGTTTACCAACCATGGAACTATTCTCAAAAATAATTTCCATGCTTTCTCTAATGCCTTCCCCTTTCCCTAAAGAGTGATGCTGAACCAGTGTTTTAAGCAAGTTTAATTAACTGTTGTCTATGCAGTCTATGCTCCATTGTCGCCGCATACTGCCTCAAAGCTGTTGCAGTAAATGGGGGAAGAGACTCTCACACACCTCCTTTGGCAATGTACCTTTGCTAAGAAAGCCAGGAGAAAGATGCAGTGATTTCCTTCCAGGTTTGTCCTGAGCAGCCATGTGATACAGGACTCTGTGCTTTATGGTCTGTTTGCTAGGATACACACCTGGATGACCACCAACTTGATGAAAGATGCTCTTTGGTGTGTCCAAGACTTGCTGGTTTTCCAGTGTAAAGAGTTGACCTCGACCGAGTGAGCAGACTGGCACTTTCCAAGGTCCAGGACTACATGCTGAGGGATGCACTAGAATTTGGGGAAGCTGCCACCAAAGGGAAAGTTCGCACTCCGAGGTATTTCTGCTGAAATATAACAAGGGTCTGTTAAGTTCCAAGACCCCTTTGTTGAATGTAAATAGTTTCCTTGCATGATGAGAAAATGTCTTTTGTTGAAATTCAATGGCAACGCTGAGGAATGTAAAATTCCAGAGTACTCCTTTGCAAAGTCGCACTGAACTGTATTTGGGCCTTTGTATGTACTTATAAATAATTTCATGAATAAGTACATGAAATAACTCCACAGAGGCCAATATCCCATCACCAAGTTAATCTTTAGTTACACTTACGTCGTAATTGACGCTGATCTGGCTTTCTCAAAGCCAGCTGTCAGAGCACACAGAATCTCTGACACTCTTGTTTATATCTGTCAGCCAGGCCTTCCTGATTGGACCAGGTTAACAGCCCCAATCAGGAACTCATATTCTATCTACTACAATATATTTTTGCAATAAAATCTGCTATGCTCCTATTGCTAAAATCTAAGATGATGTGTCCTTTATTAATCGTTCTTGTAACCTGTCCTGCCACCTAAATGTGCAGGTCCATCTATTGCTGCAGCTGCTTTGCAACTGTACACTTTATTTTGTTTATCCAAGTTCTTCCTACCAAAATGAATCATTTCATACTGACCTGCATTAAACATTATTTTCCACTTATTTGCCCATTCCACCAAACTGTCTGTCTTTTTGAAGTATTACACTGTTCCAGTGCTTCCAAGTTTTGCACTTCCCACAAGTTTTGCAAGTGAGTCGACTGAGATCTAGCTCATTAATATGTCATAAAGAGCAAAGTTCTCAGTACTGACCCCTGGGGATCTCTGCCACAAACCATTCTGCAGTGCATAAGTATGAACAACATGCTTTATTTCCTGTCATTCAGCCAAATTTGTTTGAAATGTGAGATGTGTTGGTCACCCACAAACTTAATATCAATGTTGACACAGTATCTGCTCAAAGGCTGTCTCAAGCTCAAATAGAGCCTGGAAAATATAGCAGGATGCATGGAAGCAATTAATGAGTGCAGAGAAGAAGTAACATTGCATCTGCTGTTTGGATTGTGTGGTTTCTACACCCTAATGTGCATGCCTGCATAGACAGTGCACTAAACAATTGTGATATAATCACATTTTAACAGGATTAGCTCATCAACCAAACATTACTGCTCTTTTTCTCAGCAGAACATTATTATCCAATCATTGCCTTCAAAACCCTTGGCAAACATACAGCCTATTAATTCCAAGAATAGTAAGATGTATGACCTGCTGAACTATCAGGCAGGAAATGAAAGTGTTTGAAAACCCACAGAAACTTAACTCATCACTTTCTGAACTGTGATACTTTATCAATCACTGGCAAAATATCGTGCAACTCATTAAAAATGAACATAAGCTGTCAGAATTTAACTCATCACTTTCTGAACTGTGATACTTTATCAATCACTAGCAAAATATCGTGCAACTCATTAAAAATGAACATAAGCTGTCAGAATGGCAACACCGTGAAAAAGATGGACAAAAGGCTTGCATTTATGCATCACTTTTCATGAATACCTGTCATCCCAAAGTGCTTGACAGCCAATAAAGATTTTTTTTTAAACTGAAGTGCAGTCACTGTTGTAACGCAGTAAACATGGCAGTTAATTTGTGCACAGTGAACCCCTGCAGTTCCAGTAATGGCCACCGTGTTCTGTGGTGCTACTGGGACCAGAGAGCCAGCAGCTACTTGATTGGCTGGCACTACTTAGAGACCGGGCTTTCTATCTAGATGAGGGCAGAGAACCCATTTCAAGCCAAGTAATGGCCCGAAAGCTGTCAAATATCTGAGGGTGAGTTGTCTCACTCCTGACAATTACCATGTCAGATCCAGTTAAATGTGTGACCTAGTTCAGCTTTGAAGGAATCACTTAGAGTTGGAATTTATCTTGCTTTTTTTAAAACTTTGCACCTTGAGCACGTTTTCCACTTCCATGTCACGTTGCAAGGAGCACTAGGGATGAGGTGTCTCAACTACCTGGAGCAACTAGAGAAGCTTGGGTTGTTCTCCATGGTGCAGAGAAGTTTAAAGAGCGATTTTGTCAAGACTTTAAAAATTCTGAGGTGATTGGATAGAACACATGATGAGAATCTACTTCTACTGGCAGTAACTCAAAAATGTCAAAAGATGATGAGGAAGGATGCTTTTGATATGTCTTGAAATATGTGGCCTGAAAAGGAGGTGGAACAAAATTCATTGGTAAGTTTCAAAAGAGAGTCGGGTCTCCACTGCTATCTGAGAAATCCTCAACACCGCTCATCATTTGTTGGAGCTCCCTGTACTACTTCCCCTTATAAGATACATTTGCTGCCACGGTACTCTTTTAAAATGGGGAGAGACAGGGCCTGCGTGGTCCAATCTGGTGGAGGAAATCCACTTGTTATTCTAATGAGATGAGGTTCTTAGACAAGATATAGTTTACTGCATAATAACCACAAAGTACAGGCTATATTGTCATGATAGATATTGTTACAGTGACTATGAAGAAGGTCCAAATGGTACGTCTTACTTCTAGGAGATCCTAAGCCACTTCCCCTACCTAGTCCATTGTTGTCTTTGGTGCTTACAGCATTCCTTAACATGGAGCCTTACAGCCGCTACACCCTAATACAACATGTTTCTGAAAGGATTAGTTTGCAGAACTGGGAGAGGTAGAGGACAGATGCAACACTATTTAGCTGCTCTTTAAGAAAATCAGAACAAGAAGATGCATTGAATGGCCTCCTTTGCTGCAATATGTTTGTATGATAGGATTGTATGTCTCCGACTCTTGCACACTAGGTCACTGATTGCATGTACAGCTGCTCACTCTAGGACTTATAGTCTGTTGTTTCACGTTTAATAGGCATGCTTCCTCGTTTCCAAAGTGAGCTGTGAGTAACATTACTATATTAGTGAGATAGCTAAGTGTAAATTCTTGAGGGTGTGTGTGTGAGAAGCAGCGTCAAAGGAGGAGGAAAGCTGACGTTTCGGGCCCAGACCCTTCTTCAGACCCTTCCTCACTTTCTGAAGAAGGAAGGGTCTAGAACCGAAACATCAGCTTTCCTGCTCCTCTGATGCTGCTTGGCCTGCTGTGTTCATCCACCTCTATACCTTGTTATCTCAGATTCTCCAGCAACTGCAGTTCCTACTATCTCTGAATCCATTTTAACTGTGTCAGCTTCATACCGAGTATAACCAGATACGGGCCAAAAGTCCTGTCTTGATGTTTTAAATTCTATATAACTAAGGACTGACAATGTTTTTGTAATTTATCTATTAGTCAATGTAGAATGCATGCTTTACTGATAATCCATTGTCCCTTTGCAATATCTATTTAAGAATCATTACATATCAGCAGGTTCTACGTAATTATTAGCCTTGTTACCCAGCATGGCTCCTTTGATAGACAAGTCAATGCAGAAGGAAACTGTTATTTAAACAGTTATATATTGTATGCAAGTAGCTGGCAAGAAAATGGAAATATTAGTTTGATTGTAGGCTCCTGATATTCTTCATTAGGAAATCTTCACATCAATATTCATAGTGGTATCAGAGAAGCTCAATTGAGTTACTGTTGCTCATTGTCAGTTAGCCTTTTTCCTATGTGAAGCTATGTCTGGACCAATACATGTTTGTAAAATCAGTCACCAAAAAAGGTGCACATTTCCTGTTAACAAGGTGTAGAGCTGTGTTAATGCTTTGGAGGTATAGCCACAGGAAGCTATTGCTATAAATAAATGTGGAAACCGGGCAGTGATGATTAGATATGCTTCTATCAGCCTGGTGTAAAATACTGCTTCAATGAAAGACTCTCCTTCTGAACCCCTCCCCTCACCTCAGGCATGGCGACCCCCCAGGTTAAACCACTTTCAGTCATCACTCCCGAAAGAGAAATCAGCCCCCTGGTCTGGTAAGACTATGGCAACTTTCCCTTTACACTATTCAAGATAATGTGGACTGTCAGTAGACATGTACATAATGTTGTAGACATACTGGAAGTTGAAAAGCACTTGATTGATTCAATGTGGACTGCTTTTGAGAATAATTTAACACAAAAAATAGGTTTTGAGGAAATTGCAAGATTTTATTAATAAACAATCAATATCTCAGCCAGCATTTTTAAAAAATTCAATCATGGAACATAGGTATCTCTGGCTGGGCCAGCATTTTTCCATATTCCTGAGAGGGCAGTTAAGAGTCACCCACATTACCATGGGTCTGGAGTCACATGTAGGCCAGACCAAGTAAGGATGACAGATTTCCTTCCCTAAACAATATTAGTGAATCAGATGAGATTTTTCAACAATTGACAATGGTTTCATGGTCATCATTAGACACTTAATTCCAGATTCTTTGTGGAATTCAAATTCTACCATCTGCCATGGTGTGATTTGAACCCAGGTCCCGGGGACATTGGCTGAGTTTCTGGATGAATAGTTTAATGAAAATACCAGTAGGCCATTATCTTCCCCCAGTGCGCAAATGTATTTAGCACAACCTCAAAGGAAGTAACATTTTGCTGGTAACATCCAAAAAATATCTCCCCCAGAAAGAAACCCCAACCCTTGGTGAAAACTCAAATGATCATAATGGATGGAGGATTCTTTGAGTCTTCCAGGCTGCCCTTCCTAACAGGCAAGTCACTTTTACCCAAGCATACATTTCATCTGGAGATCATTGCAGCCTGATTTGTGGGTTATGCACTGTATAATATGCAAATATCAAATGTGGACCATACACTAAAACAGATTACAGTCCTAATCCCCACTTCCTGCCCAATATAGAGGGGAGAAAATGGCCTTGTGGTATTAACACTACATTGGCAATCTGGAAACCCAACTAATGGTCTGGGACCTGGCTTTGAATCCTGCCACAGAGGATACTGGAATTTGAATTCAATGAAAATCTGTTTGAGAAGTCTAATAACGATCATAAGTGCATCACTGATTGTCAGGAGAAACTAACTAATGTCTTTTAGGGAAGGAACTGACATCCTTACCTCGCCTGGCCTATATGTGAGCCGAGACTCATAGCAATGCAGTTGACTCGCAACTGCCCTCTGAACAAGAAATGCTGAGCTAGCAACATCCACAACCTGTGAATGAATGAAAAAAATAATTCTGCAAGGCATTCTAGGAGTTATTTTACATGATATCCATTTTTTATATGCTGTTGCTGATGTTCTACTATATCTGAAAGGGGTTTGGAGAGAAGTAGAATGGAAACCAATGACCGGTTATTTATCACAATAAATATTTTAAGAAAAACTGCAGATACTGAAAATCTGAAGTCTAAAGTGAAAATGCTGGAAAAATTCAACAAGTCTGGCAGCATCTGTAGAGAGGGAGATCGAGAAAGAGACAGAGCCAATTTGGCTCTTCTTCTGAAAGCCCAGTTGTTTAAATAAAAGTGAAATTCTGTAGATACTGGAAATATGAAATAAAAAGAAAACATTCTTGAAAACCACAGCAGATCTGACAGTATCCGCGGAATCAGAAACAAGAGTTGATGTTTCATGTCTGAAGATTTTCTCAAGAAGAGTAATATTAGACTTGAAACATTAACTCTATTTCTTTCTTTGTATATGCTTCCAGATCAGGTGAGCTCCTTCAGAATTTTCTCTTTGTATTCTCGGCCAGTTACTTAAGGTCACCAGGTAATGTGTTGGAAGAAATGCTGGCTGGAACACAGCAACACAGCTAGCTGCTGTATAGGTATTTGTTCCGACAAATGCTTTAATTTTTTTTATGATTGACAGACACAGTGATTATTCACCTAACATATCAAAGTGTGTTGTTTGGAAATTCTTCTTCCCTGTAATTATGAAGTTATTCTTTACGAAGCACTGATAGTAATCAGCATAAGCAGTTTCTTTGCATAAACACGGTGAATGTGAATTCAATTTTTAAAGAGAAAAGCTAAGTAAGTTTTTAAGTTACGTAAAGTTGTTTATTAAAGAAGTATGCTACGTCTGATCGATTAAGCTTTTTATTTAAACTTTGTACTAGTAAGGTCTTCTAAATAGTTAAACCAGCTGCATTTCCTTTAGTTATGTTAATGTGAACTCAAAATAGAAAATAATCATGCAATGAAAGCCCTGAATTTAAATATGTTTGGTTAATCAGAATATTTTACCACCAAGTACCATTGCATGGATTTTGCTAAATGAGAAAGGATGTGAATTAATTTAAATTCAAATTAGATTTTGTGTGTGCTTTGGCCCTTGCTTTCAGGATCCACTTCTTTAATAGATATACTGTCAATGTGAAGAGAGGGTCCTCCATTTTATATCCAGCTTATTTATTGAGGAACATCCATGCATGACATTTCCATTACTGTGTTGGCCAATAAATAATTTAGACATGAATATCATAGATAATGGTTAAAGGGGTAATTACAGTTTGATAGATATTCATAAGGAATTACTTCAAAGCTCAACTTCTCCACCAGCATAACTTCATGGGCACTCAGTGGAAGGGCCATTTATGATGAAATTATGGCAGCGGTCACAAAAGGACTTTTCCAATCATTCAGAATTTGACATCAGTCCTCTTCGTGTGTTCAACCTAGTCTTGAACAATGCAGTAAATATTATTTTATTTTCTTTAGTTGTAATTGATCCAGTCTAGGTAAGTAAGTGTGGTTCAAGCTGAATCAAGAGGACATGTTGCTGAGATACCCCGTATAACACTGTAGCAAGTAACAAAGATAGTCATCCCTTAACTTTTCATTGCAATTTTTAGTCCAAAGCTTCATTGCAGCAAAATGGTATGAACATTTTAGTATTTAGTAAGAGGTTTTCTCATTCATTCTATAAACAGTAAGACATTGATAAATACTCTCTAAAGAAAGGCTGTTCTTCTCTGTCAACAATCTAACAATTTAAAATTGTGAGCATCAGGTGTGTTAAAGTTTTGGCTATTAAACTTCTCCGAACCTTTCAAGTAAGGCAGTGTTCCCAACATTCTCTTATTCATTAGCATGGCAAGAGTTGTCACTAATACCCCAGTCTGCTGGCATTAGCTTCCTGGGTACAATATTATTAGCCAAAATGGGTAGGTTCACAAAAAAACTGTACATTGAGGCATCCACCTGGCAGCATAGATTTCTTTCTTCAAGCTCTGGTGAGTACAAACCTCTTCTGTTTCTGGGCTCCTTTGTAAACAAGGCATTTCTCTGCACTAATACTTGCAGTATATACAGCAAAATATGACCAAAACAACTTGTGAGAACTCGCCGCCCAATGTGGACTTTTTCCTTGTAGCTAAACACTTAAAGTTTAAAGGGAGAAAGCTGTTTGTGCCCGCTAGCCTGTGCAAACAAAGCAGCCACATTGACTAATACAAGCAAACCTGATGGGAGCAGACAGAAGGGCTCAGCTGAAAGGGGGTCTGAAGTGAAACCCGATCTGAAATGGAAAGGGGATTCTGCTGAGAACAGAGAACAACAGAAAAGGACATTCTGTAGAATAGGTTCACAGGCAAGCATTGCTAAATAGTGGGGATTTTTTTGGCAGTGGTCTAACATCACCAGGAGTGTTGGTTGGGGAGTGGGGGGAGGGATGTTGAGGAGCGTGATGCTCTTGGGTTACAAAGAATGAAATGCTTTCCGGTGCCTTTTAAAGATGTTGGCCAGAATTTGGTGCCTGTAATGTCCTGAAAGTGGTGGGGGGTGTGGGAGGGGGTGGGGGGGGGTGGTGCAGACTGTCCAGCATTTGGCTGGTTACCCGGCATGCAAACACAATAAGCTAAGAGGAGACAATGGCTTGGGCAAATCTGACCAGTCCTCCTACTGCTTTTAGGGTCACCTCCACAGTGATTCTGAAAAAAAAACACACGATCCCACCTCACATTTCACTTCACCTGACTTCCAGATAACTTTAGGTAATGTGTTTAGGACAAGGAGCAAGAAATTACTTAACTACAGGATCCACTGTTTCCATAGGATCTTCTTGAGAAATAGCAAAATGGAACAAGATCCAGATCTTGTTTTGTTCTTTAACTTGCATCTAAATCTATCAGCAGTAGGTCAACTTGCCAATAAATAACAACTATAAAGAGAAAGAGAGAAACTCAGAATCTTGTAGTAATTGTAAGCTCCTCCAGAACAAGAACGATGAAAACAGCTTTCCATTTTCCATACCAAACAATAGGCCTTATAATCTTGTGTTTATATTTACACAGTGATTCTAGCCAACCAAAAGAAACAATAAGTCTGATATGCTTTCTTTTAAGAAGTCCAGACATTTGAGTACTGAACAAACCAAGCTCATAGATACTGCCCAGAGTATTGCCAAGGTAAATGGTGATCAATTTTCCACGGTTAGGTTGAAGGACACAGCAGAAACCTACACTGTGTTCCACGTTCAGCCCGGGAGTGAGATTTAATATTTGGTTCATCCATTTTCCTTCATTGGGCCAAAGTTAAACTAGTTTCCATGCAGCAAATATTAAAAAGTATCCCACTCCCTATGAGTGATGGAGACAGTTTAATTTTCTTCCTAGCTCACTGTCACTGTCATTTTAACTGGCTAATCTTCTGAATTTTTGATACAATGATTATGAAATGAAATTGCAAGTTAAAATAAGAGAAAAGTAGAAAGGATTCAGGATTGAATTGAGAGGGGGGTTTCTGAATGTGGAACTGTTGAATTTCAATGATATTGATACTGCATGCCAGAGAGTGTGTATTATTATGTATGCTATTCCATCATGAGACGAGCCCTTAAAATATTAGATAAAATGTTATTGATGTGGACTTCACAAGGGTCTTTCCAAAGGTTGCTCCGATTTCTCATTTACAAGATGCTCTTTGATAAAACCTTTCCACAATATACAACAATGTGATGTTTCTCAGCTTGCCTGAGCTAGAATTTCATTGATCACCCTGAACTCACTGGGTGAGAAGGAAATGGTAATGTCACTAAACTTGTAACCCACTTGCCCCAAGCAATAATTTGGGGAGTCTAATCTTACCAAAGCAGCTAGTGAAATTTAATTTCAGTTAATTAATTAATCTGAAATTGAACGTCGCCCTCAGCAATGATGACAACGATACTGTAATGAATTGCCAGAAAAAATCTCCACCTAGTTCACTAAGGTCTTTTAGTAAAGAAAAACCCCTGACCTGGCCTACATGTGACAACACACTAATTTGGTTAACTTTTAATGACTCTGTCCTAATTAGCTCCCCATCTAGAATCCATAGCTGACCCCTAGTTCAGTACCTATATAAGGTTACTTTGCATTTCCAGCAAAGCTCGCATGGTGTAAGTGACTAATTGCACCCTTTATTCATTCACAGGATGAGGGAGTCGCTGGCCAGACAGAATTAATTGCCCATCCCTAATGGTCCAGAGGGCAGTTAAGAGTCACCCACATTGCTGTGTGTCTGGAGTCACATGTAGGCCAGACCAGGTAAGGATGGCAGTTTCCTTCCTTAAAGGGCATTAGTGAACCAGATGGGTTTTTCTGACATTGGACAATGGATTCATGGTCATCATTAGATTCTTAATTCTAGATATTTATTGAATTCAAATCCCACCATCTGCCGTGTGGGATTCAAACCTGGGTCCCAAGAATGTTATCTGTGTCTCTGGATTAACAGTCCAGTGATGATACCACTAGGCCATAGCTTTTTCTCCCCACTTTTCATGTGTCCTTGTGTTTATTCTGGGTGTCCATAGCCCAAGGCAGTTCCAACAATGGAATATACCCAATGAACTTTCTTAAAGCAAAGCACATTGCAAAAAAGACTGCATAAAACTTACCTAAATACTGTTCACAATCACAAGTGAACTCTTTCGCATGATCTCCTCAACAAGCTAATTTTGCTGTGAGGCGTGGCATTTTTTTTGGGGCGGCACGGGGGCTCAGTGGTCAGCACTGCTGCCTCCCAGTGCCATGGACCTGGGTTCGATTCCAGTCTTGCGTGACTCGAGTTCGCACATTCCCTCCTCATCTGCGTGGGTTTCCTCTTATAGAGTACAAAGTTTGGATAGATTGGCCGTGCTGAATTGTCCATGCGATCCATTGATATGCAGATTGGATGGATTAGCCATGGAAAATGTAGGGTTGGGGGACTGGATGGGATGCTGTTCAGAGGGTCAGTGTGGACTCAATAGGTTTAATGGCCTGCTGCCACACTATATGGATTCTATGAAACTCTTCCCGTACAGCTACACAAAATCTTGACGCTAATCCCAGTCTCAGCAAATGATTGGTTCAACTACTAGCAAATATCATTATTCCTACTTCAGTTTGATGTATTAACCCATTAGGACTTGCTCCATTCTCCTTGGAAAGAGGCTTATCTGTCACTTTTAATGAACTTCAACCTTAGCTTTAGCTTGTGCCCGCTGTTGACCATTTCTATGTCCTCCAATCAGCCGTATAATATTTACATAGTTCAATTCCATGGAGATCATAAAATTAGCTGATATGTAGCCCACATTATCACATCTGATCCACTGCATCTGTTTTGAACAAAACTTCAGCTTTTCTAGACTTAGTGATGGTTCAGTCCATGACTTCTGAGATACAATTCATGAAGTAAACATACACATTCCGTCAGCAAAACACAAGCACTTTGAAACCAGTGACCTTTCCAATCATTAGGTCAACACCAAACTTCATGAGTTTTCTCCTTCTCATTTAATTTAATTTCATTTAACTTTATTTTAGATAAGTCAGTAAATTTTAGGTTAATATTGACAGGGTTGAGGATGTAATTGAAGAGAGAAACACTGGAGCTAAGAGTTATGATAGAATTAAATTGGATTGTTCAAAAGTCATGAATGGTTTTGAGAAGGGAAGTGTGAAATATTATTTTTGCTGTACTGGTAACTAGAAATGCAAACAGAAGTATTGCTTGAAGGATAAAAAACAAATTGGATCAAACCAAAAGAATATTGCTTTGTCAGCACAAGCAGGCTATTGGAAGTGGATCAATCACAAGATTTATAAGGGTTTTAGACTCAGCAAGGCTTATAGTAATCCAGAGAATAAGCAGCATAATGGCAACTCTCCACTAATGCACTGGAGTAAACAACCAGACAAAAATGTAGGAAGGAAACCTACATTAACAGATTTCAGGGAAAGAACAAGGAAATGGGTTTGTGTTGATAGTGCTAACGTGCATACGGTACAGGTTCAATTGGCCAAATGCAATCCTCTGCCAATATTCCTGTCATCAGTTTACAAAGTGAAATGTTGTCAGGTTTTCTGGTGATATCTGTGGTCTTGGAATTTCTTTAGCAAAGGCGGAAGCACTTCGCACTCTTCAAGCTCCACAAAACTTTTCAGTGCAAATCCCCACCCTCTCACCCCCCCTCCCCCCATCCCAGATTATAGCCCCTGACAATTCTTTGTTGACCAAAATTCTAGCTTTCCTAGCTCCATTTTGGTAACAGGAAACACTGACATCCACCTTTGCTGTTTAGACTTGACTAACATGTCTCTGCAATTGCCAACCTGATCTTCTGGCTGTGCAGGTCAGCATTTCTCTCATTTCCAACTCGAGCTGACACATCACCCAAATCTTCTGTTTGCCATCTCTTCCCAACTACCATCCATCCCCTCATCACGTCTCCCACCCACCTCCATCAGTGCACTGTGGGACCCTCAAATCCCCAGCTACTTCAGCAGTAACTGGCAACCTTGCATTAATTCTGGTCTGACTAATAATCTATCACAGAAATGCATGCAAGTTCTACTCATTATCTGTCCTGAAGTAGCTAACTGAGATCGTAAAACAAAATTCACAGGTACGCACAGTTGGATTTTAAGATAATGAATAAGATGACAATCACAGAATGAGGAAAGATTGAGTAGTGGTACCCTTAAGCCCAGGAAGAAACGAAAACAATAAAACCTGCAAATTATTTGTTCGGCTCCTTTGCAGTGACCTCCAGCATAACCAGTACATTCATTCTTGGGCGTTGCTGAGTAGTTACTGTCTCTTCTGTCTGGAAAGGCAAGCTTCACTTTCCTTTGTCTGACTTCCTTTCCCTCAGCTCATCTGAGACAATCACCACCTTGTCGTGCCTTAGAGTCAAACAGCACAGAAGAGACCCTTCAGCCCATCAAGTTTGTGCTGACGTACCTACACTAACCCCACTTTCTAGCTGCTCCTCTTCCACCTATCACAGGCTAATGGATACAGGAAATCAGGTGCAGTAAACTGTTATCTATTTTTAATGGCAGTTGATGTCCCTGACCACAGCAGGGACTGGCTGAAGTAGAGCAGCAGTAGTGCTGAAAATGCACCTGGATGTAACAAAGAAAAGGGGATTGATTGTAGGCCCCTGGCTACTAATTTCATTAGTGAGAGGAAGTGAACCCTCTTCTTGGCCAACCCTACCTTTGAATGACCTCCGCAACAGCCAAGGCCAAAATCTGCATATTTTGAACTTAAAAAGATTTGACTGCTGACGTTTCAGGTCAGGATCCTTCTTCAGAAAGAAGGTCTGAAGAAGGGTCCCGACCCAAAACGTCAGTTTTCCTGTTCCTCTGATGCTGCCTGGCCTGCTATGTTCCTCCAGCTCCGCACTGTGTATCTCAAACTCCAGCACTGGCAGTCCTTGCAATCTTTAAAAGATTTGATTTCTTCTTTATCCACTAGATGTCACCCTTACCTTTGATGCACCAAGGAACCAATACCATGAACCACATCCAGTGCTTTTTCTAGTTGGTGAACAATTGTTAGGCACCACATGCAAACGGACTAAAAATAAACAGAAACAATAAATGTTCACATCAAGGTATAAACATAAGCTATAAAGTTGTAATTTGACTCAGTTAATACTTTGGGAATCTCAGTGAGCGGGTTTGAGAATTTCACATTTGCATTCAATTCCTTTTCCAAATGAAGTAGCTAAAAGGGAAAAGAAACATGTTGCATTTGGTTTTAATTACTCATCTGTGCTGTTTGTGAAAATCGTGCTGACAGATTGTTGTTAGTGTCAGCTTTGTTTGCTGGTATTGAGGAAGGATGAACTCTTGTATTCAGGAAAAGCTAATTCCTTATCGGAACACATGCAGAAATACTCGGGATATGTTTCACCAAAACGAACAAGCTGCAGATGTTGTTAAACAAGAGCATAGTGAAATAACTCCACAGAGCCTGATATCCCATCACCAACTTACCCTATATTTACACATGGAGAGTCCTTGACACTGATCCAGCTCCCTCAGGGTCAGCTCTCAGAGTGAGCCAGATATCTGACATTCCTGTTCCTATCTGTCAGCCAGGGCTGAGACAACAAAGTGCAGAGCTGGACGATCACAGCAGGCCAAGCAGCATCAGAGGAGCAGGAAGACTGATGTTTTGAGCCTAGACCCTTCTTCAGAAAAACAAATCTGCAGTTCCTGCTATCTCTGTCAGCCAGGGCTCCCTGATTGGACCAGATTAACACCCCCAATTACGGAACTCATACTCTATAATGATTACATGGCTGACCTTGTTACAATTACTACTCGAATCACATCCAGCTTGTCAATTAATGTTTGTCTCCTTTGAGCACCATTTCTACTATGTGGCCTCTCCACTCTCTGTGCAATCTAAGGTCATATTTTTAAATGAAATGCATGACCCTCAGTCATTTGCTGCTCATCCTTAATTGCCCTTCTGAAGATGGCGCTGATGTGCCTTCCTGAGCCATTGCAGACTGTATTTCAAAGGCTCACCACTATGCTGAAATAAGAAATCTCAGGATTATAACCTTGCATTTATGTATACCAAGAGAAAATTTTTGTGTAAGGACTTTGGGATCCTAGAACAAACGTGATGATGTCATGCAGCTATACTAAGCATGAATAGCATAATGTAGGCAGAGTTGGAAGATACTGCAACAGACTAAAACATGCAAAGGATTACAAGAGCTCATGTGAATCCACAAAATTGTGAGATTAGCATACAGTTAATGAAACCATAAGATCAGAGCATGGTATATCTGGATTTTCATGTATAGTAGTATTTTTTGAAATTGTAATAAATAGTGCTACATTGAAGTCTAAATTCTTGACTTTGCCATTTCCTTGAACCACTTATCTTGAGCACAAGCTCATACTATGGCATCAAACTACATGATAGTAGTATCAACAGAATCTGTAGTGATTGTAATAAGGTAGGCCAGGTGGACCTCATGGAATATGTGTTGGAATCTCAGGGTCATAGAGGTCTACAGCTTGGAATTAGGCCCTTCAACTCAACTTGCCCATGCTGCCTAGTTTTCACAATTTAAACTAGTCACATTTGCCTGTGTTTTGTCCGTATCCCTCGATTCCTATCCCATCCATGTACCTGTCTAAATATCTCTTAAATTACAAAATTGTACTCGCCTCCACCACTAGTTCTGGCAGCCTGTTCCAGATACTTAATACCCTCTTGTAAAAATATTGCCCCTCTGTACACTTTTGTATCTCTTCCCTCTCATCTCAAACCTATGTCCTCTAGTTTTAGACTCGCTTACTCTGGTGTAAAGCTGTCAGCTATCTACTTTATCTATGCCTCTCATGATTTTGTACACTTCTATAAGATTACCCCTCAGTTTGCCACCTTCCAGGGGAAAAAGTCCCAGCCTATCCAACCTCTCATTATAACTCAAACTTTCAGTCCAGGGAGCACCCTAGTAAATCTTTTCTACTCTCTTTCTAGTTTACTCATATCCCTGTACAGTAGGGGAATAGGGCCACTAAAACTGCATGCAGCACTCAAAAAGTGGCCTCTCCAAAGTCTTGTAGAGCTGCAACAAAACGTCCCAACTCTTATACTCAATGCTCTGGCTGAGGAAAGCAAGCATGCTGGAAGCCTTCTTCACCACCCTGTCTACTTGTGACTCAATTTTCAAGGAACTATGAACCTCTGCCGCTAGATCTCCTTGTTCTAAATCATTTATACAAATAATGAATAACAGTGGACCCAGTACCATTCACTATGGCACAATGCTTGTCACAGGCCTCCAGGCAGATAAACAACCCTCTACCACCACCCTCTGTCTTCTACCGTCAAGCCAATTTTGTATCCAATTGGCTAGCTATCCCTGGGTCTCATGAAATTTCACCTTATTCAGCAATCTACTATGTGGTACCTTGTCAAAGAACTTGCTGAAGTCCATGTAGACAACATCTACTGCACTTCCCTCATCAACTTTCTTGGTTGCCCCTCCAAAAAACTCAATCAAGTTTGTGAGTCAAGATTTTCCACACACAAAGCTATCCTGACTATCCCAAACGAGTCCTTGTCTTGAGAAATGTCTGTAGATCCTGTCTTTCAGAATCCCTTTGAACAACTTAACCACCACATCGTTAGGTTCATCGATGTGTAATTCCCAGGCACTTCCCTGCAGCCTCATTTGGAATATTGCTGCAGTTCTGGTCGCCCCATTACAGGAAGGATGTGGAAGCATTGGAAAAGGTGCAGAGGAGACTAACCAGGATGTTACCTGGTCTGGAGTGCAGGCCCTATGAAGAAAGGCTGAGTGACTTGGGTCTGTTCTCATTGGAGAGAAGGAGGCTAAGAGGGGATTTAACAGAGACATACAAGATGATCAGAGGATTAGATAGGGTGGACAGTGAGAGTCTTTTTCCGAGGATAATGACATCAGCTTGTACAAGGGGGCACAGCTACAAATTGAGGGGTGATAGATTCAAGACAGATGTCAGAGACAGGTTCTTTACTCAGAGAGTGGTAAGGGCATGGAACGCCCTGCCTGCCAATGTAGTTAACTCAGCCACATTAGGGGCATTTAAACAGTCCTTGGGTAAGCATACGGATGATGGTGCAATAGTGTAGGGGGAGGGGCTTAGATTAGCTCACAGGTCGGCGCAATATCGAGGGCCGAAGGGTCTGTTCTGCACTGTATTGTGCTATGTTCTATGTTCTAAAGGCACAACGTTAGACACACTCCAATTTTCGGGTTCCTCGCCCATGGCTGCCAATAATAAAAATATCTCTACTAGGAGCCCCACAATTTCCCCCGTAGCCTCCCACAAAGTCCTGGGATACACTTCATCAGATCTTGGTGATTTATATACCTTAATGCGTTTTAAGACTTCCAGCATGTACTCTTCTGTAATGTGGGCACTTATCAAGACATTACTATTTATTCCCCAAGTTCCCTAGCACCCATACCTTTCTTGCTGGTATATCAATCATTTCCCTGATTGGAAATGTTAACCTGGTCCAATCAGGGAGCTCTGGCTGTCAGATATAAATAGGAGGCTCTGTTCACTCTGAGAGCTGGCTCTGAGTAAGCTGGACTTGTGGCAAGTGTGAATAAAGGGTGGCTTTGTGATTGGATACCTGCTTCTGTGGAGTCATTTTGGAAATTTCTGGCAGCACTAAACATTTGGAAACAGATTTGAATAATGTGGAGAAGAGAAGAATTCAAGGAGTTTTTTTTTCAAGAATTCATTGATACAGCTTTAAGACAAGCTCATGGCCAGAAAAACTAAATAGTTGCTGGAAAGGGAACGCGTCTGAACTGGTAACTCCTTGAGGGAAATTACCAGACCATCAGTAAGTCTGAACAAAAGCCTTTTAAAGGCCCCATGAGCAGCAAAAGCCCATTAGCAGCTCAGGGGATAAATCTGAATTAAATATCCAGAAATTCAGACCTTTTCCTGGACAACCAAAACAAATTTCTTCCCTGAAAAGGAAAAAAAAGAAACATTCTTTCTATACATTAAAAACCTAGACTGAAGAATGGAGTTAGGGCTTTAACAATTACCTAAGAATTTTCTGATATATTTACTCAATGATAAAGGTAACACCAAGTTAACTCCTTTGGTTACAGGCTTAAAAAGCATGTCTTGTAAATAAATAAAACAAATCAGGAAGAAAAATCAGTATTGCACTTCAAATTATTGGTGAAGTTAGTGAATCTTTATTATTTTGACAGTTGATATGATAAATGCAAGCTTTATGTGGCAGCTTTCAATTTGTATTGATTTAATTAAATAAAACTTGCAGAAAGAAAAGAGCATGAAACAAATTGCACGCTGTTGAACTTGTTTGAAAGTCCTTCAAGCTCAGAAACAAATCAGCATGAATGACATCAGCAGACACCTTTAATACAGTCAAAACATGATTTAAACTTATCAAGAAAATCATTTTCAGAAAGTTTCTACCACTGATGCTTGAAAACCCTTCAGCCATGTTGAAGAAGGATTGTCTTTGTTTATCTCTATGAAAATTTGGGAAAATGGAAACCAAACTTTACCTTGATAGCAATGTTTAAAATAGTAGACATTTCTACAGGTTGCAATTTTAGTATCATAACAACAATCTTTCCAGCAATAAAGATTCAACAGCAATATTATCAACTAAGCATACCATGTCCTACAAGACAACAAAATGAGTGAAGTATTTTATACACAACCTATGAAATTATGTACCGGCAAATCTAACCTGCATACAAACCTTCTGCGATATATGCAGGATACCCAGGTCCCTCCGCACAGCAGCATGCTGCAATTTTTATCCATTCAAGTAATAGTCCTTTTATTGTTATTCCTACCAAAATGGATGACTTCACATTTATCAACATGGAATTCCATCTTCCAGACTGTCGCCCACTCAAACTAACTATACCCTTCTGCAAACCTCCAGAGTCCTCTGCATACTTTGCTCTACCACTCATCTTAGTCTTCCGCAAACTTTGACATACTACACGTGGTCCCCGACTTGAAATCATCTATGTAAGTTATAAACAATTGCAGTCCTGGCACTGATCCCCAGTGGCACACCACTAGTCACAGTTCGTCAAGCAGTAAAGCACTCATTTATCCCCACTCTTTCCTTCCTGTTAGTTAACCAATCCCCAGTTCATGCTAATGCATTGCCTGTAATGCCATGCACCTCTATCTTCTGCAGCAGCTTTTTGTGCAGCACTTTGTCAAAGCCTTTTGGGAATCCAGATACACCAGGTCTATTGGGTCTCCATTGCCCTTGGTGCTTGTAATGTCTTTATAGAATTCCAGCAAATTAGTCAAGCATGATCTGCCTTTCCTGAACTCATGCTGTATCTGCCCAAGGGGGTAATTTCTATCTAGATGTCTTGCTTTTTCTCCCTTGATGATAGATTCAAGCATTTTCCCCACTACAGAAGTTAAGCTAACTGGCCTGTAATTCCCCATCTTTTGTCTACCTCCTTTTTTGAACAGTAACGTCACATTTGGTTTTTCCCAATCTGCTGGAACTGCCCCAGAGTCCAGAGAATGTTGGAAAATTACCACAAGTTTATTTGCTATTTCTCCTGCCATTTCTTTCAGTATCCCGGGGTGCATTCCATCAGGACCAGGACAGTAGTCTACCTCTAGCTCCATTAGCTTGTCCAGCACTACCTCTTTTGTGATTATGATTGTTTCTGGGTCCTCACCTACCTTAGTCTCCTTGTCATCAAATGTTGTTCATGTCCTCCATTGTGAAGAGCAACACAAAATACCTGTTCAATGCCTTGGCTATTTCCTCAATTCCCATTATTAAATTCCCCTTCTCATCCTCTAAGGGATCAATGTTTACTTTATCACTCTTTTGTTTTATATATTTATAGAACCCTTTGGTATCTGCCTTAATATTCTGAGCTAGTCTACTCTAAAATCTATCTTACTTTTCTTTATAGCTTTGTTGTTGCTTTCTGTTGATGCTTACAGTTTTCCTAATCTTCTAGTTTCCCACTGGTATTTGCCACTTTGTATGCCTTATCTTTCAATTTGATAGCCTCCCTTATTTCCTTCGATATCTATGGTAGCTTACCCCCTTTTCCTACAGCCCTTACTTTTCATTGGTATGTACTTTTGCTGAGTGCTTTCAAAAATTGCTTTGAAAGTTCAGCACTGATCCTCAACTGTCCCACCACAGAGGCTTTCTTTCCAGTCTATGTTAGCCAACTCTTCCCTCATCCTATTGTAGCTTCCTTTGTTTCTTCTCACTTTTCATCTGTATTCTAAATTCAACAGCACTGTGATCGCTCCTTCCAAGGAGATCCCTAACTTTGAGATCATTAATTATCCCAGTCTCTTTACACAGGACCAGATCTAGGATAGTGTCCTCCCTCATTGGTTCCATTACATATTGTTCAAGAGAACTATCATGGATATGTTGAATGAACCCCTCCTCAAGGCTGCCTCGACCAATCTAGTTTGACCAATTAACATGTAGATTAAAATTTCCCATGATAATAGCCATGATATTTTTACTGACATTAGTTTTTTCTTTGTTTATTGCCTGCTCCAAAGTTAAGTTATTATTTGGTGGCCTATAGACCACACCTATCAGTGACATTTTCTTCTTGGAATTTCTAATTTCCACCCAGATGGATTCAACTTTATTGTCTGTGGAACCTATATCATCTCTCACTACTGCCCTGATGTCATCCTTAAATATCAGAGCTACACCACCTCCCTTACCTTCCTGTGTGTCCTTCTACATAGTCTGATACCTCTGGATATTTAATTCCCAGTCATGACCATCCTAGAACCATGTTTCCGTAATGACTACTAAATCATACTCATTTGCAATGATTTGTGCTGTGAACTCATCTAACTTGCTTTGAATGCTACGAGCATTCAGTTAAAGTGCCTTTTTGCTCATTGTTATGCCTTCTTTATGAATTCTAACATCTCCATTCTCCTGTTCCAAAACTGATACCAATGCTCAATGAAATGGAGCCCCTCTTTCCCATATCTCTCCTTTAGCCACGTGTTTATTTCCCTAATTTTCTTATCCCTAAGCCAATTTGCACGTGGTTTGGGTAATAATCTAAAGATTATAACCCTTGAGATTCTGTTCCTTAACTTTGTTCCTAGCGCTTGATAATCCCCAAACAGGTCCTCCTTCCTAGCCTTGCCTGTGTTGTTTGTCCTAGTGCAGGTCACAATAACTGGATCCTCATCCTCCAGCTCCAATACCCTTTCAAGCCAGTCAGAGATGTCCCTCATTCTCACACTGGGCAGGCAACACACCGTGTGGGACTGTCAATCCTACTTACAAAGGATGCTAAGAATCTTTCTAATTATAGAGTCCCCTACAAATACCATTTGTCTTTTTGCACCCTGCTCTTGAATGGCCTCCTGTACTACTCATTCTCCCTACAGCCCTTTTCCTCATCCTCACAGGAAGCAAGTACCTCATACCTGTTGGACAAGGTCACGAGCTGAGTTTCCTTCATTTCTGAATGCAGGACCCCCCTACCTGCCTCACTTGCAATCAAACTCTGCTATCCCTGATCACTGATTGAATTTGAAGTACTTAATCTACCCGGTGTGACTGCCTCCTGAAACAAAGCATCCAGGTACTTCACCCCCTTCTGGATGTTCCACAGAGTTTGAAGCTCAGATTCCAGCTCATTAACTCTGAGGCAAAGTTCCTGAAGCAACAAACACTTGCTGCAGATGTGGTCACTGTAGTTCACAATGGGATCATCTAGTTTCCATATCGTACAGCTACAACACAACACCTGCCCGGCCATCTCTACTGAGTTACTTAATTTATTAATTTATAATGACAGTGGGTGCAAGGGAGAAAGGAACATAAAGGTTTGGTCAGATCCAGCAGTGGGATAGTTCTGTGATGTCCCAGGATATCCTGACTCTGGTTTAGAGGGACATGGGCCAAATGCTAGCAAATGGGATTAGATTTATTTAGGATATCTGGTCAGCATGGATGAGTTTGGCCGAAGGGCGTGTGTCCTTGCAGTACGTCTCTAGGACTCAGTAAGGATGACAGACTCTGGTCCTTCTGTACCTCCTCCATATCCTGAAGTGACCTTCAGCAGCAAGATCTTTATGTGAAAGCTATTGTGTAGTTGCTGGAGATTGTTACCAATTGTGGGCCTGCTTACACATCTATTCCTTTTCATTTTCTCTGCACCTTTGTAACACCATGGCCACAGTGACAATGACCCCTGCTGTGGCTTGATCCATTGGTTATAGTTCCAATGAACTTGTATGGGCAATATCAGGAATAGAACCCATTCCAAATAATGTGAGCAGTTAGCATTAGCATCACATACGGCATAGGCCTCATGTAGTTAGAATATTTGAGCGCTATGTGTGTTTCACATGCAGGATATTGTGATTGCAGAAGTCTTCAATTTTTATTGTGTAAGTACGTGATTAATGCAATTGCCTCTCGGAGGGCCTTTCATCACTTACAAGTATAGCCCTTATGCTCAAACAGGAATAAAAACCAACACACTGGCTGTGGTTGCAGCTGTCTTCCAGTTCCATTGTGCATTTGCAATTTGGCCGACTATGGAAAGCAACACAGGTTGTGCTTGGCATAGTGAGTCACAGGTTGGGCCTAGTCATCACAAATCATACCATACATAAGAACATTTCAGTAATAGAACAGAAATCAGATTTGCAAAGGGCGGCTGCAAGAATCCACTGGGGTCTAGTGTGGGATCTCTCAACCTTTGACTCATAGTCACATCAAAGGTGTTACCGATGCAATCGTGCTGCCACACATCTCCCTGTGACAAAGTTAATGCTGCTGCATGGGCAGTAGGTTTTGCCAGCATAGGTGGTTTCCTCCCGGTCCAAGGCACAAGGGACTATACCTCTAGGCACCCAGGAAGTTGCCATGATGCCTATATCCTTGAGAACTCTCATGTTCCTGTTTCATTTCAAGGCCAGATGCCTTACAAGTGGAAGACAATCATTGCCCTCTCTGCAAGTGTGGCTGATATCTCCATTATGTGTTCTGTAACTGATTCACAGCAGAGATGCAATGCAGCCCATTCTGTCACCATGGGAATGTGGGGCACATGATAGACCTTCTTTAGGTGAGGGTACGATACTTGAATCAATCTGTGGGATCTTACAGTAAGTGTGCCTCATAATCTCAGCATGCTGTGCTCTACACATCTGGAGCAGACAAAGTGCTTCAGTTCTGGTTCAGTTCTGAACAGTCATATTGAAACCAAAATACTAACTCTGTTTCTGTCTTCACAGTTGCTAAGAGACCTACTGAGTTTTTCAAGCACTTAGTCTTCTTTATTTCAGATTTCCAGTATTTGCAGCATTTTACTTTTATTGTAAAAAAACAACAAATCAGATCATTCACGTGCTCATTCACACCTTGGAAACACTTTGAAAAACATGTCAATACTGTAAGAATTTTTTTTTAAGATCAAAGAAACAACACATGAATGGACTACTTCATTTTTTCTGAGCAGAGCTAACATTGGTGTCCAATGTTAATAACAGAGTAAATTATAACCATTTATAATTACCATGTGCTCATGTCGTTACATCAATCAAGCTTCTTTAGCCAGATTGTTCGAACCTTTGATCTAATAGAAGCCAGCAAAGGACAAACAAAATCACCAAGTTTTCCTTAAGTGTGTCTACATCTGGTCATAGGGCCTCTTGATCTACCCACCAAAACAGATGGACCAAGCCTTGGGGAGAGGTAGGAGAAGTAAGGATGAAAACGTAATGTAAAACAGAATTAAAAAGTAATCTAAGTAATTAATGTAACTGTAAAATTACAGCATGATAAGAGATTGTGGTTAATAGTACTGCTTTGAAGTTTAAGTCTGAAGACCCTTGTTGACTTTTATTTCTCTTTGTCTAATCTGTCTTGAACCCAAACTCATAGTGTGGCATCAAACCACACAATCAGGTGCTTGGAGGGGTGTTATTGGTGCTGCTATTCCCATGTACTCACTGCTCTTATGTTTCTAGGTAGATGGCATAAGTTTGGAAGGTGCTGTCAAATAGGTTTTTGTGAGTTGCTGCAGTGCATTTCATATCTGGCGCACTTGGAAAAGGGAATGAATGGATATTTCTTGCTCTTTTCGGAGTCCTCATTGTTGCATAACTTCTGACTTTTTCTCAGTTTTCTGTCCTTCCCCACAGATGTACAGGTGATTAAACCCACATTTCACAGCTAGATTTTTTTTGCGAAAAAAATCCAAAAGTAATTTCACCAGCTTCTTTACTTTCATATTAAACTACAGAACCTGTTAAACTAGATAGTGCCTTGCAATTCAATAGCCATTTCGTTTGGACTTCACCTTGAAGAATATTCATCTGTATGGCTTACACTTCTGCAAGTGCAAGCAGGTTGTCAGTTTGCTTTCTATCATCATAACTTGCATGCATAACAAAATTGACATAATCCAGATATTAATAATCTGTGGAATGACACCTATTGAAAGAAAAATCACACAATTCTTCTAAAACATTAATGGGTTTCTAATGATTAAGCACAAAGTAATATCATTGCAGGATATTTTTCCTTGTAAATTTTGTATCCTTCCATTCATTTTTCCAGCTTCTTTCGGAACTGTACATTCAAACCGTTCCCCTGCTGTCTTTTACATATTTCCCAAAAAGGAAACGTACGGGTTTAGTTGCTTTATGACATCCTGTATTTGATGACAAATCGACACTTTAGTGTGAGAAAGTTGATTCCGTATAGTTTGTGAAATATGTCCATGATTTATAAATATTCTGATGTTTTTAAATTTGAAGATACTAATCATTCAAATGACTATTACATAACAGGTTATTGGTTATAAACCACTCTTTGAACCGGATTTAAAAAAAACTCTATTACTTTATTGCCAAACTTGCTGTTCCAACTTACACCACTGATACTTTAATTTTTGGATGTGATTTTTATTTGTGGTCTGCAGTAAGAAACATCTCAAGCCTAAAGTTAGCTAGTTTATTTTCCGTTTCCAATTGCTGGAAGCTGTGATTAATTGACAAGTCAAAAACCTGTAGGAATCACCAGTCAACGTGTGCCTCCTGAAAACAATGGAAAATACCTGGAGAAGGAAGATTGAGAAGCAGTGCTCAGATCAGCACTAGAATCATCTCTGGAAACCTTGCAGATAGGGACCACTGAACTGCCGCATCCAGTCTTAACCTCCACCCATAACACCCAAGATTTTTTTTCCCCAGTCTATCTGTAGTGCATAAAAAGGAGTTTATAAGATGGTTGAGTTTTAACCAGTGGAGTTAATTAGGTGAACAGTTTATAATTGTTTACCTTTAGCTCAAATTTATTTATTTGTAATAAGTTGTTAATTATAAAAGTACGGAAAATGGGTCTATGATTTCTGTCAAACTGTATCTAAAAGACAGGTAAATTAGGGAATTTTGCACACTTTTAAAATTCTTTCACTTTTTTAATGTCTCTGGGAATACCAAGACTGGAGTTTCAATGCAGTCAGCCATAGGCTCATTCTCCTGAATCTCATTCCATCTGACACGAACTCTTTCCCTGACATCACTTTTGTGAGAATCGGCTGTAATTCCTAAATGTGCAATCACTCATTCCTTGAATTTCCATGAGGCACACAATTTGCTGATCGCATGAGGTAATAAATGATCCATCAATCGAAACTCCTTGTCATGTGCTGATGAGGACCATTTCTCTACTCCTTCAGCCAACTGCATCAGAACTTTGTAACACCATGAGACTGCAGCAAGATTATACACTGTGCAAGTTAAGATATAGCTATAGTAGCACAAATCATTTGAATTAATACCCTTGGTACACATTTCCCTAAAACATCTTCTTTCTTTGTCCCGAAACGTCAGCTTTTGTGCTCCTGAGATGCTGCTTGGCCTGCTGTGTTCATCCAGCTTCACACTTTGTTATCTTGGATTCTCCAGCATCTGCAATTCCCATTATCTCTCTTCTTTCTTTGTCCAATAGGTTTGATTTTTTAAAAAATTTGATTTGATTCATTATTATCATATGTACTGAGACACAGTGAACAGTATTGTTTTGTGTGCTATCCAGATAAATCATACATAATTACATCAGGATAATAGAATGGAATGCGGAATACAGTGTTACAGCTACAGAGAAGCTGCAGAAAAAATCAATAATGTGTGAGAAGTCCATTCATAATTCTCATAACAGCAGGGAAAAAGCTGTTCTTGAATCTGTTGGTATGTGTTTTCAAACTTTTGTATCTTCTGCCTAATAGAAGAGGGTGGAAGAGAGTACAGTTGAGGTAGAAAGAGCCTTTGCTTATGCTGCTGCTTTCCAGAGGCAATGGGAAGTTTAGACAGAATCAATGAAAGAAAGGCTGGTTTTTGTGATCGACTGGGGGGCATTCATAACTCTTGGTAATTTCTTGCAGTCTTGAGCAGAACAATTGCCATACCAACGTATCTGGATAGAACACTTTCTATGGTGCAGCCATAAAAACTGATAAGCGTCATTGTGGACTTGCCAAATCTCCCTCGCCTTCTGAGGAAGTAGATTGTGATTAATCTGGCAGCTGCCCTCTGGAGGCTCAAGCCATGGAGGAACCTGGCATGCTGAGGATCTCTAGCATCGGCCTGTCTTGCTGAAGGCAAAGGGGCCATTGGCAGAAGGAAGTGGAAAGCCAGGGCACCACCAGAATTTGCAGAGATGAATCCCCTGCTTGGCTGGTGCTGATGACACCTGCCAGAATCAAACACAGTGACCAAGCACCAGTAGAGGCAGCAGCCCGGATCCACTCCCTCCTTTCGTGCCCTGCAGATAGGCAAACAGAAGGACTGAGTGTCATGGCAATGGGGGTATGAGTATTTCATGGGAATTAATGGTAGCCATGCCACCTCCTGATTAGTGATTAAGAAGTGCACTTGGTTGGGACCAGTAGGTCATGAGGTGGCTGTCACAGTGCACATGATCCAAGTGATGTTGAAGCTTGTATACGATCATCCTTTCTGATACGCCTCTGACTGGCACACTGAGGCTGAATGATGCACCTGTGAGTTTCAGCCTGCAGTGATACACAATGACACTTTGTTCATCACATGCCTGCATGTAATCAAGTTTTGCTTGCTGCCATCACTGGGCAATGAGGATCTCCCATCTTTCCTGGGTGACCTGGAGTGGAACCTTGAGACAAGCATCAGGGCTTTTTTTTGTTGTGACTTAGATATCTCTGGTGTTGGGGCAATCAACACAAATTGATGGGATCCTCCTGGTATGCAATGAGGAAATACCTGTCTGGATGGCCTTTAAATATGATGCTAGGACCTATGACCACAGAAGGCCTTGGTGGGGGCTAGAATTTCTCGCCTGCCCCTGATAGCTATTGTACTCATGCAAAATCTCACATGCATATATAATGAACTGCAAACTGTGTGACCATATGTGAAAGCCCATACCAACCCAAGTGGCTCCCACTGCCAGGATAGATTCCATAACTGAAGATTCCATTGAGGGAAAACAACTTTAACTTGTGTAATCTCTCCTTGTTGCTTAACCTTGGTTCCCAGGTATCATGCTAGTAAATTTCTGCTCACTCCTCCTCAGCCAAGGTACTTTCCCTCAGGTGTGTTGTCCATTTCCATCATAGGTATCTAGAATCTATTGTCTTGACTCTAGGTTTCGACATATTATTTCAGTCTATAGGCTAGAGCGCTGGGTTTCAAGGCCTGATCGCGACTCAACATGATTTAGATGACAATGGTCTTAAACAGGCAACACTATATAAGTGGTAGAAATTTATAATTGTCAGACCCTACTTGAGAAAAATTTGGAGGAATTAGCTTGAAGGTTTTTGCAAAGATCTGTAGCTCGGGTTGTTGACTTGCTCGCCGAGCTGGCTTGTTTTTGTTCAGACGTTTCGTCAACATGCTAGGTAACATCATCAGTGACGCCTCCGATGAACTGATGTGGCTCTAATCCACTTGGAATACTAAGCGGAGTAGAATATAAAGCTATTTCCTATTCAATTCTTTGAAAAGGAGGAGAATGCCCAAAGGAGAGGATAAACTGCATTAAATTACTACATGTGAGCAGAAAGAACCTATTTATGTGCTTTCCATGAAAAGCAAAATAGAGGAAGCCTTCCACAATGCCTGCAGCCAGGAAAGAGATTGGCACTTAAACAGACGAGCATAGACTCAAATATTGTATAGCATTGTCCATGATTGTTCAAGTGCAGTTAATGCAATCTCACTTATCAATGCAATCAGTTAGGGGTGAATAATGCAGATTGTAATGCTAGGTTAACCTCAGATTTTACTCAAATTCCTCAGGTTCCATGAGAAATGTTAGCATTCTTTTTCATTCCTGGGAAGATATCAGTCTCTCTGGCAAGCCCAGCATTTACTGCCCCTGCATAGTTACCCTTGAGAAGGAGTTACAGTAGCAAA
Source organism: Stegostoma tigrinum (assembly GCF_030684315.1). Lineage (NCBI taxonomy): Eukaryota > Metazoa > Chordata > Chondrichthyes > Orectolobiformes > Stegostomatidae > Stegostoma > Stegostoma tigrinum. The sequence goes on along the minus strand of NC_081376.1, from coordinate 39,557,251 downwards.
AGGAATGTTAGCTGAGGGGTTGTCAGTGAATGGTTGCACTTGCTGATAACTCAGTCAGATGAGTTTTCTACATGATAAAGCTAAACCATTAACAGGCAGCATGGTGGCTCAGTGCTTAGCACTTCTGCCTCCCAGTACTGGGGCTTAGGTTCAATTCAACCCTCGGGTGACTGCCTGTGTAGAGTTTGCACATTTTCCCTGTGTCTGTGTAGGTTTCCTCTGGGTACTCTGGTTTCCTTCCACAGTCCAAAGATGTGTCATTTAGGTGGACTTACCATGGGGAATGCATGGGGAATGGGGGAGTGGCGGGGGTGTTGGTGTTGCCTTGTTGGGTTGAATGGCCTGTTTCCACACTGTAGGGACGTTATGAATGGGCTGCTTAAGTTGCTTTTTCCCTTCCTCTTGCTTCTCCTCTCATTGGAAATATTTGTGGGGGTGTTAGGCCTCATTAATGTTCAAATGTTAAAGCAAAAATAAAATACACGGTATGCTGCAAATTGGGACAAGGTTGCGCAGCTTTTGAGGAGACTCGGTAAAAGAGACAACAGGCAGAATTTTGTGAAGATGATGGTGTCCCCACTGGCTGGACAGCTGGTGAGACACCTGCATTGTTTCTTTCCAAGAAGTCCCACTTCCTTCTGTTCCACACAGACAGTTAACGGGGCAACAGCAGGATTTACCCCAGGAACAAGGACTCAGAGTAGGTGAAAGTCCTGACAGTCAAGAGTTTTCCACCAATCAGAAAATCCTAGCCTTGGAAGCAGTGGCTACTGCTATTATTGCCCCCAATGATGTGGTGAAGCAGGGATGCAGATTCAAGGCAGCTATAGTAGAAATGGAGTTCACAGGGTCAGATTCTTAGAATGCCTCCCCTGTATCAATGCTCGGTCCCTTGATGAAGTACTGAGTGATTTTAATAAGGATTCCCCTTGGGACTTCACAAATAAACATTCCATGGGTTGTTTTCTCCCTGATTACTGTGTTTCATTCATTTGTGGGATGTGGGTGTCACTGGCTGAGCCAGCATTTATTACCTGTCCCTAGTTGCCCTTGAGAAGGTGGGGATGAGTTGTCTTCTTCAAGCACTTCAGCCCTCAAGCTGTGGGCTGACCCCCAATGCATTAAGGAGGGAATTCCAGGATTTTGAGCCGGCGACAGTGAAGGAACGGCGGTATGTTTCCAAGTCACATTGGTGAGTGGCTTGGAGGGGAACTCGAAGCTGGTGGTGTTCCCATGTACCTGCTGCTCCTATCCTTCTAGATGGAGGTGGTTGTAGGTTTAGAAGGTGCTGTCTGAGGATCTTTGGTGAATTTCTGCAGTGTATCTTGTAAATAGTATACACTGCTGCTACTGAGTACTGGAGGGAGTGGGTCTTTGCGGATGTGCTGTCAGTCAAGTGAGCTGCTTTGTCCTGGATGGTGTCAAGCTTCTTGTGTGTTGTGGAGCTGCACCCATCTTGGTAGTTGGGACATATTCCATTACACTCTTGTTTTGTGCCCTGTAGATGGTGGACAGGCTTTGGGAAACAAGGAGGTGAGGTACTCATTTCCGTATCACTCGGACCTGCTCTTGTTTATGTAGTGACTCCAGTCAAGTTTCTCATCAATGGTAACCCGCATGGTTTTGATATTTTGGAATTCAGTGATGGTAACACCATTGCATATCAAGGAGTGATGGTCAGATTGTCTCTTATTTGAAATGGTCATTGCCTGGCATTTATGTGGTATGAATGTTATTTGCCAGTAGTCAGCCCAAACCTGAATATTGTCCAGATTTTGTTGCACTAGGACATGGACTGTTTCAGTATCTGAGGAGTCACGAATATTGTTGAACATCATGCAATCATTAGTGAACATTCTGGATTCTGACCATATGATGGAGGGAAGGTCATTGATGAAGCAGGTAAAGATGGTTGGGTCTAGGGCACAGATGTCCTAGAGCTGAGACAACAGACCTCCGTCAACCACAACCATCCTCCTATGTGCCAGTTATGACTCCAACTAGTAAAGTTTGCTCCTGGATTCCCATTGATTCCATCTGCTGCTGAGTTTATAGCAATGGAAATGAGGCTCTTAAATGGGACTATATTGGCAAGTCAAGGGGTTCAATTGGTAGCCGGTTCAGAAAGCAGTCAAAGGGCTCTCCCATCACAAATTTAATCTGGGTGGATGTGAGGAGGCAACAGGGTCCCCACCTGTCACATCCTGTTCAATTTCAGCCCCCTGCAATCTACATGGAGGAGGGCACTGTATTCTATCTGCTGTGTTCTCTTTGTTGACATTAATTTGCAAGACTACAATGCTCTTTAACTTAATGGGGTAACACAGTGTAAAAAGAAACAAATAGACATAATGATGTCGCATTCAATTCATTTGAAAAATATTAATGTTACAAGCAACATCAGTCTTATTATTCACCTCTAAAAGCATCTGCAGATATTTGACAAACTGAGACTAATTGAAAATGAAATTAAAATGCGGGCATATCAGGGAAGAAGATTTTTTTTCTAAACTTTTAATTTGATTTACTGAAATTTAAAAAAGAAAATATAATTAGAGATGATTATATTATTGCATAGATTCCAGACCAGACAGGCAGTGCACATTTAAGACCGTTTAGACGGCATCAGGGCATATGACATTCCAATATATAAGTATCCATATCACCTCAGCACAGCAATATAGAAGCCTGCTTACATTTTTTCGCATCTTTCCTGTAGGTAGCCATTAAGCACAGATTATGTGTAAGTCTGAGATCTTAGTGGAGTATAATTTGTTGGTGTTATTAATAAACTTCAAGATATCTGCCTCAACAAGAACCCAGTCTTCATAATATACAAGACTTACAAAGGCTAACATATAAAATACAAAGAACACTCAGTCCATATCATAATGGAAGTAGTGTTTTATCCAGAAGCGTACCACGGTGGCAGCTCGTTGATGTTTACAAATGATAACAGAAATGGCAATTGTGAAGACTTTTCCTAACCATCATTAATCATCTACCTGAGTTCAGAGCAGATGTTTATAATCAAATATCTGGGACAGAAGTGCTCCAATTCATTTTGAAGCATACTCTAACCTTGACCTCAAGAAACACACATGGATAATCACTTTCTTTAGAAAAAGATGATCACTGTTTCTCTGGTGTTGAAAAATGCACCAACTCAGCAGCACTTTAGCAATTTGATTCAATAGCAGACTGCCAGGAATATTGTAAGCGGTGCAAGAAATCTTTGCATTGGCAGTGATCTTTAGGCAAAGTGCGAGACACGGAAAAAAAATTGTTCTCTATCCTGTTAAGGTCTTTCTTCAATCCAGATGTCAACTGATTCCACCATTTGCTTCTCAGAAACATATGAAGGGTGGTAAAAGTGAGAAAGATTTAATTTTCCTTTCCACCTTAACATGGACATACAACATTCAGATACAAGCTTGCCACTGTTAAAGCACCAATAAAATATTTTTAAAAATGAAAAACAGAAGCCAAAAACAGAAACCAAAGATCTGTAATATGATCATAGACTGTCTTTGTGGAGTTTGCACATTCTCCTCGTGTCTGTGTGGGTTTCTACTGGGTGTTCCAGTTTCCTCCCATAGTCCAACAATGAGCAGATTAGATGGATTGGCAAAGCTAAATTGCCCATGGTGTCCACGGATAAACAGGTACGTTAGCCTTGGGAAAAGCAGGGTTACAGGGATAGATTTGGGTGAGATTAGATCCCCTACAGCATGGAGACAGACCTTTGGCCCAAGAAGTCCACACTGTCCCTTGAAGCATCCCACCCAGACCCATCCCCCTATAACCCAACACCCCTGAATACTACAGACAATTTAGCATGGCCAATCCACCTAGCCTGCACATCTTTGGACTGTGGGAGGAAACCAGAGCATCCAGAGGAAACCCACACAGACACGGGGAGAATGTGCAAATTCCACACAGACAGTCACCTGAGGCTGGAATTGAACCCAGGTCCCTGGCGCTGTGAGGCTGCAGTGCTAACCACTGAGCCACCGTGCCGCCCCAGATGCTCTTCAGAGGATCGATAGGGACTTGATGAGCCAAATGGCCTCCTTTCACACTGTGGTAATCTGCAAGGATTTGCAAGAATGATAAACTAAAAATAAATCTTTACTTCATGAATAATCAAATAGCTGATAAAGCCAAACTCCTTGTTGGTTTGGGTGAAGAAGGAATATAAAGAGTAATTTCCTTGGATATTTCTAATGATGACTGCAAAGATTCTGATGAAACTTTTCACTGATGAAACTTTCCAGCCTTTTGAGGGCCAGTTTGGAGTGCTTAATTTAGTATACTCAAGACTTGAGTTTATGCTCATCTGACATCAATCAGCAACAAATAAGTGAAATGATCAATGGATTCATAGGTAGATGTGCGCAAAAAAGGCATGGAATATGACCTCATCAAAACTGACTTAGCTGAAAGGCTTATGGAGGGAACATTGCTTCTACCTCAATCACGTCCTTCAGAAAAGCACTTCTAGACAAACCCGAAGGATATGTGATCGATGCATGATTATTGTGGTGACAATTCAAAGGCATTGTTGCAGGGCAGCAGCTTGAGTTTGCAACAACTGGTGTGGATGTCTACAGGGTCAGTAAAACATCCAACATTTTGAATGGTTTTGTCTCACCAGCCAAAACAGTGTCCAACACTTTGTGACATTTGCAAAATATGTTCTTCTGTAAGAGCACATTGAGTTAAAATGTGCAAGAAGTCTATTGACCAGAGAAACCCAAAGTACAACACAATGCTCCATGGGGATGAAAGAGTTGACATATTATGAACTGCTAAACGATTTTGACTTTTATATGTTAGAGTATGAAGAACGAAGGGTGATCTTATTGAAGCGTACAAGATCTTGAGGTGGCTTGACGGGGTAGATTTTCAGAAGCTGGTTTTACAAGTTGGGGAGTTGTAAACTGGAGGACATAGTTATAGGACAAGGGGGCATTCATTTAAAAGGGAGATGTGAAGGAATTTGTTCTCCCATGGGGTAAAGGCTGTAATGTCTACCCCAGAGAGTTGTAGAGACTTCAGGGCAGCATGATGGTTTAGTGGTCAGCACTGCTGACTCATGGACCCAGGGACCCAGTTTCGATTCCACCCCCAGGCAACTGTCTGTGAGGCGTTTACGCATTCTCCACATGTCTGTGTGGGATTCCTCCCACAGTCCAAACAAGTGGAGGATAGGTGGATTGGCCATGGAAAATGTAGGGTTACAGGGTGGGCCTGAGATGTTCTTAGGACGGTCAGTGTGGACTTGATGGACCAAATGGCCTGCTTCCACATTGTATGGATTCTATGATTCTAGATTACTGAAAGCATTAGGAGGTTGATAGATTTTTGAGATATCAGAAATTTGAGGGCTGTGATGAGGTGGTATTAAAGAGGAGTTGATGCCAGGGACAGCTCAGTCATGACCATGTTAAATTGTGCAGCAGGTTTGAGGGGCTGAATGGCCTACTCCTACTCCTATTTTATATGTTCATATGTCTTAAACTCACCAGCAGCTCTCATGTTTGGGAGACGGGTCCACCAAGTTCTTTTCTCCTTCATTTTTACCACTCAATCACATGGACACAACATATTGTTGAAAAGAAGGGAGCAAATGGAAAAAGTACATTATCAATGAGCATGCACCCAGGGCAAAATATAAGTGTTTGAGATTGTCTTTGAACATGTGCGTTTGTGAAAGGATACTGTGAGCAATTTAGGTCATGAGATATTGTAATAAGCAATATCAAGCCCTGAGGGAAAACATTGGCAACATAACAGAACTGCATATGACCAATCAAATTTCACACAGAAAGATGAATCCAGCACTGAAAGTATTATGTTAGTGCGAGACAATAACCACACATCTATGACAAAAGATACACGTTGATCTATAATGACAGACAGCACAGTGCAGAGTGAAGCTATACAGCTAAGTCATGATAACTGTACAAGCATTAGATCTGGTCATTTTGTATATCTGTGGTCATTATTTTAATGTGTAAAGATAATACGTCCACATGCATCCTTGTTTACGTTTTGCAGAAAAGGGTTACCTCTTCTTTACAAGAATAAAGAGGGAATATTGTATTAGTGCATAGATCCCAATCCAGACAGGTCGTGTAGATGACATCACTCCATGTGATGGTCCAATATAGAGGTAGTAGGAACAGCAGATGCTGGAGAATTTGAGATAACAAGGAGCTGAATGAACACAGCAGGCCAAGCAGCATCAGAGGAGCAGGAAAGCTAATGCTGCTTGGACTGCTGTGTTCATCAAGCTCTACACCTTGTTATCTCAGTATAGAGGTACTTGCTTTACCTTCAGTAATAATAGTCACAGCTCTTTTGCAGTTGTTCTATCTTTGCTCTTTCTAGTCAGCAAGCACAATACGAGAAGTAAGTAACACTCGGTAAGAACACATACTACGTACAAGCTTGAGATCTTATAGCATTCTAAACAATTAGTGTCGTTAATAAACTTCACGGCATCTCTGTCAACAAGAACCCAGTCTTCATGGTATAAACTGCTCGGGCTAACACATTGGGATGGCTCCAATAATATCATACAGACATGGCATTTTATCCTGAGACCACATCAGAGATGCTGTTATCTATTTTTTGTTCTTTTGAAAAGATTTTTAAGACATAGGTAAAAGACACATTAAGCAAGTTAAAGCTTTTCTGATTGTACGATCTCAAACATGCTGTGCTGGCTGCGCATGAATGATGGCGAGATGAGTTGAAGCTTTAATGTGATACTTAAAGAGATGCATCGTGTATTTTCCATATTTATCATCTTCTCGCCCATCCGCCCATGAGACAAATTGATTATGCCAATATGCTCCCATTTTAATTTTTGGTTGTATTCGGATATGAATGGGAGATTACTTGAGGTTACTTGACATCCTCAAAATGTGTGTGACCTTGGATGCATATTTTGATCTAATGCCTGAATTTTGTCCAGGGAGGAGACTTTATGTTGTTGCCTCCCACAAGACTCATAAAGTACTGAAAATTCCCACACTCAGGAGTTATCTTCTCTTCTTGCT